>NC_085084.1:20639285-21315035 GCF_963662255.1 Cinclus cinclus | reverse complement strand
TGCATGCCTCAGAGGTTTGGGAACCTGTAACACTGAGATTAAATGTTCTGGTTTGTCAGTTCAGGATAACAACACTGTTGCTTGCATCATCTGAAAGACCTGAGCTGTAAGGCTACAAGTGTAAATGGAAAGGTCCCTCTGTGAGCTTTGCAACTAAATTTCTAAATTGTTTCTCAGTGCATCCCATTCCATCCTGAGGTCAACCTCTTCAAGCTCCAGAATTTGCTGTCATATTTCAAATGTCAACTGTCAGAGCTTCTACAACATTTTATGCCTTGTTCCTGTCCAGGCTTTCTCTCAGAGCCACACAACTTCAGTACACATACCTGACTGGTATGGAGCCAGTACTTCATCTTGGATTTCTTCTTGATTCGTGGCAGGACCAGTCTGTACACGATGTGCTCCCCAATGGTGGTGAGAATGGACAAACCAAAGCCAATGCACAACATCACGAAGAGCCCTGAGAAATGTTTTATCCCCATTTGCAGTGTCTGAGTAAAATCAAAAGGGAAGGTTAATGCAGGAGGCTGTTAGTGTGCTGAAGCAGATGCTTTGTTTTCTCATGTGGAAATGTGGTCTGACTGAATATGCAGTGAAATAATCCAGAACAGTCTGGATATAGTTCACAGCAAAGCCTTTCTGTGCTGCTTGGTGTTCAGTCAGACCAAAGGATCTGTCAATGGAAAAGAAGCAGCCGAACACAAGGGAATTTGGTGCCATTCCCTGAATGAGATGGAGTGTTAAACATGCATAAGAAACTGGTGTTTGCACTGTCTTTGCATTTGTAAAAGCAAGTACTGCTTGACAGAATGTAGTCAATGAACTGTAAAGCAAGTCCTTCATCAGCAGGGAGCTAATTTTCATATTTTCAGGGAATTGATGGTTAACTTTTCTTTTTTGTGCTTCATCCTTGATGGAGGGTGTCCTGGTTTACAATACAAGATATATATTCTATTACCATCTGAGAAGGATGATCATCCTTATCTCTGTGGGAAACGTCTTCTGTTGATGGGCCATTGAGTCCTACTGTATAACTGACAAGATTACATCATCGCATTGGGAGATGCTGCAGCCAGGAGGATGAGCCAAGCCTTTCCTACCTAGATAAAAACTGATGTTTAGAATGCCAAAGGCAGCCTTTTTCCACTGGATTCCAGAGGAAGAACCAAGCTTTTTTCACATCATCGCTGGACTCTTTGGAGGAAAACTGCACCAACACCCTGACTGACAGGGTATCAGGTTGTATTCTGACTGTCAGTGTTCTCTCTTTTTTTTATTATTATTGCATGTATTTTGTTTTTCCTTTTTCTCTTCCTTATTAAAAATTGTATTACTGACTTGAAGTCTCACTGGTTTTGGTTTTCAAACCAGTACAGAGGGTCATGGAGACAATGTGAAATTAGTAGCACAAACATGGCAACCCTCCACTCCCTACAGTAACAGGACTTAAATTGTGTTTATTAAGAACTCTAACTGCAGCTATGAAAAACAGGAACACTTCCACCTTTTTCTGCCATAGCTTTTCACATAGCATAGGAAGCCTTTAATTAATTTGTTTTATTGGCATTAATCATGTTTGAACACCAAGAAATTGTGTAGAGCAGAAATCTGTACTACAGATACCTGCACTGCAATGTGTGGGTGAGGTATGTATTATGTATGTAGTACCATTATTCTCAGGTCTGCACAACTAAGTTTATCAATAACTAAAATTGCTTGTGAAGAATTCCTGCCCACAGATTATTATGGAAATATTTCCAGGAATACAAAATCCAGTTCTGTCTTTCTAATATTGAATGATGTTATTAATCAGGTAAATGTATTAAAAAAAAAAAAAGCAGAGTTTGGGAAGGGTTGTGTGTCACCTGTGATGCTGCTACCCTTGACCTGTTGTGTTCCTTGCATTCATTTGCTCTGTGGGGATTGTGCATTATTATGACTATTTCTATAAGCTGGAAAAAGAAACTGGAATTAATCAAAAGATACATCACAGAATATTTGTGAAGTCTTGTTCTAAGGTTAAGTTATGCCACAGAGTTGGTAACTGATGAGTCCACTGAAGCTGAGAACTTGGAAGTTCTGCTGTGTACTTTTGTTGGGTGACTGTGAGCTGTATTTCTCCTGGTTTGCATACCTGATTTCTGGTTTGCATACCTGATTTCTGGTTTGCATACTTGATTTCTGTTCTTTAGAACACAATGATATGAGATAGCATATCACAGTTTTTTTACAAGAAGAGAGCCTCAGCAATATAGCATAGTGAGAGCTTCTCTGTGCTGGCACTGGCAATGAACTCTTGTTTTGGGGATATTCTGCCAAAATCAACCTCCTTGCCCTGAAGAACACTGAGCAGAACTTTTGGGGTGAGAATTTTTGTACCAGTGAATAAACACTAAGAGGGTTTTGAAGGGTATAATGGAGGTGTAAAAGCACTTTCTAAACAAACTTACTGCAGTGTGGAAACCATTAAAAAACCATAGGAAAGTGGCTCTGAGGTAGAAGTGTGTCAGAGTTTAGGCACAAAAAAAAGGTTTTTTTTTTATATATATATATATAAAGACTGCATCAATTAAACCTCAAGGCAAAACTTGCCTCTACACATCACAATTTCTTATTGACAGGAATAATAGCTGCTGTCCATAGTTAATCCTTCCAGTTAGGGACACAGGAGGGTAACACAAGGTTTACAGGTGGTAGTGCTTTACTGTTGGGGGTTGGTTCTTTCCCTTTTCCCTCTGTGGAATTTTCTCCATTGTCATGCTAAGATACCTGTTGACTGGGCCCTGGTGGCAAGGGGGAGGGGAGAGAAGAGGGAAACCCCATGAGATTCAAACATCCAGAAGAGCAGACGGAAGGCTCTGGCTCGGCCCATTTCCCTCACGGATTTTGGACGAGAAGGACGATCACCGCCTCAGCCCCTCTGTGTCCGCCATCCCAGTGTCGGGAGCCATCCTCACTGCTGTCGGACTCTGCACTGCTGCCTTCTTGCTTTAACCTGCCACCATCCAGCACTCTGCTGAGAACCGGGACCCACACCGTGAGCGGAGAGCTCTCTCCATCTCTCTCTCCCCCTGGGACAGCGCTGCCATCACCCCCAGCCCTCCTGCAGCTCTGCGGGACCCGCCCGCCCCCAGCACCGGGAACTGCAGCTCAGGGAAAAGGTGCCTGCAGCCAGAAAGGACTGGGACTGAGTTACTGTTCTGTTTGTGGCTAATTTCATAGCTGTTGTTGTTCCAGTTTTGTCTTGTTAGTTATACTAGTAAAGAACTGTTATTCCTATCCCCATATCTTTGCCTGAGAGCTCCCTTAATTTCCAAATCATAATAATCTGTAGGAAGGAAGGATCACATTTTTCAGTTCAAAGGGAGGCTTCTGCTTTCCTTAGCAAACACCTGTCTTTCAAACCAGGACATTTACACGCTCAAGCACCAGAGTGTTTGACTGTAGGTCTGTGTGACCTGTTTCTTTCTAGCAGCAAAGCCCAATTTCTAGCCCAGAATAAAATCACAATGAGGTCACATGTCTTTTACTCAGAGATCTCAGAGCTAAGACCTCAGTATGGCCCATCTTTGAATTTGGAACTTTTGTAAGTAAAAAACCTCCTATCCCAAATAGCTGAACATTGTTAAAGGTGCATTTGCCAGTTCTCTAGGAAGCTCTAATGCAAATCACTCCCTTCCCAGAAAGGGTGCTCAAAGGCAAATATGCAACAATTTAGAGATACAAAGCTAACGGTAAACATAAGAACAAACAGAAAAATAATTAAAAGGGAATGTATTTCCTCAGTCATCTGATGAATACACTCATCTACTGATGCTCCCAGGCTCCAGCTGTTGGATGTCAGAGAGTAACAGCCTGTGCATAGTTCTCGCCATGGGACCTAGGTTTCATGTAATATCATAAAACTCTAGCAATTCTAAACAAAAACAAACAGCCCTATTACAGTGGGGGTTACTGAATGGTAGAATGTTGTAGAAATGGGTCTGATGGGAATGGACAAGGAAGTGGCTTCACCTGCAGATGCAGGAGGCATTAACCTGGCTATGGGAGGTGACATGTCAATGGGGTTAGTCCATAATAGGTCATGTTCCTGGTTCTTGTTCTCAGTTGGTTTGGGACTAGTCGCATACAAGGTCATGGTCCTAGTTTGTGTTCATGACTGGATCTTTGCCCTCAGATAACCCTATGTATTGTTACATTCAACACACCCCCAGGTCTTTGGAAAATTACTTTCCGGTCATGTGGTTTCTATGTTTGCTTTTTGATCCATTCAAGTTCTTTATTTTTCAGGCAACTCCATCATTCCTGTCCCTCTGTTTTTGTCACGGGCCTTGTGGGCTGGACTGATCCTGGTATTGCTGCCTCCCTGGTGGCCACAGGATGTCTCCTCCAGCCTGGGGTCAGTGTTTGATGCCACTCCAGAACTGCTGAAGAGAGCACACTTGGCCAGCTCCGTACATGAAAAATAATTCCTTTGTCTTCAGCAAAGCCTCTCTGATTTATGCTGATGAGGGTCTGGCTCCCTGTTCTGTCAGGTCTGCAGAATTGTTTTCTACTGTCCCTAGAAACAGGTGAAAGAAATTCCAGCACTGCCATCCCAAATGAGTTTTTCACCTGTAATGGATGACTTTTGAAATTGTCCCAAAGACATCTTTTCATAGGAAAGAAAGTGCCAAAACAAAGCATCGATAATATTTCTTCTAGCAATAAAGAAGGCAATACATCAGAAGAGCTGCCTGACAAAGGCTGCACAGTAGAAGGAAATTTTTTAGACTAAATCAAGGGGGAAAACAATATAGGGGAGAAACAATTAACACAGTGTGGAGTGTATGGAGTGCATGGATTATTCATAGCACATTCACAAATCATTGTAAAATGGCTGTCAGCTGTCCATAATTACTTCAGAGACACACATGTTAAATAATAAAGGAAACCATCTAACAGAGGCACCTCTCATTTTCATTGCCTCATGCTGATTAGAGAAGCAAGCCCTAATACTTATTTTGTTGCTCCTTTATTTATTTTCAGATGCATATGTAGAGTATATGTGGAAAGAGCAAAAAAATCTGGTTTCTCTGCATCACTGCTTTCCTCTCTGCTCAAGGGGTAGGGGCCAGGGGAGCTGGTGTGTGGGTTGGGGGTGAGCCTGCTGGCAACAGAAAACAAACCGATGGATTTCTCTACTGAAGTATCTTATTTTAATTTCCTTTTATTTTTTTATGGAATAAAAGACCACCACACAGTGTATTCTGTATTAAGCCAGGATAAAAATGCAGTCCTTGGTCTAAGTCTGTAATCAGGAGGTAGCTCCCTGCATTTTAGGAGAATGAACTCTGTTATGTCCATGTAATAGTTCTGGAGCAATAAGCAGTGTAGTCAATCCTGTGATAATTACTGCTAATGGGTGACAGTTGCAACAGCCTCCAAGTTGTTTCCCACTGGCAAATTGGCATTTTCTGGATGCCAACAGATTCAAGAGAAGGTATGTGCTTTTTTTTAATATATATCCTTGGATAGACTTTTCAATTTATTAACCTGTGTATGCAATTGCTATCTAAATACTTCCTGTTGTTTCCACTGTAGTAATATGCCTCTTTTTTTTTTTCAATCCCTGAATAAAAACAAAGTGATGCAGAGAAGCCTGACATTTGTGTTCACTTTGGAGACAAAAACAGCACTTAGTGATTTCAGCATTTGTTTTCATGGGAACAACTCCTGTTTTACTCCCTGCTACAGGAGATTGTAAATGCTTCACTCTCCCTGGCTGCACTGAGTAAGTCACCAAATACTCCTGTGGTCCAACTTTGACTAATTAGAAGCTTGCAAAGATTCATGTGGATAATCTATAGGTTGGCAGCACAGGGGGGTTATCCTTAGTAAAGACTAGTGACCATGGCTTTAGGGTTTCAAGTGACAAATTTCAAGATACTGTAAATATTGTCTTGCATTGGCAAGACAAGTTCCTTTCCCTCCTTCTTGTGAGGACTTTCGCAAAGAGCTCAAACAACACTATTTTGTAAAAAATGTTTTATTTTTATTTTCTACTCATCAATTTTTCAAGCCCTCAGTACCTCTTCAGACAGTCACCTTTTTCTTTTGATTTTTGTTTTTTTTTTTCAGTTTCAATGGATTAATCTAAATATTTTACTCATT
This sequence comes from Cinclus cinclus, assembly GCF_963662255.1. NCBI lineage: Eukaryota > Metazoa > Chordata > Aves > Passeriformes > Cinclidae > Cinclus > Cinclus cinclus. The sequence goes on along the minus strand of NC_085084.1, from coordinate 21,308,882 downwards.
TGCCGGAAACATCATCTCCTGACTCTGTTGACAGAGCCAATACTCATTCACTCCTTTCTGCTGTACCATTGTGCAAAGTATATTTTTTCTACAGTGCAAGTCCAGAACCCACTGTCTCTTCCCACACTGAGATGATCCCTTTTCAGTGCAACATCTGTCACTTTGTGAGACCCTTTATGGTAACATTCCCAGTTCTTCCTGTGGGCAGGGGCCACCTCTCCTCCCCAGACAGTATTATGTGCAGACTGAGAAAATTGTCTTGGCACAGCAGAACCTTTGTTCCCTGTTCTTTGTATTTGTTTTTCACACTCTGGCAACAAGGTGCTATCAAAGGTGACTGATGGGCAGCTGCTATTTATGAGCACACGGCTGTTTGTTTCCTTTCTGGAAGTGCCTGCATGGCCTTCCCTTGACACCTGCAGTGTACCAGGGACAAACATAAACCAGAGCTTCAAGGTTGGAACAGTCACTGTTGAGTTGTCAGGTGATGTGTGTAACAAAAAAGGGAACTATTGGTCAATCTTTTAGGGCACTAGGAAAAGAGCAGAAAGACAATTTTCTGGATGACAACTGGGTGAAATCATGGCAAGATGAACAAGGCACTCTCTGCCTCTTGAGTGATGCTGAGGCCAAAGATGATCAATTCAGGCAAAAGACACAGAGAGTTTGAACAAGTTCCTTCAGAGGAAAGCCATTGACGTACCCCATCACTGATGGGAGATAAAAAGAGGATTAGTAACCATCACTGAAGGGATTTAAAAGACCTACAGATGTGGCACTTAGGGACACAGTTTAGTAGTGGACTTGGCAGTGCTGTGTTAATGGTTGGATTCACTGATCATAAAGGTCTTTGCCAACATAAATTATTCCATTATTAAGATGAAAGGAATTTTATTTTTGCTGTGTGGCTGGTCTGGATCAGAGGCAATGCTGTGGTCGGGGACGAATCCACACTGTTAGCATGAACCTGTCCCTCAGGCACTGGAAGGAGGTTCATTGCACTGTGTCTTCCCCAGCATCACCACTATGGAAAGTAGTGGGACTATAGTGACAGGGTCAGTTTGGGCTGCCAGCAATGTATGTGCTTTCATATATTGTTATTTTAAATGTCAGGTTGGATATCATTTATGTGAAGCATCAGCAAGATCTTGATATTAATAGCTGGGATAATGGTATGTGGCAATATATCCTTTTTATTATTCCATGTGTTGATTGTTATCTGACTGAACTGCCAGTCAATGTGGAAATTAGTTTAAGTTCTAGAGCTCCAGCTGTCCTGTAATGATTGTTAATATAAAAGGGAGAAATACAAACCTATCAAGTGAAATAGAAAATACAGTTTCGACAGTAACATTTTTTAAACCGTAGCTAAAAAGCTATGAAAGAGTACACTCAATTAGCTTCTCCCAAAGCATGGACTAGGAAGGGCTCTTCTCTTTTGTACTGTACTGATAAACCCTGCCCCAGTCATCACTGCCTGGCCTGAGCAGCCAAACCCATTGACTGCAGACATTTTGCCTTTCAGGGATATCCCTGCCTGCTGCCCTTCTGTCTGAATTCCAGAGCTGCTTTGCTGCCAGCAGCAAAAAATCACAAAGCTTTTGGTTCCCAAAAATCACAGAATCATAGACTGGTTTGAGTTGAAAGAGATCTTTCAAGGCCACCTGATCCAACTGCCCCACAATGGGCAGCACCATACTCAATTAGAACAGCTTGCTTGGAGCCTTGGATGCTTACAGAGATGACTGAACACTTTCAGGGATGGGGCATCCACCACCCCTTTGGGAACCATCTGCCAGTGATTTTCCACCCTCTTTGTAAAAACCTTCTCTCTGCAATCTCTTCTGAGCTTGGGTGGAACTAACAGGATGGAAGGGCAAGTCCCAAGAGCCTGGCTCCTTCTGAAGAGGCATCAGTGAGAATAAAAGTAGGGTAGAGGAAGGGCTGAGTGTACTGTATGCAAAATAAAAACAAATTACATTGATTACATCCAGATATGATGTGCAATTATAACTCTGTCAACCCCTCATCCCTCCTGCACCATGTTTCACCGTAAGTAGGGATCTCAGCAATTTTGACACAAAGGTATTCCTTTAAAACTAGAATATGACAATTTTAAACCAAGAGTACTCAAGCAATATTGCTAGATGCTAGCACTCACCAGGAACAGCCGCTGCCACCCACAATTACCTGCAGTGGAGAGAGTAAAGAGCAATTCACTGCAGTGTTCTTTGCAAGCCTGAGTTAGCTGCATCCCCCATAAAGGACCCAGTGGCTGATGGCCAGGGTAAGATGCTTTGGGTAAGTGACTTTGCTGGAGAGGTTAATACAAAACAGCAGAGTCAAGCACTTCTGACCTCTGCACTTTCAGAAAAGAAACTTATCTTTATTGGTTCCAGAGCTTGAAGAGTCACTGCAAACCTTCCAACCCCCTTGTTGAGGGTTAGTTCTCTCCCTTTTTCCCCTCTGTGGAATTTTCCCCATTGTCATGCTAAGATACCTGTTGACTGGGTCCTGGTGACAAGGGGGAGGGGACGGGAGGGAAGAGGTAAGCCCCGCGAGATTCAAACAGCCAGAAGAGGAAGCGGAAGGCTGGGTCTCGGCCCATTTCCCTCACAGAGTTCGGACGAGAAGGACGATCGCCGTCTGTGTCCCATCCCAGCGTCGGGAAACCACCATCGGACCCTGCCCGGCTGTCTTCTCGCTGTGAACTACCACCATCCAGCACTCTACTGAGCACTGGGACCGACACCGTGAGCGGAGAGCTCTCTCTCCATCTCTCTCTTCCCCTGGGACAGCGCTGCCACCACCCCCAGCCCTCCTGCGGCTCTGCGGGACCCACCCGCCCCCAGCACCAGGAACTGCAGCTCAGGGAAAAGGTGCCTGTAGCCAGAAAGGACTGGGACTGAGTTACTGTTCTGTTTGTGGGTAATTTCATAGCTGTTGATGTTCTTGTTTGTCTTGTTAGATATACTAGTAAAGAACTGTTATTCCTACCCCCATATCTTTGCCTGAGAGCTCTCTTAATTCCAAAATTATAATAATCGGAAGAATCACATTTTCTTTCAGTCCAAGGGGAAGCTTCTGCTTTCCTTGGCAAACACCTGTCTTTCAAACCGAGACACCCCTGCTGAATCATTTCTTTCCAGGACAACTTCGTTTTGAAGCGCAATTTAGAATGAGCAAAGTGCTCATCCACTGCCAGAGAGAGATGGGAAGAGTTAGCAGTGAGTTCTGACACAGGAAATATAATTTCCCAGTGTAAGATTAGTAAAAAATGGTGAACAAATGGTGAACAAATCTGAAAAATTAACTTCAGCAGGCAGGAGTGGAAAAAATCAGTTCAAGAGGTAATGACAAAAATGCATGATGGATATCCCAACAATTTAAAGGCTATACTGATCAGTATTTCATGTACACATATTCCCATTTTGGGATCATTACTTTTGATCAACAGGTGCAGTGTGTCACAGACCAAATTAATCAAAAAGACATAGAAGAATACAAAGCCTTACTCTTGCTGTCAAAAGGCAATTGTTGGGTCTCACTTTGGTACATAACCATTGTGAATGACTACCCACTAAGAAGCTGAGACTTTTTAAAAAAATGAATTATCTACTTCTGTGTTGAACATTGTCCACACTTCAATGAATCTGAAGAATACTACTGTGACTGAGTGCAGAGAGTTAAGTTACAGATATTTCTGTACAGGAAATTCTCCTGGCTGTCAGGAGTAAATGATACAAACCAACATAAAGGTAAGTCCAAGACTAATTTCCATGCTTCTTGCTGTAACAGTGGGGAACTTGTGCTTTGGTGAGTGCTTGCTGTTTGGCTGTTAAGTTTAGTAAAGTTTCTCCCAACTAAGAAATCCCACACTCTAAAATCTGCAAGTTCTTGGCCAACAGGAACAGATGAAGAAGAGGGGATACATGTGGGAGACACACTAAAAGTGAGGCAACTCAGGAAAATGAAGATCTGGACTCAGCAGAGCTTACCCCACAAAGGGCACAGACTTGCAAATGGTGTTCTGCTTCTGCTCACTTTCTGATGGCATAAGGACCTTTGAGTGACTTTTTAGATTCCAGAATCCTAGAATAGTGTGGTTTTGAAGAGACATTACAGACCATCTAATTTCAACTTCCTGCCATGGGCATGGATGCCAACCACCAGACCAGGCTCCTCCAAGCCCTGTCCCACCTGGCCTTGGACACTTCCAGGGGTGAGGCAGCCACTGCTTCTCCTGGCAACTTCTGTCAGGGCCTCACTACCTAAATGTTTACATTCTTCCTTGTATCAGCTAAATTTATCCCTTTCAGCTTAAAGCTATTCCTCCTTATGGTGTCACTCCATCCCTTGCCCAAATTCCTCTCCAGCTCTCTTGGAGTTAGGCACTGGGAGGGGCTCTAACGCCTCCCTGGAGCCTTCTCCTGATGAAAACCCCCAGCTGTCCCAGCCTGGCTACAGAGCAGAGAGGTCCTCTGCTCACCTTTGTAGTCTCCTCTGGATTTCCTCCAACAATGCCACCTCCTTCTTATGCTGAGGATCCCAGAGCTGGATGCACCTCTGCAGGTGGGGGTCTCGCCAGAGTGAGCAGAGGTGCACAATCACCTCCTTCCACCTGCTGCCCACACTTTTACTGATTCTGATTCAGTCTAGGACATCTTTGGCTTTCTGGGCTACCAGAGCATATTGCCAGGTCATCTTGAGCTTCTAATCCACTAAACCACAAGTCGTTCTCCCCAGTACTGCTCTCAATTCATTCTGTATTTGTTCCCTGCCTGTATCTGTGCTTGGCATTGCCCCAGCCCAGGTACAGGACTTTGTACTTGGCCTTGCTGGACTTCATGAACTAAGTCCTTCAGTTCAGACACCTGAACCAAGTTGCTGGACTTTAGTTTCTGAACAAAAAACAGTTGTACATGTTGAATTAGTGCAACTGAAGATCGAATAAGAACTCTGGTCAGGCAACTACCCTGGGAGCAGCTACACCTGCCCTTCTTTACTGACTTCACATAGAGATTATACTCAAAAGACTTAATTACATTAAAGCACAACATGTCCTCCAGCTGTGACCCCCTGCTTAAGGCGTCCCTTAAAATCCTGTGGTTAAAACCTATTCAGTAGTGAAAAGAAAAAAAAAAGAAAAAAAAAAGGAATTCCATGGAATTATTCACAGGGCAAAATCTTTCTTTTCAGATTGGAAAAGATTTTTGTCCCACCTCCTCTTCCTTTGTGGTTAGGTCTTGAGGAATCTTGTGTTGATCATGCATCTCTATTGCTAACATTTTGAGCAAGGACCCCCATATATGTACATCTATGTACAATTTTTATAAGTAGGTATTACTCAGGTTCTAATACTTTACTCCTGCAGCCCAGTGGATCATCTCATGCCCCTCCCAGGGGATCTAAGCACCTCACTCTACAGACTTAAAGAAGCAACCATATATTCTGGGGAAAAAGCCAGTACTAATCAAAATTTTACTTTTAACTGTAATTTATACTATGACTAAGGATAGAGAGCATACAGCCCCAGGTGAATACTGTGGGGTAAGACACGATCGGAGGAGCTCCTTTTGTCACATCCCTAGGGAATTATTAGGAAGGTAAGTTTTCTCTGATCTAAGAGTTTTGAATTTTAAGCAATGTTGAGGTAATTTATACAATTGCCACCTTGTAATTTCCCCAAGATTAATTCAAGACTTGTTAAAATGTAGAGCAACAAGAAGTCATTGAAGGAACTGCTATTTTAAAAAGACAATTACTTTTTAAGACTATAATACGAACTTCAGATAAGCTAAATCAGAAAGAGCAGTGAATACACATTTCTGTTTAAATTTGCATTCTTGTGTTGAATTAATCACATAAAAAAGAAAGAAAAAATTAGTAAGTTGGATAAAAATAAATGAATTTTCTTCTATTAATGTCTGATGTTGAAATATAATTTGTTTACTAATGACACAATCTTAATGAAAAAGTAAAAAAAATGTAGTAAGATATGCAGACATACCCCAACAAATTACGTATTTAAAATGCCAAATACAGATTAGCTTTGTCATATCTCTAAAAAATGCTAACTTTCTAGTGGTTTGGTCAGCAGCCAGAGGTTTGCAGGTAACCATTGAAAAGTGAGAGTCAGAGCCCAGCAAACTGAGCTTCTCTTTGGTAGGAGAATGCTGCCACTTCCTCTGTGTGTGTGTTTGGCATTTGGCACAACACTCCTGAGAAGGAGACAGTAGAGTTCTAACTGTTTTGTACTCGTGAGAATACATAACCTATCCCTCTTGGAAGACCTTGAGCTAACAGAGTATGCTATTTAAGTTTCAGACATTGCTGGTGCTTTTGATTCCTCTTTTTTTTTTTTTTTACACTTGACCTTCTGGGCAGCTTGAGGTAAAACTGTTATTCTGGTAAGAGTCATCGTTTTCTTATAAATAATGGCCTACCTCTTTGGTTGCCGTGAGCTGGCATAACTCCTCTGATTTAGTACTTGGATGTACATCCATGAAGGTTTACTTTCATTTCTCATAGACCTACATGGAAGTAAGACCTGCTCCACCTCTCTTCATGGTGTGGTATCTTAGCAGACCATTTCTAGTCTGAAATCCTATCTTTGGTACAGGTAGCTGCCACCCATGTTGGGAAGTGGTCAGGATGTATTAAAAATTTTGCATGTCCTAAGCTCCCTCTCTCTCTGTGGATGGTGATACACACACAATTGATTGGAATCAGACAGGTTTGCTATGCACTGTACCAGATCAGGATTTTTACTGCTCTTTTCATGCCCTGATTGTCTCCAGATGAGCTCTCTGGTGCCTCACTCAGCAGCACAATCCCACTGACATGCTTCTCCTGATCTGATCCAACTGCTGCCTGGGTCAGCAGCTCTTGCCTTGAAAGCCTCCTCCTTCCCTTAAGCTGCCACCAATCCCTGCCATATAGGCATGTCATTAGGAATGAGGGGAAGTAATTGTCAGCTTGCACAGAGCCTCATTTTCATGACCCAAGTTCATTGCTTACCTCCGTGACAGCGAAGCTGCGTTTTCCACAGGGAACGACCTTGTACCACTTGTCGTGCAGAACATCCATGAAACCATGGGATTTGTACTGGCTGATAAGGTCAGAGATGTTTGAAGTGAGCGGAGAGTTGGGGGGAAGACCAATGCCATATCCTAGAAGGGAGGACAGCACAATCACTTTCTTGTTTTGCTTTTGCTGAAGTATGTTCATTTCTACATGGAAGAGCGAGCTGGCTCTCTGTTTCAGCCAGCTCAAACCTGGCTAACTGTGGTCATAGAATGCTGAGACAAGACCTTTTCTTGGTGCAAAATGAATTCACTCAATATAAACAGAATAAACAAATTCAAAATTATTATGGCCACACAAGAAATATGTAAAACAGGAGGTTCAGAAACTTAAAATGGAGACCATGGATGAATAAATATTTTCTCTATAAACACAGACCTTTTAATGACCTTGCCATGAATTCTTTCAGCAATGCAAAAAGAACTCAATGTCACATAAACCGTTTTGTGATCCCTTTGCATTTTTAGAGCAGTAGATGTGACTGTGGTGTCAGATGTGACATTTTCTTTCTACGCATTTTCTGATGAGAAGCTGTATGCATGTAAATATAGTCAGGAGCAATCTTCATTGTTACCACACAGCAATTTAAAGCCCAGAGGCTACACTTTCTGTTCGTGTACTTCTGCTCTGGCACTGACAGGGACTTCCAGATACTAATAAATGTAGGTTTTACCCACTGTGTTGTCTTTCACCATGTTAAAGTGCTGGTAAATGACTTAGTGTAAGTGAAAATGAATTCAGTAACTCTGAATGTGGTATTTCTATTTGCAGAATCTGCAGTTTGACTTTAAGAATTCTAAACAAATACACTAGATTCCTCGAAGACATGCAGTTGCATGCCAATTGCCTGCAGAGATTAATTTCTAATACACTGTGGATTTTTCTTTTTCAGTCCAGAGTTCAGACTTTCAGACTGTCCCTCAACAACACAAGAAGAAAGAAAAAAAACCCTTACAAACAGACAAGTGGTGAATTTGCCAGGATAATCGCTCACTTTTCAACAAGTGATAAGCTCATAAGTGTTCCTACAATGCAACAGTCTCCCCTGTTGCTGAGTTTTTTACATCGTGCTTGTAATGTCACCTGAATAAATTTGCTCAAAGGATTTGTTTCAGAGTTGGCAAAGCTAGGACTCATAAATATCACATTTTCAGCTTCTTGTAATTGTGTCATATGAAGCCAAGTCATCCAAAATCATATAGTTCAGGGTCTACTTGTTTGTTTCTTTTTCTATATTGAAATCTAATCTACTTGATTTGAAGCTGGGAAGCTTCTGGTTTTATTTCAGCAGAGCTGACCTTTCTGAAAGCTATTTATCAGGTTTCTGAAGGAGGTTGTTTTACTGTGTGATGGGAGCAGCTGGAGTAATTGCTCTTGCAGGGGAGGAAAGTGGAAGCACCAGTCCTTTCCACTGGCCATCTATCACAAAAGTGGCTTCTAAAGTGTGCTGCCTATGTGCTTATTCATGCTGGAAGCAGCTCCACACCAGCCTTGCTTCCAGGCTGCCTTCTGAGCTATCCTTGCTAATTTCTTGAAGCTGCAGGAGGCCAAGCACCAGGACTGGCTCCTTTCTCAATTAACTACAGATTCAGTGGGAATCTTGAGCTAACCTTCAAAATGGGAACAGTATTTGTCTGCTTCAGATGAAACTGCAGAACCACATTTTGAGCACATTTGAACTGGGTTTTGAATGCATGTCAACATAGCAGAAGAGAAGCCTCTTTTCAGGGGCCTCTATTTCATGGTGAGCAGGGAAATGGACTCTGCCTCCTACTTGTCTGGAGACACACTGTCTGAGCACTTGGAATAATTTCTATATAGAGCATGGCAACAGGTCATAGAATCACAGCATCATTTGGGTTGGAAGGGACATTAAACGCCATTTTGTTCCAATGCCTGCCATGGGGTATCTTCCGCTAGACCAAATTGCTCAAAGCTCCACCAAACCTGGCCTTGAAACAGGTGGGGAAAGTGATATGAGATCTCGAAAAAAAAAAAAAAAACCACAAGAAAAGGCTGGAGCTTTTGTTCTGCTCAATCACTGAGGATCTTGTCATAATCCTCAAGGGGTCCCCAGTTTCACCTCTATATTTTTCACTGAGCCTACCACATCACAACAAAGCGAATTCAGCACATGAGGAACAGAGCAGCGTGTTATAAAACTATTACCTTCAATGGCAAAGGGTTTTCCCACAGTTAGGAGCTTGCAGTCAGCATCTATTGACACTTCATAATCTAAGAGTGCTTTATCCATGATGAAGGCATCAAGTTTCTCTGGATCATGCCTGTAATCAACATCAAAGTCAGAAACACAACCACTTCACAGTCTAAATGACACTGAACATTTGTCTATGCAGTTTTCTGGATGTATGAAAACATGGACCAGAGACTGCTATTTGCACATCTGTACTTAAAATGAAAACTGATTTTTATTTTGAAGAAAGGAATTGTGCATGAAATGCAAACTTTGTGTAAAGCAATAAGTGTGTTTAGGACTTATTTCGCTCCCACAAAATACTGTTGTTCTGAAAGACAAAAGCCACTACAGAATGTTAGACTTTGATTCAACTGAAAGTGATCACAAGGCTTTAGTGGAGAAGATACAAAATTGCTAAAATTCTGTTGCTGTCTTGGTTTCTTTGTGATGTTAAACTTGGGGGATATTAGGGTATATTACTGAAGGGTAAGTTATTCAAAGGTATTTCTCTTCCTTTCTCCTTGAATATGAGGTAAATTATTTCCTTCACCCAATTTATATTTTCCTTGTGTTGTCTTCATGAACACAATGACTGAATTTTGCTAAAATAATAATTTCTGAACAGCATGTTTGGAAAAATAGTGATACAAAAGGACAGCTGCAGTGCCTGGCCTCATCTGACCCCAGGACTGCACCTTCCATTCCCATCCCCTTAAAAGTCTGAGTGTTCTCCTGATGTGATTACTTCATTGATTTCAATCCCTTGATTCCAGGTTGACCCAAAGAATTGCCAAGTGTCTTAATTATCAACAGGATGGATCTGGGGAAAAATACAGAAACAGGAAACAACAGGTAAAAGCTCCTGGAGAAAAGTTCTCAGGCCATCTGCCTGGCAACTTTTAAGATAAAATGAATGAATGTGAATATCAGGCTTATTACTGCCTCCCTTGTTTCCTGGAAGAGTTGTGTGACCCCAACACTGCTAAGCACAGATGTCTCTGAGGCACACTGACACCATGATTCCCCAAAGCAACGAGACTCTTATTACTTTTTACCTGTCTAGTGCTTCTTCTATTCATTTTAATGATAAATTAAGATTCCTCTCTGAGAACCCCCTTTGCTCCCATCACAATGAGGAACTTCATTGGCAGCTTTTGCTTGGAGTGGATGCTTTTTTTCTGAATGTTTCTCACTGCCTAATGAAGGGCTCCCAAACTCAGAAACTTGCCAGGAGTTTATTCATTGCCCTTGCCTGATGGCACCCCCACAAGCAAGTGGGCATTCCCACCTGGCCTAAAGGTATATTAATCCATTGAACTCCTGTGTTTTGTGTGACCCTCAGCACTGGGAAGGAGAAGATAATGGGACATGGAATCCATGGAGTGGTTATATTTTCTACTACATCTGTCTCTCTGACACCATCTTTCTCCCTACCACCATCACCATCGCCATCACTTCTCTCTCTCTCTCTCACACACACACACACACACACACACACACACACACACACTCTCTCTCTCTCTCTCTCACACACACACACACACACACACACACACACACATTTACTGTTAAATAAAATCCGTACTATTGGCTTTGGCCTCACTTTCACCTTAATCCGGGCATCTCTCTGAACAATTTTAATAATAGTTGGCCAGGGAGATAGGTGTGGTGCTGCATGCAGGGGCTCACTTCAGGTAGGCCACCCCATCCGTGGTGGCAGGGACATTGTAGCGCCGCATGTACTCGTGCATCTCTGGGAAGCTCTGCCTCACGTAATCCTCGGCGCTGCTCTCCCGCACCGTGCCAAACCGGAACCCTTGGGATGGGTGGTGGAGCTGATGGGAGGACAGGAGAGGATTAGCAGAAACATTTGCCTCCCACCCCACCTGGTATGTCAGCCTCAGTGGGCCAACAGCTCCTCAGAAATCTTCAGTGCTCATGGAACTGCCTCTCTGCGTGTTTTCCTGCAGGCAGCTTCCCATCCCCCAGGAAAAGCCTGAAAAGACTTACCAAGTGACTAAAGTGCCCGTCTGTATACTCTCAGGGTTTTCTTCAAATGTTGAAAACAATTCCCATTAAACATGTTGGTCACTCAAATGTAGGTGTTTATTGGGATTATTTGTCTCTAGAACAGACAATATTTCAGGAACTGTTATGAGAAGTCTCTAGACTGGCTACAATAGACTTTCTAGGGCTCTGGACACACAGCAAAGATTTGTTTCGGCATAATGTTTTACTTTGTCTTTAGGGATGAAATTTAGCCTTCTGCAGAAGGGCAGCACCCCCAGTTCATTTCTGGAAGTCTATACACCACATCACAGTCTTCACTGCCACTCCTCACAGACATACTGAGGACTGAAAGATCACCAAAATGTCTCCCCTGGCCATGAGATGGAGGGAGAATTCCCCTCTGCACAGCTCAGGCTGCAACCATGGATATACACACATAGACTTTTTGCAGTTCTGTGCCCTGTCCTTCTCTGAACTGACTCCACAGTCTGCAGCCCCAAGGAGACCAGTTCAAGTTTCACAGACCCCCTCTTTCTGAAGCTTCTGTTTGCCTTTGGAGCATTTAGTGACTCCTGGGAAAAGTCTCAAGCTGCCATGGAGGAGCCAGCCAGCATCATCCACTATGCCAAACACTTCCTTGAGCTGGCCAAGCACTGCCAAGCCACACTAATTAAAAAGCCTTCAGCAACCTACCAGCCTCTAACAGTCCAAGCTTTCAAAGCACAGGAAGTCAAACAGAGCTAAGGCTGAAGCAGTCATGCTGTATTTGCTTTCCACGAAGGTTACAGACATCACAACAGCTTGCAAAGATATCTCACCACCGCAACACTCTGCTTGGCAAAGACCAAGCAAAGAAACATTCCACCAGTCCACCTGGCCTCTGCATTATCATCTTAGCAGAACAGAGTGCAGGGCAGCACAATGCCATAAAAGACCTTTCCCTTTCTTCTCTTCAATGACTCCGTGGATAAAAGAGCATTTATACTTTTTTAAGAATGTCAGAAGTAAGATGTAAACTCACTGTCACCCAGTTTAGTCCGAAAAAGAACAGAAAAAGGTCTTTTGCATGGTGTTTCTGATGTCATGGGGGCTATGAACATTCTCAATTTCTGGTAATTTTTACCTGAAATTGAAAATGAAAGTGGGCAGGTTATTACCACCTTGTGGTCTGCTGATCTTGTTCAAGTCTATGAGTATGGAGGGAGTCCTGGGTGCGGTTTTTTTTTTTGTTTTTGTTTTTGTTTTCTTTTTTTTTTTTTTGCATTCTGGTGTAGATGGCTGTGGGATAAGCAATGCTGCGTGTGCCTCCATCTGGAGCTGGCCATAGTGCTGTGCCAGAAGGACTGTGGGCACAGAGGGAAATGTTCTTGCCTGAGAGTGTGGGACCAGCATTCAGGTGCCAGAAGACATAAATAGCAGGAGTTGGGCTGTGACAATACGTGATGGAGACTTCCAGCACAATGCTGCCAGCCCCAATCCTGAGACGCTGAAGATGACATGCTTTAAGAAGGAAGTTGGAATGAGGTTCATGCACTCTCTGTCCCAAGAAGAACATCACCACAATCAGGACTATTTTTTATTTCTTGGCAGTTTCAGTGAAGATACAGAAAACCCCGTTAAGACCCAACTCTGAGCCACACTGGCATCTTCCAAGTCAACTTAGGTGTTTTTTGTGAAGTTTGTGGCCTGCCTAGTGATGTCAGATGCAATGCAACATCTGATCTGTAGATGAAGTCTGACTTCACTCTCATTCAGACTGTCACCAATGTCTCCACTTGACTAAACTTCTAAGCCTGAATGAGAAAGACTGGTACAAAACCAGTGAACTTCACCTCTGTGCAATTTTCTATCCTAAATCCTTTACTGAGGACTGCCCACGCTTTGCTTTGTGTTGGGCAGGCTGTCAAATTTCACCCCAAATGATAACAACACTGGAATGTTTATTACATCAGAAGTCCATATGGCTTAATATCTTGTCTCTAGCAACACCATATGCCTGGTGGGAATTCTGAGGAAGTCTGTATAAGGGAGTTGTTCAGCCATCCCTTGTATCAAGTGCTCTACCTGCTTCTAGTAATCCTTGCTTTTTCTTAAGCATCATTATGTGTCTGCACCTTTGTACTTGATCAACTCCTTTTACAAAGGATAAATGTTAACACTTAGATCTTTCCTGTAGATCTTTCAAAGACTTCTGTTTTCTTATTGCTGTTTATTCAAAGGAGGAAAAAGGTTGCTTGCAGCTCTGGGGACCCACAGGGCAAAATGCTGCCAGAAGCACTTCACTAATGATTTGCTAAGACTGTTAGGGGTTACTTGCTTCAACAAAAGATAAAAACTTTGGGATAGAAACAAGACTCATCACTTGGAAAACTATATGACAAGATGGAAACCACAAATCTCTATGTCCTGACAGGATAGGTAATTGCCATAGTCTTGCTCTGAACCTTGCCTTATCAGTTGTCTCTTTTTTCTAATATTTTCTGTTTCTCATGCTCTCTTTCTTTTGTGTTTATTATGTTTTGAAAGTCCTATAATGAAAGAGTCTTTCTGCTTTCTATAACCACTAATGGAATGTTAATGCCTAGGGCTTCAGAGAAATCATAAAGTCTGAAAAATCAGCATTTGAAGAATTAAGAATGGATTCTATGTATTTATGTTTTTAAACTCATAATTCAGGGGAAGCATTACTTACTTTTATATCAGTAATTGCAAATATAAAGACCAGCTTAGTGAAAGAAATAGCTGTTGAAATGAGAGTAATTTCTACTACATGATTCTCTGCTTCTGAGTATATACTGTGTTTCTCCATTCAACACTCAGAGTCAGAGGTGAATAACCATCATAAAGCAGCTAAAGGGCAGTAGGAAATTGTCCTGGTTTAGGTAAATTTGGGAGGAAACCTCTGAATGTGGTCTCTCTAGGAAACAGATTTGATCAGTCCCTTCTCCAACTGGTTCGGAGAAATATTTCCTTAGAGAGAAGTAGAAAAACAAGCTGCTTATTTAACAGACAAAGCACTCCCCAACACTAAAATGAACAATACTAAACAGCAAAATATCTTGCCCCTCTGAAGAGATGACAAATTCAGCAGAGTCCCTTTTGTGGGTTGCAGTGCAGCTCACTCAGGCTGTTCTCAGTCCCTCCAGAGCTGGGAAATGGCACAGCTCAGGACAGGCCTGGTGGGCCACAGGTGTGAGCTCCCAGTTCTCTTCTGGGTTTTTCAGTCTAGAGCAGGTTCAAACAATTTCAGGAAAAAGGGAAAAAATACAGTCCAGGGAACTTCTCTGCCTCAATGAGTTAAAAACTAAGTAAAAGCAAAGAGCTCTCTCCTGCTGTCCACTGCAGACAACACAATCTGTGTGTAGGAAGGTGGGGGAGCAAGTGCAGTATCTGATAAATTCTGCACCTCTTCTCTCTTCCTTCACTCTTGGAACCAGACTTAAAGTCGCAGAACTCAATATTCAACCCAAACAGAACAAACAACTGGGGATACAAGCATCATAAAATGTTTTAGTTTGAAAGACAGGTAGTTGCTAAGAAAGGCAGAAGCCTCCCTTTGAACTGAAAAATGTGATCTCTTTTCTCTACAAATTATTATAATTTTGGAATTAAGGGAGCTCTCAGGCAAAGATATGGGGATAGGAATAACAGTTCTTTACTAGTATAACTAACAAGACAAATAAGAACAACAACAACTATGAAATTAGCCACAAACAGAACAGTAACTCAGTCCCAGTGTTTTTTGGCTGCAGGCACCTTTTCCCTGAGCTGCAGTTCCCGGTGCTGGGGGCGGGCAGGTCCCGCAGAGCTGCAGGAGGGCTGGAGGTGATGGCAGCGCTGTCCCAGGTGGGGGAGAGAGAGATGGAGAGAGAGCCCTCCGCTCACAGTGTGGGTCCCAGTGCTCAGCAGAGTGCTGGATGGTGGCAGGTTACAGCGAGAAGGCAGCAGGGCACGGTCTGACAGCAGTGAGGATGGCTCCCAAGGCTGGGATGGCAGAGATGGAACTGAGGCGGCGATTGTCCTTCTCGTCCGAACTCTGTGAGGGAAATGGGCCGAGCCAGAGCCTTCCGTCTGCTTTTCTGGCTGTTTGGATTTAGAGGGGTTTTTCTCTTCCTTCCCTTTTGTCCTGCCAGGAGGGCCTAATCAACAGGTATTTTAGCTTGACAATGGGGAAAATTCCACAGAAGGAAAAGGGAAAGAAACAACCTCCAACATTATCCACCCCAAATTTTCTCATACCATCATGCTACATCAAATTAAATCTTTAAATTACAGACATACATGTAGTTACAGATACAGGCAAGTTTCATGAGTAGTTTATCTTAAAACAAGGTCTCTTTGGGGTATGCATTGAGTCTTTTCATTCTTTTGCATTACCCACTACGTACAACCTGGTTCTTGAGCGAAAACCATTCCACGAATTGGACTGTTTTTGTGGAGGCAGAATTCACTTAAACAGTTTTTCTTAGCCTACCTTTCATGTGTACTATTGGAACCTTATTTTTATGTGGTGTTCTTAAGGGCTTAGACTGGGCAGAGCCTGCTTGATTAGTGGAATTTTGGGTGTTTACTAACTATGTGGCCTTTGGTGTATTAATTTTTCAATATTTGAAAGTCTTTCCATCCAGTGCCTTCAAGGTGGTTTTAAGCAGGCCATTACACTGTTCAACTTTTCTAGCCACTGCTGCGTGATAAGGAATGTGGTACTCCCACTCGATGCTGTGTTTTTTGGTTCAGGTGTTTATGAGGCTATTCTTGAAATGAGTTCCATTGTTTGATTCAATTCTTTTAGGGGTACTATGCCTTCAAAGGACTTTCTTTTGAAAAGGCTTAAGGCTTAAGGATGGTGTTGTGAGCAGTGGTGTGAGGAACAGGGTAGGTTTTCAACCACCTAGTGGTGGCTTTTACCATGGTTAGCACATAGACCTTGTCTTGGTGTGTTTGAGGCAGTGTGATATAATTAATTTGACAGACCACCCCATACTTATATTTGGACCACCGCCCTCCATACTAGAGGGGCTTCACTTGTTTGGCTTGCTTGATGGCAGTACATGTTTTACAGTTATGGATAACTTGGGAAATACTGTCCATGGTTAGATTTACTTTTTGGTCTTGTGCCTGCTTATAGGTAGCATTTTTGCCCTGATGACCTGAGGCATCATGGGCCCATCGAGCCAGGAACAATTTTTACTTGTATTGCCAATTTAAGTCTATTTGTGACAGTTTTAGTTTTGCAGCTTGATTTACTTGCTTGTTGTGTTGGTGCTCTTTATTAGCCCGACTCTTGGGGACATGGGCATTTACATGACAGACTTTTACAGGTAGCTTCTCTACCTGAGTGGCAATGTTTTTCCACTCATCAGCAGCTCAGATTGGTTTTCTCCTACGTTACCAGTTGGCCTTTATTCATTTTTCTAGCCAAATCCACAGAGCATTGGTTACTATTCCTGAATTAGTGTAAAGGT
The DNA here is from genome assembly GCF_963662255.1 of Cinclus cinclus. Taxonomy (NCBI): domain Eukaryota; kingdom Metazoa; phylum Chordata; class Aves; order Passeriformes; family Cinclidae; genus Cinclus; species Cinclus cinclus. The sequence continues at coordinate 21,292,124 of NC_085084.1, read as the reverse complement.
AGACCTTTGGCCACTTCTCTTTTTCAGCAATATCCAGGGCCAGCTGACCGACTTTGAGTTCAGCAAGTTGACTTGATTCACGGCAGGGCAGCTTCATATGGCTGCTTTTTACTTCTGGTTCATTCTTGTGATGTGACAAGAACCATCAGTGAAAAGAGCCTAGCGAGTTGGTTGTAGGGTGGGGCTTTATTAACCGGTTACTTGTTCTTGCTTCTCTTTACTGGCAAGACCAAAGTTGTTACTTTTTGGCCAGATTGTAATTATTTCCAAAATCCCAGGGCAATTTGGGTTTCAGATACGGATGCTCTGTGTGATGGGTGATCCACTTGCTCCATGTGGCATTGGTGGCGTGGTGGGTAGAGGGGACCTTTCCTTTAAACATCCACCCCAGCACTGGTAGTTTGGGTGCCAGGAGGAGCTGTGTTTTTGTGCCAACTACTTTTGAGGTAGCTTGAACTTCTTTATAGGCAGTCAAGATTTTCTTTTTTGTTGGAGTGTAGTCGGCTTCAGACTTCCTATAATTTTGGCTTTAGAATTTTAGAGGTCGGCTTTGAGTCTTCCTAGGTACTTTCTGCCAAAGGCTCCAGGACAAACTCTTGTTCCAGGCTGCAGAGTAAGGCACATTCTTCACTTCTGGTCCCGTCCTGACTGGGCCGAGGGCTACCACATGAGCGATCTCCTGCTTGATCTGGGCAAAGGCTTGCTGCTGCTCAGGTCCCCAGTGGAAATCGTTCTTTTTCTGGTGAGCAGGTAGAGAGGGCTGACGATCTGGCTGTACTCGGTAATGTGCATTCTTCAAAAGCCTATGGTATTTAGGAAAGCTTGTGTTTCCTTCTTGTTGGCTGGTGGAGACATCGCAGTGATCTTACTGATGACCTCAGTGGGGATTTGGAGCTGTCTGCTTTGCCACTTTACTCCCAGGAACTGGATCTCTTGGGCAGGACCTTTGACTTTGCTCCTCTTGATGGCAAAACCAGCTCCCAGCAGAATCTGGATGACCTTCTCTCCTTTCTCAAATACTTCCATTGCTGTGTTCCCCCACACAATGATGTCATCGATGTTTTGCATATGTTCTGGAGCTTCACCCTTTTCCAATGCAGCCTGGATCAGTCCATGGCAGATGGTGGGGCTGTGTTTCCACCCCTGGGGCAGTCGGTTCCAGGTGTACTGCACACCCCTCCAGGTGAAAGCAAACTGAGGCCTGCACTCTGCTGCCAGAGGAATGGAGAAAAATGCATTGGCAATGTCAATGGTGGCGTACCACTTTGCTGCCTTGGACTCCAGCTTTTACTGGAGTTCCAGCATGTCTGGCACGGCAGCGCTCAGCGGTGGAGTCATTTCATTCAACGCACGATAGTCCACAGTCAATCTCCATTCTCCGTCAGACTTGCGCACAGGCCAGATGGGGCTGTTGAAGGGTGAGTGGGTTTTGCTGACCACCCCTTGGTCCTTTAGCTCATGGATTATCTTGTGGATGGAGATCACGGCATCTCGATTTGTCCTGTACTGCCTGTGTTGCACTGTCGAGGTGGCAGTTGGCACTTGCTGCTCCTTCACTTTCAGGAGTCCCACTACAGATGGGTTCTCTGACAGTCCAAGCAAGGTGTTCAATTGCTTAATGTTTTCTGCCTCTACAGCAGTTATTCCAAAAGCCTACTTGAGTCCCTTTGGGTCTTTGTAATAGCCATTCCTCAGGAAGTCTATGCCTAGAATACACGGTGCCTCTGGGCCAGTCACAATTGGATGCTTCTGTCACTCCTTCCCAGTCAGGCTCACCTCAGCCGCCAGCAAAGTCAATTCCTGTGATCCCCCTGTCACCCCAGCAATGGAAACAGGTTTATCCCCAACATGTCCTGATGGTATTAGGGTGCACTGTGAACCAGTATCAACTAATGCCCTATGTTTTTGTGGCGCTGATGTGCCAGGCCATGGGATTCAAACTGTCCAAAAGATCTGGTTTTTCCGTGCCTCTTCTTGGCTAGAGACAGGGCCCCTTTAGCTTTGGTTATTATTTTTTTTCTGGGCATACATATTGGAGATTCCCTTAAGGGGATCTGACAAATCATCCTCCATTTTGTAATACCCTGCACCTTGGTTATGGGAAGTTGAGGCTACCTTCACTTTAGTGCAACTTCTTTGGTTAGTGCTTTTCTTCCTGAGTGGACGCACCCATGCTTCCAGGGCAGAAGTGGGTTTTTATTTCAACTTTTCATGTTTTTCTTATGGTCACACAGAAAAAATTAGAGGTCAGCTTGTGGGGTGCACCCTTTCTTCTTAGTTGGGGAACGTTGGGTTCTAACTTTGGGATTTGTGACTTGCACTGGTGCTGCACTGACCTTCCTTACCTCCTTCCTTACTCCTCTTGTTTCTTTTTTGAATTCTCTACTCATGGCAGAGACTTGAGCCTGCATTGGGCTATTGATTATACTCTCAAAATTTTTGAGCTTATTGGTAAGAGAACTTAATGTCTTTTCATTGTTGTCAGTATTAATGGTTGTAATGAATGTGGTGTATTGAGATGGCCCCAGGTGTGCCAGATTCCACAACATCTACCCTGTGCACCTGACCTTGTCAGGGCTATTGTTATGTTGTTCACCCCTCCCAAAGAGTACTTCCAGTACTGCTATTTCTTTCAGCTGTTGGATTTCCTCCTCATGGGTTTTCCAGCACATTCTATGGTGATGCTCCTGCATTTTTTTTATGGACAAACCTCTCTCTTACACTCATTAAAAGCCACTCCCAGAGGGAAAGGAGGCCTGGATTTCTTACGAATACCTGATCCACGCCTGAGTCCTGGGTCAGGGGTCCCAAATTCCTTGCCTCAGTACCATCCAGCTGCACACCTGTACCCATAAGGTCCCAGACCCGCAGTAACCACGTTGTAAAAGCCTCACGGCCCCTTTGTACAACGTCTTTACGCAGATTATGGAGACTCTCGTATGACAGGGACTCCGTGACGATCTCAACCTCTGGCTCCCCTGCTGGTTGTGAGGGCCCTGCTTTCTGATCCTTATTATCCAGGTGCTTTGTTTTCACCTTAGACTTTCTAGTTTCCATGGGGGCAACTGCTGCTGGCTGTGAGTGCCCTTGCAGTTCAGCTGGAACCTGGCGAGATGTAACATCTGTGGGTACCACTCCTGCACCATCAAGTTCTCCCTCTTTAAGGCGGGGGGAGAGTTTCTCAAGAGCTGGGGAAAGATAGTCCTTCAGCATCTGGCCCATCTCCTTCACTAGAAACCCCACCCACTCTGGGTGGTTCCTCTCTGAGGTGAGCTCTGGGGCAGAGTCAGGCTCAGGGGGAACATTCTTAACTTCTGGGGTAGGATCAGGCTTAGGGAGAGCATCCTTAGTTTCTGGGGCAGGGTCAGGCTCTGAGGCAGAATCCCTATTTTCTGGGGTACGTATCAGGGTTGTCATTCAAGTCAATTTTCCCTTGTCTTTGAATGTTGAATAGAACAGGTTTACAAGGCTTATTAGCAATGCTAGCTACTGTACAATATCATTACCACTTAGAAGATATTTGAACCCTTCAAAAACTGGTGGAGTAGACCCAAAAAACTGCTTAAGGGGTTGGGACAAATTTTTCTTGGTGTCACATTTTTATAGCATGTACCATGTAACCCCAAAAACATAGTTAGAGTGTGATAGCCCTGAATCCATGTACCCGCCTTCCAGAGGAAGTTAAAAATCCACTAATTCCTCACCTTATCAACCCACAAAATGAACTGGATAATAGTTACAGTAGCTTGAGTTATAGGACCCATGTTCAAATAAGGGATTGCAAATGGGAGAGATAAAGCTGTGGCCACATGGAGCCCAAACCACGGTAAGCTGGACAACATGATGCCAACTAACACAAAATAGAGGTAACTTAAGAACTGTTATTCCTTTTTCACCCTTCCCTCTCAATGCCTTCGGGCCCCATGTTGTGGCACCAAAATATGTCCTAGTTTGAAAGACAGGTATTTGCTAAGAAAGGCAGCCTTTCTTTGAACTGAAAAATGTGATCTCTTTTCTCTACAAATTATTATAATTTTGGAATTAAGGGAGCTCTCAGGCAAAGATATGGGGATAGGAATAACAGTTCTTCACTAGTATAACTAACAAGACAAATAAGAACAAGAACAGCTATGAAATTACCCACAAACAGAACAGTAACTCAGTCCCAGTCCTTTCTGGCTGCAGGCACCTTTTCCCTGAGCTGCAGTTCCTGGTGCTGGGGCAGGCAGGTCCTGCAGAGCTGCAGGAGGGCTGGGGGTGATGGCAGAGCTGTCCCAGGGGGAGAGAGAGATGGAGAGAGCCCTCTGCTCATGGTGTGGGTCCTGGTGCTCAGCAGAGTGCTGGATGATGGCAGGTTAAAGCAAGAAGGCAGCAGTGCAGGGTCCGACAGCAGTGAGGATGGCTCCTGGCGCTGGGATGGCAGAGATGGAACTGAGGCGGCGATTGTCCCTCCGGTCCGAACTCTGCAGACAAAATGGGCCGAGCCAGAGCCTTCTGTCTTCCCTTTTGGCTGTTTGAATCTCTTCCTTCCCCTTTGTCCTGCCAGGAGGGCCTAATCAACAGTTATCTTAGCATGACAATGGGGAAAATTCCACAGAGGTAAAAGGGAAAGAACCAACCCCCAACATAAAGTCACCCCAAGACAGAAATGTTTATATTTTTTGTATCCAGAACACTTGGATGTTTAATGGTCACTCTAGTACAATTAAAATAAATGAATGCAATAGCTGCAGATCCATCTACAGACATGAGTTTTCTTAGCACTTGGCTTAGCGTTACAAAGTCCCTCCAAAATCAGGCATCTATGGCTGCAAGAAGTGGAAAGAACAAGGTTTGTTCAGATCTGCAGGGAGGCTCTGAGGTAACAGTGAAGTGGAGTTTATGTACTCCGTGTCCCAAGAAAATCATGACCACAATTCTCCTGGCTTGACAATTCATTGAATAAGATATGAAGATTGTCGTGGGTACAGATATTGCAAAATAGCAGTGTGACAAATAAAGATATTTAAATTTCTTTAACTATCAGATCACTGAATCACAGAATCATTTAGTCTTAAAAGACCCTAAAGAACAGACCCCAACAGGTAACCAAACACTGCCAAACCCATCACTAAAATATGTTCCCAAGAGTCACATCTACGGGTCTTTTAAACCTCTCTAGGGATTGTGACTTCACCACTTTCCTGCACAGCCTGCTCTAATGCTTGACAACCCTTATGCTGAAGAAATTTTCCCGGGATCTCTCTTCTGAAGACTTATTAGCATTTATCAAGCAATCAGCCCTTTGAGTATTACCTGGCAAGGCCATCACAGGCAACTGCAGTTGGCTGTGAGCTTGAGTAGGGAAACACTGATAGCCTGAGCAGTCTAACATCAAGGGTATGAACACATCAATTGAATAGCTATGTTAAAAACATTTAACTGCTAATCTATTTTAATATTTTATTTGATAAAAGCTAAAAGGGGTTAAAAACTCATTTAGTGCTGCTGGTTAGTGTCTCTCCTAAAAAGGGTCACAGCTCCAGCAGCCAGCAGTATCATTTTTGTATCTGAAATACCAGAGATAATGGATTTTTTTACCAGTGACCTGAGTTTTATATCTGAAGCAATGGTGTATACCATGAGGGGCCATTCTTTAGGTGCACCCTGAAGTTTAAGAACCAGCTTCACACTGTGAGGAAGCTGTTGCACATGAAGTTGTGATGATGCACGTAGTGATATTCCATTTGGACCTGGTTTAGTGTTTGGGGCAGATTCAAGAGATGAGTGGGATGTGGAGTCAGAGGGATTTGAACACTTGTCTTGAGCACTGAGTGCTTGGATTTCACAGGTTCAGGGCTGTGGAATGCAAAGACCAGAGGATCTTGCTACACAGAACAGGCATGGAAGGCTCAGGAAGATGTCCCATTTTCTGTAAATGCAGCAATCTTTGGAGGAAGGACTAGGACATGCTGCTAGGAAATAGGGCATGAAGGTACAAGAGGAAAAAGGCCAAAGAGTTGTGATTTCTGTAACTGGTGTTCCCTGTGAACAATGCTGTATGATTTCTCAAGGACAGTATCTACCATAGGACACATGGATTGTGCCCTGCATTTCTAAGAACCAGTCTCACTGTTGAAGAAAGCACACCATGGGTAAGGAAACAAACAATAAGCAATGTTTTCTTGTAATGTGTGAGAAAATGGGAAATGTGAATATTGCTAAACACTGAGGAGGTGAAATGGCTGTTGGGTCTCTTGAGCCCTGAGACATGGAGGCCATGCAGTGTTTAAGAAAACACAATAGCTTTACAGTACATCCAACTTCTCTGACAGTGTCAGGACAAGCCTTGGGACTTCTGAGAGTCTTCTGAACCTTGCACAACATGGTGCTCTCAGACAAATGATGTTTGTACTTCCTGCTGCTGAAAGCAAACACTGCAGCTACCAGTTCCCTCAGTTTGGCCCCTGCTTCCAGATTTCCTTAGTTTCTGTCTGCTGTTGTTAAAACATCTGCTGAGTGGGAAGTGGACAACTTGTTTTATTTGGGAAGAAGTTGAGACAAATTGGGCATCTGCATACATCTATGGCTTAGGGTGCCAATTATGCATGAAAATGAAAATGCGATAAAGACCAATGTGATGAAACCACAGCAGCAGAAACAGGAAAACACAATCCTGAATGACAGGGGTTTTGCATAACTTAGCACATTTCATTTTATGTAATGCCATTGCACTCAGTGCTGCCAACTGGGGAGAAGACCTAGATGCCAACTTGAAAGGCAACAGGCTCAGAAATGTCCAGTGCTGCTTGGGATTTAAAACTAAAAATGTCAACTTGGCACATACATGGCTGTGGGACTGCAGGGTTTTGATACCTTTCTATCAGGTTCTGGCTTTTGTATGACTTTTCAATGCTGCAAATCCTAATTATTTGCCACAAGGACTTTCCTCCCTTTGATGCCCTGGTTTAGTTAAGTATCATTTTGAGGTCTGCATCCCATTCAGATGCCATTTATTTTTGCAGTAAGAACCCCAGGTACAGAAAAATTATGGGCTCAGGTCCACAAAAGTAGGCAATACAGTATTGCCTTCTGATACAATGGAGTTTGAGCTTGCTAGGACCTGTGAGGAGACAAGAAACATCTAAACAGAACAGCTATTGGGAAGGGAAATTATAACTACTTTCTACAAGCAGTGATATAACTGAAATCTAGGAAATGCTTTCCCAGCACCTGATCAATGGGGTGCAGCAGCTGCCTCACTGAGTCTGTTTCAGAACCATTCTGTGAAATGGGACTGGAGGAAAAATGCTGTGGGATCCCCGTTTCTAATCATGATCTCAGCTCACGAGAAGCATTTCATCATTCATTCTGCTGGCCTCGTCAGTACCCAGATTCAACTCCATGAATTATTTCTTTTGAGGGAAATGAGAAAAAGGAAATCCAATATATAGCTGAGAGCAGTGCCAGTGACCACTCACTTCAGTGACAGAGCTAACATGGATTTAGCTTTTACCATCACTTATAATTTAATTTCAATAGGTGCTTTTTTATTTAAACAGGGTATAAAAAGGAGGAATATGGCTGAAAACACTTTCTTAATTTTCTAACAAATTCTGAGGAAAAACTGTGGTGCAATAGGTTTTAGTAGCTCACTTCCACAACAGGGTTGGTTACCTGGTATAACATCAAGTGTAGTGTTTAATGGGTGTTGGGGGTTGGTTTTTTCCCTTTTTTCCCTCTGTGGAATTTTCCCCATTGTCATGCTAAGATACCTGTTGATTAGGCCCTAATGACAGGGGAAAGCAGGGACGGGAGGGAAGAGAGAAACCCCTCAATATCCAAACAGCCAGAAGAGGAAACAGAAGGCTCTGGCTTGCCCCATCTCCCCCGCGGAGTTTGGACGAGAAGGACGATGGCTGCCTCAGTTCCATCCCTGCCATCCCAGCGCTGGGAGCCATCCTCACTGCTGTCAGACCCTGCCCTGCTGCCTTCTCGCTGGAACCTGCCATCATCCAGCACTCTTCTGAGCACTGGGACCCACACCGTGAGCGGAGGGCTCTCTCCATCTCTCTCCCCCTGGGACAGCGCTGCCATCACCCCCAGCCCTCCTGCAGCTCTGCTGGACCCGCCTGCCCCCAGCACCGGGAACTGCAGCTCAGGGAAAAGGTGCCTGCAGCCAGAAAGGACTGGGACTGAGTTACTGTTCTGTTTGTGGGTAATTTCATAGCTGTTGTCGTTCTTGTTTTGTCTTGTTAGTTATACTAGTAAAGAACTGTTATTCCTATCCCCATATCTTTGCCTGAGAGCTCCCTTAATTTCAAAATTATAATAATCTGTAGGAAGGAAGGATCACATTTTTCAGTTCAAAGGGAGGCTTCTGCAATACTCCTTAGCAAATATTAGCAAATATTCCTTAGCAAATAACTGTCTTTCAAATTAGGACAATGGGCACCTTGTATATCAGTGGAATTGCCAGCCTGATCTCTGCCAGGCAACTGCTGCAGAATCTTGAAAATCTGCTCAGCTGCAGTTGGTAATCACTGGAAAAGGGTAGCATTAGGTGAAGAACTGATGTAATTTTAGAAATCTGCTGTTTTACAGTTACACTTTTGTCCCTTGCACATAAAGGAATAGTGTTTTACTTTGCCTTATATAACCCACACAAATTTAGGTGGTTTCCTAGCCACCAATAGATTTCCCATAGCCCAGTGAGAAAATATAAAAAATTGGATGTGCCAAGCAAAATTAATAAAACAAATGAATTAATAGTAATAAAAAAAAGTTCCAGCCACAAACCAATATAAAACTGTTCATGGGCTTTTCCTTCTTATCTGCAGGAGTTTTTGAAAACTAACTAGTGAAACTACCGTGGATATTTATGGGGTGCAGAGGGAGATGAGAGAAAATTATTCACAGTGAAGCACATGAATTTCATATTTTCAGCAGATGAAAATTCACAGCTCAACTTCTGGAATGAAGGTTTTGATCAGGAACTGTCCTACGTGTTCAGGCTTCGGAAGCAGAGATGTTCCCAGTGCCTCCAGGAGAGGATGTTTGCAAAATACATTTGAATCAACTCTTTTGCTTCTCTGTTGCAAAAAGTGTCAGTGGAGCTGATGGTTTCCTTGCCAGGATAATGACAGATTTCCTTAAAATTCTGTCTGTTTGAACCCAGTTCAGAGAGGTTATCAGCTGGCATAAAACCTGACAGCTGAACTGAAGTTAATGAGCAGCTTCAATCTTGACACAAGTGTACAGTGCACTTCTGACAGTTTATTCTCTTCACTGCAACAAGGGAATATGTGAAAGAAAACTGTGACCTAGGTCTCTGCTCAAAAATATGAACCTTTGACTTCATGGTTGCTGTGTGAACACTGATAATTAAATGTAAGACCTGCTCTACTCCTTTGTGTGCTGGAAAAGCTGTTCAGCTCTGAGACGAGCCTGGGGACTCAGGTCTGTGGTTAATTTCTGAGGGCTGCCCTGATGATTCAGGTGCTGGGCAGTGCAAAGAGTTCTCCAAGAATATGAACTTGCAGGTGTATTTATCCCTGTTTCTTAATAGCATTCTAAGAGTTTTCTGGACAGAGGGATCTTTGAGTTGTGATTTATTCTGGGAGAGCTGAGAACTGTAAGGCAGAAAGTGTAAAATATTGTAAAATATCGTAAGAAAAATGGGTAGACTGAGGGGAAAGAAGGGATGTAATTTCCAAAAGGCAGCAGATCACTGCTTCCAATTCCACTTCAGCAGCACAAAGCAGCCGTAAAGTTGTTCCACATGGAGTCACTTCATCCAGCATGTTCTGCTTGCTCCCAGTAACATGGCTAATGCACTGTCAGGCAGGTGAAATCCTTTTCAAATTACAAGCAAGCAAAGGAGAGCTGTGTGGCTGAGAACATGTTCAAGCTACCAGTGAGATACCAAAGATTTCTGGTTAGAGAATTCCTCCTGTCCTTCCATTCTGAGTCTTCAGTTTCTGGATGAAAAGCTATCACAGATTTCTACAAGCATGTAAGGGCTGAAGGAGGAAAGTTAATGTGGCAGCAACTTGAAGTGTAGATAGTTTACCATCTTCAAAACTGTAATGTTTAAAATCCTTTTTCTTACAAATTTCTTCTGTTCCAGCTGCTGCAGGTTGAAGGTCAGTCCTCCTACCCCATGGCTATTGTCCCCCGGGTGCCAGTGCTAAACACAGTCCTCTGCCTAAACCTGTAAGGCAGGAACAGTGCTCTGTGCTTTCCAGGAAAGGAATAAACAATGGGTTTGTGTTGTAAAAGGTTCATGAGTTAACTGGATGAAGAGGTTTCCAATTGTAGGTTGTGGAACTGTCTACTTGCATGGTCCTCATTTCTTCAACACCTTATTTGCTATTTGCTTTGGGTTCAAGAGCTTCAAATGAAGGTAAATCAGAGGAAATTTTATGTTACTGACAGATCCACACATGGGAACAGAAAGGGATTTTTTTTCTTTTTGGGATCAATGAGGAGTGTGTTAAACATAAAGAGTAAACAAAAAATTACAACTGTATTTGGATACCCTGGCCTCTTGCACAGTGAAATCTAGACATTAATATTTGACTTTACCTGGTGTTCAGTCAAATCTTAATTCACTCAGTGAAAAACCACTATTTCTTCCAGAGGACTTGGACTCTTGTCATCCCTGAAATCCAGCAGTGGATTAGTGCAGGATCTCTGCCTCCAGGAAGGTGAGCCAGACTAGCACTCTCGTCTCTGTAGATCACAACCGCTGTGACTTTTGTGAACAATGATAAACATTTTCCATGCTGCTAAGCCAGCTACTCAATGACCTTCCACCTGTCAGGTGGTAGGATCAGCTTATGAACCTTCACTGTTCTCTGCTACTTTTTGCCAGTTACTTCAGTAACTTCTTGTAATTCTCCACTTGCATTATTTCTTGCAAGGGTCTGAGCCCCACCTATGATGCAGTTGCTATCTCTGGTGATGGTCTCACTTTCCTTTTTCCAAAATATGTTATGACATTTAGGTATTTAGGTAGTTAGCTTGACAGTAAGAAACTGACACCATAGATGGGAAAATGCTAAAACACATTAATTCCTTTGGTGCTTGAAGATCAACCTTCATGACCTGCACCACAGAGAATGAAGACAGTAGGACTTTCCTCTCTTTCACACCTACCTCTAAATTCTTTGGATCAAACAATGAGGGGAGATGAAGAGTGGCCAGGGCAGTTAGTGACAGCATGAAGCAATGTGTATGTGAAGACCTCAAGCAGTGAGGGTTAGTATGCAAAGAAAACAACAAGATAATTGTTGGCAAGAAGGCTAAAAAAGCATGTTTTGTTGGGAAAGGAAACTTGATTTGCAGAACACTGCAGTGTATTGTCTGAAAAAATGGGTATCAGAATGGTGCAGATCTGAGCTGGACAGTTTCTGAGCCTCCAAAGCTGTAGCTTTAACAAGAAATCTTTAATGAGGTGATGGGGAAGCTGAACAAGTCAAGTGTTCACCACCATAAATTGCATGGGGAAGCTAAAGAAGTCAAGATTTCACCTCCATAAACTGCAGGTGCCTTTCATTCGTGTATGAGGCAGCTTTGCAATTCTTTATTCTGGCCAGAGCTTGCTGCACAATTTTGTCTTTATCTGAGAGCTTTTCACTTTGCTCTCTGTGACACTGAAATTTCTTTTGAGTTCAAATCTTTCACTGACTCATTAATACTCAGAAAATACACCATGTATTAATTAGCAGGCTGTGATGTTGTGAATCATGACTTTCCTGCACCCAGTAACTTCCTTCACAGAAACACAAGCTCTGTAGTTTCTTCTTTTAATTGTAAAAAAAGCCTGTACTCCTGTGCTAATACTAAACCCCATGGCATCAGATTCTTTAAAGATTTCTTTAAATTCCACTGAGTTTGTAACTGTGGAAATTGGGGTGCACAGGGGATTAGCTTCACCTGCAGATGCAGGAGCTTTAGCTTAAGGCCATGGGACGTAGCATGCTATAATAGGTCATGATTCTGGTCCTTGTTCTCAGTTGCTTTGGAATCAGACACTCTTGAGATCATGCTCCTAGTTCGTGTTTGTGATTGGACCTTTGCTCTCGGATACCCCTATGTGTTGTCAAGTTTGCCACAACCCTGAGTCTTTGGAGGTTGCCCTCGTACCATGCAGTTTCTACATTTGTTATTTTCACATTAAAAGTTCTTTGTTTTTCAGCAACTCCATTGTTCCTGTCTCTTTGTATTATACCCAGATTCCCCAGCTGGCCCAGTTCTGTTATAGCTGCCCACAGTGGTCATATATATAACTTGACTTTTTGCTATATAATTTGATGCATATTTAAATAAATGCTATTTCATTATCTATTTAACACATAGGTTCACGTGGTGCCCTTTATAATGATTCATTTCAGGCTGCTGCTGAAAGACCACAGCACTAATTTCTGCTAGTGTAATTCCTATAAAAATTCCTTTTCAGGAAGAACATTTACCAATAAACACACAACAGTTATGGCCTCATTCTAAAAATTGCTGAACTCAATGGAAAATATAATTAAAAGAAGGAATATTTGAATCATGCCTTTAATGATGACAAAGGCCTATAGAGTGGCTTTACCTTTCTTTGATTTGGTGTTGCTAAAGCTCATCTGCAGTTACTTGCCAGTTGTGTTCCTGGACAGTTTTAATACAAGTAACACAAAGTATTAAACTGGTATAATGAGGGCCATAAGGCCGCTAAATTAACTGAGATGCTCATAAATTAGAAATTAACACTGAACCCTCATGTTTTATATATCTAGATAAAAGTATCTGGGTGGTTGTACATACTGAATTCCTGATTAACAAAACCCCAGAAATACTTTGCCTGGATCACTCAAAGTGCTTAGTTTTGTAATAAAAAGATGGGCATTTCATACAGCAAGTCTTCAGGCACTGAACTAGAAGAAGATTAGAGATTTCTGGGGACTAATCCAAACACACACCAAGGCTGTTCAAAGGGCTTGCTGGGTGGGAGTTGCCAGAGTGACTGTAGGTGTCTGCAGTGTATTCCTTGGGGCATACACTTAGGGAACTTTTTTTTTTGTGTGAGTTTTGGAAACACCACAATTCATGGTAGAGAGAAGGGGCAAGTCCAGGCAATGGTTTAGGTGATTTTGTCCTGAAGCCAGTGCCTTAACAGCAGCCTACCTGTACAAACTATAACTGTAAAGGTATAGTAAACTGAGTAAATAAAATCTTATGTCTTCATTGTAGGCATGTAAAGTTGGGAGAGAGAATGCAAATTGCTGGTGATGGGTCCCAGAGGAGTAACCCTTGTTTTGTTAAATGAAGCTAAATAGATTCGATATTTTATGTCAAAATACAACACAGAAAGGAACTTTGCCACTGCCAAGGGGTGTTTTTGAAGGTAAAGTGATACAGAAAGTAAAAACATAACCAGAGTAAATGAACAGGCATGGCTACTCAAGTGTGTATTAAAGATGGAAAAGAAAAGCTGTCAGCTGTCACTAAAGTCACAATGGGTGGATAGCACGAAAAAAGCTCATTAAGTTGTTGAAAGAACAACACTTTTTGCAGAAAGGAGGTCCAAGTGTTGGACCACCTTATGGAAAATTAGCCCCAACTCCTCTCCTGCTGCTGCTGTTTGCTTCCATCTTGGCATGTTTGAAGTACTTCCTCTGCCCTAGGGACTTCCAGGATTCTTTTGCCTCAAATAACCTGAACTACTCAATACACTCAGAACTTCATGGTGCATCTCCAATATGTATTCTTGCATGAAAAAACCAGAAAGCATGTCCCTGCTTCAGGTCTCCATTGCCACTAAAAAAACTTCACAGTCTGGGGAAATCCCACAGAATCACTTGCCATGAGTTGTTTTGCAGAGTATAATGCTTTCTTTCTAGGACTTAAGAGTGGCTGTACCAAAAAGTAAATTATATACAACTGAGCAATGTGGTGGAGGGTATCCCTGCCCATGGCAGCTGGCTGGAATCAGGCAGTTTCTAACATCTCTTCTAACCCAAACCATTCTGTGACTCTGTGATCAGACCATTCCCAAGGCAGGCTCCTGGTCCGCATGCCTGGAGGAGGGATATCTGAACCCTGGAAAGAATTCAGCTCTGGTTGAATAACTGGGCTGCCAGGCACTTTGAAAAAGAATACCATTATGAAATTTTTGTGCAACCTAAGAGGTCACATTAGAAGGAAAAGTGAAATAAGACTCTGTGATTGATGAGAGAAGGAATAAAACTAGATTAAATGATAAGAACACAACATTTATTCTCTATCTCTCTCTCTGTAGACAAGCTTCTAAACTTCTTCGGCATGTAACTATAGATAGCTTCTTAAGAGGGATTCAGGACATGGATGCATGTTCTATCTGGGCAGCCAGCACACTCATCCTGTACCTATTCCCCTGTCCTCAAACTGGAGGCTGAACATGTTCCAGGGCCACAAAAGCTGTATTTGCCAGTTTCCACTTGGCAAGAGATGATGGCTAAAACCTGCACAGTTAGAAAATGAGGGGGGAGAAGGACCTGTGGCCCAAAACTGCCCATTTTCTTAGAAGAATTAGATTTTAAGGTGGCAGGATGTTACTTCAAGATCTCTACAACCTATTGGCTCCTGTTGTGCCTCCTAGGAAAGGGAGCAGCCAGCTTTGATGAACACTGCAGGAGTGTGGCTTTAGTAACCCACCCTGGTTAAGATTCTTATACAGAAAATACATAGCAAATTCCCCAAATTCATGACATATTTCAGGAAATTAATTCTCTTTCATCTCACTGCTTTCCTTCTGTTCTGATTCCTGTCTCGCTGGCTGCTCCTCCTTTCAGCAGCTTGATGATATTTCTATATTCTCTTCTATATCATTAGCGCATTTAAAGGTCCAACTGAGATAGTTCTAATTCTGTCCTTCCAGATTGTTCACAACCTCAGATGGGATTTGCCATTTATGGCTGACAGCCTGAAGAAATTACATGTCTTATATCACCTCAAGAAGGCTGCTCTTCTATTTTGGGCTTTGTTTTTTAAATAAATTTCAAAAGCACAGTATAAAGGCCACATGCATACTGAAAGCAGCAGAAGGATGTTTAGATATGTATTTAAATTAAAAAGGTTATTTCTCCCTCCTGCTGCCTTCTTTTTGAAATGAGTCTCCACTGCTAAAAAGAAAGAGGTAAACATATCTGGGAAGAAAAACCCAAGCCTAAAATCTTTTAGTCACATAAAAAATGCTTTAAGTAACCAACTAAAATGTGGTACCTGTAGCTGTGTGACTGTTGTGACCCAAAGATTTCCTAAACCTAAACTTTAACTCTTAGAGAGAACTCTGAATAGCCACAGCTCAGACTCTGTGTGAGCAAAGGTTAAACCAGTCCATTTTCTATTATAACTACTCTTTCAGAGTAAGCCTTTGGAAGCAAATGCATGAATGACATACACAAAACTATTCTGCATTTCATGAAATGGCAGGCAGTCTTCTTCTTTCCTGAAATCTGTGTTGTCTTATTCCCACATTAGGAACTTGCAACTACTCAGAGGCTTAGATTTATTCCATAAAACAGGGAAGTGCTTTTGTAGGAAAGACTAGTAATCCCACTGTTGTAATTAAATCACTGAGGTTACTAACCAGGAGTCATAGCTATTTCCTTTCTGGACCAAGATCTGTGTCTGCAGCACCTGACATGCTTCAATGTTCTGCACTAAGCCTCAACAGCACAGCTTTAGAATAATTTAATTTTCCTTGGAGCTGCAGGAATTTCCCAATACCTGTTTGAAAAACTCTGCACGTGGTCACAATAATAATGCTGAAAAATAGAATGTAATCTGATGCAATTTGATTTGATGGATGAGGAGACGCCCATGCAAAAAGTAGAGGACTAATCTCATCTTCAAACCAACATTGTGGCTTCATACAACAGTGTAACAGAGATAACCCTGGAACAGGGGAAATTCAGCTGAAAGCTCTCATCTGCTTCTTCAGAATTTTTTTAAGAAATCACATATAATGGTCTTTTGTGCCTTATATTGATGAAGATATTCATGTAATATTTATGATATTTTTTGCTGGGAGTGGAATGGCAGATTATTAGAAGCAATTTGCTTTAAGCCATAGATCAAGTTTAGAGTGCCTTGGGTCAGTCACAAAACTGTTTTTCTTTGTTTATAACATTTTTGGTAGAAACCATCCAGTTAACATTTCAGGGAGTGAGTCAGGCACTGCACTCACGAAGTCAAAACTGTCTGGTCATTAGCCTGACTGCAAGGTTTCACTAATGAAACAGATGGAGCCTGGCATTTGCTGTCTGGAGGGACACATGCACCCTTTATTCACAAAGTTTACAAAAGCAAGATGCATGCCCTGCTCTTGTGTTATTGAAGTTACTTTTTTACAGTGGCACAATAACCTATCAGTTCCATCCCTTGAGACAAACACATGGTGGATGGTTTCTGTACAGCAGTTAGGTCACGAGTAGAAAACTGTGGGTAATACAATCACACCAATCACTGCAGAAAGTGTCACATGAACAAGGGAAATCTACTGCTGCTGCCATCATGTGCCCTGGAGTGACTGCTGGGTGCTGGGGATGCTCTGGTGTCACCTGCAGTCATCTATTCTCTCTACAAGCCATTCTGCCCCTTGCTTTCCTGATCAGTACTTAGTAGCAAATAGATTAAGAATAGTCTTAAATTCCAACGGAATACTCTTTGGGAAGGGGAGAGAGCAGGTGGAGGAAATTCTGCGAAGTCTGAGCTCTTTGCAGATGGGTTGTCTACAACACAGCTCATCTCCTCCCATGACGGCTCCTCAGCAAAAACAACACCGAAAATCAAATGCTTGACTACTTGCAAAGCTAATTTCACTGTTTTGAAGCATAAGGCAGGATTTTTCAAAGTATTTCAGTTCTGCTATGTTGCAGAATTCATGGGGAATTTTGCCAGCGGTGCCTTTGCCAGGAGGATTATGACCAGTGAAATACTTGAAAAATCCTACCTAGAGAGGATCAATGGTCCCATCTTGATCTGTGCAGTTATTTAGTTTAGTAGATCTCAGGATGACCTGAATCAACCAACTGATTTAAAAAACTCCCATCAAAGGGAACTTAGCACTGAACTCAAAACCCTTAATCTGCATGTAGAACCCACTATTCTTCTCTGCAGTGACAACACCAGAATACTTCACCTTTCTCCTCACCTTCAATATTTTAAATTCTTCCCCTTACACTATGGGCGTTTAAAGATCCTATCTCACTGAACTTTCCTCCTGAAATGCCACCAGGTTGTAAGTAATTGCAACCACTGTCTTCCACAACGATCACTCTCTGTTTTTCTTAGAAACCATAAATTATGCAGCAGTAAATTTTGAGTGGAGAGATAAAAAAGGTTGAGTTTGTAACAACAAACATGCTTTACCTTTGGGTCATGTATTCCAGAGAGTTCTTCATAGATTTTCTCTCCCACCATGACAGCAGCTAGGTTGGCTGTGTATGTTGAAAGACAAAACAAGCAGAAAATAGCCCAGAGATTCATTAAAAACCTTCCAGTCCAGCACTTCGGGGGTTTGATGGCAGCTGTTCTTCCAAACAGGATCGCATAGCAGACATTGAGGGCAGAGGAGAAGGAGAAGACTTTGTTCCTGTTCCTCCCCTTAGGGGTCATTCCAAAAGGACTGTTCCACTCATACAAGGTGAGGAATATAGCTGTGATGTGAAGAGCAACAAATATCCCCAGCCACATAGTCCAGTGAAGTGGCCACATAAAAGCTCCAATAGGAGCTGCAGTGTCTTTGGTCCTCACCAGGATCCCCAGACTGGTTGAAAAGAAAGGGCTGGTGAAATCAATCACTTGGCTTCGGGCAGTGTTGATGCTGAATGATGTCACTGCCATGTGAGCTGTACCAGCAAGAAGGTCACCTACCAGCCCTGTCCAGTGGCCGTTCTTCCAGGCACCATATTTTCCATCCCCAACAATGTACAAGTCAAAGTCAAAATTCATATCCTCAGCCAGCTTCTCCAGCAGGTCAATGCAGTAGCCATAGCAGCACTTCTTCAGCTCAATGGGAACAGTGTCATTACCCCCTTGGAGGGTTTCAAACAGGTTGTCCAGCACACCTGAATCATTGGTCAGTGGGTCCAGGCACAGCTGCCCTGCTGGGCAAAGACCTTCATCATCTACATCCCTTGTGAAGACAAAGGGATGCTCAATCAGAGTCACCACCCTCAGGTGAAGCCGGGTGGGGTGTTGAAAGTGACTTTCATGTCTCTGTGCCTGTTCTGGCCATATCCCATAGTCCATGATGATCTTGCCTTCTTGCCAGCTCCCCAGGCGTGTCCACATCAGGTTCCCGACAGGGTCATGCTGCAGATTCCAGATGAAGAAGTTATTTTCTGAGCTGACAATGGATGAGCCCTTCACCTTAATGTGGCCACTGAGACCATCAAAAGTTGTGTTGGCTAAAAACCTGTTGGAGGGAGAAAGCAGGGTAATCAGAAGCAGACAGCTGAACCATAAATTGATACTGAAGAGAATAGAAGGGTATGTTGTTAAACACCTGGACCATTAATAGCGTATAGATCCTACAGCACAATGAGCTAGCCACATAATTTATGACTAAATTATATGGGGATGCTCCCTATCATATCCTAATGCAAATGAAAACTCCTTGGGAAAGATGCATTTTTTTGCTTACTAGAAATGAGTACAAGAACAGTAATTTTTTCAGTTACCTTTGCCTCACAAACTGAAGAAACACAGGTGAGTTCTAAGCTGAACTCACCAGATCTGCAGTCATTTTCCTAGATAAAAATATATATGAAAATGGAAGAGTGAAAATTATATATGAAATGTCCCTCAAAGAAAAATGCATTAATCTCAGTAAGATTTAGCTTACATAAGAGGGGCTACTGAAGTGCTGTCAACAGCTTTCAAGCACTCTCAAGCAAACCAATCTGGATTCAAAAATGCAAATTTTGGACTAGCAATTCACTGTTAGACACTTCAGAATAAAGTAAGGGAAGAAAGATGATTGCTCTAGGACAGTCAATTTTAATTCTTACAAAAATAAACACCCGAAAAAGCAGTTTTTTTTCTAAAAAGTGCAGAAGTAATGCTCTTAAAAGCCCAGTGCTTCCATTGAAGCAGATCTCATGAAGTGTGCCAGTTTTGCACTGCACATTTTGCATTGAGAATTCTGGGCTTTTACTATTCCAGGTGCTGACAATAAAGTTGTGTATTTCATTTGTATTGGAAGGCAATGCTTGCTAGTAGCTGTCCTCCCTGCCTGTTGAATTCAGCTTCTGGCAAGTCATCATTAAAGAGGCTAAGAACAACATGGATAAAGGAGCTGGGAACTCAGCAGGAATTAAGTGTTTGAAGTAGAAAATGCTTTTTAGTGTGAGCACTATGACCAGCTGAACTGCACGCTGCTTTGCAGCGAAGCTGCTATGCATTTGGCAGGGGTTGCACAAGCCTTACAAAAGTGTTTCCATTAAAAACAACTGAGTTAAATTGCTGTTAATATGGTGCAAGGCAAGTCATGCATTCTTCTTCAGTAAGAGGCATTCAAAAGACAGAATACTAAGCTGTTGTAGCAAAATATAGCACTTCACATTCGTCCTGAGAATTGAATGAAACTAAGTGTTGGAAAAAGTATAAAGGCTGTCATTGCAGCCTCAATAAGGAAGACATACACTTTTAAATAGAGTTAACTATTTATCAATAGTTACAGAGGATAAAAAATAACCTTAAATTGATTTGAAAAGGATAAATCAATTGCAAGTGTGTGCACATGCATACTTCTATCCAGTCTCTACACTTTGATTTGATGACTTTTGATGATTTTTTATGGGGTTTCAGCTGTTAAAACTCTGCACTCTTTAAGTCTCAAGGTCATATCAGTTTTAGCCCTTTGCAAAGGTAAATTTATGAAAGTAAATGCTTTAGTTTGGAGTATGGTTATGTGTGTGGTAGCTTTCTCTGAGGCAGCTTCACATATTTTGCTCAGCGTCTTTTGAGTAGGTTGAGTTTGGACAAAGATGATATAGACAATACTCTCAAAAGGATGTACATCTGTACGTGTGTTAGCCTGGGTCTGGAAATCATGCCTGAAAAGGCAGACAGGTGTTTATAAACGTGTATAAACTATAAATTCAGTTTTCATTTTTTAAATCCTTTACCACTTAGTCCAGTGCAAAAGGCCACCATACCTCCACCAAACAGTGGTATCTGCCACTGTTTGCCCACTCCTTCCCTCCTAATCTGTGCTTCCTATCTGATGGTGTAACTTCCCTGTTTGTGTATGTAAACACCATCAAGACAAAGTTTATGGGAACAGGCAATCTTTAGCACTAAAGGAAGGTTTATGTGCCAATAAACTTGTTTGGGATTTATCTCTCTATTACTTTTATCTCCCTCAGTCTCTGTAAAAAATTGCACAACTTCTTTACAAGCCTTGCTGGGCATACAGGCTGAAGCCATCACGGTGACAGTAACAGTAAAACCATTCCATGTGTCTAGATGGACCTGCATGTGATTTTTTTTTTTTAGGAGTTGTGCACAAAAGACTGTTAGTTGTTTACAAAAATGCCAAAAAAATGAGGGAGACAAGTCCTCAGGTAGAATAAGCTTACATAGCTTTCATGAATTTGGACCCATGTTGCTAATGCAGCACCACCTGGGCATGAGAATGCTGCAAAGCAGGTGCTTTAGGAGTAACTGAAGCTGTGGTATAATGCATTACATTCATGTTCGAAAGGTGAAACGAGATCAGTGGAATTAATGCATGTGTTCTTTGACTTGAACAGTACAAGTAAGCACACCCAAGAGGGCAGAACAAGCCCTCTGTACCTGTCCTGCTATTATAAATAATGTGATAGTTGGCTCTTGCAATTACGGGACGAACATTATATGTATGTTAAGGGAAACTTTACTGATATATAGTTATGTGTTTGGGATTTGTTCTTTATGTGTCCTCTGCTCTCCCCATAATCCCCTCACCCCCCCGTGCAGTTGCCAAGGGGCAGCCTTGGCAGCTGGGATATGTAGAGAGAGGGCATGTACCTGCTCCCCTTGCATGAGGTATCTGGGAGGAGGGAAGGCTTGTTACTGTCACCAACACCCAGTGGGTTGCCCTTTTTCCATTATTCAGTCCTTTTTTTTTCGTAGTGACAGAACATGAATCAAAATAAATTATGGGAACCATGCTGGAGAAGCATTTTAACACTTTGTTTCATATGCAGCCAGTTGTGGCTGCTGAGCATTAGCATGCACTGTGAGCAGGACCAGTAAAACTCCTTTACTCGGTAACTTTAGGAAACAGATCAGAGGCTCGGACTACACTACTTAAGCTAGAAATCTCCAGTGTGAATCTTTGCGAATTACAAGTGTTGGGTACTGCACAGACAAGCTGGCAGTATCTGACTACTGTTTCAGAAGGGCTACTGACAGATCTGTATGGAAAGACAGCTGGTGCAAATTTCAGAAGGTGAAGGGCCAGATCCTCAAGTCAGACAGCTGAATGAATTTTCTTGATGCTGTGTCAATATATGGGAGCTGACATTCTCACTGACAGTCTGTGATAACTGCATCAAGGCTTTATCAGAATCACTTCTGTTTGAATAATGAGTCCAAAGTGTGTGACTTGCTCATCTCAGTTTTGTTTCTCATGTGCTTTGTTACAAGAACAGCTCCTTAGATCTTTAGCAGTACTATCACTCTCCAGCAGAAGTACCTTTGTAGTACATTTAAGAATGACTTAATGATATTATTTTCTCTCAAGCCTGATGGCTGGGTCATTCCACCTCTCATTTTGAAAAGTTTACTGGAGGCAAGAACTAGAATTGGCAGGGAAAAAGAGAAGTTCTGGGGAGAACTTTCAGTAGCCTTGCAGTACCTGAAGAGATTCTAACAGAGCTGAAGAGACTTCTTTCTGATAGGACAAGAGGGAATTGCTTCAAACTGCCCCAGTGGGCAGCATTAGATAGGATACTGGGAGAAAGTTATTTTTTATGAGGGTAGGAAGGCCCTGGCACAGGCTGCCCAGAGAAGCTGTGGCTGCCCCATCCCTTTAAAGTGTTCAAGAACAGGCTGGACAGGGCTGGGAGCAACTTGGGATAGTGGAAGGGGTCCCTACCCATAGGAGAAGGTGGAATGAGGTGATGTTTAAGGTCTCTTCCAACCCAAACCATTTTGTATTTTTAGGGATCTATGAAATAGCAGTCTGATGAAATTAGACAAGAAGTTGAGTCAAAGCTCTAAGAACTA
The DNA here is from genome assembly GCF_963662255.1 of Cinclus cinclus. NCBI lineage: Eukaryota > Metazoa > Chordata > Aves > Passeriformes > Cinclidae > Cinclus > Cinclus cinclus. Next base: position 21,269,897 of record NC_085084.1, on the reverse strand, counting down.
ATTGAAGCTGTAAGACAGGATGAAGCTTTGAAATTTTAATGCCTTGTTCCATAAACAAGTATGTTCCTCTGAGCAGGCAAGAATAGATGAAGGAATCAATCTCATTTTAAGAGGAATGATGGACAGTGACTTACAACAGTAAAATCTTCAGGTGGTTGTACATCTGTATCCTTTGCCATACACTAGCTCATAATTCTGCTCCTGGGTACACTTATATGTCTGCACAGCCAAAGTATGAGATCTCCAGCTGTGCCAGAGAGTGTGGCTGCTGTTCATCCACCCTTTGCAGAGAGGGGAGGTGGAGGTCTGTGCACTGCTTCTCCAGCATGCCCTTCTCCATGCCCACCCACGGCAGCTCCAAGGCTTCACACCAAGACAGATGGGTTCATTCAGACAGAAAAATGCACTCATTAGTAAACAAGCAGTTAAGCACCAGCCAAAAGTTTCATCTTTGGAGGCTAAAAAAGCCTAAAAGCCCTGGTGAGACAGACCAGGTTGGTCACAGTGAAGCCACTCATCAGTGTGTCACAGCTGAGAAATTAATGGCACCACTCAGAGTTAATAGTTATGCTGATGATGCAGTTACTTAGTTATGCAGTCAGGTTATACCTCAGTTCTGGCCGTCAGGTACCTGTCTTGCTCATACACTGCAAAAACAGCTTCACTGATTCAGGACAAGGGTTTCTCTAATCTGTTATTTTCTCTTTAACAGGGAAGCAAAGCTATACAAGCAAATGTACAGGAAAAAAACAAGACTAAGCACACAATCCTTTCTTCCAGTTCCACAATACCTTTACTAATGTGAAGGGCAAAGAAATTTCACAGATGTGAAATTGCATATTTTCTCCCAAAATGTAACAAAATCTAATGGTCCTCTGTAGAGAGCAATGATGATGGATTATTTTTCATTGATACATTTAAGTGTTTTATTTAGTTTCCCTTTTTCTTTATCCGTTCTAGAAACCTCAAAAAGCTTATTCATAAAAGTTCTGCTCTCTTGTTACTATAAGAATCCTCCTGCTGACTTTTACTTTTCAGTTATCATCTAGGTAAAATACTCAGAAAAATGAGGCAAAATAAGCATGGGGTATTGCAAGTTGGTCCAGTGTTTATTTCCTAAGCCTAGTTTCACTCTTTGGAGACAAATCATTTTTGACTCCAAACCGATGAGTGGACTAAGGAAATGGGGTCTCAAATAGTTGTGTTTTGAGCAGTGGTGTTAATATATTATTGTGCAGACATATCCAAGAAAAAGTTACATTTTTCAAAAAAAGTTAAATACAAAAAGCCTGAAGGACTTTTATCCTAACTACATCCAAAAAAATCTAAGTTTTAACATCTAACCAGATATAATGGGGGAAAACATGCAATAGCTGCTGGATGTAGACTTAAGTAATGAATTCATGTAGTTAGCCAGGACATTTTTGCTTGTTTTCAAAAAGAACCATGCAAGTTTTCTACTCATATGTTAAAGCCCATAATATTTCTAGACAGGAAGAACCAAGTAGTTTTGGGAATAACTTCTATGTAGAGACATGCAGCAGAGACAGCACTTTGTACTTCTGAGTGCTCTCACCAGAAAAAACCCTCTGAGGAGATGAAGGTGCATCTTTTTCCTCTATTTTCCATGGAACCATACTATCATGGACTACTACACATCTTTATGTTTTCTAAGGGCTTAGACAATGCAAATATTCTGTGTTTTGTACATTAAAAATCTCAAAGAATTGACAGTAGCCCACCTTACATGAATAAATATAAATACAAGTTTCAGAGCACAGTCTGTAACCCAGCCTGTGTTTACTATGTGATCTGTACTTCTGTGGAACAGTGTCTTCTTCTACCACAATCTTGAAATTGTGGCTAAGTTAAAATTTCATTATCCGTCCAGAAGTAAAGAAGCAGGAGAAAATACTGGAATTAATGTGTTTGTGAGGGAAGGTTAGCAGCATGAGTCCTAACCCACAGAGAAACGTGGGAGGGAATAGAAAATTATTTTTCTTGCAATACAGCATAGATTACCTAAGGGGGGAAAAAAAAGAAAAAAGGTAGAACTTACTTTGACAAGTACTGGCCTGAAGAGATATTCCTTTCATCCGTATCCATGCAGTTCACTGTACTTGGAATGAGAGCCAATTCAGGCTGGATCGTGGCAGCTGCTGCCACAGCCCTGGCTATCAGCTCCATGGCATCCTGCACATAATGCTCGAATACCGACTGAGTTGTCTTGCCATGAGCGATCAGACCGAGGGGCAAACCTTCTGTCCTCAGCTCTTCCACATTCTGTGAATCCCCAATAATCCAGTGCAGCTCTGGAGGCATCACACCAGACCGCGTGGTTACCTCAAAAATCCTCCGTGTTTTCTCCATGTCACACCCAAACATCACCATGGTTGACGTCGTGTCTTTGACGCTCTCCAGGTAAAACTGCAAGTAGCTCAGGTCACTGGTTGAAGTGAGGTTTGCTGTAATGTTTATAATGGACCCCAGGTGGAACTTGGAGCTCTGTTGTGTGAGGAAGAGAAAATCTGTGATGTTCCACTCCTCCTGGCATAGCATCAGGCTGAAATTGTACCAGTTGTTCATTGCGAGAATCGAGAAAGTGACGTCAGCATCAGAACTCAGTGAGTTTTCTAAACTCATGTGCAGGTGAAGGGGGTTCTGTAGTTAAAAAAATGAAAGACAACGATCAGAAATATACTGGACACAAACTAATGACTCTGATTGTTACACACTCCTTTAGTTCAAAGTAGCCACCTGCCAATCAATGAGAGGAACAGGAAAATTTATACCCACCCAGCTTAAATGGACTGTGATTCATGGGCTTCCTCTGCTAGTTTGACTCAAATGCAGCAGTCATTAATGAGCCCATTTCTGAGAATAAGTTTTTCTTTCCACTCATTTGTCGTTTTTAATTTCAAAGCATTCTCAAGCAAAGATTTCCCTGCACCCCTAACAGGGATATGAGAAGTATTTCTTTACTGCTCAAATTCAGCCAGACCCATTTACAAATGGATGCTGAAAAGTCCTTTGATAAATAAAAAAGAAAAAATAAAAAAACTCCTCAGTTCTTTTTAGTATACCTCTTTTTTTAGTGTGTGTGCTATTGGGGGATCTTTTATAGACATATGAGTAACCTAATAAAATGGATCACAGTCTACCATCAAGGCACATCATGTACTGCCAATGAAGCAGTACAAATTACTGAATGCACAAGAGGCTAAAATATGTAGACTGTGATTTCTGAGCTGGAAAACATTTGATAAATAAGCATTCCATACTTTTTTTTTTCATGTCATTGATGCTATTACAGAATTTAACCCATTATGTTTCCCAACACCATTGCCCTTGGCTTTGTCTTTTCCAGAAAAGGACGGAGGATTTGAGGCAAACTTCTCTGTTCTCTTAAGGTGTGTAGTTATTATTTGATCATTCTTTTACCTTACTATCATTCGTCTCCTTTCCCTGGTCTTAAAAATTAATTTTTATTTACAGTTTTAGTAAGCCAGGAAAGAAGTTAAAGAATCCAAGCAATTTCTGGGATTTGCTGTGAAACAATTCTCTGCCCTACAAACATGTTTCTACCAGGCTTTCAGACAGCATATTATATATTACTCCAACTTTTGCTTTCAGTTGAGAACTTCCCTGTAGCTTTCCTAAAGAAGTTGTATCACTTTACACTGGCATTTGATTCTATCCAGGAGACTGCCCAAAAAATGTCATGCCTCTTCCAGTGCATCTTTTTGTCTGTGAGATCTTTGTTGTGACTTTATGTCAGCATTTGTCTGTATTCATGTCCACTGAAATCGTATATTACAATACACAAGTACCTGGATTTTATCTTTTTTTCATTATGTTACTAACACTTTAGGTCTGTTCATCCTTCGCTTACATCCTCAGTAATTAATGCGCATTATGTGATGGACCAAACCTTCTCAAAGTCGATAAAAAAAATAATTTTGGTTTTAAAAGTACTTCGTTGATAATAACAGGCTCAAGTTTGCATTGGATCTTAGAATTCAGAATAATATGATAATGAGTCAATTTACACTAAATAAAACCCTGGGCTCTCCAATACAGATGTAAGGAGTGAAATGACAAAAATAAACCCCACCCTGAAGAGCTATGTATCAGTTACAAGCAGCAAGCCCTCATTGTGTTAATTTGCAGTTGCATTAATGCATCATCTGTTTTCCAGATGGTTTAAATTCAGAGCTTGATATAAAGAATGCCAATTGAAGATGTTCACAGTTCTTTTTGTTATCTCTTAGGTTTGGTACCTGTGGCCCTTTTTTTTTTTCACCAAGACACAGGAACAAGCTAAATAAACAAATCACTGTCCACAATCAATGCACATCATATACTGTCAGCAAGACAAAGAGGGATGACTCTTTGATAAAGGACAAGTCAGTCAGTACACAAGGAGCTAACCTGTGCAGAATTTTTGAATTCTGAGCTGGAAAACATTGCCTGGTAATTAAAATACATGATTAGTTCAGGAGGGAAATACAGCACTGTGCATAGTGGGTTTGGGAAGCTGGCTTGAATGAACTAGTCCCTGCAAACTGAATCACAACAAACTTTTCTTCTGAGGTTATGAGAAAATTAGGTAAATTAACTCTAGTTTGTCTCTCACTGCAAATAGATGGGAATAGAAAGGATTTGCCTTGTACTCTTTATCCAAGATTAAGGAGAAGTACAAAGTTTTTACACAATGATCACATCCTGTCAGCAAAACTCCGCAAGCTTTAGTGAATTTGAGTGTTAATGTGAGAAGAAACGAGTTTGTCACTATACACAGAACCACACTCTGTGCACATACAAAGGACAGCATACAACCTGAACATATCTGCTCAAGGAGGAGCAAACACCTTCAGTATTTCAGAAGGATAACATCCCAGTACTATGGCTATTATGGGATAGGCTCAGGGATCAACTAAAGAAATCTAACGGGTGCAGAAAAACAAACCAAGAGTGATAAATGTTTGCAGTAACAGCTGCATCCATACTGCAGCATCAAACTGCCCAGGAAACAAAAAACAAACTGGAGCTTTTGTAAAACTTACCTTGTCCTGGGTCTGGTTTTGGCACCTGACAGTGGTAAGCTCTCTCATACCTTGCACTGACTGTTAGGGTCTCAGCACATTTGGGGAGTAGGAGTATCCATGAATATCCCAGTAGGGATAAGATTGTGCAAGCACTGGCTCTCCACCTCACCCAGAAGGTTTAGATCTTTGAAGATCTGTGTGTCTTCATGCCAAACCCAGTGCACATGTGCAAGTTCACAAATGCAAGACTGCTTCTGTTCCTCTACAGAATCATTATTCCTGTATTAAATCACTCTGATGAATATCCACACCCGAGGATTACTGGGCATTACCCAGGGCCCCCAGGTACACACTGTCCAGAGAAAGTGAAACTCTGCCTCAGAGCCAGAAAAATGGAAGTAAATTTAATCATCAATGCAGGTGAAGGCAGTTTCCACCTGACTGGGAGCTCCCAGGTGCAGGGTTGGGCTCTCCTACAGAGCCACATCCACAGGACTAGTCCTCACGAGCTCCAGCACTGTGATCCCTGTCCCATGTGCAGCAAACCTGGATGTGTCAGTGTGGTCCAACAGCCTATTCTCATGCTGAGACACTCCTCCTCCCTGAACAGAGATGTTATTTGGGATAACCTGGCTTGGACTGAGCCTGCCTGTAGAAGTGCTCTTCAGAGACCACCTGTGCTTCAGCTATCACCTTCAGGAGCCCATAGATGCACTGACAACAAACACTTATCATCACTGTGATTTATTAGCTGCTAATTCCCTGCTAAGGTACTTGAAAGATAAACATTCAGCCCTGAAAAAAGCAGCAGAGTTTTCTCTGTCAGGAGTACTGGACTACAAACTTGTCTTTAGATTTTTTCTGAATCAACAGCGTACATAAAATTTAGTTGCCAGGCATTACTTCTGCTTAGGGTTCAGCTGATTGTCTCTGCACATCATGAGAACATCTCTGTAGGTGTTGGGTAAGGAGAGTAATCAATGTTTCCTTTGTACTGGGACTGAGGGAACAACGGAATGCTTCTTTGGAGATGTTTGGATTTAATGTCTTCCTAACTACATTTTGAAAGGTTTATTTGCCATTTGTATGTTGATTGCAGTTGAAGAAAAATACACAGAAGCCACATTTCAGTAGAGAGCATCAGATATTACAGTGTTCTTAATGCTTATACATATTTTTTTTGGTCTCTCTTTAAAGTCAACAATTACTGCTTTTTAATGAAGAACTGCAAATTATTTTTAAATCATTCAGTAGTAATTGCTGAGACAGTGTAATTTCATAGCGAAGGTTTCTGACAACTGAAATGATAATTTAGATATGCACAACTTTGTAGTAATCATGGAATAGAGATTTATGAGATTTCATCTGTGTATTGAACTCTGCTCCACCCTTATTAAAGTTCTTGGGCAAACTCCTTCTTTACCTGCCTTTGAAATTAGTAGAGTTTGACTATTTCTAGTTACTAGTTAAAGTGGCAATTAAATCTCACATGGAAATTCAGTTTAAATGTCTTTAAGTTTGACTTTAAGCTGCCATTGAAGATTGGTGATCTGCATTAGTTTTTCTTCAAAATACACAAACAGATAATTGAACCTTATTTGAATAATGCTGTTATCTATTTTTAGTAATATGTTTACATAGTGCCACTAGCAGAAACATCTTCTTTGTCCGCGAGATTTTTTTTTAATTGAATTTTTTTATTGCACATCACTAGCTCCCGTTTTATAAAACAGCCATGACCACCCAACTTCACTGTTTACTTGGTAAAGATCAGGCCGCAAATCCTTAATTTCTGACTAATTGCCTTTGGATCAGATGCTGACAGTCTTTCCACTGACTTTGAGTCACTGACCAAGCCGTTCATGGAATATTAACATCAGCAGAGACTGTAAGTACCGATTTGCTTTTTTTATCCCAACCAGAGTGGTTTTTACAGGTTCTTCCCATTGCCTAAGACACCTGGGAGAGCAGGTTCATTTAACAGCTGAAACACAGTTTGCATTTCATTAATGCAGCATTTTCTAGGCCTCCATTTCATCAGTCTGCAGACCCATCGTTGTAAATCTTGCAAGCAGAAGCGCCTGGAGCTGGGTTGACTTCTACCCTGAAGGATCTGGTCATTTATTTCTTCAACCAAATTTATAGAGCTAATTAGGCATAGTCATGGTGACATTTTATTTGGCATTGTAATTAGCTTCATTAGCAGTGTTAAAAGCATAGATGTGAATGTTGTTTTGCTAACTGTGTAAAAGTAAACAACACACAAAGTATTACTATCCTCTGATTCTTGGGGGCAAAGGTAGTGTTTACATATAAGTATATGCATTTTTGATAAGAAACACAAAAGACAAAACAGGATATGTAATTACATCAGAGAAAGTTCCAGTGAAGGAAAAAAACCCCTCCTGGCTTACAGTGCCACTATGGGGACTCACAACTCTATAGAGCTCAACAGCAGCTCTGAGCAAGCTGATATCACACATTGAAAAAATGGGAGGACTGTTTCCATCTCTGAAAATAGAAAATTTAGGCCTAAAGCCCAGTTCCTTAAAGTCTATGGGCACTTCCTCATTTCATGCGATGAGAAAAGGTGCTACAGAATGCTATTTTTATTGTTTTAATGTGTGCTGCTTCTGCTGAAATGGCAATACATCAAGAGGAGTTTGTGCTGGCCACTGACAGACTGTGGGAGCTGGAGCTGACAGACTGCCCTCCTTTCTAATCAGCTGCTGAGCTGCCCCCTCTGCACCACATCCCAGTTCCTGCTCAGCCCAGGCTGCTCCAGAGGGGAGCTATGCAACAGCTTCAGCAAAAAACTTATCTACTGCTTCTACTATGCAGACTTCTGGTTCTCTGGGGAAGAAAATCCCAGACCTGCTTTGGACCAAAAACTGGTACAATGATGCCAAAAATTCCTTTTTACTTTGTCTTGGCCATCTGTCTCCTTATGCAACCTTGTTTGACCAAGTCCATAATTTTAAGTTGGGTTGGTCCCCACACTAAAGATTTTTTTTCCCAGAGGTTTTAAAAGCTCAGGGGAAAAAAAAAAAAAAGCTTTCTTGGACTAGCCAGAGCTATCCTGATTCCTGCAGCAAAAGAAGCCTGGCATCCATCCAGGCAATGCTTACATGCAAATCCTAAAAATGCAGACTGCTGATTTTAAAAATCACTATACCACAGGAGTTAGCTTAATTTAAATCTTGACTTAGTTTGTCTTAAAACTTATTTTTTATTAGATTACGCAGACATGACTTGTGGTGTCTTTCTCTAATGCTACACAAAAATACTCCAAACTAATCTGAGTATGTACAGCTCTCTACAAGGTCAAAGACGCAATGTAAAACATGAACTTTTGCCTGCTCTTGGAATGTAGGGTCCATTATTTATCTGAATACTGTGCTAGTTTTACCCTGAGGGGAGGGCACACTAGGAAGTTTTTCTCCATGTGAACTTCTTCGTCTGAGAGTTGATGGGACCATTGGAGGCTGGTTTAGTTGTTGACAGCCTAAGAAAACAGTTGGAAATGTCCGTTCCCTCCATCAATCACATTTGAAACAAGTAAACACTGGGAAAGCCCTCTTGCGTTTCCAGCCTCTTGCAGGGTGGCACTGGCCCCACTACAAAAGGCCCAGGCCAGGCAGGGGTGGGCTCTGGAGGCTGCTGGGCCCTGCTTTTAACCAGGGGCCCCAGTGGCCAAGGGGAGCAGAGCCCATTGCTGAGATCCTTGCCCTTTTCCCGGTGTGGCCCTGCCCTGCCCTGGCTCGGAGCAGCCCTGGGGTGGCCGAGCCCGCCCAGCCGCCCTCACAGCCTGGGGGGAGGCAGCCGGGCCCGATTCGGGAGAGCCCCCAGGGCTTTGTGTGCTGGGCAGGGCAGAGGGAGAACCCCCGGGCTGCGGCTGGAGTTGGGTGCAGTCGGTGCTGCGAAAAGCCATGGAGCCAGAAGCTTGTCACCGATTTGTCCTCTGACTGGACTTCACAGTTTTTGTCCGGACCCCTTCAGTGTGGCCTGGGCAGCCTGAGATCCTGACACAGCTCCAGCATGGCCTGGTCCAACCCCTGCAACTTGTGTGTGAGATTTTAATTTTTTTCCCAATGCTCAGATAAGACTTACATACTTTCATCTTTCCTTGGGTGAGAGGGAGAAGAACAGAAGGGATACACCAAAGTAAATGAAGTAAAAGCTAAGTTTCTAGATGGAAGGAGAATGAGGAGATGCCATGAAGGTTGGCTGAAAAATCTTTTTGTAAGCTATAGGGGTGGACTGTACCACATGAAAAAATTCCTTTAAACCATGAAAAAAGAGAGACATGGCGGGGGGGGGGCGAGGGGGGGGGAGGTGGAGCAAAGTGTAAAGTGTTTGAAGAATCCTTTGCCCCGAGGGGAAAAAAGGGGGATCTCTGTTCCTGGAAATGAAGTATGAATTGAGAGAAGTGAGCTAAAGTAAACTTTTGCCTTTCAGTAGCTCATCCTTAAAAGTAATACCCCATGAGTTTTTTTAACATGGTGCACTCAGCTCTGAGAGGACTGTGAAGTGGGAGGAGATTCATGATAGTAGATCCCGGGCGGCTGTTACTCATGAAAAAAAGTGAAGTCAGGAGAGAACTGATTGTTTCCCTCTTGAAAAACAAATCCTTATAACTGAACAAGAAGAAACTCCTCTCCCTAAAGTGAACTGAAAAAGATTGTTTAAGTAGAGAATTGACTGAAGCGTCTCTGTATGTTGTTAAGCTGTGACAAAGGGGAAAGCAGGAGTAGTCTGAAGGTCTATTCTGAAAAATTATTATTATTATTATTATTATTATTATTATTATTATTATTATTATTATTATTATTATTATTATTTTCCTTGGTGTTGTTAATAAAGTTTTTCTTTATCCCCTGTTAAGTTTTGAACCTGCTTTATTTCTACTCCTTTTGCTATTTCACAACAAAAAATAAATATATTAAAAATTGGCAAACCCAAGCTATAACATCTTTGGTGCATTGGCTGGAAAACCTGAAAAAACGAAACCAAGACAAATAGCCACTTATAAATTATCCTAAATAATATTACTTCAAAAACGTCAAGGTGTTCTTTGCTCCAGCAAGGAAAAAATAATCCAACATTCAAAATTCAATAAAGAACATTTCATACAGATCCAAGAGAGAGAACAGTTTTCCCTTCCCTAAAATTTGCCTTCATAGTTAAACAAAGGGCACATGTTTAGATCACTTGTGCATATAGACCAGGAGGAGCTGTGCTAATTCCCTATGACACTCCTTTAAAATGGCAGTATAGTTTGGATGGGAGCAAATGGTGGCCAAGTCCATGTCTGTGGCACTCACTCCCAGGTGCCACAGGATTGTCATCAGTGTCCAAAAAAGCCCTTGTAAACATTTAAGCAAAAGCTGCCAGGAGCTGCCATGTTTGGAGGTCAGAATGGACAACTTAAGTGGGCAAGGACTTACTAGAAGAAGCTACCCCACTATAAGACTTCCCACACCTGTAAAGAATACAAAACACAGTCACTGTTCCACTAAGAGCATCATTTGGGGTTTCTTCTGATTGCTGCTTTGGGCCTGGATAGCTGGAAAATGGTGTTTAGCAGAATTTGATCCTCCCCTTAAGAAGAAACAACATTCTACTGAATCAAAGGCCTTCAGCAGACTGTCTATGGATGTCTGAGTGCTTTTCTAGGGAGACGCACCTCACAAACACTGGAGCTTTGCACGTCCTGACTATCAGTCCAAAGGGATCCATTTCAGAAGAGTTCTGAAGCGGGCAGTCATGAGTTTTCCCACATGTGTTGTTCAGGCAATTCACAGGGGAAGATTTTTTCCCCAATTTTTGGTTCAAGCAGTTCAACTCTTGACAGCAGCAGAGCCAAAACAGCAGCAGCACATTGAAGCAGATACACATCCAATGGACTTGCTGAAATTCATCTCCTTGCTCCTCATATCAGAGGTGTGATAGAGGAAGATTCTGTTGTTATAAAGAAATTTTGTTAGCACACCAGTGCTGCTGGTTTAACTTGAAGAAAACTATTTACGCAGATACAAGGGCACCCTGTGTGTGTGTCTGCTAATGGAAGAACTCTCATTAACCTTTTAGAATGATTACCAACAACCCCAGATCAAAGATATATGTGTGACCAGACTGCAGGAATAAAATGTGAGTTGGATTATCGAGAAGTAAGTTTGAAGGCTGATAAAAACAAACAAACAAACAAACAAAAAACCCCTAAAAACAAAACAAACAACAAACAAAAAAAACCCAAAAAAACCAAAAAAACACACACAAAAAAAACCCCAGAGTTATACTGAAGATCCCCAGAAGTCACATCACAAGGTAACAGCAAAAAACAACACTGCCAGCACAGGCGGTGCCAGGGCTAAAACATCATCACTCACCATTGGTCAGGTACTGCTCACTAGAAGATTACAACCTTGACAGCTGAGTAAAACAGGATTTACACAGAACAAAGGACAACTACCCAGTGTGTAAAATGTACCACATACCAAAAATGTGGACATAAGGTATAACTGCAAACTAATGAGGAATGGGCAAGGAAATACAGTAGACCTGGAGGCAGCATTAATGAATATACAGAAGAGACCAAAAGTGGAGAAATCCCAAAATCAACATAATGCTCCTGCCTTGAGAAATCCTAGAACACAGATTACTTGCCAGTCACAACCACCAGATACCACAAACCACAAAGACACACATGCTCTGTCTCTCTAAAGTTCTAGGAACCCAGAGGATGATCCCAGAGATACAGGGACTCTGACAACAGGATTGTGAACTGTGTTGTTATGGAGAATGAGCTTTGACACTTGCATAATTCCCCTGTATCCTTGGGACCAATAATACCACTTTGCTAACAGTCCTAAGACCTCCATTAGGTTAACAATGAATTCCTGGCTTTGCACATAGAAAAGGTTTCCAAAGCTTACATTAACAGAGTGCAATGTTTGCTCCAATGCCTTGCTTCTGAGGACCACTGGTAACACAGCACAAGAGCTGACAGGGAATTCGGCAACCAAGGCTGTAATTATGATGCACATTCCCAAGCAATTGCTCCTTGGCAAGTCACCCTTGCTAGGTTCCTCAGCATAAAGGGCTCTTGAAACAGCACTCCCATCTTTGCCCTGTTTCAGCAGCTTCCACCTTCCCATCAGTTAGATATGCTTCAGCATGTAGCTGGAAGATGCTGCTTTTTCAGAGGCACGACACGCTGTGAGTACTCTTTCTGTATGATTTAACTTTTTTGGAACAAGCAAAACAGTGACTGAACAAGAAGAAATTAATTCTGGAAGGAAATGTAGAATAAAAGGAAAGAGGGTATGGAGAAGACTGATGGATGCTGTGCTGGTAAAAGGAGTCTGGTCCCTTTTTACAAAAGCACCTATTGCCCTTTCTGAGATGTACCTGGTATATGCACACAGCATTTAATCCAGTTAGATTATATTCACCATTAACACCTGCAGCGAGGAATAAAATCTGATGGGGCACGGTTTTCACTCACCAGTGAAATTACAGCATGGCTTGAAAGTGTTTTCAACCCTTCCAGGGCATTTGTATTCCCCATACCTTCAGCAGCTGTGTCCCTGAAAAGTTTCCTTCTTATCTACAGTTTCATTCTTCTTCTGCCTGTTGAAGAAATACCCATGCAGTGATCCACGGGGCACCCCTGAAATGATAGCTGTATATGGCAATATACAGCAGGGGAAATGAATGCTGACCATGTCCCATTACTCAGACAGCCAGCACCTGCTCATCACTGCATCCTCTTCTGCCAGGCCTTGCTCCAGGCATGTTTCACAGGATTACCTTTAGCTGCAAGGGCATTTTGTTCTATATTGACTTTTTTTGTATGAAAGAAAGCTGAGAATTAAGCTTGCAAAGCCTGATCTCCTAACCCTATTATAAGAGGCCAGGGTAGATTAAGTTAGTACTTCATCTTTTTGAGGCCAGGCATTAAAAACATGGCTCTAAGTTGAATTGTTGCGTATACGTGGCCCGGCTTAAAGAAAAGATCAGAATTTAAATAACTCCATTTGAGATTTCTTATTTAATACACCAAGGATTTAATTAGAAAGATGGTAAATTAGAAAAAAAAGTGTTAAAATTGGCTCTCAGGGCATGGGATGAGTGGGGGAAAAATAATCAAACATCTCTTTTAAAATCACATACAATCTGCATGTGATAGGATGCAAGCAGCTGACAAAAGGGATGGGACACTGGAATGTGCTGTCCTGAGTGGACTTGAAATGCCTCTTGCTGCTCACCCGAAGCACACAGTACTGGCCAGGGTCACAGAGTCGCATTCTGCATGGGCATCCTCAGCTTGCTGGGTACCTTTCACTAATCAGGCAATCATGCACCCTTCCTCAGCAGGGGAAAACCCAAATAAACTGGGAGCTGTGATGTTTGTAAGGTCCTCAGCTGCAGGCTTATTACCTTTCAACACAAGACAGGAATCTGAACCTTTGAAAATGCACAGAAGCCTAGTGGCTTCTACCCACTGCAAATGCTTTAACCTACTTCCAATTCCCAATACTGACGTATAACACTGTCATTAACAAACAAACAAAAACCTGAAAGACGAGCCACCATGTAGAAGTTTCATGGCTGTTTTGAAATTGCTTTTTCTAAGCATGCAAACCACCAAATCAGGCACGATCTTGTAATCAGGAGGCACCCACCCCCACCCCCAAAGGAAGAAGCATTTGAGTTTCCAATAGTGCTATAGCAACAACCCACAAAAGTGTGTGACTGCACAGAGCCGGTTACCAAGCACACAGGAGAGGAGGAGGAGGAGAAAGAAGAGGAGGAGGAGGAGGAAGGGGTCCTGGCTGGCTGTTGAATATAGAAGCTGAGCAATCCAGTTTGAGATTCCTGCCTCATCTCAGTGAGCAAATCCCACTGTGAAATGGGGATAACCCCCTCCACAGTGCCCCAGTGGGACACAGGTCTCCCACCCATCATAAGGCTTACAGCAAGATAAAATATTTCACTGCCTTTTACACAGGCACAGATCAGAGGGAAAAAGATTTTATAAAAAAGGGATAAAGAAATACATCAAGCCTTTGTCAGAAGCAGAATTTTAGCCCCAAATCTCAACTTCTTTGGTGTGCTAGACACAACTGCCTCAATATATAAAAACTATGGGAAGTGACAGCCATTTGTTTTATGTGTTGTTAAATAATATGGGTATTTGCATCGTTACACTGCTCTCATGCACTGGTGCATCCTTCCAGCATCCCACTGAAAATCCCCTCATCAGGATCCCATGTCTACAGGCATTTTGGTACTATGATTTCCTCATTAGTTTTAATGGGATAAGCAAGTTACTAATGGTCCACTGTATTCCAAAAGAGTCTTGGGTACAGCCATGAAACAAGGCCTTGCTGTAGTAGGTACCTCAGAGGGCAGAAAGTAGTTTACAGACAGTATTATGGGGAGGTTTGGAAGAATGTGTCAAAAATCATCACCCATCCCTGTCTGACTCTTGGATTTATAATGTGCAAGATCATCAAGTGAGCATTTACAGCTCCTACTTGTGACTCGATCTTCTGGGCTCTTCTAAATGCCTGACAGAAAATACACAACACCTTCACCTCCCTACTACACACAAATACTTGCACAACTACGGCTATGAGTTTGGTTTAACTCTGCACCTATCATAGTCATTTGGACCAAGAATGAAGTGATTGCTCAAAATTTGGAAGTCACAGTGAAATATGAATCATACATATTAATCCCTCCTTTGAATCATGTTTAGATTCAGTGAAGCAGTGGTAACTGAGGCTTTAAGCAATGTGTCCATCCATAAATAACTCAACATACTGCTTTTACCAGGCAAGACCTTTCATGATAGGGAAGTTTAATACACTCATAGGAAAAGAACAGTCAGAAGGAGGTGGAAAAATTATTGAGACATAATTAAATACCAATTTAACTTCTTCATGAACAAAGTTCTTCATCCTACCGATTTATGTAAAAACTTATGTTTACTGATACACTGCTTGAGAGGAAAGGAAAAAAACTGTTGTGGCATATTAACAGGGGTTGGCCTTCTTTATGTGAAAATAATGAAAGTAACAGCAACAATTTAATGTCCTGGGAAGAATGCTTTGCAGCATGGAAATTATGAAAAAGGCTTACAAAATCTAGTTTTGATACTCTTTCGCAATTCCTTTAAATTTCTACCACTTCCATATCTTCCTATTATGAAATAAACTTATAATCTCCCTCAAAATTAAAATACCTCCTCCTTCGAATGATGTAGGGTTTGAAAAACTCTGACCGCTTAAAAGCTACTACACTCATTGCAGAGCATTGATTACCCAAGCACATTGGGCATTTGATTAATTTATTAAGAGCTTTAGCATCTCCTTGGGCTGCACATTTTTGTGAGTCAAAAGGCTCCCAAACATTCTGAACCAAATGAATCAATAAACTCTTGTCTGTGCTTGAGCTTCCTACATACAAGATGTACAAGATCTTTCTTCCTCGTGGCTCAGCTCTCCCTGCCCTGTTCCATGGGATAATGCATGTGGCTGCTACGCTCTCTACAGCTTATCTTTTTGACCCTGAAGACAGCTAATGAACTATTACAGCTGACAAAGACACTCTCAGCTCTCAAAAATTAACTCTAACAGTGTTTTGATGCACTTGGGCAGCCAGTGGTCAGGTCTGTGGGTCTTCCAGGTGCAGCTGGGGCAAACACCATCTTCATTTGTGTCACTGAGAATCGGAGAACATCAGACATATTAATGCACCTGCCTGTGTAGCCTGCCCTCCTCAGCACTTAAAAACTTGTAAGTTAACTTGCAAGTGACTTAGAAACTCTAAAAACACAGCAGGCTCTCAGTCATCTCAAATGCCTCTTAAATGGCTCCTCAGTCATCAAAGCCACCTTCCCTCTGACAGCCTCGCCAGTCCTTAGTTACCAAGACTAATTAACACAGTCACGTGTACCAGTTCTACCGGCTAGAAGAAATAATGACATTCATGAATTTAGCAAACGAGACAGAAGTTATGAATTTAATGATTTGGAAGCCAGTCTTGAGTTATGCAAAACACATTCAGTTTGGTATTCACAAAATTGCTCCAGCGTAATTTTTGACACGTGGATTGTTTGCAAACAGCTTGCACAAACTACTTAGTATTAATCATTTGTTCCATGACATAGTTAGTCATGCATTATTTCAGCTCCTTGAGTGGGTGACTGTATCCTCCTGAAGGAGAGGGTAAGGACCAGCAAAAATGAGGCGTGCCCGGGAATTTAACACAGATAAGCACCTTCGACAAAATACGGAAGTGTCATGTCTCACTAATCTCTGCAAGATGGTTTCGTCTCTCCATCCCCATGCAAATAATCCACAATGACTTTGCAGAGTCTGGTGAACCAAAGCCTGGGGATGAGGAATTCACATTGACTATTTCTGGCACCACAATTCTTTTTAACTCTCTGAACAAGGGGGAGTGTTGCAGTGGAGTATCTAATTCCCCCAGACAACCTGAGAGGAAGAGATGATAGATCACCACTCCTAAGAGTCTGGCAAGAGCATGCAAACTGCTGTCTGTCTGCAGGAAACACTACTGCTTTAGGCAGAGAGAACCTCCAGCAAAAACAGTCACAAAAAGAAAGTATATTCCCTGAAGACACAGGAATATTGGGATTGTATTTCTTTCCATATTTCAGTTTTCATTGTTTACATGATCTTAGCACTTGAGTGCAAGTCTTGGTCAGTCTAAGATACAGAATCCGGGAATGGTTTGGATTGGAAGGGACCTTACCCCACTGCCAAGGGCAGGGACGCCTCCCACTAGACCAGCTTGCTACAAGCCCCATCCAGCCTGTCCTTGAATACTTCCAGGGATGAGGAATGTATTACAGTTATTACAGCAATGTGCAAAACTATAGTTCCACACACTTCAGTTACCTGGGATGGAACTAAAGAAGGTGGAAAAACTATCAGCTGAATTGAATTTTGTTGCAACAAACCTTTGATACCCCAGAAGTGCTCCATGAGGTACCGAGCTGGAGTGGAACAGTCAGCCAGCAGTGAGAATAAAAGCAACAAAAGGAGACTCAGAGAAACCAGGATCTTCTGTCAGAGGATGCTACAGCACCACACAACATTTTCTGTGGCAGACACATCATTGTTATGTAGGGCAGTCGTTGTTTACAGACAGGCAATATGTCATGGGTAATTCTGACATCCCGTGGCATCTTTATCTTAATCTTCCAGAGGAGACATCTGACAAAGCCCAGAAATACATCTGGACTTCTTCATGCCTGGACTGGTAGACCAGCAGCTATTCCAGTACTCAGCCCAATGTATTTTCCTGCAGTTTTAACTGTATTGAAGAGGGCTGAATTTCCCTTCTGAGTCTCCTGTTCAGTGGTCAGACTGCAGATTCATTTCTCCTGCTCTTACTGATAATAACAAGCCATTTTTCTGCTTATTATTCTCCAGTAAAATTGTAATAATTTTGTATGACTCTTGGAAGACATGCATTTGCTCTCATTGTGCTGGCATAATATGGATCCACAAAAAGATGAATTATCTGAATTATTCTTGATCATAGTTAGTAAATTGCTTTCTGTAGGTTTTTAGGCAGAGTGGGAACTCTTGTGAAAATAAGTCAAATTCAGGTAAAATTAAAGGTTAAAGTTGACAGAAGTCTGAAGTTTGCTTATGAAGATACTTCTGGTATCACAGCAACAAACCACAAATCCTATTGGACTAGTTCCTCATTCAAAGCAAGCAAAACAATACCACACTTAAATGAAACTTGAATAGATGTATTTTTTTAAATTACGTCAATTGCATCAGAAACAGCATGCAGGCACTCTTATAACTAAAAAGACTAGCTTCATCTGTTCTTGTTCTCCTCAACACGAATATTCACCTCTTTTTATGAACACTTCAGTAATTAAATTACAATAGGACAAATGCTCACAGCAAATGCACAGCAAAACCAAACACTTGGAGTATTTACAAGTTCCAGATTCCATGTATATCTCCAATTCCTGTGTTTATTAGATTGGGAAAAAAATCATGTGGTTAGTTAAAACAACCAAAACTGTATCTCAAACTGGTCCTTACTCAAAGCCAGAGAAGTAAAAGAAAGTACTCCCACAGATGATTTGGAAGGCTCTGGGATACTGCCATTCCTTTGTTCTGGCTTGTTCCAGAAATTTCAGGTGGTTTTCAGGCAGAGAAAAAAAAATTCTGTGATTATCAGATGTATTATACTCTGAAATTAGAATCTCTGATATTAGAATTCTGTGATTTCTCACTTCATTTTCCCCTTAAAGTACAGTTCTGGAGAGGAATACAAGGGTAGTATGAGCTGGTCAACAAGCTCCCATTCCCTGTCAAACAGAGCAGATCTTCTGCTTATCATGTGGCACTGCTGCATCCCACCACAGGTCTAAATTTGCCACTTATAAACCTGTAAGGGTTGTGAACATCCCAGGAGGACATTGTGGCACAACTCACTTCCGCAAAACTGCATGTTACATATTTATATTCACTGTCAAAATGGTGGGAAGATATGAAACTGTGTTTCACTGGAATCCAACAGGCTGAGCTATTTATAAATAAGTGCCTTATTTTTGGTGCTCTTCAGTGCAGATGGACAGTGAGTAATGAGCAATTTATGTTGCTAAGCATTTGTATCACAACAGAGCCTTGAAGTCTTTTTCTGCAGTTTAGACTGTCAGTTCAGGATCTGTAGTATCCTACAGTGGAAGACAGGGCCTCAGACCAAAGAGCAGTGGGCAAGATAAAGAAAGGGTGAAATGAGCATGCCACACTGAAAATGGAAGAGTAGATAGATAACAGAGCGTCTGAAACAATATTTGAGCATTCCTGGCAATTCTGGACATGAATATCCAAAACAAACCTACCACCTCATCTCTCTCAAAACAAACTCTCAGTGTTAAGGAATCCTTTCCCAAGAGTATTCCACACTAAGGGATTTTCAATTTAGACAAGGGAAGAAAACATTAAACTAAATATGGCTTAATGCACATGAAATAAAATTCATTAGAAGGATGACATGCTCTGAAGAAATCTTTGGGGTATAACTGAAGTGAAAAAGGAGGTTTTAATTAACAAGCTTGTAAGCACCCTGTACTATGTAAATAATTCATGTATATAAAAAGATGATCATAAGGATGAGTGAATAATCATAATTTTGGCTTCCCTGTGTTGACTGCTGATGCAAGATTCCTAATCAGATGCCACAGGAGTATTGTTAACCATACCAGCCTACCCAGGATATTTCTATACTGATACATTGTTATAGGATCTTTTATAGAGGTGATTCACAGGTGTTTTTTCTCTCCTCATTATCTCTGAAGAAGAAACACTGATGCCATGTTTTACCATTTCCCTGGTCATGAAGTCTGCAACAGACACTTTGAAAGACCACAGAATGGTCTGGGCGGGGAGTGACCTTGAAGACCATTCCATTCCAGCTCTCTGCCATGGACAGGGACGCTTTCCACCAGACCAGGCTGCTCAGAGCTCCATCTGACCTGGCCTCCAAGACTTCTAAGGACCGAAGATGATACATCTGAAATTTTCATGCCTCAATGCTTACACAAAAAACACCAGTGGTTTCTGCAGTAACTGTTTACCTGTGTTTGCCTCAAAGCTGTCAGTGGGTATTTATTTGTTGCCTTGGAGCTCTGCAGTTTATCACCTATCACCCACAAAATTTAAGCAGAGGAAACCCACACACATAAAGCCTTCATCTTGTTGCCCTTCCAAGGTAGGGGTAAAATCAGCTCTTATGGTATTAGCACGCTAAAACAATGTAAATCACAGCTAAAACAGTTTCAGTATACTCTCAAAGGAGGACAGCTCCAAGCAGAGGTCAGATCCGTTTTTCCCACTTTTGATACTTACATTGAGTACAGAAAATTCTTAAAAACAACTGCTGTTTTACAGAAAGCAGATACAAATGAGTGAGCCTTACACACTCAGAAAGTGATAAATAATAATGCTTTCATCTAAAATAGCACTGGAAATTATCAAAGTGTGAACTCAGTGATACTAACTTTTCATCTGATTTGCAAAATAAAAAGATCTTTTAAGCCAATTTCAGTGAGTATGCTATTAAAATTAGTGATATGAAACTGCTTTATGAGTAGCATCATTGAAAGAGGCTGGTGCATAATTCAGCTGCTCTTTCTGGTAGCATTATTTGCTATGTCTAATAGCTCTTTCTTTGCAACAAATGCAAAACTTCATTTTTAAAATCTCAGTTGATGCTTGAAGATCTGTCTTGTCTTTTAACTCAAGTTGGAAAGTCTTGTAAAATGTCATGTGAACAGCATGGTCAATTATTTTCTTCACAGTCTTAAAGAAGCTGGAAGTGGGATAGCATGCCTTCAGGGAAATTCTAAGAGTTTAAAATATGCCTGTGCAGCACATTCATAGATTTTTATAATCCACTTCAAATATTTTCCACATTGTAAAACAGGCTTTGGAAACTGTCATCACAGATGAAAGCAGGTGAAGAAATAGTAATAAAAATACCATAGAAATAAGAGGAAAAAATGGTAAGCTCAGCTTCTACTGAGCTCCCCAACAGTTGATTTTTTCCTGTATAATAAGAATCAAATGATCACTGTAATTTCTCCATTTACTGTGGTTTCAGTGCCAGTTGAGAATAAACCTGTGCCCATCTCCACTCCTCCACCCCCCATCTGCAGCCTGAAGCCACTCAGGCCAAAACATTTCAGATAAAAGTTAATTATCCAGCACTAACACTGCACACCAGACCCTTCCAAACTGCTGCCAACTGGAAACCTTCCCATCAGCTTCTGAGGGCTCTCCCAACTCACCATTCCTGCAGGAGGGAGCATCTGAGAGGTTCAGCATCATCTCCCCACTCACTGAGAAGGCACTCAGAGCTCACAGAGGCACAGGGGTGGCTGCCTGGTATGGGGGTGGCACCTGCTCTCTGCTTGTACCAATAGGGTATTCCTGTGCTTTGGGGATTCAAGATACTCATCAGGGGCTGTACAGACCTACACCACAAAGAAATGATGCACAGAGCTCAGGACTGACAGGTGAACATTAAGCCTGAACAGACAGATGCTCTGGAACTCTGTCTGCAGCCAAATCCAAGTCTCAAGGCCAACTGCACACAAACTTTTGGTTGCAATGCCCCATAAGGGCAGCATGTAATGTTAGAATGTGGTTGTGGTATGCCTGTCTCAGTTCTTCATGGAACTGTCCAAAATTACCAAGAGGATATTATCAGCTTGCTGTAACAGCTGCAAAGTACTTTGGGCCAGGATGTGAACTTCTGAGTCACACTGATGAGAAGCCCCTTGAACAAGCAGCTTTGCTGGAGTGTAACTCCCTTAGTAAATGAATCATCTATCAGTGCTGCCTACTCAAGCTTAAATCATTCTCCCAGTTCTCCTGGTACATCCACCATCTGCACATCCTTTCCGTGTGGTGGTAAGAACCAGTTTGGCTGACTGACAGGATTTTGGGGAAAATGTGGAGTCTTTCAGGGCCAGATCAGAAGTAAAGAACATTTGCTAATGTCCAAAGTTCTAAAGTACCTGTGCCTGAACCTGCTCACATTTATTATTAAATCCCTTCTGGGTACCTGCTGGTATGATGTTGCATGCATCCCAGTAACCTGGTGCTCTGAAATACTAACCAGAAGATGTCTAACCCTAGGTCCCAAAGCATCACAAGGGACTCTGACCATAATTCTCAGTGTGAAGTTCCAAGAAAGGCTGCCATTAATCACACCCAACCACATCAAGGCCTCACACCCTTTGCAAGATATCCCTCTGGCAACAGCAATTATCTACCTTTGATACAATCCCTGTTCCCATCACTGTTGCCTAGATGCTGGCTTAATCAGTTTCCTGAGAAGTCTGCATGGAAGACAATGCATTTTTTGGAAGTATTTTGCATTTTTTTGCAAGCATTACTCACTGGAAGCAACTATTCTCAGCCAGGGATCACCCTGTTTATTCAACCCTGATTTGGGCAAGCCATTCTTCTCTGTGCTTGGTGATCCCAGCTCTTTGACCAGTGCTTTTTCCTATAAAATTCAGTTTCATTGTTTTATGTTGCAACAACCAAGAAAAGTAAAGACATAAGGCAGGGCACCTCTTCTTTCTCTTCGCAATTCAGCTTATTTTCTCTTTCTCTCCCCCTGCATCACTGACATGTGATGTTTCCAGTTCTCTTGCTTCCTTTTCTTGTTTTCTTCCTCCTCTTTTCTCTGGATGCTTTCAGCTCTTCAGAACAAACTCCGCAATGCACAGCTGTTTGTGTTGCAGTGAGATCTGCATGCACTCTCTCATTCCATCAAATTGAGAAGCCAACCCTTCCACTCTTTAAAAGCTCTTCAGAAAGACCTACAGAAACATGGGTTTGTAGTCTTGGGTCTTTGCTGGAAGGCAAATATAGGTTCTTAAAACAAACTGCTTTTTCCAGTTTTCTGCTGATTACAATAAATACATAAATTCTAGCCATGTTATGAGTGGTTTTCTTTCACATTTAAAAATTAATTGGAAATCCAGAGAGGGAAATAATACAGTATGATGTAAATATTTTATCTGAGGGCTTAAAACTGTAACTAGATCCAGCGCAGCCTAAAGTCCTAACCCTATGTTTTTTCAATATTTCATGGGTTTAAATAGTAAACAATTTATTAAATATACCCTAAATGAGAACTTTTGTAAGTAGTATTGAATTAATCATAAGTAATAAATTGAATAACACATCACAAGATCCTTTGCTGATTTCTAGTTTCTAAAGTTCTACTTCCACTGGCTTTTATGGACAAATTCTTGGGGGAAATTATATTGAATACTCCAATTTACTTTTCTTTGTTAACAATATGTTCAGTAGAGTAACACTTATGTACTCATAGAATTTGACAAGAGGTTGTCTTTAAATTTGTCTATTCTAGGCAAAATTATAATTTTTATTTAGTGGATTAAGCCAGGTATTCTCTGATGTTTCTTCTGATCACACTTGTCCTTCAGCAAAGTAATAATCAATGATATAACGCTGTCATACTTTAATCACTCATCACTGACAGTAGTTTGTGCATTGCATTATGAAGGATCTAGCAGCAAGGAAGAGATTGTTTTGTGGACACTCAGAATAGGAAAAAAAGAGCCAAACCCTAGATAAAGATAATCATAGTAGTGAATTTGATGTTAACTCAGCTTTTCTGCATCAAAGATTCAGCATGGGATTAGGAATAAGGAAAATCTTGTTACTGACTAGCTCTGAATGAGTGCTACCACAGCAGACTTCTTGCTCTGTCTCCAAGGGACTTTAAGGAACCAGAGGACAGTACTGAAGTAAAAACATTCTCACCACTTTCTCGCATTCTGAAAAGGGATTTTATGCAGCTGTGAGTAACTGGATCTTCCTTAAACTTTCTAACTCAAATAAAAAGACTAGTTTGGGGTTCTTTCCCCCTTTCTTTGTTCCATGCAAATATTTTTGATAGAGGAATTGTCATCAAGGTCTCTGGCTGGAAGAGAAGCATTTGTTTGAACACACTTTCAATTTCTGTCCTTGATTCCTCTCCAGGCCCCTCTCATAAACCCTCCTGAAGTATACAAAAGGCAAGTGCTACCACACTATTTACTCTGTGTGAGGTGAGGAGGGTTGCTGACCATAGGGAAAGACTGAACATGTATTCCTCATACACACAGAAACTAGTACAAGCTTACAATACCTGGACTAAGTCAGTTTAGCAGTGGCAGTTTGAATGACCAGAGCCTGCAGCCAAACATGTGTGTGGCATTCTCTCCCTGGAAAATTGAATTATTGAAACTTTCTGCCAGCCAATCAAAACCACTTTTCTGCACAAATGAAATTCTGGCTCTGAGGACAAAAGAAAGAAGTGTCTCTGGGCATTTAGTTGGGCAGAAGCTTTCCCACATCTCCAGCCCTATGCTGTAATTTTCTTTCTGCCCTCACTGGTGCAATGTATAGACTGTGTCTTGCAGGTCAGTATAACTTTTGAGGACACTGTATTCACAGTGGTATTCTTGTCTGTTTCCAGAAAGACCTATAATTCCTCACTCAGGGTCGTCTGATGTATATATCTATGAATTAGGAAGCTGTTAAAAATAAAAGCTTAATTCCTTTAAAAACAAATGAAAAAATTACATGTTTATAGGCAGTTTCTTTCTACAGAATCTGTTCTGAGGCTGAGCTTGCTTTTCACTGGAAAATTCAGTTTAACCTGGAACTCTCATTTGGTTTATTTATTCTTTTTACCCCTTCTGAATTATAGCAGTAATCAGTAGCACTGTAGTTTCAGTTTCTCAAGAAACTGAGTGAAGCACAGACTGGCAGGGACTGATGATTTGCAATTACTTTATTCTGTTTAGTTGCTCTGAGAAGATTCCTTTTCATGCTAACAGACATTGGAGGTCCTGATTTATCTGAAACGCACTAAAAATACTCCTTTGAATTCAGAGAACACTGCTGCAGACATGACCTCCCCTGTGTTTCTGATACTATCACCAACAAAATGGATATTACAGGCTATTGTTCCCAGACTCTCAGCTCTAAGATGTACTACTACAAACAATATCACTGTATTTATGTATGGTTCATGTTCCCTGCATCTTCTCCCTGTTTCATCCATGGGAAAATTACTAATGATGTTGGCAATCTTGGAATAAAAAAATTAAGTGCTTCCCTTGATACAAACACACATAAGGTGATAAGCCTTGCCTCAGTGGCATCAGTGCTTGTGAGCTGCTATCTCCAAAATAACGAGCTG
Organism: Cinclus cinclus; assembly: GCF_963662255.1. NCBI lineage: Eukaryota > Metazoa > Chordata > Aves > Passeriformes > Cinclidae > Cinclus > Cinclus cinclus. The sequence goes on along the minus strand of NC_085084.1, from coordinate 21,245,049 downwards.
TCAAAGCTTCACAGCAATTTGCACTTAGTGTTAGTAGTGAAGAATTACAGTGGGTTTTTTCCCTTGCTGAATGACAGTGTTAAATTGTTACTTTTGCTTAGTGAGTGTGAAAACTTACTGAAATGACAGTAAAATGGGAAAAGTAAACAGCATTTTTTCAGGTTACAACAGCATTTGGACTTACTGTTAGTGTACATTAACAATTAAATCACAGATATAATATGAAAAAAAAGTGTGTCACACTTTACTCTGTGTAGCCTCCCTTGAAACCAACACACTCCTGCACCTCCAGAATAAGCTGCTGCTTGTGGGAGAACAAGTGCAGTACCACACCTTGTGATGGCTGTTGTCCTCTGATTGTTCATATCATGGGGAAAGACTCTTTGTTCTCTTTTTTTTTTTCTTTTTAGTCTCAGGGTAGTAGAAGTTAATGAGAAATGGATTTTTAAATATGCTTGAACAAACACAAAACTTTTGACAACATAGTCTAGGTATCTGACATGACTGTACCTGCCTGTCTGTGAGGCTGTGGATTTCCTCTCATGTTGCACATCTGAAGTATTACTATCATCAAAAACCCCAGAGACAACAGGCAGTATTATTGAAATATATTTCAGTTGTTGATCTTTACCTTCCCTTTCATTCTAAGGATTGTCTTTTGCTATATTAGATAAGATTTGCTCCAAGATCAATGTGTTATTCAATTACAGTGAAATTTGCCTGTTATAAATTTCTGCATGAATTAATGACATTAACACTAAGCAGCAGTACAAGACATTGCATGTGTATGTTCCTGCTGGTGTAGTGTGAAAAATGAGACTTTACTAGACATTACTACCTTAAAACCATCCTAATAAAAGGTTTGAAAGCTGAGGAGAAGCAATATGAGACAACATCTAGTGAATACTGGGTTTGGTATGCTTGCCATGGTCTTCACATGCACACAGTGCAAAATGCTCTCCAGGGGCAAACAAGTTTTGGGTCTGCTTCTGTCCCTTCTCTGAGATGGAAGATAAAATAATGCTAACAGCCAATGCAAATCCTGGATTCGGGATTTGGCCCTCAGGGAGCTTTGGCTATTGACTCCAGCACTGTTGTCACTGCAGCTGCAAGGCTGGTAGATGTAACAACAAACTTGGGTGCTACTGGCACCATCAACAACAGAATTCAGCAGCGCTAATTACCCCTGAGTTTCTGCTTAAATCTAGGGAGACTGGAGTTATACATGAGTCCTCTGTGGCAGAGAAGCCTGGCTGAATTAAAGGGGCTACAAAAGAGCTGGAGAAGAGATTTTGACAAGGACATCCTCCTGTCACTAGGAGCAGGGGCAGCAGCTTCAAAATATCAAAGGGTAGGGTTGGATGCAGTATTAGGAAGAAATTCTTTACTTTGATGGTGATGAAGGCCTGGCACAGGTTCCCTATAGCTGCCCTATCCCTGGAGGTGCTCAAGGCCATACTGGATGAGGCTTGGAGCAACCTGGTCTGGTGGAAGGTGTCCCTGCCCATGGCAGAGGGTGGAACAAAACCACCTTTTAGGTCCTTTCTGATGCAAACTATTCTGTGATTCAGACCAGCATACAGCAGTCACACCTTCAGTTACAGACCAGGAGCTACCTAAAACAGACTTTTCCCACCTTGTCTGTCACAATTCAAACACAGAAAAACTGGAAAAAAAAACCAAAAACAAATCCACAGAAACATGCTCCAGGCTGTGGTTTGTATTTGCTTTTTCAAAGCAAATTCACTTGGCAATTGCTTTTTCTGATTATATTTTGAGACCAAAGTTGAGCGGCCTCTTTTTATACAAAACATCTATTTATGATATACTTGAAAGGTAGCTTGCACCATTTTAATTATGACTTCCTTTGCCCAGGCTTTACAGAAGAGAGCATTTTCTTCCAACTTTTTTACCTGAAGATAACTCCTGGCATCAAACACACAGCTGCAAAATACAACACCTATCACCTTTCTCCAGAGTGTGTAACACTATGATGCCATCTTTGTATGATAGAAACTTTAGCTTCTGATGTTACTTCTACTTGTGCCTAAGACTTTTATCAAACACAAAAGAATTCAGCTTCTGCTATTTTAGCTACACAAACAGGATGGGCTGCAGTTTCCACTACTTTAGTTAGGTAACTCGAAATAGCAAAAGTCTGATCTAGTAGCAGTGTATGAACTACATGTGAAACCGAACTACAGAAAATCCGGGCGCTTTAGCTCAGCTCGATGCAAAGTCAAGTTACGCTGAACAACTTCCTTCAGAAGTGTCACCTGGTGAAGAAACTGCAGTGCCCATACATACCGACCACAGCATTAAGAACAACAAACACTCTGAAAGCTGTTTGGGTTTGTCTTTTTTTTTTCCTCTCCCATTAACTACCTTCCCTTGATTTGCAAAATGGGTCCTGGACCGTCCTGCTCTCGGCTCTACAACAGATCGCATTGCATTACTTCGGGCTAACAACTTTGCTTGTGCCACCGCGCTCTCGTCTGCCTTTCCACAGAGAGGATGCTTGTCCCCGGCCACCCCGAGGCTAAAGCGGAATAGGGTGCCAAAGAAGGGAAGGACCCAAGAGCGATGCCGGCAGTCCCGGAGTCCGAGCGGCTTTCCCTCGGTCAGAGTCCTCCCGCCCATCTCCCGTCCGTTCCCCGCAGCGTCCCGGGAGCTTTCTCCCCTCGTCCCCCGCGCCTTACCAGACTCCACCGAGGGAAGTCGTCCAGCACGATGCTGACCACTGGGATACTCAGCGCCGCCGAGATGAAGTCCAGCTCCAGCATCTCTCCACGGCTCTGCGGGAAGGCAAGAATGGCAGAGACCCCCTGCACCACCACGGTGTGGCAGAGACTCTGCAGGAAGGAGACGGGGTCGTTGCTCCAGGAAGCGCTGGCTGAAGAGAAGGGGAAGAGGGGCAGGTCCCCCAGCCCCGCCTCGATTGCCATCACCACCTCCAGAGACAGGTTGTAGGGCAGCAGCCCGGGCATGCCGTTCAGCTTGGCCACGGCCAGCAGCAGCGCGTCCCGCGGCGAGGGGGGCGGCCGAGCCTGTCCCCCCACGCCGCCCCCCGCCCGCCGGCCTCGCGGACCCTCGGGGCGCCCGCCCGATGCCTCCCCGGGCCAGGCGGCAGGAGCGACCCGTGGCTGCAGGTGGGTGGCCCCCACTCGCACCGTGTGCCCGATGCGCCGCAGGATCTGGCAGGGTTGCGGGTGGGACGCGGAGCCGGGCACCGCCGCCAGCACCAGGGCGCAGGGCGGCAGCAGTAGCAGGCACGCCCGGCTCAGGACCCCACGCACCCCCGGCCGACGCATGGCCGGGAGCCCCCCGCCGCCGTCTCCCCGGGCTCCGCCACCCACATCAAGCGCCCCGCGGGCGGCCGACAGCGGCACCAGCCGCGGCGGGCAAGCCCCGCGCAGAGCCGCCGCCGCCCATAGAATCGCCACCGCCTCGCCCCCGCCCCGAGACTGCGGAAAGGTTCAACCCCCGGACCGCCCCGCTCGGTTCCGCGGGGCTGGAGCGGCACCCGCCCCTGCGATCCCCGGCGCTCGCTCCGCCCGGCTGCCTCGCCAGGGGTCGGATGCTGCCCCCCCCCCCGGCTCCCCCTGCCCGGCCTCTTCTCCGCAGTCCGGGGTCCGGCGGGGCTCTACACGGCTCCGTTCTCCGCTCCCCGCTCCGAGCCTGCCAGGCGCGCCCTTGCCCGGCTCCTCGCTGCCGCTCCGCAATCCCGGCTCCACTCCCCGCCTCGCAGCGTCTCCGCCCTGTAATCCCGGCCCGGCTCCCAGTGCCAGCCCCCTGCCCTTGGACCCCCGCAGCCCTCCGAGGGCTCCCCGCTGGCTCCGGAGCCGGGTGAAGTTGCCGGTGCGGCTGCGGACGGTCGCTGGGCTGCGCTGCGCTCCCGCCGGGGGGGGGGGCGGCCAACGCCGGTTCTGCTTGGCTCCTCCCCGGGCTCCGGGACTCTTCCCCACGGGCCGCCCAGGGGAGGAAGGGGCTTGGAGCGGCCGCCCCTTTGCACCCCCGGGGGAGTGTCCCGGGACAGTCCCGACGGAGCCCTCTGTCCAGTGCTGCCGCGGAGCACCCGACTTACAGCGCCCGAGCAGCGGAACAGTTTTCCGCGTCCCGAAAGCTGCGAACCGAAGATGGGGCTTCGGTCCTCCATCGGATAGCGAGCGAGCCGTGTCTACCGCTGCCGCTTGTTGAGGAAGGCAGCGCTGGCAGTGCCCGGTGCCTTCCCATGCACTGCTGCTTCAAACGGAATCATTTTCCGACATGTGGGACCCGAAGTCTTCATTCCGCAAACTTGGGGCACTGCCTAACATGGCTTTTATAATGGAACACCCTCGTCCTAAAGGGAAATCAGGGCAGATCTGAGATGGGCGTTTGTGTGCGCGTCTGAAAGGATCGGGGGAATCCCCGTCCTTGCCTTAGTTCTGGTAGCTGGGTTTAATCTGGGGCTGTCGGAACCGTGCTGACCCCCAGGTCTGAGACTCTAATACTACGACTGGGTCACTGACGCACCACGGCCTCCGGTGGATCGCCAGGATCTCCGAGGAATCCCTCTCTGCAGCCACGGTGAGCATCGGGGGGAAATCATCTGACGGGTCTCCCCAGCAGCGAGGCGGAGGCTGCCTACCTGACTACACCTTGAATGCTATTTTCTGCCCGTGGGACTCCTGTCATCTTTCCCCGTTTGACTGAATCCTGAGTGCAGTGCAGCGTCCTGCTGTTCTGCATGGAAGGATGGTTTGAGACATTCACTCCTGGAGTATTTAGAAGTCTTTTGGCAACTCATCCAGCAGTTTACCCCAACCTAGTGCTTTGGCTTAAGCTCTTCTCTGAATGTTAACTTTTCCCCTTTGAGATTTATCTTCAGAGAAATTTATGAAGAAGAAGAAAATCACAGACTCACAGAATGGTTGGGGTTGTAAAGGACCTTTAAAGTCCATCTATTCCAACCCTCCTGGCATAAGTGGAACCAAGTAGATCAGGTTGCTGAAAGCCCCATTCAGTCTGACCTTGACTGTTCCCAGGAATGGGGCAGTCACCACATCTCTGGACGACCTCTGACAATGTTTTACCACCCTTGCTGAAAAAAACTTGTTTTTTCTTCCATTGGTATGCACAAAATCTGCATAGAAATGAACACTTCCCATAAGGCTGCATAACAGAGGAGGCCACTGCCTCCCAATAGGTCTGAACTGTGTGTTTTCTTATTTAAATTAATCTTTCTTGAGTGGGGGTCACCAGAGGGTACAAAGTCTTCACAGCAAGGTCTTACCCAGGTCTTGTGCAGTGGTGCTGCTGTTTCTCTGTCTCATATGTCCTTTATCCCATCATGTCCTTATCCCTAGCAGGCTGACATCACACCTGCCTGCTGTTACCTTCCCTGCATCCTGCAAAGCTAGTGTTTCTCTTGCACTGCTCCCTCTAAATTGGTACAACGTTGCAAAATTGTTTTTCAGCATGGAAAACTAGGGGTGGCAGAATGGTGGTCTGTAGGCCAAGACTGCACCATGTTCTGTGTGTGGAGGTGAACTGATAGTATGTCTGAGAGTTAGCAACAATTTCCTATTTCCCCTTTTCTTCTTCCTTTATTTCTTCTAGTCTTGTTATCACATTTTTATTTCTTGTCTGATCAGCCTGGCTTCTTCCTGTCACTTTTCTTCATTTTCTTTGAAGGAATGGATTGTGTTAACACAGGTGTTTCAAGTCTCCTCTGTTAGCAATAAGGAATTATTGGCTGGGAGAATTTGCTTTGGCTATAGTAAATCTCTTACAGTGCAGAGAAAACTCTTTTCCCTGAAACTCCCTGAAGAGGAGTTAACTTCAGGCAGTGAGAAAGAGATCACTTGAGATTTGTAGAGCTCCAGAGGTATTGTCTTTGTTTGCATCTTGCTTGTCAGAGTTCGATGTTTACGAGTGTTCATATGGGAATTATTTTTATAAGAAATAGTGACTCTTGTGTCTGTCTTAACAGACAGCCCTAAACTGTCTTTCATTTAAAACTTCATTACAGGAACAAATCTTTCTCTGGCTTTTGGGCACAGGTGACACTAATTTAAAAAAGCAAGTGCTTCAGGAAAGGTAATCAACCTTGTTATTGAAATAGTTCTGAAAATTACACTAGAAATCAATTAATAAAGTGAAATCGCTCAATATCTACTTTTTTCTGGATTGCTTGTGATTTTTCTGGTGAATTTTTAGTTTGTTTAGATTTGTTTTTGTTTTATTGGGTTTTTGTTTGCTTGTTTGCTTTTCTTGTGTGGATCATTTATGATCAGATTGCCATATGATTTTTTTTTTTTTTGATCATCAGAGCTAGTCTGGGCATTATGGCTATAAAGAATTCCTGCTCTGGACTCAGTTTTGAGCAAATTATGGCAAGTGGTCACTGTTAGAAACTTAAACTGTACAGACAACTGTACAGTGCTCAAACTGCTGTTTGTAATACTTTTGGCTTTTGACTAAATGGCTCTACATTTTGAAAGTATCTTTTTAGCTTGATAATTAATAGCAATAAATAAATTATTACTTTTTCTTTTCTGATATTTGTGTTTATTTTTACTCTCTGCTCAAATATCTCTGTTAATAAAATTCTCTGCAATGTCCCTGATATAGCAAAGTGCTTGAACCCAGGCTTTGTTTTTGAGACATAAAGTAATCCTTAAGCACTGCTCTGTGAGAGGCTGGAGCATTTCCAGAAAGTGCCCTGAGAAAACATATAAATGCCACCAAAGTTTATATATTTGGAAAGTTGGATCATTATTTTTTCTGCTTTTTTTTCATAAATATTCATGTGCAAAAGAGCACAATTGTTTTAGTCTAATAAAGTACTTGGGGACTGCTGTTAGTTGCACCCTGCTTTTTAGAAGTACTGAAGTCCCTCTTCCAGGTCTGAATAAAACATAGAATATAATTTTTGACAGAGTTGTTGACTTTTTTCAACTTCATGTCAAGGACTGGCTGCTTTCAGCACTCTGCCATCTTTTTCCCTTTTACATGGTGGTTGCTGCCATAGGAATGTCCATTCTACTATTTTTTTGTATTAGTTATTCAACTGAAACAAGACCAGGCAGACCCAGCCAAGTGTATGCACCTCCTCTGAGCTGGTTGTCACCCCGTGTAACCATGAGCAGAGCAGTGCTGGTGGCACTGACTGCTGGAGAACTGTTGCCACAGAATTTATCCATCCTTGATCGGTGTCTCAGTTATCACAGTTAGAGCTGGTGAAAGCCCTTCAGCAGTGAAAAATGCAGCAGGGAAATGTGATTAAAATCACCACTCATATTTCTCTTGCTGCTCTTTCCACTCACTTGGTTCACTGTCATTTCTATAAAGTAGAGTTGGTTTGTTTGCTTTCTGGGCTGCAAAGCATTTGTCCTGTGTGTATCACAGTGACCTTCTACAAAGATTGTTTCCTCTGAGCAACAGGGCTTGTTTGGAAATAGGATATCACAGTCCTCCTGTCCATCTCTGTGTTGTTCTGCTCCCATTACTGAAAAAAAAAAACAAACCCAAGGCCTTGGAGAGCATGGTATTGCTTAAATTAATTTTAATCTGACACTTTTTTTGGCTGCTCACTTCTAAAAGGCCCAAATCATGAGCTGAGATGCAGGACACCTCACCACCACTATCACTATATAGTGATAGTCACACTATCTCTTTAGCCTTGGAGTGGGTCAGCCTGGGATGATTCCCAACCCCCCCCCCAATAACCTTAGTCAGAAAATTAGATTTAGGGAAAAATACACTGTTCAGATAAAGCTAATCCTTTCATTTACTAGGAATGGACTATTTTGTTTCTATTTAGATACTCCTATTTATCTAAATGCAGTTTCCAATATTTCAATCCTATGTTGTTCATTTGAATTGAGAACTTGAAGGGAAAATAAATTAAGTCATCTGGATGTTCCTTGTTTTCTGTCCTCCACACTATTTCACCAGTCAGAAAAAAAATTCAAACACTTTCAGATACCTACAATTTTATTAAGGATGTTGAGTGTTACGTTTGAAATTTTTCACGTTGCTGTGGTGGATCATCAGTGTACTGGCTGCTCCAGACTTCCTGTGGGATGAATGGTGATCCCTGAAGGAGTCAGGGAAGAGCCAAGGCTTATTACATGCAGTGCATGCTGTGTTCATTGTGTGTTATCTTTGCAGATGGAGATCTGCATGGCTGACATCAGGAAAGGCTGAGCTGGCTGTGGGGAGAGGTCCCGTGAATATAAGTTGTGAAGAACAGAACAAGGTTGTGCGACTGAAAATTTGAAGGACTGCACAGCCAAAAAGTGAGTTTTGCCTCACTTTTTTAAAGTTCTCATCCCTGGATATGCTAATAAGCTTAATGACATATGTGCTACCACATACATGACTATGTGACTCAGCGGTCTACATTAATCCTGCTGTTTGTAAGAGGGAAGAGGTTAAGTTTGGGCTGTGTATAAGGAGGGTAGAAATTTCACCTAGTTAGGAGGAAGACCCAAAAAACCAGATTGAAGACAGATGACTGGTTACTCTGCTCTCCCTTCTCTCAGGGGAGGACACCTTCTTGGTAACCTGTGTAGGATTACTGTTACTGAGGTTAACACAATATTACTCACACAGATTGTGAGTTCATCCGTGGCAATTCTGAATCTTTTATTTCTGTTTTTTCAATAAACTGCACTATTTGTGATCATGACTGCTCCTACTGAATGTGACCAGGCTGATGGTGCTGAATTGCTTCTAACCAGAACTGAAACCCAGGCACACCCACCCCCTCTGATCTGCAAGCAGGTTTGTTTCCTGCCAAAATTCATACACTTAATGCCTTCAAATACCCCTCTGTGGTGTGAAATCCAAGCAACTACTTTGAAGTCAAATCGATGTCACTAGTACTCAGTCACATCTTCTTTCTACCACTGGGACTGACTAAAGGTGTGTTATAGTTTGGGTTTGCCAATTTTTAATATATTTGTTTTCTTGTTGTGAAATAGAATTAGGACTAAAAGCAAAGCAGGCTTAAATCTTAACAGGGGATAACGAAAAAAAACTTTATTAATAACATAAAGAAAAGATAATAAACTCAGAGCAGATCTTCAGACCATTCCCTTCTTCCTTTTCTTCATATCTTAACAACATACAGAGACACTTCAGTCAATTCCTTACTTAAATAAACTTTTTCAGTTCACTTTAGGGAGAGGAGTTTCTTTTTGTTTAGCTATAAGGATCTTTTTCAAGAGAGGAAATAACCAGTTTTCTCCTGACTCCACTTTTTTTCATGAATAACAGCCACCCGGGATCTGCCGTCGTGAATCTCCTCCCACTTCACAGCCTTCCCAGAGCTGGGCTGTGGGCCATGTTAAAAGTCAAGGGATATTACGTTTAAGGATTAGCTACTTAAAGGGAGAAGTTTTCTTTACCTCTCTTCTCTCTGTTCATACTTCATTCCTAGAAACAGAGATCCCCCTTTTTCCCTTGAGACAAAGGATCTTCCAAAACACTACACCTTGCTCCATTCCCCCATGTCTTTTTCTATGGTTTAAAGGAATATTTTATGTAGTACAGTCCACCCCTATAACTTACAAAAATATTTTTCACACAATCTTCATGGCATCTCCTCATTCTCCTTCCATCTAGAAACTTAGCTTTTGCTTCATTGATTTTGGTGTATCCTTTCTGTTCTTCTTCCTCTCACCCAAGGAAGGATGGAAGGTCTGTAAGTCTTAGCTGAGCATTGGAAAAATTAAAGTCTTACACAGAAGTTGCAGGAGTTGGGCCAGGCCATGCTGGAGCTGTGTCAGGGTCTCAGGCTGCCCAGGCCACGCTGGGAAGTCCAGTCAGAGGAGAAATCGGTGACAAGCTTCTGGCTCCATGGCTTTCCCCCAGCGCTGCCCGCCCCCAGCTCCAGCCGCAGCCCGGGGGTTCTCCCTCTGCCCTGCCCAGCACACAAAGCCCTGGGGGCTCTCCCGAACCCGGCCCGGCTGCCTCCCCCCAGGCCGTGAGGAAATACATTAATCCTGGGCAGAGGGACAAGTGGAAGAGAAGTCACTATAGTGACTTTGTTGATTAATAAGCATCTGGCTTAGTGCCTACATCCTTTACATGAAGTTTCTGTCAGTGCATTTAGTTATTTTTACTTTTAAATCTGTTCCATTCTGTCATATTTTCTGTCTTGTTTATTTATATGACAGTCACGGAAACAGCTCCAGTAGATAGGATTGGTCACAGCACAGTTCACAGCATCATGATGAGTGGCACTGAGAGCCTTTAGAATGTCCTGGTCTTAGGCAGGAGGTGATCTTGGACTCCAGGAGCTGCTTGGATATAAAGGCTCTCTCTTGGGTCTTGAACTCTTGTGAAAATAATTGTACGGGAAAGAGCTGTCTGGATATTCCAGAAGGTACAGCAAAGATCAGGCCAGAGCCCTGCTGAAAAAGAGCCAGCTTTATGCCATAAAGGTGCTGTCCCAATATCCACAGCAAATTGTTGAAGAAGTTATCCCCAGTGCTCCTTCCCTGAGCTGGCATGCCCTAACCCAGAACATGGAACTGGTTCCTGGAGTGGTGCTTATGTAGTTGTGTTGTCTTTGCTATGAGTACACTGATTTTTACCTGAATTTTTTCCAGCAGGTAGGCTCACAACAAAATATTGCTTCCCCAGTTTTTGTTCCACTGGGAGATCCCATATCATGGCCCTACTCAGGATAACCTTCATAAAAACACAATGCCATTCCATGAGATCAGAGTGGATTTAACACAACTTTCCCTGTATATTTTTGCTTTTTTTATTCCAAGTTGACAGTTTTACTACTTGTGAAAATTCAGGGAAGTGGGAAGAGAAAAAAAATTCTATTTGAAATCAGTGTCAAAATTTTACCAGCATCAATGTAATTTAAGTAGTGAGGTCAGACATACACCTCACAGAACAAGCACAGTTATGAAAAAAATTATCAATACTGCTTTGCTGGCATCATGGAGCCTCTGCATTATATATCTCTGCCTCCAAAGTTCTGTGGCCACCATAAAGTTATTAAAGGCTGTGTGCAACCTTTGTAGTGCGCTGTTTGGTTTCAAAAGGCCGCTTGGTATAAACATTCAATAAAGAAGAATAAAGACTGTTTAACTTCCAAGAAAAGGCTTCAATTTTCACAAGGTTAGGAGGGCACCCCACTGCTGCATCACTCTGACAGGACCCCAGGCTTCTTACTGTTTGTCCCCTCCTGCGCCCTCTGGCTTAGACGAGGAGGTAAAAGGCGGGGGAAAGTGGGGGGGGGGGGGAGGGAAGGAAGAGTAAGAAATCACAGGGGCTTATCAAAGTTGAATTATAAGAATGGTGAAAAAAGCAAGCTAAAGGAAAGGCCACAGCAGCATGTACTTAAGAAATAACTCACCCAACTTGTCCAGCTAAACAATTCTGTCAGGTTTACAGAGAGCTGCAAAATTGCCTCATCTCCTCGGAGAAGCATAGAAGCAATGTGGGCTTAACACTTCTGTTTGCTGCTTTAGAAATTGATTTTGTAAACCCTTCCTCAAATCATCTGGGGTGAAATTACCCAAATTACTGGCTTTAATGAGGATTTCTGGTGCAAGAAAAATGGATTTGGGCAGGAGTCAGCTGCATTCTTGAGAGTCTGTGGGCTCATTTGTGCTTCTGGGCACTGTCTGGAGCTGCACAGCAGAAAATGCAGCTTGCCAGGGGTGCCACCCTGGAACATATGTGAGTCCCTTTGAGGAACCAAACCTCGTGTAGAGCTCCCTTCTAGCCTCTCAACAGGAGAAAATACCTCCTTGAATCCATTATGTCCATTCTAGCCTCCAGCCAAGTGTGGTACCCACACTTGTGGATTGAGTCCTATATGTTTGTGATATTGAGGAGCAGGCTGCTGATCTCTCCAATAACTTGCTTTATCTGCTGTGGTCTAGTTTACACCTAAATACCCTTCAAACTGGTGTAATAAAAACAACATAAGAATTGTTCATTAAAATAAAAGGACTACCAGGAGTTCAATAAAATAACAGAAAATAGAACCGGATCTGAGAGGGCATAAGTCATGCACCCGTAGTCCACAAGAATGTCTTGATTAGTTTGAGCTGAGTTAATTAACCATACTTAAGTATCCATTGTTCAACGTGTAAAAAGGATCTACTGATAAGGCAGAGGTTCTGCCGGGAAGAGGAGTCTTCTTCATTCCAGCGACCACCGGAGAGCAGAGTACGACCCCTATCAACAGGCAGTGCCAGCGCAGACACGATTGCAAAAGGGACACGTATACCAGAAACAAGGGGTATAAAACCCAAAGGACTGAGAGAGGAAAGTGCGCGCCGTTGGTGGAGTGCTAACTCCCGGCCACCCAGCGCTGCTTTTGCTTGTTACCGCTTGCTTAATAAATTCCCCTTGTTGATGTTCAATTGGCTCTGAGTCAGTGTGTGTGTCAAACACTTATAACACTGGTGTCTGAAAAACATACATGACAAAGAAAATGTCTTAGAAGGGCAAATAATTCTGAAGTTTGTCAGGTTTAGGCTCACACAGGAGATTATGCTGGCAAAAGGAAAATGTCTGTAAAATGCTGACACATTAGATTAAGTACAAGTGAGAATGGCACTGACCCAAGGTTGTGGTTTTAGGAGGAAATAAGTGAACTGGATATGTGGCTTTTGTTCCAGGGAGCCTTTAAATAATGTGATACTGGATGCTATCCTGGTAAGGTGGTGAAGGAGAAGTAATAGTCCAACCAGACATATACATATAACAAATGGTTTTTGTCATACTTCAGAAGTGACCTAAGAACTGAAGAATTTGAACAATCTGCCCCATGAAAATGGAGCCTGATCTTTATAAAGTCTGTTTTGGAAAACACAAGTCGCCTTTAATAGCACAGTCATGGAATTTCCAAGCAAAAATGCTGGTGTCAAATTATTCCTGTTGTGCAAATGTGCTCTGTCAAAGCAAACTCATGTACTTTTAACATGGCGCTGTATAGCAGAGGATAGGTATATCATGTGGAAAGAAAGAATAGAGACAGCTCAGGCTTTATGATGTAATCCTGGGCTATGAAATTGCGATGGTGCTTTCCAGCTCTGTAACATGCTCTGGGAGTCTTTCCTGAGATTCCATTTCTTGCTGTCAAACACAGAGCGCAGCACTCTGGCCGTGAGTGTCACTGGGAATTAAACACTTCTGAGAAAACAGAGCACCATTTATGCAGCACCAAAGAATCTTAAAGCAAACATCCTCTTGGCAAGTTGCTTTAAGCACCTGAGAGCTCTGTGATTAAGAGGAAGGAAGTCAAGACTTTTCTCTCTTGTTTTCAAACCTGGAAAAAAGCTAAATGTCAGTTCTAACTCTTACAGATTGAGATTATAATGTGTGAATCTTCAGAGATACCCCCCAAAGCATCAGAAATGAAGACATAATCATAGCGTATTGACCTTAATGTTGTTGTGTGTGTTTGTCAGAAACTTTGGGTGCTCCTATCTGTTGTCAAAGATCTATGGAAAAAAACCTGCTTTTTTCCTTTTCATTAGAGGTGCTGAATAGAAAGACAAAGCAGTCCCTGCTGACTGCAAGGAGATTGAACCGTGTGACGTTTAGAGGTCCTTTCCAACCCACACTAATCTGTGTTCCTACAATTATTAAATAAAGCTCTTCAGTGAGATCACTCTTTTTGTCCTCTGTATTTTAAAAGGGTTTTATGTGAGAAGTTGGTTGGGTTGATAAGACCATGGACAGTTTAGATGCCAGGCCTCCAGAAGAAAGCAGTTTTCCTGGTCATTTCCAAAGCAGAGCACTTTCTGTAACTGAGCTGAGAGTGAGAGTGGGAATCTGCTACATGCCTATAGGAATAAAGAGATTACAGAGTACTGATACCCTGAGTTTAGCTGCTTCTCTCGCTTCTAGAGGAGCAAAATTATGGCCTGTCCTTGCTGTGTTTTAACCCCAGCTGGCAGCTAAGTGCTACATAACTCCTTGCTCACTTTCTGCCCTGTAGGACAGGAAGGAGAGTCAGGGGAGGGAAAAACCCCCGACACCTCATGGACTGAGTTGAGAGCTATTTAATAATTGGAACCAGAATAGTGTCTACCCCTTATGCACCATTTTGGTCACACCAGGACTCAGACTTCCCAATTTACCATTAACTTTCTAATCTTTTGATAGCTTTTCTCACAACTATCTTTCCTTTACTTTATGGACCATTCCTATAAAAGTCCACTGAATTTATTTTTTTCCATAGCCAGAATATTTAATTCCTACTTAAGTCTATTTTGTCGACTGTAATTAAAATGTTTCCTCTCCAGCCTGAAAATCTAAGAGTAAGATGCAGAGTTTGTATAGTAAGGGGGTAATCAAGGGCTTATTTTTCCTCTTAGTGGCCCCAGTTTGGTGTTACTCCTGAGTAAACTTGTGTTTGTAGCACATTTCATGCTATTTTACACAAAGAAAAATCCACACTTAGCACATTTATTTCAGATTAGGGGAAGTCTAGCTATGGCAGACTGAATGCAACAACTTGTAATTTTCAGACTGAAAATCAGTCCAAACCACAGTAAATCACTGAAAAAGTGACAATCATCTGGATTTGAATATATGCAATATGAAGCTTGGATGAAAGTTTTAGCTTTTCAGGCTAAGGCAACCCTTTTACAACTCTTCTCAGCCACAGCAATGAACTTACATAGCTTTCCAATTATTTTTAAAATCCTCCTTTATGCCCAGAACAATGTGCAGTTGTGGCGTGACAATGACATAGGTACAATTAATAAAGCCCAGTAAAAAAGATAAAACAAACAAAAAAAACAAACAAAAAAACCACCAAACAACAAAAAAATCCCCCACAGTATTTTATTACTTAATTTGGTATAATTGTTAAATCCTTCTCATCTCCAACAACCCTCAAATCTACTAGTGCCCATTTCTGTGATATTCCCCAAGCAAAAGGTTATGAGCCTACTGGATATTTTGGTCTTAAAATTTAAAAAACCAGGGTTTTTGCTGCAGTACAGTGCCAAGACAAAATTACAGGAGGCAAGGCTGCATGTTTTCCAATTTAAGTTGTGCCATAGTTAGCATTTAATTTAATTGAAAATTAATTTTTAAATGTGTGTAGCTGCAGAGAGACTCAAAAACAACATTCAAAACCTCAGACCGAGGATTCTCTTGGCCAGGTTGTAACCCAGCAGGTCCCACCAGCATGTGGGAGAAGGCTGATTTTAGGTCGTACTTGGGGTCACAGGAATAGTGGAGAATGGAGAGGCAACTGGGACTCACAGTGGAGAAGGTAAATGCAAACATCCCATTAATGCACTTCTGAGACATCTCTATCTCCACAATTACAGAAAAACAAAGAACAGGAAGTTCAAAATATACCTGCAAGGGCATTTTAGAACTGCCAGTGGGTCTCAATGTAACCAGCATTTCAGAGATGGAAATATTTCACACAGTCAACCCTCCCCCATGCCCTTTTAAGGCAGCTGCTTCTGGCTGAGGCTGCTGTTACAGCAAGAAATAAAAATTATTCTACTCAGGATGGAAGCGAATGTGTTGAAATTGGCTCATGCGCTGAGAACACCAAGGCAGGGGATTTGATCTCTGTCTGGGGGATTCACTGACAAGTTGGCCTCAATGATCCCTGTGAATCCCTTCCAACTCAGAACATTCTGTGATTTAGACTTTGCTTTTGGGAAGATCAAACGATATTTCAAGGCAGGAGAGATGATGTGTGGTGGTGGATAGTCACATGCTGAAGCCAGCCCTGATTCCATTACTGCAGCACTTGTTCCATTTGGTCACAGCTCATTCCTCATCAATGTGGTTGGGCTCAGGGGTGGACTGGCAGAGATGGGCACTGCTAGGTGCCTGGTCTGGTGATGGATGTACAGCTGATGTAGGAAGCCAATTCTCACACAGAATCAACCCCATTGAGGCAGACACCAGAATTGCCTATCCTCCCCAATTACCCACCAATTGCAGCCAGGTCTTTGAGCAAAATCAGTCCCACAGATGGGTTTGTCTTTGCCTGAGGCAAGAATAGCCCAGGCTGCTTTCCTCAGCATATTTTTAATATGTGCTTCAGGAACTTTACCCCTTTCTACATTACACAGAAGTTTTGACTGGGCGGGAAACCAAATGAGTCCTTTACTCAGTTTTCATAAAAAGATTCACACTCCCATTGAAGGCCAAATCTTGCTGAATTTGTGCACTGCTTGCCCCCAGCAAACTGACCTTGGTGGGAGCAGGGGTGGAGTGAGGCACCACTCAAAAGGAGCAGTCTGTCAGTGACATTAAGAGCTCGCCACCCAGGTATTGGCTCCTAAAGTAAAGGCAGAAACATTTTTATAGCTGCAAAGGCTGAAGAGAAAGAAAAATTTTGGAGTCTCTTCAGAATGCAGATCAGATTTAAGTGCTCAGGGGCTCCTACCTCAGACTTTTTCTGCAGGCAGCAGGAAACTCCTTGGGTACATCACTTGGGAAGATATTATTTTAGCTGCTGAATTTCAATATGAATTGAATACATGTTTGTCCTGGTTTGAAAGACAGGTGTTTGCCAAGGAAATGATCCTTCCTTCCCACAGATTATTATGATTCTGAAATTAAGGGAGCTCTCAGGCAAAGATATGGGGATAGGAATAACAGTTCTTTACTAGTAAATCTAATAAGACAAAAAAGAACAACAACAGCTATGAAATTACCCACAAACAGAACAGTAACTCAGTCCTTTCTGGCTGCAGGCACCTTTTCCCTGAGCTGCAGTTCCTGGTGCTGGGGGCAGGCAGGTCTCACAGAGCTGCAGGAGGGCTGGGGGTGATGGCAGTGCTGTCCCAGGGGGAGAGAGAGATGGAGAGAGAGCTCTCCGCTCACTGTGTCAGTCCCGATGCTCAGCAGAGTGCTGGATGATGGCAGCTTACAGCGAGAAGGCAGCAGGGCAGGGTCCGACAGCAGTGAGGATGGTTCCCGGAGCTGGGATGGCAGGGACTGTCAGAGAACCCATCTGCAGTGGGACTCCTGAAGGTGAAGGAGCAGCAAGTGCCAATTGCCACCTCGACAGTGCACCACAGGCAGTACAGGACAAATCGAGATGCCGTGATCTCCATCCACAAGATGATCCGTGAGCTGGAGGGCCAAGGGGTGGTCAACAAAACCCACTCACCCTTCAACAGCCCCATCTGGCCTGTGCGCAAGTCTGACGGAGAATGGAGATTGACTGTGGACTATCGTGCATTGAATGAAGTGACTCCAACGCTGAGCGCTGCCATGCTGGACATGCTGGAACCCCAGTACGAGCTGGAGTCCAAGGCAGCAAAGTGGTACGCCACCATTGACATTGCCAATGCATTTTTCTCCATTCTTCTGGCAGCAGAGTGCAGGCCTCAGTTTGCTTTCACCTGGAGGGGCGTGCAGTAAACCTGGAACCGACTGCCCCAGGGGTGAAACACAGCCCCACCATCTGCCATGGACTGATCCAGGCTGCATTGGAAAAGGGTGAAGCTCCAGAACATATGCAAAACATCGATGACATCATTGTGTGGGGAAACACAGCAATGGAAGTATTTGAGAAAGGAGAGAAGGTCATCCAGATTCTGCTGGGAGCTGGTTTTGCCATCAAGAGGAGCAAAGTCAAAGGTCCTGCCCAAGAGATCCAGTTCCTGGGAGTAAAGTGGCAAGACGGGCGGCGCCAAATCCCCACTGAGGTCATCGATAAGATCGCCGTGATGTCTCCACCAACCAACAGGAAGGAAACACAAGCTTTCCTAGGTGCCATAGGCTTTTGGAGAATGCACATTCCTGAGTACAGCCAGATCGTCAGCCCTCTCTACCTGGTCACCCAGAAGAAGAACGATTTCCACTGGGGCCCTGAGCAGCAGCAAGCCTTTGCCCAGATCAAGCAGGAGATCGCTCATGCTGTAGCCCTCGGCCCAGTCAGGACGGGACCAGAGGTGAAGAATGTGCTCTACTCTGCAGCCGGGAACAAGGGCTTGTCCTGGAGCCTTTGGCAGAAGGTACCTGGTGAGACCCGAGGCCGACCTCTGGGATTCTGGAGCCGAAGTTACAGAGGGTCTGAAGCCAACTACACCCCAACAGAGAAGGAGATCTTGGCCGCTTATGAAGGAGTTCAAGCTGCCTCAGAGGTGATTGGCACAGAAGCACAGCTCCTCCTGGCACCCCGACTACCAGTGCTGGGGTGGATGTTTAAAGGGAAGGTCCCCTCTACCCACCACGCCACCGATGCCACATGGAGCAAGTAGATCGCCCTCATCACACAGCGCGCCCGTATCGGAAACCCAAATCGCCCTGGGATTTTGGAAATAATTACAAACTGGCCAGAAGGTGAAAATTTTGGTCTTGCCGATGAAGAGGAGCAAGAAAAGTGACCCGGGCTGATGAAGCCCCGCCATACAACCAACTGCCAGCAGATGAAACTCGCTACGCTCTTTTCACTGACTGTTCCTGTCGCATTGTGGGGATGAACCGGAAGTGGAAAGCAGCCGTATGGAGCCCCACACGACAGGTTGCACAAGCTACTGAAGGAGAAGGTGGATCAAGTCAACTTGCTGAACTCAAAGCCGTTCAGCTGGCCCTGGACATTGCTGAAAGAGAGAAGTGGCCAAAGCTTTACCTTTACACTGATTCATGGATGGTAGCCAATGCTCTGTGGGGCTGGCTGGAAAGATGGAAAAAAGCTAACTGGCAACGTAGGGGAAAACCAATCTGGGCTGCTGATGAGTGGAAAGACCTTGCCAGTCGGGTAGAGAAGCTACCCGTAAAGGTCCGTCATGTAGATGCCCACGTCCCCAAGAGTCGGGCTAATGAGGAGCGCCAACACAATGAGCAAGTAGATCAGGCTGCAAGGATAGAGGTGTCACAGATAGACTTATATTGGCAACACAAGGGAGAGTTGTTCCTGGCTCGATGGGCCCACGATGCCTCAGGTCACCAAGGCAGAGATGCTACCTATAAGTGGGCACGAGACTGAGGGGTGGATCTCACCATGGACAGTATTTCCCAGGTTATCCATGACTGTGAGACGTGTGCTGCCATCAAGCAAGCCAAGCGAGTGAAGCCCCTCTGGTATGGGGGGCGGTGGTCCAAATATAAGTATGGGGAGGCCTGGCAGATTGACTACATCACACTGCCTCAGACACGCCAAGGCAAGCGCTACGTGCTGACCATGGTGGAAGCCACCACTGGATGGTTGGAGACCTACCCTGTGCCTCACACCACTGCCCGCAACAGCATCCTGGGCCTGGAAAA
Source organism: Cinclus cinclus (assembly GCF_963662255.1). Lineage (NCBI taxonomy): Eukaryota > Metazoa > Chordata > Aves > Passeriformes > Cinclidae > Cinclus > Cinclus cinclus. The sequence goes on along the minus strand of NC_085084.1, from coordinate 21,225,822 downwards.
ACAAGTCCTTTGGAGACATGGTACCCCTGAGAGAACTGAGTCAGACAATGGGACTCATTTCAAGAACAGCCTCATAAGCGCCTGGGCCAGAGAACACGGCATCGAGTGGGTGTACCACATTCCTTATCATGCACCAGCGTCTGGGAAAGTGGAACGGTGCAATGGGCTGCTTAAAACCACCTTGAAGGCACTGGGTGGGGGGACTTTCAAGAACTGAGAGATTAATCTACAAAAGGCCACATGGTTAGTGAACACCCGAGGTTCCACTAATCGAGCAGGCCCTGCCCAGTCTGAGCCCTTGAGAACACCAGATGGGGATAAAGTTCCAGTGGTGCATATGAGAGGTATGCTAGGAAAAACTGGGTGAACTCTGCCTCCAGCAAAGACAATCCAATTCGTGGGGTGGTTTTTGCTAAAGGGCCAGGTTGTACCTGGTGGATCATGCAAAGGGATGGAGAGACCCGATGCATACCCCATGGAGACCTTGTTTTAGGGTGAACTACCTACAATACTGTGCCTGTATCTGTAACCGTATGGATGTCTATGATTTGAAGATTTTAATTTGATTTAGCATGATGATAGGGGAAAATTCGGGGCGGATAATGTTGGGGGTTGGTTCTCTCCCTTTTTTTCCCTCTGTGGAATTTTCCCCATTGTCATGCTAAGATACCTGTTGACTGGGCCCTGGTGACAAGGGGGAGGGGACGAGAGGGAAGAAGCAAGCCCCGCGAGATTCAAACAGCCAGAAGAGGAAGCAGAAGGCTGGGCCTCGGCCTATTTTCCCCCACGGAGTTCGGACAAGAAGGACGATCACCGCCTCTCCCCACCCCCGTCATCCCAGCGTCGGGAAACCACTGTCGGACCCTGCCCTGCTGCTTTCTCGCTGTGAACTACCACCATCCAGCACTCTGCTGAGCATCAGGACCGACACCGTGAGTGGAGGGCTCTCTCCATCTCTCTCTCCCCCTGGGACAGTTCTGCCATCACCCCCAGCCCTCCTGTGGCTCTGCGGGACCTGCCCGCCCCCAGCACCGGGAACTGCAGCTCAGGGAAAAGGTGCCTGCAGCCAAAAAACACTGGGACTGAGTTACTGTTCTGTTTGTGGCTAATTTCATAGCTGTTGTTGTTCTTGTTTGTCGTGTTAGATATACTAGTAAAGAACTGTTATTCCTATCCCCATATCCTTGCCTGAGAGCTCTCTTAATTCCAAAATTATAATAATCGGAAGAATCACATTTTTTTTTCAGTCCAAAGGGAAGCTTCTGCTTTCCTTGGCAAACACCTGTCTTTCAAACTAGGACAAACAGCGTCATGAAAAATTTATATGATCTGAGTCTACCAAAGATAGAAGGTGGTTTCTGCAGCTAGTATTTGAGAAAAATTGTTTTGTTTTGTTTTGTTTTTGGATTAAGCTCCTGGTTTGTTTACAAGAGTAAACAAACTGAATCTGGTTGTGTGTAACAAGAGTTAACAAGCTGAGTGAATGATATGCATTTTTTTCCCCTGAAATTATTTGCATATATAAGTTTATTTGTCTTGGTTTTGCTTTGTTCTGCTGATATACTGCCAAACTAAGAAAAAAAAATCCATAAGGACACTGGACTTCTTTGAATAAATTTTTAAATTGTAAGTATTTCATCAGTTCAGATGTGATTGGAGTCCTAAATGACATTGAAACTGCACAATTGTGTCATGTGGTCTTAGAGTGGGAAGAAGAAGCTAACATTCCCTTAGTCTCCCTAATAAATCCCCACCTGGTTAATTAAATGAATGAGTTCCAACCCAAATCTGTGCCTTCCAGTCATAGTTTTGCAATTAATAAAATAAGAAAGTTGTCCTGAGCCCTGTGTGCCTCATGAAACCTACCAAATTGTATACAAATTTGAATTCTGTCCAGCAGCTACTTACAAAAAGCTGCTTAATATTGATCCTCAAGCTGAGACTGCATCTGACAAATCTTTTGGGGAGCAACAAATATTCCAGAAAGAATCTGTTCTGATTGCAGAACAGAAAAGAAACAAGATTCACTAAGGCTGCCTTGAGTTACTCACCGTTGACTAATAATAATTTTAAAACCTCAGAATTATTTTTCTGGATGTGTTGTCCCTGCCTTGCTATCAGCCCACAGCTGATGAGGAGCACTGCAAGTTTGTCAAGGAGCTAAACCTGTCTACGGGAAGAAGTTGAATCTCTTTAGCCTAATCTTGGAATCATTAGTTGGCTACCGTGGTGCCAAACACCCACAGAAACAACCGCCATCCAAGACAAGCACTGTTCAGAATAAAATATGAACTCTTTTATACAGTGCTCGAGACTGGTTTAAGTAAGTCTTTTATTAAAGACTAAGGTGGGGGGTGTGGAAATTACATTTTTGTTTAAAACAGTGCTATTTGTTATTGCATGGGATTGCACTTTTGGAGACAGGCAGACAACTGAACACACTGAGATCATGTGACACCAGCCAATGTTTATTGATGGACGCCCCCTTTTATAGGGGGTTCAAAATTCCTGTGCTTGAACGCCTGATTGGTCGAGGTCTCAACACTCCCAGCTCACTGGCCAGCTAGATGTTTGCATTCAGGATTGAATGGGATTGGCTGGAGTCTCCTGTTTGAGTTCAAATCTAATCTATTATTGCCTTATTCAGGGATTCAGTTACTTCTACTCCTTAACAAACTAGACTAGTCAAGTTTTGTGGTCTGTTATGGCTAATTTTATCTGTGCAGCTACAGACCAGCTTGTTCCTTGTTCAAGGCTTATATTCTTCTGTGAGCTAATCCACAAAACTTGGGGTTGTGTTGTGGTCACATTGGTCACATTGACTGCATTTTAAACAAAAATAGAACTACATTTTTAGAACAAGTTAAATATTGCATTTTGTGTGTGGAAAAAGGTAATATTCTAGGCTGGGCATGAGCCAGAGCTTGCTGTCCATGGTGTTACTTAGAAGGAAACCAAGAGGAGAGTGTGACCATTGTGTCTTTGTGACCTTCAAATTGAAGACTGAAGAGTCAACGAAAGCGAAGAGTGTAATTGAGCTTATTCTGTGTGTTTAAAGTCAGCTTGGATACAGATGAATCGTATGTTAATAGAATACTAGACCTAAATGGGTTTATGATTATAAAGCCAAAAGGCATTCAGTAGAAACCAGGTTCCCTTTGACTATTCCAGCAAGAAGTCATCAGTCATGGGAGTAATCATATGAGTGTAGTAATGCTTTAATCACACTGAACACATTAAATTATCTCAGTTGAAGGCCTTTTTATCGAATCACATAACTTGTACTAGAAGCAGGGTCCTGGCAGAATTAGGCTAAGTGGGGAGAGTTCATGATGGTTTATGTGCTGTTGTTCTCCTGTGATCCATGTGGTTGTACAGATTTATGGCATCTGCTGAGGACTGAGTAGTTTTAAATATTAGAAACCTCCAAATGGCATTAATACACTGAATTAAGAAGGAAGAGCAAACATTGAGTCCTGCTGGTACCATTCCAGGGAAACATCCTGTAGCATTTGTACAGAGGACTGCCACAAAATCATTGAGCATTTGCTGTTAAAAAGTTGTCAGAATTCTCTTGTAAAAGTAGACTTACTGTGATTAATGAAAAATACAGGTGAAAAGTGTGTTCAGTTAATGAACGAACAGTATGCCAAATTAATTAGAAGTGCTTTAAATTCCATTTTCCTTTTTGTTAGATAAAGGGCAGCTTTCTGTTTTGATCAGTAGTCATAAATAAAGTGGAGATTTATTTTATGTCCACATGAGGATCAGGAGTTTAGAAAAGATAATAATCATTTGTTGGTGATTCAGAAGGTTCTCAAAAGCTTTAGAAGCAACCTGCTTCCAAAAACTGCAGATTTTCCTAGAGGAGACATTACTGTCATGGAAAACAGATGGCATTTTGGGGGGAGGTTCTTTGACTCTCCTGGAGACTGCTATTGCATTTTAAAACTCACAGTAATGGGGATGAAGATTTTAAAGGGTGAGAGTTTGCGAATGGTGCAGACCACGATGACCTTGAACCAAACTTATGATGGCAAATTAAAGGAAAAGTTGCTCTGAAATCAGCCCTTTTCTAATTGGAATTACTTCCTTGAGGAAGGGCCATGGAGTACCTGGCAAATGCACAGCCATCTGATTGTATCAACCTTATGTCCTGATATGTGCTCATATGGCTCAAAGAAAGGTAATGTGAAAAATCCCACAAATCTGAAAGTAAAAAAAAAATACTCATCATCTAATCTGTGCATTTTTCTTCACACAGAAATCAAATCGATGGTTTTGTTCTCTGCTGGTGGTTATGCCATTGTCTCCTGCTGCTAAGTCCTACTGAGGAAGAGAAAACTCCAGAGTCTTTATTGAGGCCATTTAATATTTTAAGGGGATCTACAAGAAAGGAGGGGGATGACTTTTTAGTAGGGCCTGTAGTGATAGGATAAGGGTTAATGTTTTTTATTTAAGACAGGCTAAATTGTATACAAAAAGAATGGAGAAACACTGGCACTGAAACTGACAAGTTTCCCAGAAAGCTGATTCCATGCCTGGAAACCTAGGTCAGGCTTCTAGACAGGGCAGTGAGCAACCTAGTCTGCTTGTAGATGTGCTTACCCATGGCAGAGGGCTTGGACTAGATGGCCATCAAAGGTCCCTTCTAGCCCAAGCTCTTCTATAATTCTTCTGTATTCACTGTTTTTCCCATTTAGACGTCTGAATGTGAAGTGTAGATTTTGCAGTTCAGTGGTGGAAATAAGATCAGTGATATAACCCAAGTGAGTGAGTGAGTCAATCAATCAATCAATCAATCAATCACTGGTTTCACAGGCATTTCAGAATATTTCTTATAGAATATTATTTCTACCCCAACTTCGTTGAACTGAGTAACTCCCTGGTAGTGGGCATATATTTTCTTACTTAAGAAAAGGATGTCAAACCACAGTAGAGGCTTGCTGCAGCTGAACTTGTCAGAGAGGTGTGTCCTTTTGTTCTTTCTTTCTCTTTCTTTCCTTGTTCTGTCACTGTCTACATCTCCACAGCCTGAGATCTTTCAGTACTTTGTCTTAACAATTTCTGCTGCTTCCAAGCAGTGGAGTGACTACCATCAGTAGTCACCCCTCAGACAGTAATGTTTCTTTTTCTGTCCTGTCTGTAATTCATATAACCATTTTCTGCTACTCTGCAAACCCTGAGCGAGCTAGTAATTCTATTTGAAGCAACTTGAGAGTGAAGTTGCACAGATGAGTATGTGCAGCTCTGTGAGGTACACATGAAAAGGCTCTGAAAGTTCTTTCTCTCTTTCTCTTTCTCTTTCTCTTTCTCTTTCTCTTCTCTTTCTCTTTCTCTTTCTCTTTCTCTTTCTCTTTCTCTTTCTCTTTCTCTTTCTCTTTCCTCTTTCTCTTTCTCTTTCTCTTTCTCTTTCTCTTTCTCTTTCTCTTTCTCTTTCTCTTTCTCTTTCTCTTCCTTTCTCTCTCATATCTCTTTTTATTTTTCTCTTTCTTTTATTCTTTTTTCTTTTTATTTCCCTTATAGTCTATGTTGGTTTAATTTGTCTAAATAATGCAAAGTATATGGTCATTTGTAAAGATACTGGGTGAAAAAATTGACAACACACTGACAAGCTCTTGTCAGGATATTCAAGGACAGTTCAGTTTCTTTCATTAATCCACAGCAAGAGAAAGTAGGATCATCCTGTAAATACACAGCCAAAGTTGATGCATTACAACCTTATGACTCACCAACTTCCTTCTCCGTCTCAAAACTGAATTTTGGATTGAAATCCTTTTAGAAAAATTCATTTAGGCAATAAATGAGAATGTTCTTCATCAATCTATGATGGGTTTTATTTAGTAGAACCCTAACTCCAGACAGTAATTTCTTGCAGACTCAAATCTGACTCAGGGTTCATTGCTGCTTCTTGATATTTTCTCTTGGATCTTGTTTCACCACATTTTCCTTTGGTGAGTAAATTAATATGTCATTGAAGAAAAAAATCCAGTCTCTCTTTCATTAAAAAAGAGATTTATGGCTGAAGGTCTAAGGAGTAAAATGAGAACTGAGGATTAGTGACTGGTTATCCTGAAGGTTTTTTCCAATTTTCCAAGTCTGAATACTGAACTATTTCTGAAAATTAAGTAGTATTGAAGTATCCGATATGGGACACACTAAAATGGAGAGTCCAAAATTAATAATTGATTTTGAAGAATTTGATTTTTGCTGAAAAGGCCAGCATCTTAGGAAAGGACAAAACCAGCCCCCCCCCCCCCTCCCCACGAACAAAAACAAACAAACAAAAACCCACCAAAAAGAACAAACCAAACACAAAACCCCAAACCCAAAACACCAAGCTAAACCATCAAACAAAAAAAACCCATACCCCAAAAAGACCCTAAAACCACATAACCAAGCAAAAAAACCCAAAAAACAAAACAAACAAACAAAACCAAAAGTAAAGCAAAAAAAAAGAAAAAAAAAGAAAAAAGAAAAAAGAAAAAAGACCTTCCCATTATATAGAACACTGGCAAATCTAGATTTTTTTTTTAATTATTTTGCAAACAGACAAGCACCAAAATGGCTGCAATTAAAAATTCGGAATAAGCATGTGGAGTTATTGTACCCAGATATGGGGTTGATTGATTGCTTGTGCTAGCAGTGCAAAAGGGATGGACACCAGAGGAGTGGCATGCTCTGCAGCTGGAGAGACAGGGAGGGCACTCATGTTTTTTTTATTAAAAGCCTGTGCACTGAGGATCGCTCTGTATGCTGTGATTAACTGAGCAAAATAAGTGGTTCTGTTGCAAAGGAGAAGCCCTTTGGTCAATGCTGAGGTTTGCCCTGTGCCATAGGTGATCTTGAACATGAGATAGCCAGTGAAAAACGTCTCTCAGATAATTTAGAGTAGGATGACCTGTTGCATTCACCATGCTAAAAACACATGCTAAAAACAAATTGTCCCCACAGTGGATTTAATGGTCTGGCATCCTTGTCTTCATTCTCAATGTTTTGTCCTTTACTGTGCTGCCATAATTTAAGGAATTATGTGAGAAAAACATTGCAGACATCAGTGTTACCCAAACTAGTACTTCTTCCACAAGAAGCTTGTTGCCTTGCCTACTAAAGTCTCCAGAAGTGGTACATCCTGAGTGTACTGAGCACAAGCCTGGCGGTAAAAGGATGGAAAAGCAACATAAATCTGTAATTTTCCATCATGAATTATTCATGGATGTTACTCAAGTCACAAATAGGAAACTCATGTATAAAGTCAGCTCAACACAGGCGTTTATTTATGAAGAGAGCTCTGTCATGTGAAGGTTTGCCATACGGTCCCCACCAGAAGAAGCAGAAATCCACAGCCATATTTTCTCCTGGTGTACACAAGCCTGGATACACTGACTTAAATTAAGCTACAGTTTACATCAGCTAAAGGTTTTCCCTTTTTCCTTTGAGAGGTTTTGTTGTTGTTTCTCTACTGAGCCATTTATTCTTCCCTGAGTTGTTTAGAATGTGGTTCACAGGCTCATAATCTCTCCCCTACAATTGTTTTGGGTTTTTTTGTCTCTTCTAACCCATTATGTGGATACTTCTTGGAGGATGCTGGATATTTTGTGCTTCACTTGATAGTCAAGAGGATTCAGATGCTTAAACAGTGATAAGAAAAGGGGTTTGAAAGTATTACTAATATGGTAGTAAATGGCTACTATAACCTGTTCAGATTAGGAGGGACTTATTTCAGAGGACAAAATATCTTTTAAGATTAGCAGTTCCTGTATTAAAAATTAACAGTAAGTTATCACAATGGGTTCTGTTAACCTCCCTCCTAATCTTCCAGCACTGCCTGGTGCCATGAGTTAATTTCTTAGAAGATAATTATTATATTTCTTAGAAGCTCCACTTCTGTACTTTCTCCCTGGCACAAGTTTCCTGCTCCATGTTACTTGAGAGCACTGTGAGGACAGGGTGGCTTTTGGGGCTGAATGAAGGGCTTCTCATCACCTCACAAAGGTGGGCAGTGGGCAGCAGGCTGCATGTTGAGAGCTCTGGCTTCAGGAGCCCTCTGTGATCAGTCAGTTCTGCCTGAACCCAGATTGTGCCTCGAAAAGCAAGAGTATTCGGAATGCATGAAGATTAGTGAATTAGAGCAATTTATGAAAGGTCTTATAGTAGTTAGGAGATGGAGATACAATTAGTAATAACTGCAGTTTTCTTGGAATGTAATGGGACAATTCCATGCATTTTTATACCAAAAGATTGAAATTCCTTAGTTAGTCCTTAATTAAACAGGTAAGGACATTAAAGAATAAGATTGCATTTAAATGCATTGACTTGTGTTATGATGCACTACAATTTTTCCTGAGCTGCTAGTTGGACAAGACAGCCAATAGTCAGCCAAACGTATTTTAAACCATATCAGTTACTCAGGGCTCAGTAATATTTCTACTAAGTATTCCTGTCCTTGCCTAGGCACCAATGCCCAGGATGTTAATTTGCAAAGCAGACAAAATTTGCCAATAATTCCAGTTCTACTTTTCTTGTATCTTTTTCATTCTTGAATAATGAAGCTAAATTAATAATTCTATTTTCTTTCTCAGAAAAAAAAGTATATTTGGATGTGCATTAGTTCAGTATTGGTTTTGCATCTTGCACAGATCCAGGGACATATTAAAGTAAAAAGGTGCATTTCTTTTACTCCTTTCTTGAAAATTAGTATACCATTATCCTGATAAGTTTTAGTAAAATCTAAATATGTGGAGGATTAAATAACCACTTACATATTTGTTCCTGATGTCTGAAGTAGCTGAGAACGTTGTGGTTAGAAAATAAATTAATTCCTCACAATAAAGCAGTAAATCTACATGTGAGATCTAGTTCCTATACAATATTTTAGTCAGATGGATCTGTCTTCTCTTCTTTGACTATAAAAAATATTGCCACAGTACTGAGATCTCATTACTTCCTTTAAGTTTTTGACTGTGGCTTGGGCAGCTGCAAGGAGTTGGAAATGAGAGCTGTGTAATTCTATGGTATGACAGGGAACCTCTCTTTTTTCGACATCTTCCCTGTCATGCTCCACCACCTGATCGAGGCTGGTAGGAAAGGGAGTTCTGTCACTCTGCTTGCTACTGCTAATCAAACATCTACATTGGCAGGGGCAGGTAAATCTAGGATTTGCTTGGAAAATAAATTCCAATGCAAATTAAATACAACTTGTTTGAAGTTCTATGGCAGCCTCTAAACTTGTGGAAATGTTGCATATAATGCCTGTGTGGGTTATTCTGGGGCCAGTTTGGTATCAGCAATTAGAAGCATATGGTGGCAGCATTTGTGTCAGTTTTACTTAGAAATCAGAAATCACAGTAAAAGGTAACAAGAAACCTCAATTCACATCCAGATTTGGACTTATATTTTGTGTCTGCTCTTTCCCCACCCTATTTTCTTTATGGTAAACACAGTAAAATGAAACTAAACAATAAATCCTGTTTCTCTGGGACATCTATTATTAGAATCAAATACCTTTCTTACACTTCAAAATGCTTTCCTATACCTAATATATCAAATGTACTTGGACTGAAGAAAACTCCTGTGTTCATAACAAATCAAATGGGAAAACAGCAGCTCAGTACATACTCAGTCTTGATCAGGTGAAACAAAGTGTGATTGCAATACATGAAAGAATAAAACAGAAAACATTAAATTCTGACGTTCAGAGGTAAAACAGTGAAAGTTATGTGTCATCTTTTCCATCTTGTGAAAGGTCAAATGCCAGACTGGGCACAAGACAGAGAATGGTGTTATTTGAAGGAAACCAAGAGGAGAGTGTGACCATTGTGTCCTTACGACCTGCAAATTCAGAAGAATCAAGGAAAACAAAGATTGTGATTGAGCTGATTTCTGGTAAAGCTAAGGCCATAGTGGTTTAGGAAGTTTTCTGACAGTATTTACTGGAAGCTTTTCAGGGCAGATGCTTTGGTCAAGTTCACCAACTTCTGACCAACGATGTGCCAAATCATTCAGATTTCATGCTGAGGCAAAGACACAATAGAAGCATTTCATTTTTAGAGTCTATTTAAATAAACACCCTGCACATGCCTGACTTAAGTGGAAAAACTGGACTATGACTTTACAATGTATCTTTGCATTCAAATTAGAACTTCCTGTATTGTTTCAACCTGATTCTTAAAACAGGATTTTCAGGCAAAATGAAAACTCAAAAATATGGTGCAGCTTTTTTCTCATGTTTCAGAGTCCCCAGTCTCTTGAATTAAATTATAAGTACATACACAGATTTACTGCCTTTATTTTCTTACCCTTTTGGCTTTAGACACAAAAAGTCATACTGTTCATTTCAGATTTTTTAAATAGATCTTGGCCAGATTTGTCTTTCTTCTGGCTTTCTTCTGGACTAAAGTAGGAGGGTTGAAATATATATTTCACATGAAAAACTTTTCTTCTGCAATTCCTGTGATTTTCAGGAAGCTCCTGAATGAGATGTGGGATTGTTAACTGCAAGAGTCAGGCAAAAATGTGTTTCTAGAAATGCACTAGGAACATATATTTTCATGTGGCTGATATGTCAGGAGCTGAAACAGTCAGAGGCCACTGGCCTGAGCAAATGAGCAGTGACTCACGGATGTTCACTGACATTTGTCATAATGTGAACAGACTTCTTAGGAATCCTTATGGTAAAAAATCATCCAGTTTAAAGAAAATGAAAATGAAACTAACACCTGCTATAACCCATGCCATTGGCTAAATGCAGACATATAAAGAAACACTGCAGTGCTTTGACAGGAATAAAAAGAAATACACTCCCACGACATACAGAATATGTGTCTTTGTCTTACTGCTCATGTCAACCCAGGAATCAGAGATAACTTCTGAAATCATAGCAGAAAAGGAATTTCTCATCACTTCTGCTTCACTTGTAATGTTTTAGAGTCTCATAATATTACCCTGTCATAGTATTAGGATGTTGCAATGATTGATCTAGTTAAGGTTGATAAATAACTCAGACCTCAGGATGAAAACCACCCATAATCCTGAAACCAAATAAACTCACCGCCAGAACCAGGGTCTAGTTCTGGATTTTTGTCCCTCTGATCCCTAGCAGGAATTTGGCTCATAAATGTAATTTTGATAACACAAGTTGTCTCGCTTTCGTTGCAGCTGCCAGATTGTTAAAGCCACATATTTTGGCTCTGCAAGCAGCCAAAGCTTTGCTAGAAAGCAATTCTGTGGAGCTCTTCTCTCAAAACAGATACAGTGGCTGGCCTTATAACCACTTTGAAGAATAGCTGAAAGAGTTACCTATTCTCTGAGAATTTATTTGGTATTGGGGCTCCTTCCTTTGGGGCAGGAGATTGAGAGTTCTGAAAACCAAGATTTTTCTGATGCTTACTTACGTTTTTTGTTGAAATGAAAAGGATATTAAAAGCAGCCTAATTTGTAAGCTTTCTAAGTGTTGATTTTTTTGTTGTTGTTGTTATTGGGGTTTTTTGTTAGTTTGTTTGGGTTTTTTTTTTTGCTTAATGAGAAAAAGCTTTAGCTGTGGATTTTGAGAAGTTGATTTTGCTCTTTCAGAGAGGGTTTAGTCTTTCCAGTTTCTGAAGCATGAAAATTCAGAAACACAGCATGAAATATTCTCTTTCTCTCTTAGGTTTCACCAGCCTGAAGTACTTTCTGTTTGCTTTGAATTTCAAATATGGCTACCATGAAAAATATCTTCCTCTAATTTCTATCTTTCAGAAATCAGATTTTCAAAAGTAACTCTATCTTGAACCTGCAAGCCCAGAAACCCATAGAAAACTTGAAGTGGCAGAAGTGAAGGCAGCATGAAGCCATGATCCTTTCTTTTTTAATTTTCATCTGTTACTCCTGCACCCAAGGATGTCAGCTCCATGTGTTCTGTATGGTGACAGACAGATTAAACAGAGGTGAAGCCTTGGTCTTTGTAAAGGTAAAAATTTATAGGACTGAAGATGGATAGCAGGAGACAAGGCATTTTTCTACTCATCTTTCACTCCTCTCTCTTTTCCCATGGTTTTGTGGGTGCAGTATTAAAGAACTGAAGAGCTCACAGAGGGGCAAGCAGCTGGGAGGCTGAGATGTGCTGAGCAACCTTGTGTGTAGTTCCTCCTGACCTCCTGCAGCTGCCCTTCTGTTGCTTTCCCTGTGTTTTGGCTTTGTGAACAGTTTTGAAGGGTCTGCTTTGTTGTTCTCCTGTGAAATGCCCTGAAATGTTGAATTGCTGCTCCATTCCCCAGATCCTTGGGAAGGAAGTGGTGATGCTTCCTATCACCACACTGAACAGTTAACCAGGAACAATAAAAGCAAGAGGGGACAATTGCTTCAGGGTGGGTTTGTTCTGAATATCATCAATTAAAGACTGATGTATACAGTGACAGCTTGTGCAAGCTGCTGCTGGTCCAAAGGCCCTGGCACCATTTTTAAATTTCTGGAGCTTGGAAACATCCCACCATAACACATCTTTTCCTCTCTGCTTTAGGATCTTTTGGCCTTGCTGTCAGCTACCCTGCTACCTTCAAAACAGCTGTTTTGATGTGCATAAATAAAAGCTGGTCTCTTAGAATTCTTTATTTTGTCCGTGTGCATGTTTTGTAAGGAGGAGAAAAAAATAAAAAAATCTGAGCATATAATATCTCACTGTCTTGTACAGTGATTACATGATTAAAATTATCTCAGGATATCTGCCTGCATTAATGACTTGCACAATGCAGCCTTAATGGCTTGTAAGTGCTGAATTTTGTCACAGATTAAATGAACACAAGAAGTGCTGCAAAGCTTGTTAACATGAGCCAAGCCTGCTATTTAGATGATATTTTCAGCACACTGAATGTGAATGACAGTTTTGCTGCCACTATGGAACCTATTTTAGATATATGAAGTGCCTATTTTCTTTCAGATCATGAAGAAAGGCCATAGAACAGGAATTTAGTTGTTCTCTTGATAAAGCTTGTCCTAGATAATCATAAAAAAGAGCTGCAATAAAGCGAGGCTTCTTGCTGCACACAGTTCAGTAAATAGCAGTTCTGTCACAAGTGGCAGAATTAGCAACCAATTCCTGCTGATGCTTCTTATCTATGCACCAAAGTATAACTGGATCAAAGTGATGGGGGCTACAGGGAAGTACAGATACACAATTTTGTGACAGATTGCTGAGTCTGGGGTCTTTGTTAAAGCGACTGGAATGAGGAAGATCAGGAGAAGACAGGGATGAACAGAGAATTTTCAGGCAGGTGCAGGATAGAGACCAAATTTCTTTCCATTTCTATAGCACATGAGCACTCACTGGGTAAAAGACAACTGATTCCTGCTTGGTTTTGTATTGGACATTTATTTACCATTTTGTCCTGCACTTTGTGCAACACAGAGAGGCTGCAGAATGAGTGTTTGGCTACCTGTCTCTGAAAGTGACAGTATCAACCCACACAATGTACTCCAGACACTTCTGTTGCTGATTTTGGTGGTGGGAGATCAGGACATCATTACTTGGGTGCTGTGGCTTTTTTAATCCAGGTCCTAGGAGAATTGCTAAGAGAATTTAGAAGCCTGAGAGTGTTTCAGATTCAATGGCTGTAAGGCAATTTTTACTCTCAGTAGTACAACTCAGGAAGCTGGGCTGGTTAATGACATCTTTGATAATTTTCTCCCTCTCAAATTTGTCTTCACTCTCTGGATCTGCTTGTGAGGCTCTGTGTACTCACACACAGGTGGCTGAGGTTTACATTACCATCCAGTGTGAAGGATGTTGTGAACAGATGGTAGAAAACTGGACCTGAACTCAACAGAGCAACAACATGAACTACAGGTTGGTATTGACAGCAGTTCTAAGATTTTGAAGAGCGAGGAGGAAGAGAGATGTCCCATAAGCACTGAAATTCCTGCTCCTGGGGAACCTGCCTGAAGTCTCATCTTGACTTTTCTTTTGAGTCTCAGGTGTGAAGAATGTTTCAATATTCTGAATTCAGCTCCAGAAAAAAAAATGGAGTTGAGCATGTAGGATCTACAAAGAACGAAATAAACCAAAACCACTCCAGAGACCAAACCAATAACTGCAGCACCTGGTAGTATGATCACTCCAAAACTCTCTGAAGCCTTCCACAGGCTGTGGCTGCAGCCCTCAAATTGCCCCGTAAATGATAGTATCAGGTCTAATCTAAAGCTTTTTCTTGAGGTTTGCTGGGTGCAAGAGAAACAAAAAATGTGATTTATTCCCAACACAGTGCTGTGGGTCACTGACATAAACTGCATAGAGGAGCATGATGCAAAATTAGGGTCTGTGAACCTCTTTGCTGTCTTATTCTGGAAAGATATTGCAAGTAGTGTCATGAGGGTCAATTGTAGCAGGGAGATAATGTCTTGTTTAATGACTTAAATCATAAAATAGAAATGTGCCTATCCAGATGGTGTGGGGCTGGGAAGGACTGCGAGCATGATGGGTAATGGGTTTAAAATTAAATATGATTTTGATAAATTGCGGAAAGTGCATTGTATCAGCAAGATGAAATCCAGTAAAAGCAAATGCAATGTATTATTTTAAGTTTAAAAAAAAAAGTGAACAAAGAAAAGTTGGATGACAGAGATCACAGACTGAATCTGCATCAGCTGTACTATTGGGGAGGATGGAGGATGGGAAGGCACTTTTAAATAAAATATCCCTTCAAAGGGAGATCAAACATAGAATGTAGAAGGAAATAATGCCTGGGGACCAGTAAGGCCAGAGCCAGGCTCTGTGTCCTAGTATAGGCACAGGAGTGCAGGGATGTTTTTTTGCAGACTGGAGGAGGGAACATAAGGAGTGAAGACAGATTTATGGAACAGGGCCTGTGAGGGAAGGTTGAACGAATTAGCTTTGTTTACCTTGATAGCATAGGGTTAAAATGTTTCTAAAATCATGGGAATTGTAGATTCAGGGGGTGGTAAGAAAGGTTGGGTCTGGTAGGCGTGGGAATGGGAACTAGGCCCTGGGAATGAATTAGATCAGGTGAAACTGCACCTGCATAATCAGCATGGAATATGACTATTAAATGTAATGATTGTTTGGTAGTTGAATATAATTATTGTTTAATTGTAATAAGAATCATGAGAAAGGATGTTATCGTAACAAGAATTACGAGAGAAGGTGTTTGGGGGACCTGATGAAAATTACAAGAATTTATGCTTAAATAAGAATATATAGATTAGATATATTTCTAGATTATAATTATTAGATAATTATAGATAAGATCTATATATGTCAACAGAACAATATGGGTTTAATAATTAATATATTGTTATATTAATTATTATTATTTAAAAGGGTATAAAAAGATGTTATTCTTGAATCTATGTTGGAGTCAGATTTGGTTTTGTACCCTGGCTCCCAGAGCTCTTCAATAAAAGCACCTGCATATAATCATCCTGGGATTATATGTTTCCACACTAACAACCTTAGCAATATAAGGCTGAAAGGAGATGAACAGCTTTTTTTAGCTGTTTTTTTAGAACTACAATACTCACATAAAAGACAGCAATAAGCCATTCTGTATGACCTCTGCTTGGGGAAAGTTAAAAGAAACTTACAGCTTAAAAGAAAAAAAAAAAAGATCAGGTGAGAAGCTTGGTGAAACTTTTTACACTAAGGATGGTTGATCAATAAAAGGATCTGCCTAGGGAAGTTAAGAAATATATTTTTCTGCAAGCTTTAAGGAGAAATAAGAGTAATATTTTCTAGATACTTAGAGTCTAAAATTACCAAATTGTACCTCAGGAAAGGGGGAGATGGGATTACCTGGAAATAGTAATTCTCTCCTGCAGGAATCTAAGGATCAGGAAAGTAGAAGCTGAGTCTACAGACTCATAGCCTCTGTTCTTCTGAAAGGACATTTGCATTTCAAGAAATCTTCTACTTTTCTGGAGACAGAGCATCCGGAGTATCAGTTACACGTTAAGGAATATTTTTCTGCATTAAGTGGGTATTCAGGTAGCCAGAAATACATAATAGAAGTGTTCAGAAGAAGTAATAATGTAATGAAAATGTAGACAGATAAACATAATAGGTATAGCTTTAAAAATAAATTATTTTCTTTTTCATTAGGAAATTGCTGATGTTTACATTGAGGGTAGTAAGCAAGACAGCCTGTAAACAGTAGTTTGTATCCATCATAGTTTTATATTCTTGCGTTTCTTCACCAAAGATCTGTCAAAATAAAATGTATTCAATCTTTTGGCAGCTGTACTCTTCTCTACTCTGCATTATCTGCAATATTTTAATGCAGAAAAAGCTTTACTTTTCCCTTTTGGTAGTTTACAAGAGTGGTTTAATAGATCACAGTTAATATAAGGATTTTAAAACCCTGAAAGATGTTCTTCGCTTGGGGCAAAGGGTTGCAATTGGATGATTTCTCTGAAATCCCTTCCAGCCTTACTTTTTCACTTATTCCATATTTATCTTCTCATGACTCAAACATAAGCAATTCAGAGAATGTTCCTGAGCATGGAGTTTACAGTAAGATGTATTGGTATTTCATGTAAAGCATAGTGGGATTTTAGGCCTAAGTAGAGAAAAACACAGGTGAAATATTTATTCTCTTCTGTTCGAAATCCCATGTCAAACAAAAATGACAAAAAAAACCAAACAAACAAACCACCCCCCCCCCAAAAAAAGAGCCCCCCAAAAATGTGATGTGAGAATAAAGAAAAAAATTCTAATAAGGTTTACACTATAGAGGAAAGGAAAATTACTTCAGGATACATAGGGGGCTGGAGAGGCCTCTGTTTTCACTGAATATTTTCTGTTCTCCTTCCTCTCTTTTTTCCCCTGTCTTTTTTCCCACTCTTTTCTCTCTCAAAAAAATATTATTAACTGTTAATCAGAAGAAGTGAACCACATGAACTGTAGGGCTCCTCTTTCAGTAGAGTGCATTGCTTAAACTAACTAAAAAAATCAGATTTTGGGTCTTTTAGTATGTACAATTGTTCCATTTTTTTACTTAATTTGGTAGTGACAGTGAAGAGACAAGGTGTCAGAAATGGTTTCTGCTCTGCTTTTTTGCAAGCCAAATTTTCTCTGTGAACTTTCCAGGTAAAAACTCTAATTTCAGGAGATCTCCAGATTTGTAGTAGGCTAACAGAGGAAACATTTGATCTTCTATTAGTTAAATCAGACCTTTTCTACTTTCATCTTCTTCTAAAGGCAGATTTAAATGATCTTTCTCCTGTTTTGTTAAATAGAAAAGAGTGTGAAAAAGAGGAATTTTGTGTCTTGGTAACCTCCTTAAAAACAATGACCATTTTTGTTCCTTTCAAGGAGTTAAGTAGCCTTTCCTACAGTTTCAGGCAGGGAGGAGCTCATGAATCTTTATATCTTCCTATACATCAAGAAATGAGCACTGTGGTGACAAATGTACACCTTTCTGGAGGACTACCTGGAATACAGCCAGGAAAGTGGCAATGTCTAGAGAAAGTGAAATTATCTTGCTGGTCTCTGCACCTTTTTACTAACCAGAGACTTCTGCAGACTCAGAGAATTGTGTAAGTCATCATGGAAGGTTTTGGGAGGATATTTTTATATGGATATTCCCCTTAGCATAGGGACCTATGTGGAAAAAAAGAGAATTCAATTTATTTACTACTAATAATACTAATCCTCTTCTTTTATTTTAGCAGTCAAGTTTTTGGATCTTTTGAAATCCTAGGATCACCCTATTTTTATTTAAGGACAAAGAGAGCAATTGCAAAGATGTTTCTCCTTTCTAAATTAAGAAAAATGGAGCTCAAACTCTTATTTCCCAGAAATCTGCCTGCTTGCATATGTTAGAAGGAGTGCGTGGATTTGTTATTTTGTGGTAGTTTTGTTGATCACTCTTTGATGCTTTCCTCTCTACTGTGGGTTTTGCAGGTTGTCATGAATCAAGAAGCTCTGTCTGTGGCACAGCCTGGCTGCAGAAAGGGTGCAGATCCAACAAGTAGCTCAGAACAGAATTGTCTGGGTGGATAATAAGATGTTTTCACCTTTGTCTAAGGGTGTGTGTGCCCAGCAGTCACTCCTGCAGTCCTGAGCTGACTGCTCAGACTCAGAAAATTAAGATCTGATCTGACCATGGATCCATGCTTCAGAGAGAAAAAGGAGCTTGGTCTCATGAGTACAGTACTGTGCTTGGTTTGGTATACACAGAAATAAATCTGGGTATTTTGTTATTAATATAAGTCAGTAACTCAGTTTCACATCCCTCTTTTTATGCTAGATACACTTTTTGGAGAATCTGGTGCCATAAATCTCTACTATAATAATGAAAGGAATGAGTCCCTTTATAGGTTTTATTATAGATAGATAATGGGTTGGTTGGCTCTCGAAATTAAGGGATGAACATTGTGGATATGTTAAGAGAAGTTTCATTGATGTATAGTTATGTCATTGTGATTAGTTATTTAGACACCCCCTGCTCTTCCCATAATCCCCCTCCTTGTTATTGTTGCCACCAGACAGCCTTGGGTGTGAAAGACTTGTGGAAGAAGGGCAATTGAAATGTGAAAGGGCAAATGTCAGAGGCAAAGAGAAATGTGCCCCTTGCATGGGATGGGAAAAGATTGTGGATTGGAGGGTACAGCATGACAGTGCTTGACTTCCAATGAAGTTGCAAAAAAGTAGTTTCCACCAATGGAAGGTGATGAAGAGTTGAGAGACTTCAGGAGGGGCCAAGGTTGGCTGACAGAACCCCAGGGATATAAAAGGTGGAGCAGCCATTTTGTTGGGGAGGAGTGGCAGATGGTGATATGCTCCAGGTGGAGTGTCTCTTTTTTAATTCAGTCCTTTGTTGTATTTGTTAAAGTTTAATAAACCTTTGAAATTTTAAAAGTGAGTGGTGATTCTCACAGTTGTTGTTAAGAACTTAAAAGATATCCATGATCTACCTGAGTTTAAGAAATTATGAGTGAATTCTGACGAGACATGGATTATTAGACAAGAAGGCTGCTGATCAGCCACAGAAAAAAAGTGCTCAGGCTTTCCCAAAAGATATCCTGGAAGGAGCATAAAGAGTCTGATGACAATATTAGCAAGATGCTAAATAATTCCTGCAATTAATGGTGTTTCTTCTGCTGTCTTGGAGTGCAAGCAGCAGTTGTGGCTCTGCTTGCTGTAATTCTGAGCACTGCAGCAATGAATTCCAGGGTACTGCTGCCAAATTCCAGGGTACTGCTGCCAGCCCAGTGTTTAGCCCCAAAGGCAGCACAAACAAAAACAGTTTTCCCAGCATGGATGTGTGTGCTGGTTATGCTTTGAAGACACCTGGGGGGAGGGCATACTAGGAAGTTTTCCTCCATGAGAACTTCCTCTATGAAATGATGGGACCAATTGGAGGCTGGTTTAGTTGTTGACAGCCTGAGAAAACAATTGGAGAAGTCACTTTGCTCTGTGAATCACATTTGAAGAATGTAAACCCTGGGAAAGCTCTTTAATTTCTGACCTCTCACAAGGTAACACCAACCCTACCCGGGTCCCTCTCATGCAGCCCGGGGCAGGCAGGGCTGGGCTCGGGAGGCTGCTGGGCCCCGTTTCCAGCCAGGAACCCCGATAACCAAAAGGAAGTAAAGCGCATTGCTGAGATCCTCGCCCTCCCCCGGTGTGGCCGTGGCTCGGGGGGCCCTGCCCTGCCCCGGCTCGGAGCAGCCCTGGGGTGGCCGAGCCCGCCCGGCCGCCCTCACGGGCTGGGGGGAGGCAGCCGGGCCCGGTTCGGGAGAGCCCCCAGGGCTTTGTGTGCTGGGCAGGGCAGAGGGAGAACCCCCGGGCTGCGGCTGGAGCTGGGGGCGGGCAGCGCCGGGGGAAAGCCATGGACACACGGCCTTGGCACCCATTTCTCCTCTGCGTGCACTTTGCAGTTCTCGTCCTGCCCCTCCAGCGTGGCCTGGGCACCCTGAGATCCTGACACAGCTCCGGCATGGCCTGGCCCAGCCCCTGCAACTTCTGTGTGAAATTTTAACTCTTCCAATGCTCAGATAAGACTTACAGACCTTCCATCCTTCCTTGGGTGAGAAGAAAAAGAACAAAAAAGATACACCAAAGCCAATGAAGCAAAAGCTGAGTTTCTAGATGGAAGGAGAATGAGGAGACTCCATGAAGTCTGGCTGAAAAAATATTTTTGTAAATTATAGGGGTGGACTGTACTACACTAAAAAAATTCCTTTAAGCCATGAAAAAAGACATGGGTGGCGATATCTTCCTGGGAATGAAGTATGAACAGAATAAAAAGACCTGAAGAGAACTTTTGCCTTTAAGCAGCTCATCCTTAAAAGTTTGACTTGTCCCACAAGCACAGCTCTGGGAAGGCTGTGAAGATAGGAGGAGTTTCATGATTGCAGATCCTGGGTGACTGCTATTTGTGAAAAAGTGAAGTCAGGGAAGA
This sequence comes from Cinclus cinclus, assembly GCF_963662255.1. Lineage (NCBI taxonomy): Eukaryota > Metazoa > Chordata > Aves > Passeriformes > Cinclidae > Cinclus > Cinclus cinclus. Next base: position 21,205,429 of record NC_085084.1, on the reverse strand, counting down.
ACTGATTATTTCCTCTCTTGAAAAAGATCCCTACAGCTGAACAAGAAAAAGCTCCTCTCCCTAAAGTTAACTGAAAAAGATTATTTAAGTAAGGAATTTACTGAAGTGTCTCTGTATGTTGTTAAATTGTGAAAAGGGGAAGGAGGAAGTGGTTCTAAAGATCTGTTCTGAATTTATTATTTTCTTTGTGTTGTTAATAAAATTTTTCTTTATCCCCTTTTATATTTTAAGCCTGATTTGCTTTTGCTCCTAATTCTATTTCACAACAAAAAGTAAATATATCAAAATTGGCAAACTCATTCTATGACAATGTGTCCTTTCACATCCCAGAGCCACCAGTTCCCAAAGCAGCTGTGTCAGTGACACCATCAGGTACAGCTGGTAGAGCTTCAGCCCTGGCAGTGACCTTCAGAAAAAATATATGCCTCTCAGAAACCCAGACACTCCTGCCTTGGCATCCAAACCTCTGCCAGGATCCAGCAGTAGCTGGACCTAATTAGGGGACTAAAATCTTGCCCTTTTGTTGCCCTTGTAATTTTTTAAAAATTTAATTTGTCCAGTCAGACTTGGTTTGCTTTTGCCTTGGGGAAAAAAATTTTAAAGGGTTTTTAAAGGGACATTGTACCAGTCAATGGTGATGAGCTTAATATCTCAACAGATTTGGAACAGTCCAAATGATACCGAAAAAGATAATAACCATCAACAAAACATCAACTATCAGAAAACATCAACAAGCATCTACCCCAGACACTGCCCCCTGGCATAGTTGGAAACACTTGGTCTGGAAAAGGCTGATAAGAAATCAAGGAGTGTGGACCTAATAAGTATCAGAGGCAAAGAAATCCAGGTCCAATAGGAAACCAAATACTAAGAAATACTCAGCTTGGCACCAATGAACATTAAACCAATGCATGCCTATGGTTTTTGGATTGTATAAAGTTTGGAAATATCTAGTAAAACTTAATGTGTGTGAGAAATGTTTTCCATGGCACAACCTGGCCAAGATAAAGTAATGCCTGCTTCTTTACCACTGAAAATATAATATAAAATAATTTTTGTTTTCTTCCTGAGTTTTAGTGACACTTTGAGATACCAGATTTGGTAGTGGTTTATGGTTTCATTCTAATTTCATTTATTCTGTAAGAGTGAAGCACCCATGTGAAAACAAGAAGGTATAAGGCATGCCTGAAGGATGTAGTAACTGATATTTCCAACATTTAGAACTGAAGTACAGGTGCCCTGAAGTCAGTAGGCTACTGAATGCTGCACTTAATTGAGGGAAAATAAGGAAATCTGCCTGGGGTCTGATTTTTAACAATAGCTACCAGCTTGAGATGCCATAGGGACAAATTAGGAGACTAATTATAGTCTTTCTGTGACACCTTGATTTTATATGTTGCAAACACATTTACATCAATAGGTATTAAGATTCATGATCGACAAGGTATCTGCCGTCCTGTCCCTTATCTTTCTCTTTGTCCCAGCTGCTGTTTTTTGAAAGAAACAAAAACTTCTTGTTTTTTTTTTTTAGTTTCAAAAGATACTATCATGTATCTTGTAAGATTAGTTCTACCAGTCCATATAGATAGGAGTGTCATCACACATGCAAGCCAGCAGGCCCACCAGCCTTGAAGCGTACAGATTTAACACATTTATTTCCTTCTGTGTGGGAAGGACAAAAAACTTAAAAAAACAAACGTAATAACCATAAATGAGCCTTCCTCTAACAAACTCTAACGAGTAGAAACTGCTCTTTGTTTTATGCAGATGCCAAAAGAACTAATATAGCAAATCACTAGAATAGGCATGTATAATAGAGTTTTCATAGTCTGTTTACCTGTCTAATGGAATAAGTATATAAATCCAGACTGAACACTTTGTAACCTGCCTTTGCCAGAACTGCTGCTGGGAATAATCATCCCCACTTTATGTATGCTGTGTGGTTTAACCTCTTAAAATATGATAAAAGGTTTGAGGTCAGGGGCTGAAAATACTACTTTTGCTATTTGAAAATGATGAGAAATCACAATTGAAAAAAAAAGGAATTAACATTAATAGTTTGGACCTTCTAGCTAGATGGTGCTATTAATTCTGACATTGCAACTGGTGTATTGTTTATAGAGTTTTCTTTGCTTATATTCTGATGGACTATATTTAGCAAGAGCCATTATCCAAAATAATTTTCTATTTGTCTTTCTTTTTTGCTGTAGTTGTTTTGGTGTCAGAGGCAGATATTTTAGACTCTTTGTGTTTAATTTGTGTAAGCTGCATGCTGTACTTGGAAGACATGGCAAAATGGTGTGATAATTCAAATATATCTGCTTTTAAGGTAACAGCTCATTTTTCTCACCCCTGTACCATGTTTAGACAAGAGCAATGAACAAAGCACTCTGTGAAAACACAGGGTATGAATGCCATATGTGTTTCTTCAGCACAGTGATTAAAGTAATAATTATCTGTTCAGATCTCAGCAATAATATAAGCCAGAGCATTCTATGGAGGGCCACAGGTGAGGAGGAAGAAGCATCAGGCTTCCTAGTAAGTTCCTCTTGGAGAGATTTTTTTAATAATTCTACAAAGTAGTGCCTTAAAACTGGATTAAAATTCAGTCTGACTGGGTACCAAAGTGCTCTGACTGTCCTGAATCTTACTGACTTGTTTGTACAGGATAGACAACACAGTTGATTTTCATGCTGGACCACACCTGGACCTCCAGCCTGTGAGGGTTGACCTGGTCAGAGCTGAAAATGAAACCTTTCTCCAGCCCTCTCCTTCTCTCACCAAATGGTTTACAGCTCCATACTCCAGCACTTTAGGGAAGCACCGGTCCTTACCTACTGGTCTCCAGCTACTACGACCTACTCAGCTGAAAGCTGGGGATGGATGGTTCCCCAAGGACACTATAACTTCATCCTGGTTGTATTCAGCCTTTGCATTCAGTACAAAATCCAGCCATGTGTGGATTTGTGGAAGATAGTGAACTCTCCAGAATTCCTTACTTTTACTTGCACTGAGGGCTATAATCACAGCCATTAATCTTGTTATAAGTGAGAAACAAAGTGTTGATATTTAGCAAAATTTAAGTTGCTTCATTTGATATAGAGGGAGCAAGCAGTGCTGGGGAACAAGAGGGGTCACCGCCCACTCCATGCTCCATTGAACCTTGGTTTGCAGCTCCTTTTTATAGTATGGTTTTCCTTGTAGTAATCAATAACTGTTATTTTTTTGTTGTCGTAATTCTACCAGGTAAGCGGTGATGGTCAAAAAAAACATCCGTGGGACCGCTTGTGAAATCTTCGGACAATTTTGTCAAGTAACCATCTGGTTTTGGTAGATAAAGAACAGCAGAAGTGGGAAGTCTGGTCTTAGCAGATAGGTTTCAATTGATTGCACAAAGGCAGGAAATCTGATTTTGCAAAATCTTTCAGGCTGTGGGAAATCCTCATTTTGCAAACTGGTATTGAATACAATTTACTAAAAGACACAATATTCATAACAGGGGTATTTAAACAGAATGATTTAATCATATATATTTTTCTCTATCTAATGTCCATGCTTCATTTCAGATCTAAGTATTCTGGTATATACAAACCCCACTACTTTTATGATTGACACGAATCTTTTATCAATTATCACAATCTCATACCATCAAAAGGGTGAGATAACAGATGAGCTGGATTTTGTCTAATCTGCCTTCAAAATAATGAAGAATAATGATATTGACAAGGAAATTCTGCAGAGACTCTGCAGAGCAGCCCCAGCTTGAAATTGCTTGAGAAACTCATGACCCAAAGCCTAACTGGCTTCAAGGATTTCCATATCAAACAGCCCCACTCTGCTCTGGGTAATCACTAAGTTACTTTTGGTCCAGTGGTTAAAATCAGTGACAGTTTTCCTGGTGAAAACAGGAGAGGATTAAAACCTGCTGAAATATCTTCCTGTGTCATGGGGGCAATAGGTCAGCTAAATGTAGAGTCAACACTATGTGTGACTGGGCATCCTCAGGAGCCTGCATGGTATCCAGCGTCATGGGGACCTGCAGCATCCTCTGCCAGCAGGTGTCACAGCTCTGAAGTCTGCCCCAACTCTGCTTGGCTGAAACCTGCAGCAGGATGACTGATTCACAAAAATGAGGCTCTAATGTGTCTTTTCTGCTGCAGTATTGAGATGGTGACAAATGTGTTTTACAGAACCAACCTGGAGACTGAAGATTGTTTGAAAGTTATGAACAGAAGAACATAATGCAGACTAAATGATGATCTTGCTCACATACCCATACTAAAATGCAATCTTTGCAAGGTAAACACAGAATGACTTTTAACATTCATGTTTCTGGAGTTAGAGTTTCCAGATGTTGAGAACTGAGACACAAACCATTTCTCATTTGCTTTTAACCTTTCAAAAGTCTTATTAGACATCTGGTATGCTCTGCCTACCAAGTGTAGAAGAATAAAGTCCAGCTAACACAATTGCAATATACAATAGCTGTTGAAATTTTTATGTTATTTTTCAGAGAATTTCTTGCAGTGTCATCATGTTTCTGTTGCTTTGAAGCAGAAAGTTATCCAGCATTCATCCACAGACTTCACAAGATGAAGACTCCTTTGTGTTGCTTATTCTCACAGGCCCCATCTGTTTTCACTTGCACAACTTTAGCTTGCAGTATTTATTATGTCTTTTTATTCTTCTTTGCAAGGGCATTTTTAGATAATACCTTTTTTCCTCTTTTCCTCTTTTAAACTTTGAAGATGTCAATTTTCTCTCTGTACAGACTGAAGAGAAGATCTCTCATGAAAACTCTTTTCACACAGGGAGAAGAACAGAGGATTTGTCAGAAGAGACTAGATTTGCAGGACATCATTCAGTAGGCACTAATCACCTTAGATTTGGATGTAAGAATACACAAAATATTTTTACAATTAATTAAGTAAGTAAAGGTGTAATTAAATAAAAATTTAAGCTATTACTTTATTGTGAAAACCCCTAGCATTTCAAACTCCTTTTTTACTTGTTTTTCCTGTAAGTGCAGCTTGTCTTTGTCTTTGGAACAATCAAGTCTTTATTTTTATTCCCTTATATTCTCCTCCCACCCAGACTGATTTCTTTTGCTACTATTGTGGTGTATTTTTGAAATTCTCCTTGCTCAGACAGCGTGAAACAGTTGCTGGCTGTTGCTGCTGCAGTCTGCATGAGAGAGGATTTTGTGGTGGTGGTGATGTTTTTGTGTTCACAAAACATTTTAAGCTACATAATGGCTCTTGAAAGCCAAAGGAGGGTGAGGAAGGGAGTGCTCTCTAGGTGCTCTGGAAGGGTACACGATATCTCTGCCAAATGTCATGCTGTAGAGAAGTGCCAGCTGAGCAGGGGTCTGAGGAGTGAGTGCCTGTGGGACTCACACTGCTTGTGCTGGTTGCTCTCCTCCTCACCCCACTGTGCTCCAGCTGTGGGACTGAGTCCATTGGACTACTCTCTCTGTCTGTCAGGGCCAGATAATCCTTCTCCTTGTGTTGATAGTGAAAAGAGGTCTGTACCTTTTCTCCCTGTGCTGGGGCAGAAATGGATAGAAGAGATGAGGCTGCTGTTTTTCACTCTGTATACAGGCAGTGAAATTGCTGTCTTGCTCTATACACTCAGTGGAAGAGAGCTATGACTAATTTCAAATCACAGTCCTTGAAGCAGAAGAAATAGAGTTTTCCCATAATGGCTTTTTTATCTTAATTATTTCCTTTTTTCTTGAAGAATCTGAACATTATATGGACAGTCAGATGTTTTGCCCTCTGCGCAATGAGAAGAGGGGTGAAAGTTACAGGGCTTTTTTGCCTGTGGGGTAATGTCTCTGGTTTTGGTGCAGAAGCAGTGCTCTGCTTAAGATTCTGTGCTTGTACAAGGTTTCCTCCCCACTCGAGGAAGCTGGATTCAGAGTGGTATCCTTAGTGAGTCAGATTTTCCCATACTATGTATAGATGGTAAGCTATACTCTTTTAGAGTTTTCAGGAATATTCTGAAATAACAGCCTTTTCTGCTTTCCTGATGGACACCCACCAAACTTGCCAGTCATGAAAGTAAAACCATGAGAAAATGTGTGATATCTTTGAACAGGGTGGGTTTTGAACCTCAACAAAGAGCATTGGTTTTGTACATGTTAAAATCAAGCTTTCCTTGTGTCCAGATACTCTGGTCTAGTTTGAGAAATGTCTTTGTGGCAAAGTTCTTTTGATTTGCAAAAACCCTCATCTCTTTACCTTGATGCTGTCTCTTTATTCCTTCCTTCTTTTATTCCTATGTCCTTCTCCCCTCCTTCCCTCCCTCCCTCCTTGCTTCCTTTGCTACTTGTTTCCTCTTCCCTTCCTTTCTTGCATTATCAGAGGTTTCAATTATCAATAGATCAAATTCAGGGCTTTTAAGCACTGTGTTAGGTTTTCTCTTAGAGAAACTAGTACCTGTTTCAAAAGCTGGAATTGAATTCAATTGGAATTGAATTTCTCCATTTTGTATTTTGGGAACAGTGGAAACATTGCTGATGTAATGGATGTTTAATTTTCACCCCACTTTTCTATTTCTTCATTAAAACTTATTTTTCAGGTGTATTTTGCATCTCCCTTCCTGAATAATGCTTTTGTTTTTGCATTTGCTCTTTGAATCCAATCCACTATCAGTGAATACCAGATTAATCATACTGAAATCAGCAGTGCCATAGTGATTTGGAATAGATGGTGTCATGGCTCTGTCTGCCTGAAAAATTCTTCACCATAAACAGCTCCAGCCATGACCCAGCAGGGATCACATGGCCCTCTGCAGACCTCGGGTGAGATATTAACTCTTTCAGTGCACAGATGATACTTGCAGACCTTCAATTCTCTCTGGAGTAGGAGGAAAATACAGAGTGAAGGCACATAGAGAAGCAACTTGAAAACAGCAAGGTCAAATAAAAAGAAGTCAAGTCCCAGATGGGAGGAGAATTGAGGAGATGCCTTAAGCTGAAATTCTCTTGTAAGCTATGGTGATATATTATGATATATTGAATATCCCTATAAATTATAGAAGAAGCATGGGGGTAGAGTGTTCACATTGTAGACATAAGCAAAAGCTTTCAATACTAAACAAGTGAATGTTAAAGTACCTATAATTCCATTAGATGTTTAAACAGAAAAATAGTGATGAAGACCCTTTTCCCACGGGGGGGGGGGGGGGGGGAAGAAAGAGGAAGAAGGAGAAGGAGAAGGAGAAGGAGAAGGAGAAGGAGAAGGAGAAGGAGAAGGAGAAGGAGAAGGAGAAGGAGAAGGAGAAGAAGGAGAAGAAGGAGAAGCAGAAGAAGAAGCAGAAGAAGAAGAAGAAGAAGAAGAAGAAGAAGCAGCAGAAGAAGAAGCAGAAGAAGAAGCAGAAGAAGAAGCAGCAGAAGAAGAAGCAGAAGAAGAAGCAGCAGAAGAAGAAGCAGAAGAAGCAGAAGAAGAAGCAGAAGAAGCAGAAGAAGAAGAAGAAGAAGCAGAAGAAGCAGAAGAAGCAGAAGAAGCAGAAGCAGAAGCAGAAGAAGAAGCAGAAGCAGAAGAAGAAGAAGAAGAAGAAGAAGAAGAAGAAGAAGAAGAAGAAGAAGGAAGAAGAAGAAGAAGGAAGAAGAAGAAGAAGAAGAAGAAGAAGAAGAAGAAGAAGAAGAAGAAGAAGAAGAAAGAAGAAGAAGAAGAAAGAAGAAGAAGAAGAAGAAGAAGAAGAAGAAGAAGAAGAAGAAGAAGAAGAAGAAGAAGATCTCTGTTCTCAGAGATGAAGATGACCTCAAAAATAAATGAAGAGAACCTTTGCTTCTGAGCAGCTCGTCCTTAAAAGTGTGCTGGCCATTGGCCAAAGAGTGAGCCCTCAAAAACAGTTGTGGGGGAAGCTGTAAGTCTATGGGAGAGATGTTTACACAGTGATCAGATTTCCATTCTCCCAGGTGGCTCATTTGCTGTGACATAAAAGCCACAAAAGTGTTTTCTTATAGACAAGTCTCCATAGTATGACAAGAAAGACTCCTCTCCTTAAGTAAACTAGAGAAAGACTATTTTAGAGATAGTAAACTAATTTTTCTCTATGTTTTCAGTAAGGAGAAAAAAAAAAGGTGTAGGGAGGAGGAGAAACATTCTAAAGATTTTATTCTAATTCTTATTATTCTTTTAGTCTTATTAATAAAGTTCTTCTTTATACTTTTTAAAGTTTGAGCCTACTTTGCCTTCCCCCTAATTCTCTGTCACAACAAGAAGTAAGTAAATAATTCTAGTAGGTGCACTAGCGATTTAGCCAATACTAAATCCACTACAGTCTGGTACAGTACTGGTGTTGGATTTCATATGAGAAAAAATGCTGATAACACACTGACAGTTTGGTTGTTGCTAAGTAGTGCTCACCTTAAGTCACAATCTTTTCAGTTTCCCAGCCCTGCCAATGAAGAAGTGCACAAAAAATCTGGGAGGGAACGTGGCCAGGAGAGCTGAACTGGCCACAGGGATATTGCACACCACAGAATGTCATGTTCAGGGTACAAAATGGAGGGAGTTGACCAGGAGCTACTGATCACTGCTCAAAGATACTCTGGGCATTGGTTAGTGGGTGGTGAGCAATTGTATTGTGCGTCATTTTTTTCCTCTTGAGTTCTATTTGTCTCCCCCTCTCTCCTCACATTTTGTTTATTTATTTATATAGTTGATTTTTTAAAATTGTTATTATCATTGTAGTTCTTATTACATCATAATAATTTCTATTATTATTTACCACCATCTTATTATTTTTTCTCCCAATTATTAAGATACTGTTATCTCAATCCACTGTTTGTGGAGATGAATTTCTTCTGTCGTTTTCCTGCAAAGTAATATATGTAATATATTTCTGGAGAGTCCTTTCTACTTTCTGCTCTTCATGCTCTAATCTTGCTGTGCTCACATATATCTCACCTATGAGTCTTATGTACAAAACATGATCATGTGTGGTGCAGGGGTCATATTTTTGCACCCTTGGCTTGGAGAAAGAGTATATGATTACAGCTGTTGTCTTGCATCCATTCTTTAAACTTCGTTTGGTTTTAACCTTTAAAATGCAGAGACAGTGGACTCTATTTTGCTCATGAGTGACAGACTGGGTCAAGTATATAAGAGGACCGTAGTGCACCTAAATATTTGAGGAAGAGAGGCCTCCTTCCTTTTAATTAGTGCCCACCATACTGGTAATCCTTGCAAATGTGTGAGTCTCTGCACTGATGCACCTTCTATGTTTGTGACTCTTCCAGGACAGTGAGGAGTTTCTCTCTGGCTCTGTTTATTCTCTGCCTCACCCAAGTGCAGCCTCTCACCGGTTTGACAGCGAGTCTTTCTCCAGTGACCTGGGAAGAGAACAGCTGTGTGCACAGCATGTCACTACTGGTGCCAGCTGTATTGCTTTCTGGCCAGAGAGGGCCTGGAAAAATGCCAAGCAATTTTAACTTTTAATAAGACAAATCTGTGGCCCATGGGTTCAATACAGGGCTCAAAACTGGTGAGATTTTTGCCTTCAGGATTCTGTTCTACTTGCTCAAACACATGTTTTTGATTACTTACTTTAGCAGCTGTTTGTATCTGGAGGTGTGTTAACAAAGCCCTTGTTGCAGATATCTTGAAATGGCTATAGAATTGCAGTAAATAACAGTAAATGAAGGTTACCTTTTTAGAAAATTTGTACATAGCCAAATCTTCACTGACAGAAATGAACACATGTGTTTAGGAAAAGACAACCAAAATCTTATTTTAAGACTGAAGAAAGTAGCATTTTGTCTATATTCATGATATACACAGTATTGATATGTTGTCTATCTGCATTTCGCTTTTTTTGTTTTAATATTTAGCCAGGAAAACTTACTTGTCCCAAATATTTTATTAGGAGTGTGACTCCAGTACTCTGCTGTGCCTCTGAGATTTACAAATACTGCAGAACTCCAGCTGGGTACCCCAGGCTGATCTCGCACTTCCCGTTCACTTGTTTTACATAACATCAATATCAGATAGCATTAGGACCTGAATGCTAAGAAATAATCCTCCCACTAAATGTCTTAATTCTTAATTTTATTGCAACTAAGACATGGGAGATATTCTGGTTTATACAGGATTTGGGCAAGCAGTCATCTGTACAGTTATGAACAGTAACTGCATCACTGATCTAAATGAACAGTGAGCTGCTTAAGTGACCTCCTTGAAAGCAGAGGCAGAAGTGTCACAGCATAATACGTACACACTCCCCTGGGACGTGGGAATCTTGGTAGAAATCCTCTTTGCCTGATTCAGCAGGATTGACTCCAAGGTATCACACATCATTAGTGACTGCCTCTAGTGGTATATGAAGAACTCTGGAGCAAAACTTTTCGAGTATCTCGGGGCAAAGCTGTTCCACAAGGAGAGGTCAAATAGACATTAGGAATACAATTTCAAACTAGTTTTTCAGTTCTCATGGAAGAATCTTACTGGCTATTACATTATTTTTTCTGTCTCAGGTCTAGCAGGTGTGTAACACTTCAGCAGGAGAAACTGAAATGACTTATTTGCAGAACACTATAAATTAGTTTTATAATCCTAATCTTCTAGAAGGCAGCAAACATAATGCAAGGAAAGTTCTTTGCTTTTGTGGCAACTTGAAGGACTTTATTTTCCATATTAGTTCTAAAGTTCAGTGTTGTAGGGTTACTCCATCCTTCTCTGATTTTAAAAATCTGTTCTTTTACTTCTATTACAAATATTCCAAAACAAAAATTCCTTTTTGTTTAAGTGGTTTTTATTTCTGAAAAAAAATCACTCTAATTTGAATTAAAAAAAACATTAAGTCACTTAGGACAATTAATTGAAGGCATGCACATTGGTGTGCATCAGTGCATGATTTTTACCACATTTTACTCATACAAGTGCAATAGATTTTGCATTGTGTAGCTCAAAAAAAAATTCGTTTTCATTTGCTAAGTATTTGGCTGTAAGCAACATATGTGTTGTCACAAATGTTAATGACTTAGAAATAAAATATGTAATTGCTGCTGTACATCCATGTGAAAGATCAGAGAATTTGACAAAAGATAAAAATGTAACATCTCAGCATTTTTGCTGTATGGCTGTCAGTTGAAGAATTTTAAACCTTGTTGCTATACAGAGAAAAGAGTGAAATCTTCCAAATTTTGTTGCCTTTGCTGTATCTCTTTTTCTGCCTGCAGATACCTGGGTGACAAGAATCTTCTCTGTCCCAGCACCTCAAGGTAGCTTTAAATTCAATAAAAATTCAAGGAGAAAGTAAATTCTTTTATCTTACATATAGTAACTCTTCATAGAAGTGAGATAAAGCAAGTTAACCAGTGAATCATTGAAGATTTATACTGGGAAAAGGCATGTGAGGCAGATATTTTCTAGACTTCTGTGAAAACTATGTCTTGTAGGAAATACCCCTAATGAGCTAGGAAATGGAGTGAGACATGGCATAAGAATAATTGCAAGGAATTCCAGTGGACTTACTTGCTGCTATTTCATGCAGCCCTTTTTCCCAATTTAAACTTGGTCACTGGTTTACTTTTAAAAGTATTGTCCAACATTATGACCTATAAATTGGCATATGCAATGTGTCTTCACTTCAAAATATTAGGAACATTTTTGTTTGCCAGATGGAACTTTCCTTTATAATGTGCTGAATTATCTCAGTGATTTCTGAGTTTCTCTTCCTTTTTTCTTATTTTTTTGCTGCCTTCTTTTCTTTGCCATAAACCAAGTCCATCTGTGATGTCACAAGGTTTAGTGAATGGAGTTATTTAGCATGCTGTGCTGAATTAGTCCCACATAAGCTTAGATCCTGCTGATATCCAGCTCTTCTTCCTTTCCTGTGCTGTCCTTGTTAAAGTAATTGCCAGGCTTGAGCACAGGTGAAAAGGATATCTTGCTCTCACAGATATGCCCGTTTCAAAGGGCAGTTTAGCACTGGTTGAATTTGTTATAGTTTGGTGTTTGGTGTGTTCCTGGCTGCTCTCCTCAGAACTGAGGAGTAAAAATATTTATTGAGAATAAGAGTTAAAGCTGATTGAAATAGTACATCAGGTCAGGATGGGGATGCCTACTGTGAAGGGACCAAGGTCAGGTTAGTGTACATAGATTGCTGCTGAGGTGGACTTGAAATAAGACATTTCTGAATATTACTATGAAGTGAAACCTTCCCAGGGGAGAAAGAGCAGTCCTTTCTTTCACATTATGTTGATTCACCAGGTCAGTTCTCATCACAATGCTGAAACCTTAAAGACTCTAAGAGAAGATTTCTCACAGATTTGCAGCAACAAATTAAGAGATTTATTCCTTCAGCTCTCTCTTCTGTCCTCTTCCAGAGACCATCACTTTCAGACCAAAACCAGTAAGGAATACTAGAACATCAGTAATCATAGATGGCTTGGAAGAGGGAAAACCATGGATTTTAACCTAGAAGGTCTGTGGTGTAGTGAGGGTATAATTGCAATTGTTTTCAGAGTGGCTAAGTGGAGGTGTGGATTTTTTTTGTCTTTTGGGGGGGGGGCGGTTGTTTGTTTTGTTTTGGTTTTTTTTGTTTGTTTGTTTTTGAGATATAGTTTCATTCAGCTGAAAAGAGCAAAAGAAATATTAATGCATTGACGTCCTTATCTCTCACCATAGTTATGTGGCCTTTGTGGGAGCAGTTTCAGGAGGATAGGTTGAGGCGAGGTGCAAAGGGAGTTTCAGGAGCAACGATTTAGGCAGGATGAGAATGTATTTCCTCTCCTGTTACAGGGGAAAGCTCGGATAGTTTCTGTTGTACAATTTTACTCCACTAATTCTCTTGAAAACTGTGCTTGCAGACCTGACTTCATGCTTAACTGATGCCAGCAGAAAGCTGTGTCCCCTTCCAGAGTGATGGATATTCCACCACAGGATCAGCTGATGTGAGGGAGTGGTGTCTTTATGCACACCAACATCTCTTCTATAGTATAGCACTTTGATATTTACGTCCCCTTTTTTTCTTACAACTAGTTAATTTTAGGCTGAATAGTGAGTATTTTAAACCCTTTTAATGCAAATAAATTAACTGCCAGTCACATCAGAAACTAATGCATCTAGGTTGAAATAAAATAATCCTAATCTAATCAAAGTCCTAGTGATGTAGAGATAATTCCTAGGGAGTTTATTTTATTGGTGAAAGGTATTTGTGCACAACAGAACTCACTAAAATGAACTCAAAAGTCCCTGAACTACTTTTTGTATCACTTTTAGGGACTGTTATCCTCATCTAGCATCTTGAGAATGATTTTATTAGAGGCCTTGGGGAATTCAAGCATCAGGTGTATTTAATCCATGAAGGACCTGCAGACGGTATGTAATGAGACACAGACTTCTTTGTGTCCCATACATCATTAACACATGGCCAGTGGAGCTGATCAAAATTACACTTGCTGAAAAACACAGCTTCATTCTTCAGCTTTTTTTTTTTTTTAAATTAATTCCAGTACTCCTCTACTTTTAACAAGGGGTGCAAAATTGTGCCATTAGAATTTAAAGTCTGGTAATAGGTAGTACTTAGAGAAAAAAAGAATTATTGCATAGGCTGGTAAGAAATCCAGCAGGTAAAACCATATTCACCATGTCCCATACTTCACTGTAATCCTGCTGGCTGATTCCTTAAAAATCCAATGAGGGCAATGGATAGTAAGAGTCTCATGGAGTGGGACCATTCCCTCTGAGAGCTCTGGAAGCCTTATCAGGGCTGTCAGAAAACCCCAGCACCTATCCACACACTCACTCTCAGTCCACACTTCACTGTTACACATGCTGCATCACATATCAACTGTTGTTTCTTTTTAGAAATTTTCTCCAATCTTCCCAAATGTTTTCTACACATGATCCATAAACCTGAATTCATTACATCTTCATTCATTTGGCCCCAAGACTGCCCATGTAAGGGAATATCGCTGTCCAGAATATGGATGGCTTGGATTGAAGCCATTAGCTCCTGATCTGAGAGCAGGAATTTATGGATTTTCAGGTTGATTGAGTAATGGTCTAGGAAATGCAAATATGAGTCACTCAGAACATGCCACTTGTAAGAAGGGAAATATGGAACAGTGGATGTATTGTGTATTTTTAATACTCAATGAAGGGACCTTGTAACATTTGGTGGATTATATTTTTTTCTTTTTTTTTCTTTTTCTTTTGATTTGCTGCCTCCAAAACCAGCCTTATTTTTCACCACAAGTCTTGATTTCTCCATGAGTGTATTTTGGTGCTTCATGAACTGTGGTTTTTGCTCTACTTCAATTGTTTTTCCTAATGTTCCAAAAGCATTCTGAATAGTTTGAGCACAGCTGTTCCAAACTGCAGCTATTTAAAGATTAGGTGTTTTCAGAAAATAATTCAGTATTTGTTGGAGGCTACATGCTTCTGAAGGTCTGGCTCTTCCCTTTCCCAGCTCATTGTTTCGTGCAATTCTGCTGTCTTCTTACACACAGTATTAATTCTGGACTTTAACTATGCTTGGGATGAAATTTTAACTTTATGAATATTATATACATGATGTGATGGCTTTGAGATACTGCTATCATAACTAAAATCCTACTGTGTGTGGCACTGTATAGACACGGGAAAGCAGATCTAAACAATGAGCACATAAGGGATTTTTGTTGTTATGTATTAAAATTAAGACAGGATGTGCCAGACAATGTGAATGCTAAGCAGGCTCCTTTCTTTAGTAAAGACTGAAAATTCTGTAAATTTCCATAAGCAGCTATTATTTTGTTGAATGTTAGCAGCTATCTAAATTTGTGTGGCATTGAATAGCTTCTGAGAATATGATGGCCCAATTGAAAGTGTCGGAATGTGTAATTCTACAATGGTGCTGTGAACTTCAAATCAGGGTATTCATGGATATATGTCAGATGTAAAGAAGAATGGACATATTCACAAATATAATGATAAGCCTTACTTATAGATTTCAGCAGTAAAACTATTGGATTTTTTTTAATTTGAAAAAAATTGTATCTGTGCATTTCTCTCTGACTTTGGTCTTTCATTTCTTTTAGACCTAGAATAGTGGAGACAACCCATGCTATAAATCCCTTTACAGAAATCAGGAGTACAACTTTACTTGGAAAAGTGTCTGAAAAAAGTTCTCTCTCCAGGTCTTGTACATTGATATATAATGATAATTGGTTTTCAGCAGTTGGTTTAACTAAGTACACTGCTACTTTCCACTGCTTTACAGAACATAACAGGAGCTGACATCCCTGCTGTTGAAGGGATAGGAGTGGGATTACCCCCAGAATTTGCACCCTTTCAGCTGCTTCCTGCTCTCTGAATCCATGCTGTTACAGATGCAAGTTCTCTGCACAGGTTTTATCTGGAATTACGTTCGTTTTCTTCTCAGGGTTTGGTGTGGGCTGTGTTTTTGGTTTGTGCTGAACATCACATTGAAAACACAGGGATGTTTTTGTTATTGCCAAGCAGTGTTTACACAATGCCAGGGCCTTTGCTGTTCCTCTTAACCAGGAGGCTGGCGGTGGACAAGGAGCTGGGGGAACACAGCTGGGACAGCTGATCCCAGCTGAATAAAGAAATATTCCAGAAGGTATCATGCTCAGCATGGAGAGCTGTGGGGAGAAGAAGGGGGTTTATGTTCAGAGAGACAGCATTTGTCTTACCAAGTCCCAGTTACCAGAGCCCTATTTTCCTGGTGATGACTGAGCATCTGCCTGTCCATGAATGAATCTCTTGCCTACTTTGCTTGTGCACACAGCTTTTGCTGCAGTTATTTAATCTTTTTTATCTCAGTCCATGATTTTTCTCACTTTCACCCTTCCAGTTCTCTCCCACCCCCCATTGGCTTAGAAGAAGTGAGTGTGTTGAGGCTGAGTTGTCATGTGGAGTGAAATCAAATAACCTCTGAACTTGCCCCACAGACAGTGCAAAGCTTCTGTAAATCTCTTCTGGGTTTCTGTTAGTACCTAAACAGATGCTCTGAAAGGCTCTAGGCCACAGTGGAAAAGACTTTCCTCAGTCATTCAGAAGGAATTTTAGAATTGCTTGAGGGAATGGTGAGTCCAAAGCTGCACCTGGAGGTCTCTTCACAGGAGGCCATGGACTGAGATGAGGAGCTTGATGACTTGGAATTTTTGAACTTGCAATTCATTTTATTTTACATTTTTATAACCTCTTTCTGAAAATAGTCTCAATTCCCTTAGACTGCTTTGTGATGCTGTGTCACAGTAGTCTGGGTATCATGAAATACTAAAATGTTTAGCTTCCAGGATGTTCAACACATTCACATTTTATTATCTTTATTTTAAAGGTGAGGCATAACAGGATCTAAACTGGACAGTATTACAAATAGATTCTTGGTCAATCAAGGTTATGAGCCAAAATGTGAGGCAACATCAATCAGTTCACAAAACAAACAAACAAACAAACAAAAAAGAGAAAACCCAATATAAATTTAAGTATTTTCCTATTTGATTCATTTGTCTCAGAGTGTGATGATAACCCGTAATGCTGACCTTTGTAGCAAATGAAAGTGACTCTGCATTTATCCTTACGTAACACTACTACTATTCCTAATTTTGGAAAGTCAGCCAGTGATTGCACAGAAGCTGACAGGGAAGAGTTTATACAAAAATTATGATCTTCTGATTAAAACCAGAATAAATTCCACACATGGAGAGGGAATAAATTAACATTCTAACACTTCACAGCCTATATGTGACAATGCAAGCTTCACTGTTAATTAAAGAATATGTGTCCTGAGCTGTGATGTACTCATGATTCAAATCTGGGAAAAGCACTAGATAGCAATACTTGGAGCAAAGTTGTACAAAAAAAACAACCCCAAATCCAAAGAAACAACAACAAACAATCAACAACAAAAATATCAACAAACCAAAACAAACCTTCAAGAAGAATCCCTAGTATACAAACTTCTGATGTTTTTTATTACAGGGCTTGATGCTCCCATGAAGTTATCAGTAGATAAGAACATGTTCAAGGATACACTGCACTGCACTTATGGGAATCAGAAAAGGATGAATGCTGTCATTTCTAAGATATAATTTCATTTTTTTTTAAAAAAGAGCATTTTGTGTGTAGCTTTGACAACAGTAATGTGTTTGTTTTTTGGTGTTCTTTAGACATACTCCAGCTATGAGCATTGCCATAACAACAAAGGTTACAAAAGAGAAAGAGCCAAACTTGGGGAAGGTTTTTTGTGTTCAGTCATAGGATCTGTCATAGCAAATACATGTTGGAGACAGGCATACAGGAGGGTATCACTGCTCTTTGTCCCATAACTTCTTTTACTTAAGTAGTACAGTTTGTTTTAGGAATATTTAATGTGTAAATTCAGATAGGAACAATATAGGGCAAGCACAACTGACCCTTTTAGACAGCTAGTGATGGCACAGATGACTGGGAGGAGTTTCTGTTTAAGCAGTCAGCAGCCTCTTAAAACAGCAAAGTTAACATTTCTGTGCTCAGCTAGGATGGCTCCTGTTAGAAGCTGAAAGTGGAACATAACATAATCCATTATGGATGGATGTTTGAGAAAAGAGTTGTTCTCAGCATAGATATAGTTTGTACCAAGCAATCTTAGGAGGCTCCTACATCCAGAGGGATGACTGAGTCTGCAGAAGACAGGCACTGAACCTGTGGCACCATAACAGAAGTATTAACTGAAAGGCAACACATTAACCTTGTTTTTTTGAATGGCATAAAAGATAAGGTCAAACACCATTAAAAAAAGAGAAGAAATAAGAAATGAGCAGAGTTTCAAACAGTGGAATGAAAGACAACTTCAGTTTACAGTGAAATAATATTTTTCAAAGAAAACCAAAATGAGACAGTAGTCAGACCTGCCAGGCTTTCAACTCAGAACTTTGTTCCTGGAAAGACATACTCCTTCTGGAGGGGCGATGCAGACCCTCTCCCACAACGGGTTATAGGACCCTAGGTATGCACTCTTCCTGCTGGAGCAGCACCTCAGATGGTTATATTCTCTCTCTCAAGCCCTTAATAACACTGTACCATATAAGGAGTTTACAGATTGCTCTGAAGAAAATAAATGAGGGGCAGAGAGAATTTTGTCAAACTTTTCTGTACACTTATTGCCAAGTGAGCTGCAATTGCAAGCAAGAGAGAAAGCAGAGGCAGAAAGACCACTCTTTCCTGCCACAAGTTTTACTTTCTGTCTCCTCAGTCCTTATCCTGGTGTTGGATGTGGGGCAGAGGAGGAGGTTGCTTTTCTTAGTGGTGGATGTCTTGGTCTCAAATAGATAAGGTAACAGAAATAGCCTAAAGTTGCTAGTTTATTGAACAATGGGCTGAGACAATGACACACATTATGGGCTGTCTAGAGATGGCCATCCCGTTAATGTGGGAGCCAGCAGAAGCTTGAGTGTTTTTCTGGAGATCTACAGCCTTTCCTCAAGAAGAAAGAGCTGCGGTTTCAGGCAGCCATTTGGGTATGCAATGGGTATTTATTCTGAAGCAAGACTGTTATCCAGAACATTGCAAATTTAGCATGTTTAGCAAGTTATGTGATCTGTTCCAAAAGATCTACTACAAAATAATTTGTAGTAGAAAGGTTAGATTAATCACATTTTGTATGCTTATTGTCGTGTTGACTGACAGCACAGATTTAGTCTGTTTATCAAGGCAGGATATAAATTGGTGTTAGATCACAAACACAAATCTTTTTATAATGAAATACTTTGATCTTCCTCAAATTGCAGGAACTTATGCATTCCATGCTGAAGCACAGAAGTCAAACTCTTCCTCTTGCCTTTTTTTCTCTGGATCAATCTTGTCACAAAGGTATCTACAGCATAATGAATGTCTGTCTAGCAGGGTACTTACTGAGTTAAGGCTGCAGGCAAGGAAAACAGGCCTTGCATAAAAATATTGGTTTATCTCCTAGATAACTTCTAGGTGGCTAAAATAAATAAATATAAATAATAATTTCTAGGTGCGAAAATTTCTAGGTGGCTAAAACTAGTCATGAGCCAGTCACTTCTATATAAGCTAAGAAAATAATTTATATTTGGCTCTTCTGATGATTCCTGATGCTCTACAGAGAAGGAACATAATTAACATTTTACATTATCAAGTCCAAATGTTGTAAGTTGATGGTATCTGGCTGCCTTCTTCCTCTTCCTCCTCCAAAGGTCAAAAGCATGGTAATCAGTTTACTGCTAACAAATTTCTTTAATTGATCAAACTAGACCTTGGTGGTGGGAATGGAGGTGGTGGAACAGAAATTGTTCCTTATGCCAAATTTGGAAAACCTTCCAATAGCAAGCAAAGAGTGTCAGCCACTCAATTATCTAAGTATAATCCATATACAGACAGATCTAGGAACTCCTGAAATTATTATCCCTTCCGGTTAAGATGGAACCACGAGGCTTGAACTTCGAGAGTGTTTGAAAATCTTACATGGTTTCATGCTCAGGAAATTGGTGAAGCTGGGAGAATGTTTGTCTTATGCTATTCCCAACTTGTTTAATTTTCACCAAGGAACTCTGTTGCTCTCCTGTGGAGAAATACTCAAAGAAAAACTCAGCAAGAAGACATGTCCATGTGAGCAAGTGTTCACCAGCAACAAACTGCAGGGACACAGGAGAAGACACACTGAGGGAGCTTGGGTTGCTGCCCTGAGAGGTGCAGGAAACAAAGGATGGAGAAACACGGAGGTACTGTGGCCATGCCATGTTAAATACAACAGGAGCTAAGCCACGGGAAGAGCCCAGCTGGTATCTGAAACCTGAACTTTGCTTTATGAACTTGAAAATACACATTGTTTTTCCAACCCTGCGTCATCTGCTACCCTGTCATATGTTAATGAAGGAAAACCTGCACATTGTAATAAAAACAACATAAAAATTGTTCATTAAAATAGAAGGACTACCAAGAGTTCAATAAAATAACAAAGAATAGAACCAGATCTGAGAGGGCACAAGTCATGCACCCGTAGTCCACAAGAATGTCTTGATTAGTTTGAGCTAAGTTAATTAACCATACTTAAGTATCCATTGTTCAACGTGTAAAAAGGATCTACTGATAAGGCAGAGGTTCTGCCGGGAAGAGGAGTCTTCTTCATTCCAACGACCACCGGAGGGCAAAGTACGACCCCTATCAACAGGCAGCGCCAGCGCAGACACGATTGCAAAAGGGACACGTATACCAGAAACAAGGGGTATAAAACCCAAAGGACTGAGAGAGGAAAGTGCGCGCCGTTGGTGGAGTGCTAACTCCCGGCCGCCCAGCGCTGCTTTTGCTTGTTACCGCTTGCTTAATAAATTCCTCTTGTTGATGTTCAATTGGCTCTGAGTCAGTGTGTGTGACAAACACTTATAACAAATTGGTGCCGTGACTCGGATAAGGGCAACCCGGTGGGAGACCTCCATCAGGGAGGCGCCCCGCTTTTAGCGGCCTTGGTGCTGCGTCCACCCTCCTGGACCCTTACCGACGAACCCTAAATTGGTAACAAGCAAAGGAAAACCGGTAACCCCATAATCTTTGTGCACGAAGCCCCGGGCGAAGACGCAGGAAGCGTAAGTATATTTGGGAATCCGCTCGGTTGGGGTTGGGTATCCCAGGACACAGCAAATGAGACGCCCAATGTGGGCGAAGTGAGTGCGGACCTCTGAGTAGTGCGGTTCCCAAATCCCGCGAGGGAGTGGGCCACAAAAAGAGGGAAACGTGTGTGTGTGTTTGTTGGTGTTCTGGAAGATGGGACAGGGGAAAAGCAAGCCCTCTGATCCCATGGGTAAGGGGACCCCAGTAAAGCTCCCCCAGATACCCCCTGACAGTCCGTTAGGGATGATGATGATTAAATATTGGAATGATTATCCTTCTAGGAAAGGGAAGGATAAGGTCAAAATGATACATTATTGTATGGAGGTGTGGGGAGGGAAACAGATCCGTGGAGATAATCTGTTTTGGCCAGTATTCGGAAGTTCCGAAGATTGGATTTGCCAGGCATTAAATATTTATGTAAACTCTAAAGAACCTTTTTGCCTGGAAGAAAGTGAATATGCTGCTCTTTGGATAGTGGGAGAAACTAGGACTAGATTGTTTGCCCTAAACACCTGGGGAGGAAAAAAGAAATCTAAATGATCCGAGGAGGTCCCGACTGCTCCCCCCCCCCGCCATACATATCTCCTCCTCTCCCAGTTCCCCCACCTCCCCAAGCACAAGTCCTAGAGTCAGATCATGAAGAAGAATCCGGGGAACGAGAATTGGGGAACCACGAGTTAAGATCCGAAGATAACCGAAGGATCACTCGCAGCCAGTCTAGGAGGGACAGAGAAGGTCCAACCCTGTATCCATTAAGAGAAGTGGGCCTGGGGATGATCCCTAATCCAAATGCTGGACAACAGGGGCAGCCTGCCCAAATACCGGGCATAGGCTATGTAGAAGTGCCCCTTAATTCTGGAGATGTTAGAGAATTCAAGAAGGAGATGGGACATTTGCTAGAAGATCCCCTTGGGGTGGCGGAAAGGGTTGATCAATTTTTGGGTCCCAATATATATACATGGGATGAAATGCAGTCTATCATAGGAATTTTGTTCTCTTCTGAGGAAAGGAGAATGATCAGAACAGCGGGAATGAGGGTGTGGGACAGGGACCACCAGGCAGGTCCCCAAGCTGATGTGAAGTGGCCATTGCAATGCCCCAACTGGGATAAGCAAAATCCACAGCACCGAGCCCATATGGCAGACTTAAGAACTATCCTAATCCAAGGAATCCGGGAATCTGTCCCTCGGGGACAAAGTGTAAATAAAGCCTTCTGTGAAAGCCTAAAGAAAGATGAGGACCCTACTGAATGGATAGAGAGGCTCTGAAGGTCATTTCAACTGTATTCTGGCGTGAACCCTGATACTCCAGAAGGTCAAGTGTTATTAAAAACTCAATTTGTAGCAAAATCTTGGCCTGACATCAGGAAAAAGTTAGAGAAAATTGAAGATTGGCATGATCGTAGTTTAGATGAATTGTTGCGGGAAGCGCAGAAGGTGTATGTCCGGAGAGAGGAAGAAGGACACAGGAAGCAGGCTAAAGTAATGATGGCAGTAGTACGTGAGGGGCAACGGGTAACAGCTAGTCGATTCCCCTCGAAGGCGGGCCCTCCTAGAACCAGAAATGTGCCTAGAGAAAACGAGGGTACCCAGGGGACTTGTTATTATTGTGGAAAGAGAGGGCATTTTCGGAGAGATTGTCAGAAAAGGATTGCAGATGAGAAAGAATTTAAGGAAGATTAGGGGGATCAGGGGCTCTATTTGCTGGGGACCCGAGAAAGATCAGAGCCCCTGGTAAAGCTGAAAGTAGGTCCCCAGCAACAGGAAATAGAGTTTTTAATTGACACTGGAGCAGAAAGGTCCACAGTACAAAGCCTCCCTTTAGGATGTAAAATATCAAAAGAAAGAATCCAAGTTGTGGGAGCAAAAGGAGAACCTTTTAGTGTACCTGTGATTAAAGATGTAGCTTTTGAAAGCAGCTCAAAATTGGGTTTAGGAACCCTCCTGTTGGTACCTGAAGCGGATTACAATCTTTTGGGAAGAGATCTTATGGTAGAATTAGGAATTGAAATTAGTATAGAAAATAAACGATTAACAGTAAAATTATGTCCATTGCGAGTAGAGGATGAACAGGAAATAAACCCAGAAGTTTGGTATACCCCCGACACTGTGGGTCGATTGGAGATAGAACCGTTTGAAGTGACATTGAAAGACCCTGACATTCCAGTAAAGATTAAGCAATATCCAATTTCAGATGAAGGGAAAATGGGGATAAAACCCGAAGTTGAAAGACTTCTAAAACAAGGATTGTTGGAACCCTGCATGTCCCCTTTTAATACACCCATTCTCCCTGTTAAGAAACCTGATGGGAAATACCGGTTAGTACATGATTTACGGGAAATTAATAAAAGAACCTTAGAACGATTTCCCGTAGTAGCAAACCCTTACACCCTGTTGAGCCAATTAGGACCTGATAATCAATGGTATAGTGTAATAGATTTAAAAGATGCTTTTTGGGCGTGCCCCTTGAAAGAGAATTATAGGGATTATTTTGCATTTGAGTGGGAAGACCCAGATACTCATAGAAAACAGCAGCTTCACTGGACGGTTCTTCCTCAAGGATTTACCGAGTCCCCCAATTTGTTCAGCCAAGCACTTGAACAATTACTAAGTGATTATAAGTTAGGAGAAGGGGCCGTGTTGATTCAATATGTGGATGACTTGTTGATTGCTGGCAAAGAGGAATGGGTGGTAAGGCAAGAGAGCATAAAGCTGTTGAACTTCCTTAGTTTAAAAGGACTGAAGGTATCAAAATCTAAACTCCAATTTGTAGAAGAAGTAAAATACCTGGGATACAGGCTGAAGCAAGGAATGAAAAAGATAGATCTGGATAAAATAAAAGGGATCTTATCTATGCCAAGGCTACAAACAAAACGAGAGGTGAGGCAATTACTGGGATTATTTGGATATTGTAGACAATGGATTGAGGGGTTTAGTGGGAAAGTAAAATTTTTATATGAAAAATTAACCAAGACTGGTTTACTTAAGTGGAATCATTTAGATGAAGACAAATTACAAATTCTCAAGACAGAGTTGGTAAATGCACCTGTATTAAGCCTCCCAGATTTAAAAAGGCCTTTTTATCTCTTTGTAAACACAACGGAAGGAACAGCATATGGGGTGTTAGCCCAGGATTGAGCTGGCAGTAAAAAGCCTGTGGCCTACCTATCTAAATTACTAGATCCGGTATCAAGGGGTTGGCCAACAGTCGATAGTGGCTGCTGCTCTGTTAGTAGAAGAAGCTGTAAAAATCACTTTCGGGGGAGAGTTGCATGTTTTGTCTCCTCACAACATAAGGGGGGTCCTCCAACAGAAAGCAGACAAATAGATAACTGATGCTCGGCTTTTAAAATATGAAAAGATCCTTATATCTTCTCCTAAATTGAGCTTAGAGACTACCTCTCTCCAAAATCCCGCCCGATTTTTATATGGGGAACCGAGTGAAAACTTAAAGCATGATTGTTTAAGGGTAATAGAAGAACAAACAAAAATCAGACCAGACCTAGAAGAGAAAGAATTAGAATATGGGGGAAAACTGTTTGTGGATGGGTCTTCCCAAGTAGTTGAAGAAAGGAGGAAATCTGGTTATGCAGTAATTAATGGAAAGACCCTAGAGGTAATAGAATCAGGACCACTAAATTCTGTGTGGTCAGCGCAGGCTTGTGAATTGTATGCTGTATGGCGAGCACTGAAATTATTGAGAGGAAAAGCAGGAACAATCTTTACAGACTCAAAATATGCTTATGGGGTGGTGCATACCTTTGGAAAAATTTGGGAAGAGAGAGGTTTAATTAATTCCCAGGGAAAAAGATTAATTCATGAAGATTTAGTAAGGAAGGTTTTACAGGCTCTAAGGTGGCCCACTGAAATAGCTGTGGTCCATGTAAAAGGGCACCAGACTGGAGTAAACAATCAAGTGAGGGGAAATAACCTAGCAGATCAGGAGGCAAAGGCCACAGCCCTCAGGGTATTAAAAGAAAAGGCTGCAGGAGTTAAGAGAAATTGCTCCTTTTGTGAAAAAGATTTAAACAAATTACCTTGTATGCTTTGCTGGGAAGATTCCAAAATAGATAAGATAGAATGTGTCTGTTTGAACCCCACTAAGACGCATTGTTATTATCACAGGCCAATTCAAATACTCACATTCACTGAGAGAGAACAACAGAAATTGAATGAAATGGGGGTAGTGAAGAAAGGAAATAAACGAGAATTGCCAGACGGTCGCGAAGTTCTTCCAAAACCGGTAGCCCGAAGAATTTTGGAAGCCATCCACTCCAAAACTCACTGGGGTACACAAGCCTTGATAGATCAATTTGCTATTAAATATGTCTGTATTGGGATGTATAACTTAGCCAAACAGGTCACACAACGATGTTTAACCTGTCAAAAGGTGAATAAGAAGCAGTGGAGACAACGGGAAGCTGGGGGAAGGGATTTAGCGTACAGACCTTTTTCACACATTCAAATTGACTTTACTGATTTGCCTAAGGTAGGGAGATACAAACATTTGTTAGTGATAATTGACCATTTAACCCATTTTGTAGAAGCTTTTCCTACCTCTAGAGCAACTACACAAGCAGTGGTGAAAATTTTGCTAGAAGATATCATCCCTCGATATGGGTTAATAGAGGTGATAGATTCAGACAGGGGGGCACATTTTACATCTAAAATCGCTAAAGAAATTGTTTCAGCCCTGGGGACAAAATGGAAGTATCACACTCCTTGGCACCCACAGAGTTCGGGGAAAGTAGAAAGAATAAATAGAGAAATAAAAAAACAACTAACCAAGCTGATGTATGAAACACAATTATCTTAGGTAAAATGTTTACCTTTAGCTTTGCTAAATATACGCACTCAACCCTGGACTGATGTAGGGATTTCCCCCTTTGAAATGCTTTACGGAATGCCGTATAGTATGGATGCCCCAGCGGATCATCCCGAGATAAGTAATCAACAAATTAATCATTACATAATACAGCTGACACAAGCTCGTGATAAACTCAGAAAAGCTGGATTATTGGTACAAAGACCTCCTCTTGACTTAGCGATTCACAATATAAAAGTGGGTGATAAGGTTTTGGTTAAAACATAGAAAGAAAATACGTTAACTCCAACTTGGGAAGGTCCCTATGTTGTGTTACTCACCACAGAAACTGCCATCAGAACCGCGGAAAAAGGCTGGACTCATGCAAGCAGGATAAACGGACCTATACACCCCTCCTCCGAGGAACCCTGGAAAGTAACCAGCGCTCCAGGAGATCTTAGAGTCACCCTAAAACGGACTTAAATGAACACTGTAAAGGTAGTTCGGGTACAATGAGACAGCGAAATTAAGTGTAACTACTTGATAACTGGATATTTCAAGATATATTGCTCGAACAAGGATTGTGGTTGTTATCCATTTGTATGTTTTGTTTGTAAAATTTGCCAAGAACGGTGGTGGGTCCATTGTTAGAGAGGAAGTCCACCTAGCAGTGTTTGTAAGAATTGCTATCAACTAGAACGGGAGCTTACTAAAAAGATTTTATGTGAAGGGGAAGGGTATTCACAAGGGGGGGCCAGGTCAGAAAATTATTGCTTCCATCCTAATGAACCAGTTCCTTTCATAGCTAAAATCATTAAGGAAAATTGTAGAAAAGCAGTACCTGGGGTCTGGTGTTCTTCACCGCAAGTGAAGGATAAGAACTGGGAATCTTATAAAAAGAGGCAACAAAAAACGACATGGCCCTCCTGAAGAATATCCTTGCTGCCGAGAAGATGGTTCCCCTCGCGGCTCGAAGCAACCGAGTCGGCGAACGAGGCAGAGGGATAAGAAAAGGTGGAGGAGAGAACCCACAGACTGGAACAATTCAGAAATGTTCCGAGAACTGCTTCAAGGATTTTAAATCCCAGAAATCACTCCTAGACCCAGAGGAGGGGTGCAAAAAAAACCCAAAAATTTCACATTAAAACACAAAGGAATTGAAAATAAAAATCCACCAGGACCACACCCTTCTTGGCAGGTTATGGGAATTTTAGCTGTAATATATATACAAATCAGCCAAGTAGATGCTTATGCGAACAAGCATCAACCTTTCAAATGGTCTTTGATACAAATAGAAGACTCGATAGTTATAAACTCAACAATTACGACTGCAGCCCCAAGCTTCCAAACACATTTGAGCTCAATTATGCGAGCAGGGACTGATAACACATACAAAAGACAAGTACAATCTAAGGCCTTTTATATGTGCCCAAGCTCAAATCCAGGATGGGGTTATTGCAATTGGCCTGGACATTACTATTGTGCATATTGGGGATGCGAAACTATTGCCTCTGATTGGGAACCGGGGGCAGGCCAAGACAGATACCTTAGAGTCAGGTGAGGACCACCTGGATGTCAAATACCCAAACATGGATATGATGGCACAGTGCAAGGGAGAAATCGAAATACCTGTTGGATGATTTACCCTAACGTAACCAATCCACAGGATCCAGGGTGGAATATTGGGAAAATCTGGGGAATTCGATTTTGGGAACCTGGCACAGACCGAGGAAGATTAATACTAATAAAGAAAGAAATAGCCCCAAAAGACCTAGTGGGTGTCAGTCCTAACCCAGTGGTAAAAGAGACCCCAAAATTATATACCATCCAGAGGAATATGTATATCAAGCCCAAAATACCCCAGAACATCATTTTCAAAAAAACGAGAACCCTTTACAGCCCTTACCGTGGCCACACTTATGTTGGTAGGCACTGCGGGAGCTGGTACAGGAATAGCTTCCCTAGTGAGACAAACAACAGAGTTTAACACATTAAGGATAGCAGTAGATAAAGATTTAGCTAGAATAGAAGAATCAATCACAGTCTTAGAAAAATCTGTTCAATCTTTATCTAAGGTAGTATTACAAAACCGAAGGGGGCTAGATCTAATCTTCCTTCAGCAAGGAGGATTGTGCGCGGCACTTAAGAAGAATGTTGCATTTATGCAGATCATACCGGGCTTGTTAGAGATACAATGGCTAAACTGAGAGAAAGGCTAGAGCAAAGAAAGCGAGAAAGAGACTCAACAGTCCTGGTATGAAACTTGGTTCAACAGTTCTTCCTGGCTTACTACTCTGCTATCTACAATTGCAGGTCCTTTGTTATTTTTGGTGTTCGGATTAACTTTCGGACCTTGCATCTTTAATAAAGTCATAGAAATTGTAAAAGGGCGATTAGAAGCTGCTCACCTGATGTTAATTAAAGCTAAATACAAGTACATCTTAAATGATGAAGAGGTGGAAAAAGAGCTTGCATTGAGCTATCAGGAATTAAAAAGATTTAATGAACAAATTATGAAAGAAGAAAAGGAGGGATTGTAATAAAAACAACATAAAAATTGTTCATTAAAATAGAAGGACTACCAAGAGTTCAATAAAATAACAAAGAATAGAACCAGATCTGAGAGGGCACAAGTCATGCACCCGTAGTCCACAAGAATGTCTTGATTAGTTTGAGCTGAGTTAATTAACCATACTTAAGTATCCATTGTTCAACGTGTAAAAAGGATCTACTGATAAGGCAGAGGTTCTGCCGGGAAGAGGAGTCTTCTTCATTCCAACGACCACCGGAGGGCAAAGTACGACCCCTATCAACAGGCAGCGCCGGCGCAGACACGATTGCAAAAGGGACACGTATACCAGAAACAAGGGGTATAAAACCCAAAGGACTGAGAGAGGAAAGTGCGCGCCGTTGGTGGAGTGCTAACTCCCGGCCGCCCAGCGCTGCTTTTGCTTGTTACCGCTTGCTTAATAAATTCCACTTGTTGATGTTCAATTGGCTCTGAGTCAGTGTGTGTGACAAACACTTATAACACACATGGTTCACAGATCTGACCAAAGTCGCTCAGACTCCACCTGATAATAGAATGGCACTAACTGGAGCTTTATCTTTCATGACACTTTCCTATGATTTGTGCTTCTGACAGCATCAGAGCACACCCAGGTAAAACTAAGCTTAATAGAGGATGAAGTTAAGCTTAGTGAACAGCATTTAGCTAGTCATTGGCCTCAGTATATTTAGTGCTAACAGAGTTAAGTGCATTTAACAACAGCAACTCTGAACCTGCATAATCTACTGCTTCAGTAAACAACACTACTCACGAATCAGCAACTGTGCAAATCCTTACTGAATGAAATCAGACCTACAGTGCCAAATTGATCATAATCAGAAATTAAGCCCAGCAGTACCCAGCCACTCTGATCGCTGAGTACCAGCTGGAATGCAATTTGGCATATTGTCTGCCAAATTTCACCCTCTAATGCAACGCACAACAAAAAGCATAGTCAGCAGGATAACCATAGATGAGCTGCTGCAAAAATATAACAGTGCTTAATTCTGAGAGGGAATGGAACGGGCCCAAAAATTGTTGGGAAAATGAGCATAAAGTGGTATAGTAGATACAAAACTATAGAACTGTGTAAAAAGTTAAAAAATATAATGACAAAATAATTATTTGCACAGTATTAGGGTCTAACCTATTTTGTGCACAAAGGAAAATCAAAGTGTACTGTCTCCCCATCAAAATTACAGGTTTAGAATATACTGCTTTGAAATCAAAAAATGAAGTTTTGAAAACATTGACTTTTGAAAGAGAGTAATAAGTAAAGCTCAGTATATGAGTAGATCTCCTCATGACTGAAACCCAAAACCTAAAAATAGGGAATAAGGTATTGTCTGAAGCTGAAAACTAAGAAAAACAGCTGAAGGAAAAATCAGGCCTCTTACAGAACCTCTCTAAATTCTTGGTTTAACTAAAGAAATCAAAAAAAGTGGAAAATTGTGCAGACCCCAAAATATGGCATAGAGACATCTGGCATGGTGATGATAACAATGAGATGGAGGAAGGTTCTGATTGTCCCAGTACCATAATTCCCATCCTTATGGGGCTGAAGCAAGCTTTTGTAAACTCCCTTGTTGACACAAGGACACAGGTGCAGTAATTGCTATAAAACAGCAGACATCCTAAATATAAAGGCTGGTCATCATAAGTGAAAACGGCAGGAAACGATAAAATTTTAAATAATTCCTCACTGCAAACAGGTCCTAATGGCTCCCTGATGATAAGAAATTAACCAGTGCCGAAATACTCATTGGTGCCACTAAAACCTGTATTTTAGGGTATGATTTGTTATATGACAAAACATAGAAATTCCTGAATGGTCAGTCTGGAGTTTTGCTGGATGAGGTGGAGGAGAAACATCATCTTTCTATCTGGAAAAACTGAGGTAAGATATGGGATCTTAATGATTCCATGAAATTTAATCAAACACAAGTCACATTCTAACTTGAATATTTAATATACCAGTTTGTTGTCAAGAACACATGCTTAGCAATACATTTGCAGAACACTCCTTAACTTTGACAACTTTCTAAATATTCCCTGGGTATTTACTTGTATAATCAATTATTTGACCAAGAAAGAAGTAGAATTTTAGTTCTTTTTTTTTTCCAGTGATGAGTTTCAGTATCACTTATACACATGAGGAGGAAGGATATTGGTGTTTTGAAGATTGTACATAATCCAGTGTCAAATGACTCACAAACCTAATTACCATCAAACTGATTTATTCTAGGCACTCAGTCATATTTCCAGAAGAGTTAATACAAAATACTCACTCAGAGCCCCATCAGTTCTTGGTGTTCCTCTGATGTTAGTAGCAGAGTGTCAAAGCTGACAACAGCTTTCTGGCCCATGTTTGCCTCTGGATCTGCATCCATGCATACAGTGGCAACTGATTCGGTGGTCATTGCATCTTCTCAACACCCTCTCCAGAACTTTCCATCACTTCAATTTCAGAAACATCTGCTTCCATGGTTGCAGAAGCTGTGATCTTCTCTGCATCAAAGACAATAAGAATACAAAAAAGTGAAATATTAATATACATAATTGGTCAGAATGACCCACAGTTCCATACAGTTTCTAGGTCCATTACATCTTGTTCTTGGGATAGTATTTCAGAAATGCATATTTCTACCCATCAGCTTTCTGTCAATGCCTGGTGTGAAATCAGTATGATCTGTTGCATTAGTTATCCATTAAATGCACTGCACGAGACCAATTAATAGAGTACTAATATTTGCCCAAAGTAGTACATTTGGCTATGGAAAGACACCCAGACTCAGTGGAAGAATAGAAGCTGAAACCAACAAGGTAAATTCTAAATATTTGTGCATCCTTCTATGTTACTTTGTGCTTATTAGTGAAGGTTGTTCAGCACAGGGACTATTTTCTGAAGTTTGAGTTTCACTGAACTGCAGTTCCAGGTGGGATGCTTCTATCAACACAATATTCAGTGTCTCAGCAGGATTCTTGGGAGTATTTAATGAAAAGTCTATGCAGTAAGAGACCTACCTTTTCTGATAATTATATGTCTTTTTCTCATTCTGATTGTCTGTTGTGTGTCTCAGTCTTCTACCTAAAGTTAGAGAGTGGCTTAATGGAAGCAATAATTTCCAAGAAGAGACAGAGAATTTGTTTTCCTTTTGATACCCTTGACAGTTATTGGCAGCATTGCAAGGCAAAAAGGGAATTTTGTACGCTGATTTCTGCTCTTCTCTATGCAAAAATGAATATTGAGACTACTCTCTCTGTTTTAAGAAGTTTAAGGCAAATTAAATCAGGCCTTGTGGATGACTGATTCAGGCAAGCTTAACAGAATTGATATTGCCGAGTAGAGCTAGATATTGATTGTTGCATGGTTCTCCAGAAACTTATGGATAACAAAGAGAAGAGAGAAAGATGGCTTCCCATTATACTATTGTTCAAAAGATACATGGTACTTTAAAAATTTTTTGTTGAAAGATAAAATTGATGCAACAGATCACTGATAAATTCACCCTTTTAAAATCAGGAATGTCCACTTAAAAAAAAATACCTCCTGCTTAGTAGAGAACAAGGTGAAGTCAGGGTAGGGGTAACCAGAAAAATATTTTTAAACTTGTTGCGATTGGAAGTTCACTTTATAAGCTATTGGTGTTTCTTTACCACAATATCTTGAAGTCATTGAAAGCCAATGAAAGTCATTGAAGAAGAGTGAAGCGAGCCAGTAAAGGTTCTCTCTGTGTTCTCACATGGCCCTCAACAAAGGAGCAAATACCTGCAAAATCTGTGACAGAATATTTTAAGATGGATCTACATCTTGTGCTGTTTCCAGAAGGAATTTGTCTCTTGCAGCAGGTAGGAAGAAATTAATGTGACATAAAGCAAGGGGCTCTGCTGTTTGTAGTGTAAGGCATGATGGGGCCATGCCATGTAAAAATTTGGGAAAGAGACGCCCACTTGCTTTCCAGATTATCCACAGATTACTGGGCCCAGGGCTGACTAGACCTTGCCCTTCTTAGTCTGAATGTTATCTGTCTTCCAAGTCCTTGCAGGACCTTTCTGATGCAGAGTCACAGATAATCTTACAGAGTAACCAGTTCAATACAATAAACCTGCTCATTTTCAATATGAATGTTCACAACCACAGGTTCATGGCATGGTTTAAACTAAGTCTGGGAACACTGATGATCACAGACTCACAAATAGTGGAGTTTATTGATTGCTGTAACAGAACAGGATTCATAAATTACATGAGCACCCTGGCTACCATGTGGTAAGGTTTACCTGATAGCCATCCTAATGGGGAGTTATGGGTACAGCCTGTCAGCTGTCCCAGGACAGAAGGGTGACACACCTCCTCTCTGAATTTACACTTAAATTATTTCCTTTGAGGGTGAGGGAAAGGTAAAGTTGATGTAATTTCATGATCAGTATTTGAGTGACTTCACTCTTATGTGTAAAGCATTTACAGATTTTACTTCATTAGAGTATGCAAAGCATGAAAAGCAATGTGTATTTTTGAGTTAATGAGGCAAACTTCAGCTTTTGTTCATGGTTGGGCCCTTCCTTGGCTTAGCTCCCATTGGCTGCATTGTTTTAAGCAGAGCATGACCACAATCTCTTAGTACCACTCCATCCTTTGTTTCCTGCCTTTCTCTGAGCAGTACACCAAGCTCCCTCAGTGTCCCTGCTCCTGGGGCTGCAGACTTCTTGTTTCTGCTGAATTACAGCCCACACAGACACTTCTCCTTGCAGTGCTTTGTCTTTCAGTGTTTCTCCACAGACTGAAGTGGCACATACACTTTTTCTGCCCCGAACTGCCAGCACTTATGGACAGCTACTCTTGAGATGGAGGCTTTTGACAAACCTGGTTAGAGGCATTGTTGTGCCAGCTGAAGATCACAGCTTCTTTTCTGTATGTAGGGCACAGTTGTGTTGGTCAAAATGGGATTTTTATTCTTGACACATTGAAAAAAAGGAACGACTGGAGAAGAAGAAAGTGACAAGAACCATTGCCACTTCTATCTGTCACAGTTATGCTGAAATAGTGCACTTATGGCTGTTACTGAGTATGTCTCTTGCTATCTTAATGTTCACTTTTATTTACTGGCTCTGGTACACTCACTGTCTTCTAGTCATTCCTGAGATTTAATTCCTGTAAGACATTCTCATCCTGAAACAGTTTTGAGTGAAGTATATTGTAGCTGCTTTCTCATACTTGGACCCCCTGTGTTTTATTTTCCCAGCCAGATCAGTTAAGAACTAAGAGGCTCTAAAATCTTCAGTTTGCAAGTACAAATATCTTTATGGCTCAGATATTACAGGTAATGATGGGTCTTATATATCTTTATGACATAGAAGCCATAAAACTAAAAGTCATCATAGTATTTGAAATGAGCCTTTAATTGTGCTCATAACTCACTGAAAATTCCTCACTAGCTAGCCAGCATGTTGTTCAGGTCAAACATAAAATTTGTGTTTGCTAGCTGGGAGAACAGGGATAACTTAGGACTAATGTTGTTATGTTTTATTTTGTTTCTCCCAGCTAGATTTAAAATAAAACCGAAAGGTTTTAATTACAGGTTTATGTACTTTTCTGTACAGCTAACATCCCAGTGGATAATACTGAAGTCCAATAGATCTCAGTAACCTCTTTGCTTCACTGTTACTGCTAAATAACCCTTTCCATATTTCCTCTAGAGCACAGTAGGGAGACAACGCCATATTCTGGGCAGGTCACAATAAAATTATATCTTCAATCTGAGTCTATTGGTTGTTAAAGTTTTTTGTTTGTTTGTTTGTTTTTGTTTTTGTTTTGGTTTTGTTTTTGTTTTGTTTTTTTAAAAGTCTAGTCCTTACACCCCTCACTGTGTTGCCCATCCTGGTTTAAATAGTCTCCTTACAAGACAATTCATTTTTAAGCAGACTTAAGTTCCTACACCTCCCTAGAATCCTTAGGTATTCATACAAATGTACACAAACCTATCCTTAACATAGCCAGGAGAATTTCTAATTAACTAGGACCAGATTTTTCTCCCTTTTCACCCTTTTCTCTTAATGACTTCTTAAAGAATGATTTTCTGAATAGTGTGAGAACTTACTCTTTCTGAGAGGCCATTGGAGACAAACTTCAGAAAAAGACAGATGCCTGCAAGGCCTAAACCTTTCTTCTGCTGGACTGCAGATGTCCTACATTGTTTTGCCTTTTAAACTTTCCAGTACTGTGGCTTAGCTTTCATAGCTCCTCATTTAGTGTGAAACTGAAGGACATTTCCAGGGTAACTGAGTCTGATATTATGAATTTCTCAGAGGCATTCGTGTGGATACTCTTAACAGATTGAAGCACTTGAGTAACTCAGCTGATCTTGGGAAAATAAGAGGAGGAGGGAGGATGGAATGGTTTCTGGGCATCTTCATCCCAGGTGTCCTCTTGTCACCTGCATCAGCTGTACTTGTGGCCTTGACTAATAGAAGTTACATTGTGTTTTGTCTCTAAGTGTCTTTATAATGAGAAGATTTGTTTGTCATAAAGGTGGTCCCTGTGATGTGGGAGGTCAGTTTAGAAGGTGCCACTTTCTCAAAAGCACACAAAAACTGCTCAAAAGCACATAAAAACTACAGGGAACACTCAGTAACCAAGAAGGCAAGAGCTTTACTTCCAGAAAGTTATTGCATTAAAAGTTTTGCCAGCTCAGACAGAACATTTTTTGTCAATTTAAAAGATTTTTTTTTTTCCTGCAGCAATTACCTAAACTCTTGTTGCATACAGGACTAACTGAAAACCAACAAACAAAAGATTATCATCTGCACAAACATACCTGAAACAGGTCATTGGGAGAGATCTTTGATCCTATGACCACAATTATGTACATTTACCACAAGGAACAGTTAGTATTTTTACAAACATTTTATTTCCTTCTTCTATCATTTTAGTCTTTTTCTGTACTCTTATTTGACTTTCCTTCACATAGCCTACCTACCCTGTGTAAAGTTGACCTGCTCATCTTATGCATCACACTATAGGAATCTTCAAAGGGAATTATAATCAAGACAGGCAGCACAAATAAAAACCTCAGCACCAGATGGTTTGCAAAATACACTGTATTTTACCACCATTCTTCATTCCTTCTGAAACAAGGTGATTTGCTTGTGAGCAGCTGTATCTATTTCAGAAGCTCTTTCCCTTTCTGGTGCATTCTTTCCTTTTCCTACATCACAGAGTAATTTGAGGTGGGAAGGAAGGTCTGCAGATAATGTGCTCAACCCCACAAACCAGAAAGGGGAGGAGCAGATTTTTCAGAGTCATGTCTGGTTGCGTTTTGAGCATCTCCAAGGATGGAAACCCTACAAACCCTTTTCCAGTGTTTGCTCACTCTCTCTGTAATAAAAGTGTAGTTCTCTTTTTTTTTTTTCCTTAAAATTTAAAAATGGAATTTTCTGTATTTCAGTTCGTATCTATGATAGAATAACATTAATGAAAGCAGAAATGGATATATTCTAAATGCAAGAATTAGAACCTTTTGTTAAATTAATAAAAAGAAAGCCACAAAACCTTTCTTCACATAAGTTTGATTTGCTTGCAGTTACTAATGCATAATGCTAGTTAGGACACAGGCATTCCTCACTTATTAGGTAGTTAAAAGCATCTGGTTGAAAAAGGAAATACTCAAATGGACTCTCAGGAATTTGAATTAAAGCTATGACTTGTTCAGGGGGTAAGCACAACCTTTTAGATAGGAATATATTTTTCTTGTTAATTCTTAAGTTTTTATATTGACTTTCTGTGATTCCAATGTGTTTTGGTTGTCCCCTTTTTCTCTAGCATAAGGAGTAGTCTTTTTAATTTTTTATATTGTTATGGCTTTTTTCTGTTTCCATTTTCCTTCTTTTCCTTTTCTTATCTTGTATGATTTTCTGGAGAAGTTTGAACAGCATATATTTGAAAGGCAGCTTTCATCAGGTAACAGAATTCAAGAGTTTGAGCTCTTTCATGGGACATTATGTTTTGTTTTTCCCTCTCCACAGGATTAGGAAAAGATTACCATGCTACTCTCCTTTGTCTAGAAAATGAGAACTGCACGGGCCCATGTTCTGTGGCATCTTCATGGGGAGCTGGAAACAGCTAACAACAAATAGGGGATTGTTTTCTGCAACTGGCATGCCTTCAGATAATCAGTTCTTGACTTCCTCAGTCTTCCCTGTTTACAGGGGAAAAAAAGAGGATGTGAACTGCTTTAAGAGCAAATAGTGATGTTTGCACCCTGAAAAACAAGGCCACAGGTGTGCACCCTCAGTGTGAGGGTTCTGTAGTGTCCCACGAGGGTTGTCTCCTGTGATCCCCGACCCCCCCCCGCTCCCCTCGTTAGAGGAGTCAGGTTCTCACTGCTCACTGCCCATTGCATACACTTCCAAATAGCAGCATTTTTGAGACCACTGTCTTGCTTTTTGGATGGGTTACAAGGGAGGCTGCAGAAAGTCAGCTGCATTTTCACATCAGAATTTTTCCTAGGACTAAGAATTACATTTGCATGCAGTTCATCTGCTTGAAAAGAATGTAAGTCCTTGTTGTAATAACTATGGTTCTGTGTAGCCACAAGTCTTTTCTGCCTAAGTACCTGTTTTTTTTCTGATTCCTCCTGTGCTGAGCTCACACAGGCTCTGGGTGGGGTGCCAATCTCCTCACAGGGGTCTGCAGAATGTTAAGTGAACAGGTCTTTCTGAGATCACCGAGGTACCAACTTTGGTTCCTAACATCTCTTTTTGTGCCCCTTTCCCGTCAAGAACACCTCTGTTTTCTTCTAACTGGGTATTCTTTTCTTACATGAAGTTAATTATAAGACTGGTGTAAAAGGTTCTTCCTTTCTTTCTTAAATCTCAATAGGGAATACTTTGCACCTCCTTTACTCCGTGTCCTGCATATTTCCAGTGAAAGTCACATGTTTGAAAACCCTTTTAAAAAGAAAATTGGAAATGTGGCTGTATTTCCAGTTTGAGTATTTGGATGTCTTGTGTTTTGACAATCTACCAAGACACTATAGATTGCATAGCTAGAACTATGATAATCCTGTATTTTCTTGAACCCTAGAAAACAGTGACTGCTACCTATCAACACATTATCTCGCATTGATCTAAGCTGTCTGCCTTTTCTGAGGCATGAACAAAAATAACTGTGCTTTAAAATCTGTTAGCTTAACATGTTCCTAAATTAATTTAGTCATATAGGTTTGATAACTTTCTTGTAGAACTATTAATTATAATTGCATTTTCAAATGACTGGTTTCTTTTAACACTCTGAGCCTCTTTTGGTATCTTTGGCCTAAAAACTGAAAACTGTTTTAAACTGTCCAAATTGTTCTTTCTCAGGGTGAATGTTGTATAAGTTTAACCCTACTATGATAAAGAATTATTTTAAAGGTAAATATCTCAATGTAAGCTTGAATGTAACCAATAAATTAAGTAAAAAAAATTACTTAGACAAGTAACTTTGAATGTCTGTGCTACATAATACCTGGCAGATTGTGTACATTTTTTGGATTTGCCTCAGAGTTGCCTTAAATTGGTCAAGAACTGATGAATAACAGCATGAGCTGGGACCTGTGCTTATCTTGCACCTGGCTCAGCCAAGGCCTGGAGACTGAAGTATATCTGGAGTCAAGTTAGTCATCTCAGCTGATGTTGTTTCAGTGAGGCACAGGACAACATCTGCATCTCTGCACTAGCCACTGGTCTCACTCCCCCTTCACTGTGAGAAACCAGCCTTGTTATAAATCTGGTTTCTAAAGGAGATAACAAAATAACTCTCTGTTGAAGGTCAGAGAGCCTCTACCGTTGCCTCAGAGGGTGGAGGAGGACCCAAGTGTTTATTTTACCTTTTGTATCAACTATAAATTCTGACCAAAACAAACTGAGGCTATAATTTACATATTAGTTTTCACGCCCCCTAGAATGCAAATGAAGAAAAAAAACCCCATGCCTTACACTTATGACCATAGTCACCAACATCCCACCCTATAACAGTTCCACCCTCTTGGGAAGGGTAAAAATTAGCGTACAAAAGAAGAGGTGGTTGGTGGCAAAAAAAGGAGAGGGGAAACATCTCTGCTGGCTTGGGATCAGTCGAGGAATTCTGTCTCTTTTCCTGAAGGGTCATCTTTGGGTAAGTTCTGGGCTTCCAACTGTGTTGGAGCAGATGTAGGAATGTTTATATATGTTTATCTATAGATAGATTACATATATCTATATATCTGTAACTATAGATATATTACAAATATATATGTGCATGTATAAAATATGATATATATACACATTATATTATCTATATCCCTCTAATAGATCTACGTTACTGCATCCCGACACTGTAACTAGTGCACCTCTCACTGGTAGTTCTGAATCTGCCCTCTGCTGGGTGAATTTGCACAAAAGTTCATGATTCTGCATTGTGTGGATTCTTCATGAACTGAACCACAGCATGAGAAGCTGGTAAACTGCATTATTTGTGAGTCCGTGATCACAAAAATTCCTACTGAACATGCTCAGTCTCATAGTGCCAAACTGGCTGAAAAGAGAAATGAAGTCTAGCTGCTTCCAGCCCCTCTGATCTCTGAGGATCAGTTGGAAGAGAGGGTTGTTAGGTTTTTTCCCTCCCAAAGTTTTATACCCTATCACAATACTAGTTTCAAAAAACAAGAGAAGGAAACATACCTTTTGAGTGATGCAGAACACAGAATAAACCTTTTGTCCATTGGACTCCCCTACCTCTATCAATAGCTTTAGTTTGTCTCCTGCTTGGAGCATTTTCTTCTGTTACAGGACATTTCAGATACAGAGATTTTGCCTAATACAGGGAAATATCAGTTATTAAAATTACAGTTCTGTTGCAAAAACTTTAAGAAAACATCCTTTAGACTCCACTTAAATTTTGTTTGAAACTATGCAAGCCTGAGCTGCTTTGCACCATTTGAGCTTTACTGGTATCATGAAGTATGTCTACGTACAGTCAGGAATTCCGTCTCTTGAAAGCTATGTGACAGAATTCCACATCCATTTTGATGTGAAGCTTTCATTTTCCTTGAGTTGCATATAGTACTGTATTTTCAAGGGAGTAGAATACAGAGCCCTCACTAAAATTTGATGTGTCTCTGCTTACAGGCAAAATCCCTTGAATAAAAACTTGCCTAATATGTAATATTTTTGTTTGGTGACAACTAAGTTGTTGTTTCCTTAAAGAAAGTGATTAAGGTGTTTCCCCCCCAGGTCCCGCAAAAAAAACCCCAACAAAACAAACAAATAAACCCCCCCAAAAAACAACAAAAACAAACAAACAAAAAACTACTGAAAATACTTTGCCCTGACATTTGGAGAAAACTGGACAAAAATCTTCTTTCCCATTAGAGGGGAGAGGTAATACTTCATTTCGTGTTTGTGAGCTGCAGAATATTGGCAGGAGGGATTAAAATGTTTGTTGTCAGCTGGAAGGGCTCAAAGACAAGAAATGTTGCTCAAAATTTATGTGTAAGATTGGTAATGAGGTGCATGAAATTATCCCCTGACCCCTAAATAAGTGCTGTCTGAGGTGAACAGCTGTTATTTATAGGAACCCTTGAGAAATGAAGGTGTCAGTTAAAAAACAGCTTTGAGGGATTTTTATGATAGTGGGAAGATGGTTGCACTTTGCCTAATTATGTACAATTTTTGTGATACCACTCTGTAAATTTCAGATGAGGGAATACCTACAATATCCAAAGATTGCAAATACTCATGTGTTATCAATGAGAGTACTTTTACATGCTGAGTACTCCTCTTGCCTATTATAGAAGGATAAAATGATGCTGATTAGAATAATCTGATTTCTTTTAAGCTATTTCCCCATATATTGTGAGTTGGCATCATGACACAAGACAAAGAAACAGTTTTTACTGCAATGCTGTGCATAGTTTAATTATGTTCTAATAAATAGCATAACTAAGGGTCATCGTCAGAAGGTAATTTTGTCTGTATGAGAGCTTATTCTGGTTGAAGAAAATAATAATATTAATTTTTCAGTTTTAGATAAGACTGTAGACCCTGCATGCCATGATGTAAAAAACAGGACTGGATCTACTTACAGAAGAGTGGGGGGGGGATAAGAAGTTCAAATCACGATAAATCACATTGCAATACAAAACTATCAAAGTTTTCTGTACTGACTGGTTGTGATGAGAGTATCAGTTTCTAGTCACAAAGATAACTTGTGTCAAACCATCAAAGGGTCCTTGGAGCATGCAAGTTAAATTAAAAAGTGCAGCAGTTCTCTTGTTCTCCTGGAACTCTCAGGGGCTTTAAGATCTCAGCAGTACAAGAGGGCATGAGGAAGGATTTCTTCCCAGGCATTAGCACACGCACCCTTAGATGTCACTGTGCTGAAAGAACAGGCAGTGACGCCTAATGCAGCAATTTTCTGAGCACCTGTTTGGTCTCAAAGGAAAATGTTCTCTGCTTCTCACACTGATCTGCCTATGTCCTTCTTCCTTGATTACTTCAGGGATCAAGTGTGTGGCTTTTCTTCCTTTGGCTTAATTCCTAGGATCTGCATGAACTGGTTTTGCCTTGCACTTTCTTTTTATTACTAACAGGTGCTGTTTCAAAACTCCAGGCATACAACTTCTTAAACTTCTGTCATGTCCATTCAACCAAGCACTTCCCCCCCTCCACCCCCCCAAGATTTACCAAGAAAACAGGAGTGTCCCAAATGAACTTGTGAAGTTCCTTGACTCCAGTAAACTGGCTGAATAAGTGAAAAGTGTGTGTGTGTAGCTGGTAGCCACCTGTGAAAAAGCAGGGCTGGGCTGTTCCAGTTCCCTGGGTGTGCTTGCAAGACATCGGTGTTCTGAAAAAAAAGAAAACCAAACCCAAGAAACAAACAAACAAACAAACAAAAAACCAACCCCCACCTACCCATCCCCCCAGCAAAAAAACCCAAAACCAAAACAAACCACGAAAAAAGCTGGAAAATTGTGGAAGGAGAATCTGTGTTGATGAATCTTCTTTTTCTTCCCATAGCATTTAATTCAGAGGTTTGGGTGCCCAGCTGTAACTCAAGAGACAAAGAACTGAAGTATCTGTTAATTTCTCTCTCTCTTACTTTTTTTTCCCCCTCCCATATGAAGCTTGTTGCTTGATCCAATGTTAACAATTTTCTTACCTTTTGAAGGATTCACAATCTTTTTATGCTTCTAGAATCTAAGTATACAGCTGCAGAAACAGAACTGTTTTGTGCTTATATTTCCACCAGAAATTATCTGTGGAATTTTCAGGTCACTGGAAATTATAAAAAAATGTTTTCATTTCATACAGGAACAAAGTTGTATCCAGAAAAAAGAAAGTACCTGTAGAAGGACATTTCTGAGACTAAGGACTCCTCCCTCTTACAGAATTCAGGTGAGACGAAAGGTAAAATGAAAATATGTTCAATGATGATAAATTAAATTTTACTTTGTTTTAATGTTTTTTTGTATGTGCAGAATGTTAAAAAGCAGGTTGGTGTATTCAGCAGATGCATTGCTATTAAGTATGCCACAGGGCAGATAAGAAGATGAGGATGTAATGACAACTTCTACAAGTGATATTGTAGTTTCAATAATAATGAGAAGTCTGTACCCTTTTCACTCCAGATCATTTTGTGCAGTACCTTTAATATCTCCTGATTAACTTTATACCTGCTCTGAATACCTTGGGAAACCACCAAAACATATGGATATTATGTTGAAAAACCAAACAAACAAAGAACCACACAAAACAAAAAATAAACCAAAAAAGAACAGACCCTCCCCCTCAAAAAAAATCAAATTAAAAAACCCCCAAACTCCCCCAAAAATCCCCAAAACCTCCCCCACAAAAAAAAAAAAAAAAAAAAAAAAAGAAAAGAAAAAAAAAGAAGATAAAAAAGTGAGAAGAATCCATGACATTAAATATGTAAAGTTCAGCTATGGCTTTGATGACTGTGAAGTTCTAATATTATAGTGTCTTAAGTCACAAAAATTCATTAACTTAATCCTTTTCCCTAGGATCGTAACGGAAAGTTGTTCCAGAGAGAGCAAAATATTCCATAACTGATGCTTTATTTCTGTTTTTCTACCCCGTGGCAACACATGTCTCCATAGAGACACTTGTGCTTTGGAATACTGTACACACTTCCCCAAGATTAAAATTTGGACAGCAAAGAAAAACTTCTATTTTATAACCAAGTAATCTGAAAATATTTGAAAATCACTTCTGCAAGAAATAATAGCAAGCAGTTAAGCTATATTTTGTTATAGAAGAGTCTTTAAAAGATAGATTTCTCTTAGAGAGAAAAAAGTAAATGTTGGGAATGCTTTCACATAGAAGCTTAATATATGTTTGTCTATATCATGTAGATAATTTTAACATTAAGTATTAGATTTGCCTAATAGCAGATTGAAGGTCAAGGGCACCAATGTTTTACATTCACCACTAATTGTGTCCAGCTGGATAGCTAGAAAATGAAAATAAAATGAAAAATCTAGAAATTAAAGAACAGGAACTACACATGTACCATCTAACTAAACAACCTCATTATTTCCTGGGTTACTTATTCAGTTCAGGGTTAAAAATTGATTGATGATCTATCCATAGAAATGGAAGGGGGTCCCTTATGGAAAGGAAAAAAAAGGTTTCCATCAAAACTTGCAGAATCTTTCATGTCTTTCTTCCACGTTTTCCCCATTCAACAAGACTTGGAAAAAAACAACAGAAGGAGAAAAAAGGAAATTTTTGTTTGGCAAACTGGGTGCTTGACCAACATAGAATGCATGAATGAACATGATAATGCTTCTTACAGCACTGGTTACAAACTTGTCACACATAAAGGATGTATTTTACAGAGGACATTGTCTTTACATTGGGAAAGTGTATGAAACAAATCACTAACTGGGATACAGGGTAGTTTTGCTGGAAATTACTCATGGACTTTCAGTGCAGAGGAGTTTGGTGAGTTAGGGCCTTGCCAAATTCCTCAGATCATTGTGTGGCTAGATCACATCTCCCCAGAATCTGGGATAACCCTCCCACCATCACAGCCTCATCAAGGCCTGGATTTAGGGATTCCTTGAATGGGACCTCTGCCAGTCCACTGAAGAATTACTGGGTAAATGAGTATGAAATTTGGGTTCCCTGAAGCATTAGCAGCAAGCTACATTCAGGACAACACACCTGGCAGAAATGCCACCTAAGCAACTGTGAAATAATTGCACAAAGATTGAATTTGAAGCCCAGGTGTTAATTCCTTCCTTTCAGGAACTATTGCTGACTGGCATGCTATCAATACATCTGTTGTAAGCTGTTTTAACACTTCTTAGATGTCATTGTCATGTCAACTGCCTCTGTCTGCTATCCTTCACAGCATGAACTGGAAGAAAAGCCTTTTTTTAAAAATAGGTTCTTTCCTGGATCACTGAATTAACCATCTAGCTCTAGCTAAAACCTAAGTCTGGCTTTGATATGTTTGACTCTAATCATCACAATAAAACAAATGGTGAGTGGTGTATCAAGATCATAGGAGATCTTTGGAGAGGGAGATGAAGTAAATTAGTCAATTCAGTCAATCACAGCAGGTTTTTTTACTCCAACTCTGTCACTTTTTTTATTTATCTGTGTGCCTCCTCCCTTGAGAACTCATGGCAAGTATTAGGGAAATCAATTTAAAGTCTTTTCATCTGTACATGCAAAATTAAAATGATGAAAAAGATATTACTTTAATCCCTCAAAAAATTTGACTACAGGAAGCATGCAGATCATCTTCGTATTTTAGATGTGTTTTTTGCAGCTTCACAAGCAATGAAAGTTTTCTTAACTAAAATGCTGGTGGAATAATTTTGAGTTTCTCAGTAATGATAACTGTTAGATTTTTTTCCTCCCTCTCATTTAAATCTCTAATTTTATTCTGGAGAGGCTTTATGTTGTCTTCTCTTTTAAAGATTGACAAAAAAGCTGTCTTGCCTTTGGCAGACTATAATTCATGAGATCAGTATTAATCCAGTTTTTAATAGAGCAATTAAAATGTCAAATATCAGAGATAGTGTAGTTTCTATTAGCTTGAACTGAGCTGAATATAGAAGCCATGAAAATGAGGAAAATTTTATTTTCATATTTATTAGTGATACACCTGAATAAGTTCCTCCATTTCTGGCCCTCTGAATAAAGTATGCTCATAAATGACATGTTAAGTCAAAAATCAGATAGTTTTTTATAGAAAAGAAAGAAAATTGCCCTTGTTTGAGTCTTTCATTATGTCCCGATAAATTCAGACTAATTAATTTGCATTGAAAGTGAGTTAAAGCAACTGAATAACATGGTATTTCTCACCTTTAGGGCATATTCTAAGGGAAGCTTTTAATTCTTCTGTCTGTTTTTTCTTGACTATTTACAACTTGTTTGGAGAAAATACAGCAGCTTTTACCATATCAT
Organism: Cinclus cinclus; assembly: GCF_963662255.1. NCBI lineage: Eukaryota > Metazoa > Chordata > Aves > Passeriformes > Cinclidae > Cinclus > Cinclus cinclus. The sequence goes on along the minus strand of NC_085084.1, from coordinate 21,161,050 downwards.
TGATAATAGGGACTTTTTGAAGCTATAATTGCTCTTGTTCTTCCTCATCAGGAGTTGTTTACCAGAGTAAGGAAGGCACTAGAGTTTTATGTGCTTCCTGCCATGCAGGGATTGCTTTATTAATGGACTTAGGCTGGCTTTACTAGGAGACACTGACATCTGGGATGCTCCTTCTTACCCAGCTCCCCAGCATGAGCCTCTGGTTTAGTGATAGTTTCAGAACAGGCTTGAAAAAAGGGGCCTTTTATGTGCAAGAGCCTGTAAAGTCTTCCCAAGACAACTCCAGCCTGCAAAAAGTTTGATTAATTGTGATCACATGACATGAAAGTTTTACAGATCTCTGATTTATGTTTTTACTGTACTTTATTCAAAGCATTGAATCACTGTTGACCATGCTTGGGGATACATATTATTGTTGTTTCAGGTCCCTGACTGACTATACATACAGCACTGAAATATGCTGCAGTTTTACTGAATAAGGCTGATCTGAGTCTCAGCTTTACCAAGCCAAGGGAAAAGGAATTGTTTGCTTAGAAACAGCACTGTGGTAGGATTTAGCTGAGGTATGATTTTGGTTTTGTAAGCTTTACAAATTAATTTGGATTAGAAGAAAATGAGCCTTAAAAATTTACATTTGATTCCACAATAACTTAGGTAATTTTTATCCATCATGACATAAAGGGCATGATATAATTTTGTGCTGTTCTTTAATAATAAACAGTTCTGACATAGCCATTTGTTAAATACATGTACAGCTTCAACAGAATGAAGTCTGATAGTCTTGAAACAAAATAGGCAATGAAAATTGGTGCCCACTATTTAAAATACATTTTCTTTCCTTATCCACTCTTTTCCTTGATAAGTGTTTGAAATTACACATCCTGTATTTCTGGTGCCAAACACAAGATGAAGATCAGGCTGCCCAAGCAGCTGTAAGTCTCACTAGGGGATTCTCCACATTGCATTCCCAGAATGGGAAAGGTCAGCAACTCGACAGCAGTTAAAATAAATAATTTATTTTTACTGTTAAAATAAACAGTCATCTGTTCCACAATGGGTCACAAAACTGGGTATAAAATGCCTGGGAATAATTATGACACACAGACAGTAATTGCCATCTTCCTGCATCTTTTGTTTACCTTAGTGTTGCCTCAGGGGTGAAAATAGTAGGTCCTTGGGTGAAAATAGTAGGTTCTTGGGTGAAAAGTGAGTATTTGGATGTTGAGGGCTTTTTGTTTTGTCTTTCTTTTTTGTTGTTGTTGGTTTTTTTGTTATTGTTGGGTTTTTTTCGTGTTTTATCCCCGTTTTTATTTGTTTGTTTTTTGTTGTTGTTGCTTTGTTTTTGTTTGGTTGTTTTTTGTGGGTTTTTTTGTTTGTTTCTTTCTTTCTTACTGACCATAGTACTTGAAGGAAGAGAAGAGTATATTGTTGCTATTCCATTTCCCAGAGTTCAGAAGTTTTCTGAGATTGCTTTGACGCTCAGTGTCCAAGCAGGAAGAGAAAGCTTCAGGACTAGGAGTTTCCTTTCATCAGTAGAGAGGAGTCTTGTTTTCCATCCTACTGGAGTTAATTACTTAGTTACCCACTTATCTGACTTCCTGATTTTGGTGCCTAAAGGCATACTGTGTGAAGCCACTTTTTGCACCAGTGTTTTGCTCTGTTCTGACAAATTAGTGATTAGAGTTTCCCCGTGTACTGTTAAATGAGCTGCAGAGTGTGCAGAAGTTGAGTTTGACTTTTGTATATAAGTTTATGACAGCACTTACAGAAACAGCATTTGTGGAAATCAGATTTTAGAGACTACAGTCCAGAAGGATCTTTATCAGTCTAATTTACTATAAAAGATGTCCACATTTTGCTTTTTAAATAAATTAGTTGGCTGAGAATGTCTTTTGCCATTCAGTTTTCCTCATAACATTTATCATGCTCTGGACATAGACTATGATACTATTAGAATGCCTTGTCACTAGCAGGTTATTTGGCTAGTATTTTAAAATACAGGAAGACAAAAGTGGTCAGAAATGAGAATAAGATCAAGAAAATGAAAATAGATTAAACAGGTAAGGATTGGGAACTGGTTTTAATAGGAATACCGAAAAAAAGCCTTGATATAAGACATTTTTCTGGAGAAAGCAGTACGGTCAATAGTGTAAAAAATATATGTATGGCTTTAAGACAGCTTTTCAGAATATGCATCCAGACAGAGGTGTGGGTCTGCACAGAGGCTGGGAGCAGCAATGAGGGTTCACTTTGCACTGAGATAAGCTCAGCTTTGAGTTTTAGTAGCAGGCTTATAAAATAGAGCTTCCTGACAGAAGGAGGAGTAAAGTAGCTGTTGTTTTGCAAAGTATAATTGTTCATCTTCATTGTCTCTGGAGCACTGCATCAAGGGGGTGAACTACAGGCTATGACCAGCCTGGGCTTATTTTCTCAGTCATGCAGATGACTTCTGTGTCAATTGGTCTATGAGTACATTGTCAGCTTCTACTTTCCCAGCTTCTAATTAGCTAAAGATCATTAACAAGGAGGGCAAGACCATGAGACAAGATGTGTCTCATGTTCCAGGATAAAAGCTAATTATCTGAGTTCAAGAGAAAAAAAATTAATATCATGATGCAGTTTAAGATAATTGCTCACTCTACACAACTCTGGAGCAAGTTTTCCATTCTTTAAGACTGTTATTCTGTTCTCTAGTCTAAGTGACCCTGATTTTTTCAACTTTCAGGTAGTGAGCACCAGGGTTTTATTTTTTCTGAACTTCTAGGCTTCAAGGTATAGCTTTCTCTGCTTTGGTGTGGCCTGTTTTGTTTGTGTCATCCACTGTTTTGCTTCATTGCTTTGAAGCAGCAGAGCTTTGCTGGAACATTCTCAGACAAATTAAATCCCCTTTTATAGAGCTGTCGACTGGTCAATAATTCCTTAAATTAATTTATGCAGATGATTCTCTCTACTCACCCAAAGAGGTTAATTGTATCACATAAGTGATTTACTTGCTCTTCCTTTCTGCTCATTTATTATTGTCTCTAAGGAAAATCTTGAGGATGTGTGGATTTGTAGCTTGCATGCACACTTCCGGGGAGAAGTCACAGCAAAGGTTCTGTCTTACAGTTGGGAAATAAAGTAATGAGAAATATTCTGGAACAACTCACCTAATATTATGTAAGGTCTTCCTCCTTATTAGCTCTTTGTAAAAATAGCTTCCTAAAACTCCAAGAATGGAGGGGAATTTGTATGCATCCCTTATCTAAATAGTTTAAAATGAGGCTTAACTGTCTCAGCGTCCTAAAATGCACCTCTGAAGAGCAAAAACACAAACCAGATTTTTCAAGAGGCCCAAAATCTTAAAGGACACCTGGAGATGAGATCAGGTTCAAGGATGGCGTTGCCCAGAGAGGCTGTGGAATATCCCTCACTAGGGAATTCCTGAACCATCAGGACACAATCCTGTACCACTTCTGGGATGGCCCTGCTGGGGCAGGGAGGTGGGACCAGCTGACCCACTGTGGTCCCTTCCAGCCTGGCTCACACTTTGTTTCCGTGACACCTAGTGCTAGCAAAATCTGATTTGTTTTGGTTTGTGCCAAGCAGCAATGGTTGCAATCTGAAAAGGGAAAAATTCTGATTTGAAAAAAGATAAAAGCAACTACAGTGTAGTGAGTCTGGCAGGAGAGCAGGGGCCCAAGAGAGCTGAGAGAGCCCTGACTCAGGAGGTTTTCAAGACATATCTGGATGTTGTGTGATCCTGAGCTGGCACTACGAATTTATTTACCTGTGTAAAGTGTGGGCTAATTCAGTCAGCTGGTGTTTTTCACCATGGCCGGCAATTTGCAAAAATGATCTTGAAAAAAATTTTGGTGTATTGCCCTTGCCCCCAGCAATACAATTCCATTTAAAATTTTCCAGCCATGGTGTATTAATTGTTGTCTGAACCAAGAGTATACACACCATACTACACCAAAAGCAAATTATGAAGAAAGAAAGCATAGACAAACATTTAATCTGGAAAATGCTTTCCAGTCTTTTCAGAGACCAAACACTTCACACAGGGGAGGAATGGACAAATTTCCAAACTATTTGCTAAACAAAGCATAGGCAAAATTCTTTATGAATAGGATGATTAATAATTGAATAGTCAGTCAGCTTTAAGTCTAATTTTCTTTCCCTCTGCTGCATTCCTGTGCTTACTAAATAATTTCAGAACACAGGTTCCCAGGTGACCAACTTTTCTAACCCCTGGCAAATCTTTAAAAGTCAGAGAGGGGACAGGCACGTCTCTTTGGAGGTCACGTTCATGATTTAGCTTATAAACAAGATTCCCTACTTTGCTCCTGGAGAGGAGGGAGTAAAATGGAGTGTAGAATAGTTGAACAAGGAAAGGGGGAAAAACAGGTGAAGGGAAATTTAAAATGAAGTGGTATTTGTTAACAAAAACGTCCTCTGTTTTCAGAATTAATTCAAACACAGGAATAACCAAAGTTTTTTGATGGGAAAATAGGATGTGAAGAGCACATAAAAAGATGCAGCAGTTAAGAGAAAAGAGATGGTCGCTATGTGTTTGGATGTAAAAAACAAAAAAACCCCCACCACTACCAACAAAAAACACACAAAACCAAACAAAATAAAATTTTAAAAAAAGAGAAAAAAGCTTTCTTTTTGACAAGAGGACTTCTTAACAAACAAAAAGGAACTGGGAAACTCTCCATTTCAAAATGCAAAATTACATTGTGGCAGTTAGAATAAATCAATAGTTTTGTAAAGTGAATGTGCATCTTGGTCTGAGTTTTCATGGGATCTTTACATTCATAGGAGACTGCAAAAGGAAACACCCCAACTGCTGCACAAAATACAAATCAGTATATGCCAGTGACTGAGAACTGGATGATCAGGGGGAGGAAGGGGAATGTTGCCACTGCTACCCATGGAATTAGTGACAGCGACATTTTTCTTGGACATTATGCTAAGAATATGCTGAAGGGAGCTGGAAGTACTTAAACAACAGAGAAATGTGCCCATACTTTCTCATTTTGTTTGTTCTTTCCTGCCATTTCTAAAACCAGAATTTTTTTAGCCTGTTAATCTGTCTGAATACCTGAATGCCACCTCAGCCATTCTGATTTAGTCTAAGCCAGTTAAGCTGTTCCTTTGTCTGAACTCCTGAATCATCTCTCCCCACCCCTCCTCTCCCCCCCCCCCCCCCCCCCCCCCCGCCCCGCTTTTTCTTTTTCTCTTGCACTATGGTATAAGAAAAAATTTACCTGATTTTTACTGCCCTTGATTCCAGGATTTCTGGACAGTCCTATTACACCTCTTTGTTCCTCTCTCCTGTTCCTCTCCAAACAGCCAATAGCTGCAGGAACACTCAGTGTGGTGTTGAAATGGCAAAATCTTTCCAGTCACAAATTTTATTGGCCTGTTCTGGACTTGTTAGCTGAATTTAAACTAGTGTTTGGCTTTCAGTGGAACAAAATGTTGAGTCAAGGGGAAAGTGTGATCTTTTGATGGGTCTTATTTCTTCTACTTCTTGCAAGCCTTTGCTCCTTAGCAAGTGAGATAAATTTAACATCTGAATGCTATGTAATTGTTTTGCAGTTTGTCAGTAACTTTTACATATTGCATGCTATCACTGTGCAGTTTCAGTCAGCTAGAAGAAGCCTTTTACTGCTCTGACTCTTTCTATTCCATCCTCTCTCCAAAAAAAAGTCCTACTGATTTCTTATATCTGCTTTTTTTTTTCCTGCAATGACCGAAGAATGTTGAGGGTGTAGACTTAACTTTTGAGATAGAGCCTAAATTATAGTTCAGATTCACTCTCTAAAAGGGGAATTGCTGATGAGAGCAGGTAGGAAGCAACAGGAACACCTCAAACCTCCTTTGCTCCTTCTACAACCAGGATCATGTCACATGAGTTACCAAGCCTCACTGGAGAAGTGCTCAGAAGACACTGTGCAACTCTCTGGGCTGGCAACGAAAAATAAGTGGTGATTTACTCCAAAATGCCATACTTTCGGTGTCAGCAGGGGTTGCCATGGTCCACAGCACTGATTTTCCTGCTTACAGTGGTGACTTTTGCTCTGCTGTGTCCAAGGTCCAGACTTGTTGGGGGTGGATGGGGAAGTACTACCCAAGTCACCTGCAGGGCTCCAACTATGTGAGTGTGTCACCTCATAGCAGGGAAGGACAATCAGTTCCCACAGTGAAGAGGAACTGAGCAGAGGTCACTGGCTGCTCAGCAAAGTCATGAAAGAGAGGAGGTGGCTGTAGCCCAGGTGCTTGTAGGAGTTCAGCAAAGGGTCAGGTGTCCAGTTACAGGTGGTTACAGCTAAAATCATCCCAACACAATTCTCCAGGGCTGATTTATTATGCCTTAGTATATTATACACGGAGAAGGAGGTAAGAGGGAGGTCTTCAACACATGGACAAGATTCATTTTCCCTGAAAAATCCTTCTTAAACATTGCTTATTGGTGGTATTTCTTCTCACTCCACATGGATATGCAGATGTTCCGCATATTTGCCATTATCTCATGTATGTAAAAAGAAGACAGTTTGGTTTTGGTTGTAATAAATCCCATCAGTTCTCTTTTTACTCTATTTTTCCACCAAGAAATTTGGGTCATTTGTTTAGATTATTTCTGAAACTGGAGCAAGTTTTGTTTTGGAAATACCACTTAATTTTAACTTCCCCTTCACCTGATTTCTTCACTTTCTTTGCTCAGCTACGCTACACTTCCACCTTATTTCCTCCTGAGCTGTCAAAGCACTTTGACACTATTACAGTTTACTATAGGAACACCTAATTAGGCCTCTGACAGGGCCAGCTCATTGATTGGACTCAATGATCTCAAATATATTTTCCAACTTTAGTGATTCTATGGTTCTATAACAATTCAAATACCTACATCTTCATTAGTCTCTTGAAAGGGTCCATGTCCTTTATGGGATGTCCAGTGCAGTGTGTTAAGATGCCGAAGTCCCACATGTGACTTCAATTTCCTCCAAAGGCCGATGGGCTCACCAGGTTCCTGCCTGTGGGCTCAAGGAATTCAGGTTTGCTGTGATGGGAGTGTTTAGAAGACTGACAAATCAGGCCAGCTTTGAGCTTTAATGATTTAATTCATTAACAATGCCCTTGTTGCTAGTGGCCAGTTCTCACACCACGTTAATCAGCATTTGTTATACACTGAACCATTAAATTAAACAATTGGATCCTAAATTAGCTGTGACTTTTACAGTGTTGTGGAGCTGCTGACAAACAGGGAGCCCTGAGGGCTGGAGTCCCTTGCTGGCTCCTGCCCTGAAATCAAGGGGAGGGGGTTAAGAGAGCTTCAGGGAGAAAAATCAGAACTAAGCTGAATTTAATTTCCTTCTTCTCGGGTTCTCCCTCCTCATGCCTGTATTTAAGCTGTTGACCTCCCCGTCCACTGGGGGAAGGTTTCTCTTCTGCTCAGTCTTCCATTTATTTGGATGTTTTCTTCACACTCACCTTTCCTGTGTAAATTTACCCTCTGTTGCCTTTTGGGATGATCACACCCGTCACATCCTTATCTAAAACTGTGCCTGGCTTCCAGGATTACAGAAACCTTGCATCCTATTGTTACTCCACATTGGTACACCTATATCCAAGTTCAAGGTGAAATGACATTAAATTTGTGCAGATTGGTACTTCTGTGATTTGTAGGTCAGCCTCTGCTCTGGCTGGAGTGCTGACACACCTATGAATATCCACCTTTCCTCACAGAGCTGGAGGAGTGCAGAGAGGAGAAGGTTTTCTTCAGAATCTAGAGGTTCATCCTTGAGTAATTTAGGGAGAGGGAGAAGTTGTGAAAATAACTTTTTGCAGTCTGGAGGAGTAAGAATTACTCTAGTAAAACACTTGGGAGAGTTGTGTGACTGTTTAGCTGTATGACTGTCCTGAGGAAAAGTGAAAAATATTAGTTTATTAAGCTGAATAAAATTGTTCTTGCCATTTTTACATATACAGTTAATCAAATTTGATGAATTAATCACCTACGAGTACATATTAAAATCTATATTTCAACACTGCCTGTTGAAATTCTTTCAAGAATTTGTTCAAGAGTAACTCTGATATATCTCCCAGTTATTTCTCCCATTTTTACATCTGACCATCAGACTGAAAATTATTTTCTTGGCCTGGCTGGGGAGATTCAAAGTGTAAGCCAATACATGCCAACTGATCTGCTCCTTTAGCAAACAATTTCTACTACATTATACATGACCAAGAGTGTATTTAATGAAGTGCTTATGACAATAAGTGCAGTGTCAGCTCATGTTTTATATAATACAGGATTAAATATTTGCATGAATTGAGCACAAAGTTTCTGGAGCCAAAGATTATTTTATGTATTGCATTTATGGGGATATTTTTTAAAAGGAAAAGCCACCCAGTACAACCAAAGTGTAACCCAAAATATGCGCAGTACAATGAGTTCTACAATAAGAGATTTCCTAAAGATGGCAACATTTTGAATGGGGGAATCAAGTCAATGAGTTAATTAGTTTCCCATTATTTCTGCCTTTTGTAACCAAAAATATTCATGACAACTGGAAGGCAAGATGGAAGTTGCACTGTAGAGAGTGACAGGTTTTCTTTGTGTGTTTGTGGGCTATAAATATACTAGCACTACTTCAACTTCTCACCAGGGAATAAAGTTTCATAATTTTGTTCAAGTCAATGAACATTGCACAAAGTGATGACTACATACTATGACACAATGACTTATTTGTGGTTCCCTCAGCAGTATTTTTTTGTCACTCTGGTATTTTAGGATCATGTTTACCTGAAGCTGAACCTGCCATAAGACACAGAAGGCTCTACAGTGTCGTCTGCTCCCTCCATATGATCTCCATGGTACAAGAAAAGGACGCCACACTGACATTCTGAATTGGCCATTTGTCTGTTATGACTTGGTAGTAATCAAGAGATTGGGCATTGTTGAGAAGCCTTTCCTGCATTTATTTGGCAAATCCAATGAAAAATTACCATCTGGGTGTCTGTGTGTCAGAGAGGACATGGCCAGTCTGGAAAACACCTGATCTTCAGTCCGTGCAATAACTGGAATAACAGTTTCTGTGGTGGGTTTGCCATTGCCTGACTTTTTGATTAATGTTTCTCATAATTTCCCTGACACATGCTCCCTGTCACCACCAGTGTACCTGACAGAACGCTGCTCTGAAGCCCCTGAACGTCCAGCCAGAGAAAAACTGTGAGTAGTTCCCTACAAGGATGATGTAACATAAATCAAAAAATAGGAGAAGACAAGGCAGGTTGTTTTTGAGAACACACACCACCCTTGGCTGTCTGAGGACTGAGCCTGCTATTGTGATTTGTACAAGTTTAAGCCTTGACTGGGAAAAGAGGGAGAGAACAATGTAATTGCCAGCATTTCTTTAATGAGCTGTAAGAAATTATCGTTAACTGGTGTGCATTGTTTTTCAGAAACACACAGCTCCATGATGGCATGCCACTGGTGTCTGTGCCATCCACTGGCTGTAGTAAGATTCAAATGAAAAAGAATTATTTTCCATTTATCAGAGTCCTAACAGGACTGAGATGTTTTCCCTTAGTCCTCGGCAAGGGAAGCTGAAGCCAGTGTCCAAGAGGGAGGCAGTGCCCTCTGCAGTGTTACACGATGCTTTTCATGCACAATTCACTGTCGCCATTTGAATTCTATTTTATCATCACCAGATAACGTTTTTCTGGGATGGAGAGCAAAACTGGGTATTTTAACAGCTTTCACACTCCCTGAGCATTGTCTTTCAAACTTGCTGAGGAATTTAGAAACTTAATTAGTACTTACTGGAAATAAGTTGGAAAATTAGAAATTCAATAAGTACTTATATTGCCACAGCTGTAGGATCTATGTATCATGAAACCAGCATTTAAGGACATGAAACCTGCAGCTTGTCTGAGCCACTGGTCCTTTTCAGAAGAACCAGGGCTCTGCTGTTCATACCCACTTCTCCAGATTTTCTGAGCACCCTGATGCACTGGAAATCTTTCACCTGCTTTGCTCCTCTGCCAGAGGAAACATCTGTGGGTCTGGTAAGTCAAAAGTGACAACAAGCAAAACATAGTCATCTGCCATACAGTATTTACAACCTGAATCCCAATGCCCCATAAAGATTTCTAATTTGTAAATGACACTCTACAGGAAACATTGGGTACAGAAAACATCCTGTGTTACCAGCACTGTTTTTAGTACAAATCCTAAACACAGCTTCATATTAGTTACTGTGAAGGAAATTCACTCCATCTCAGCTAAAACCAGCACAGTAATGATTTGAAATCATATAAAGGCAGTGTATTTCCATTCAGTTTTGACTACTAAATTACCTGCAAAGTGTCTTTGCAAATGTTGTGCTTTTTTCCCCATATATGAAAGGATGCTGATACTCCCTGTGAGAGTGTGCCCTTGTTCCTCAGGTTAGTCTGCCTGTCTGGCTTGTGCATCATAAATGTAGTTGTTACACAGCTGTGCTTCCACATGTGTACCCTCTGGGAACGCATCCTAAGCCTCACTACCCGTTGCATCTGGGGTACAAAGTTGTGATAACCAGTCCTGTTGTTAACACTACCTAATAATTACCTTTTCCACTTTTAATTTTCACGCACATCTTTCTCTTGGCTCTTTTATCAATTGTTCAAATTTTCAGGCATTTTGACATTTGGGAAAAGAAAGCTTTCAGAGCCTGACCTCTGTCTTTGTAGATTTTAACTCTATGGAATGACTCTGCTGCCTTGACTGATTCTGAAAATCTTACTTTGCATTTTGTAGCGTGCAAATTTGTGATTACATTTTGTTCCTTAACAAGATTTGTTCCCTTAGCAAGTTCATTATACTTCTTAAGAAATGGTCTTGTGTAGTTGCTTGTGGGCTCCATGTGAATTATTGAAGGTACAAGTTGCATCTGAGGTGAGACCTTGCTTATTGTGAATAAATATATTTGGGGGGGGGGGGGGGGGAAGTTTGGCTCAAATCAAGAGCTCAGAAGAGAAAACCCTGTGGTGATGCTGCTGACTTTTGCAATAGTTTTGCTAATAGCAGAGTTTAGCATGTCTTGGCTAAAAAGTTTGTGGGGCATAGAGGTCAGGGCTTTGAAAAACAGCTCCTCAAGTCATTCCAGTAGAAATTGTTCTAGTTATTAATTTGTCATAATGTCTTCAGAATTATTTGCTTGGGTTTTTTTTTTTGCTTTCAGTTTGATAACATTCCCCAAAATTTCTCTGACCTGATTTCAGTTACCCTAAAACTGTTGAATTTTACTGGCTGATTTTGTTTACTTTAATATCTTTCATGCTTTCTTGAAACTGTATTAGTAAAACCTATTTAGATATTAAAACCCCAAACCAAACAAAAACAAAAACCAAAAAAACCAAAGACAAACCCCAAATCAAAACAAACAAACAAACAAAAAACAAAACAAAAAAGAAATACCAAAACCACAAACACTGCCCTCTGCTCCCCCCCCCCCCCAAAAAGACAAAACTCCAAAACAAAACAAAAAAAAATTAGGAAAAAAGCTCATTAAAGAGCTTTTAATGACAGTAAATAAGTAAATGAGATTCATAAGAATCATAATTCATAAGAATCACATTTGAATACCTTTTTTTCTCTCTTTTATCTGCTTTGGTTATCTCCTAATATCTTGATATGATGGCAGCTTTTTTCCCTGACTTCACGAATATTTCTTGACTTCAGCACAGGTGATCTCTGACTTCTCCAGCTTTTCTTTATTGAAAAGACTTCCTAATTTTGGCTGACACTTCATATTACTGAATATGGGTGAAATGCCTGCTGAAGCTGCATGAATGCTTTTTAACTCAGGACTTGCAAACAATCAGGTGGCTCTTGGCAAATTTTGTCATAAAGAACTTGCAGTAGGCTGATCTGTTTTCTGCAGGTTGATCACTGAAACTGCATCTTTACAAGCGAGTGTCTCCTGGCTAACTTGCTAAGTGTCATGCTCTGAGGTCAGGGTCAGTTTAAAAATTGTCATTCTTTTTTGGGTGCCTCATGGGAAAACTTTTTCAGCTGTGTCTGGGTGGAGCAGTCCTTTATGTCTGTAGAACTACCCCTGATTATGACTGAATTATTTTGGTGCAGCTGCATCAATCAGCAATTGTCTATACAACTACAATCTTAAGTTGCAGAACAGCCCTTTGAAAAGTGTGCTGGGGATAAACTGTTTAAATTAATTAAAACATATCCCTGTTCCTCTTGATAGTATAGGGTTAAAATGTCTCTAAAATCATGGGAATTATATAGATTCAGGGGATGGTAAGAAAGGTTGGGTCTGGTAGGCCTGGGAATGGGAACTAGGCCCTGGAAAAGAGTTAGATCAAGTGAAACTGTGCCTGTGTAATCATCATATGATAAATGATACGATTATTTGGTAGTCGAATAGTTATTGTTTAATTGTAATAAGAATCACGAGAAAGACGTTTGGGCGAACCTGATGAAAATTATAAGAATCCATGCTTGGATGAAATCAATGTATACAATAGAACAACATGGGTTTAATAATTAATATATAGTTATATAATGAAAAGGGTATAAAAACATGTCCATCTCAAATCCATGTTGGAGTCAGATTTGGGTTTGTACCCCGGCTCCCAGAGCTCTTCAATAAAAGCACCTGCATATAATCATCCTGTGATTATGTGTTTCCACGCTAACACTCTCTCCAGTCACTTTGGTTAATCAGACCCTTGCTCTGTGCTGGTATAAACCTGAAAATACCTGAAAAGAAGTCCAAAAATCAGCTACAAAGATCACTGAAAGTAATGGAAAAAGCTCGCATCATTTAAAATGTACAGCCTTTCACGTAGGCACTGCAATTTTATTCAGGTTTGAATGCAGCTGAGGGTGAGAAATCAGTGATGGCCTCAATTCCTTGATGCACTGCCACAGGGCACACAAGTAATTGGTAGCTGATGCTTATGGTGTAAATGCTTCACTTCAAGTAAAATAAGAGATTATTATGGGGGGATATATTTAAGTTCACAGTGAAATTTGTAAATATTTGTTTGACACAGCTTGTTTTTCTTAGGCTATGTGAAATGCAAACAAAAACTGGAGAGCAGTGGTAAAATTGTCAGGATGAATGATCAAAATCTTCAGTTCAAACAGTTTCAAAATCTTATTGGCTCAGTAACCTTTTAAAATTTTCCTTGATATTTGATTTAGTGATAAATAGTCACTGTTAAAGAGCTACTTGGAATTAACAGCCTGATTTCAATGACATTGTTTATCTTTATTACTTTCTTTTCCAAGGTGTTTTTTGAAACTCATAAGCAAGGTTGCTGAAGATTTAGAGCTCATTGATAAAGAAAACTCAGGCAATATGATATTCCATATTTAACCAAGACAGTAATGAGAGTCCACTGTGGAAGAAATTTTTTCCTTCATTCTGGTGTGATCAGTGTCTTTTTGATGACCTCTTACCTGGATGACAAAAAGAAAACAGTCACATGTCCTGTGAGGAGTAAGGACAGATGAACTTAGCAATAAAAGTTTTAACTCACAGGAGAAAGTTCAAGGCATTTCGTTTGGGCCATGAAAGTGTTGAATATTAAAACAAAGTTTCGATATTTAGCAAAATTTAGATTGCTTTACTTGATATACACGGAGCAAGGAGCTCTGGGGAACCTGAGGGGTCACTGCCCACTCCACGCTCTGTTGATCCTTGGTTTGCAGCTCCTTTGTATAGTATGGTTTTCTTTGTAGTCTTCAGTTTGTCATCTGGTCTTGGTAGATAAGGAACAGTAGACCTGGGGGGTCTTGTCTTAACAGATGAATTGCAATTGATTACACCAAGGCAGGAAATCTGATATTGCAAAATCTTTCAGGCTGCAATTGATTATACAAAGGCAGGAAATCTGATTTTGCAACATCTTTCAGGCTGTGGGAAAGCCCCATTTTACAAACTGATATCAAATAGAATTTACTAAAAAACACAATATTCATAACAGGGGGATTTAAACAAAATTATTTAATCACATATATTAATATTCATGCTTCATTTCAGGCCTGAGTATTCTGGTTTATACAAATCCCACTACTTTTATGATTGACACAAATAATTTATGAATTATCACAATTTCATCACTTTTTTAAAATCTTACTGATTCGTGTTCGAGCTTCAAATTTTGTCAGTACTTCTTGTACTAGATTTAATTAATTTACTGCCATTAATTTTGTTGCCATCTCAGGGTCTATTGGTATTGTAGCAACTTGCATTCCTTGAACTACTGATTGGATTAGTCGAATGAAGCATGGAACAAGACAAGGAATGAACAGTAGTCCTAATAATGCACATGTTAGCATAAAACCTAATTTCTTCTACCAAGCTTCTTTTAACAAGTTATTCCACCAATTATCATTAAGCATAGAGTTCCAGGTTTGTACAGGTTCATGAGTTATTAGTTTTATTTTTACCGTAATTTTAGTAATTACTTTACTATTATTATCATCAATCTTTAAGCAGCATTCAGAATTATTAAACTTTCTACACACTTTTCCTTTTTTAGCTAATAGATAGTCCAGGGTTAGTTAATTTTAATATTCTACTGCTCTGGTTTTAGCAAGTTGTTTAGCTACCATTTCTATTGCTCGGGCTGTTCAGTTGGAAGTAATTTTTACTACGGCTTGTAGCCTGATAATTCTATTTAGCATATAAATTGGAGTGCGATAGCCCCAGTTTCCATTTTGAGCCCAGGCAGCTGGTCCATAGTATTTGATAATTTACTCTGGGGGCTATTCATCATCTTTCCAGATTTGGGTTCCCCCTATGGCTGGGCTCCTTTAGTTTCAATACAAAGTTTCATACAAGGGAAGTTCTAACACTTTATTAACTTTTTTTTTTTTTTTTTTTTGGTAATGTGAAAAACGCAGGCTGGATAATTCCTAGAATACATGTTCCTCTTCATATTTTTGGTAGGGTATTATAAGTTCTTTTCTACAGATTCAAAATATTCCATTGTCCTGGTTTACAATTCGAGATATATATTCTATTACCATCTGAGAAGGGTGATCATCCTTATCTCTGTGGGAAGTATCTTCTGTTAATGGGCCACTGACTCCTACTGTATAACTGATAAGATTGCATCATCCCATTGGGAGATGCTCCAGCCAGGAGGAGGAGCCAAGCCTTTCCTACCTAGATTAAAACTGAGGTTTAGAACACCAAAGGCAGCCTTTTTCCACTGGATTCCAGAGGAAGAACCAGACTTTTTCCAATCATCACTGGGCCCTTCAGAGCAAAACTGCACCTTCTACAATACCACTGCTTCAACTGAACCACATCTGTAACCCAGGAGGACTGTAGTCACCATTTAATCGGACTGCACCAACATCTTGACTGACAGGGTATCAGGTTGTATTCTGACTCTGTCAGTGGTTTTATTTTTTATTATTGCATCTATTTTGTTTTTTCTTTTTCTCTTCCCTATTAAAAATTGTATTACTGACTTGAAGTCTCACTGGTTTTGCTTTTCAAACCAGTGCATCCATCTGGGGCTTTCCAGCTTAGTTTAACTGATTTAGGTTGTTGACAATAGGTTTTTACATTTTTTTACTTTTTTTGTATGGGTTAGCTTCATTTTTATTATATCAGCATAGTCTTATAAAATTGTTCTTTATTCAATTACTTTTACTTAACTTTCCTTAATATCTTTTTGGAGCTTTGGGCCACCAAGAGTGACTGCTTGTATTTGTAATCAGGATAGTCTTACAGGGGGTGTGTCCTACATATTGGGTAAAGTTAGTTCTCTGACATGTTATATATACTTTTTTATTACTTTATGACTTAAAATCAACTCTTAAGGTCTATTGACTTCCCTTGATATTTTCATTTGATTCTACTGTAACAACTGCTCTGGGCCTAATCCTTAACCCCATCCATGGCCATTGTTCAGTTATTTGCATTCCATCGTAGATCTAACAGTGAGTTAAGTTCAGTTCAGTAGTAATTTTTTAAATTAATTTAACAAATAATTTTTTTCCCGAGGTGGGTAAGTCCCATTTGCTGAGTTGTTGTTTCAATTTTTTGTACAAGTTAAAACTTCCATTATGGTTTGTCCTCATTACCTTGAATGTTTTAGTTGTATTCTTTATTAATTTCTCCTTGATCTTGCACTCCTCCCTGATCTGAATATCCCCAAATACTTTCTTTTGTCAAGCAGAGGTATGCTTCTCCTACTGGGCAATTTTTGGTATGCTGGTGGAGCCTGCTCTCCTTTTTCTAAATTGGTGGCTACCCAGTAACTTTTTCCCATGATAGTGCAGGTTTCTAAACTGTGGTTATTATAGCAGGCTGAATTGATATGTGTGTGGAAGGAAAGGGTGGATACCATGCATCTGCCATACTTGATTGTCTGGTAACACTTGGAACAAGCATCAACAGTATTTCCTTTTATAATAAAGAGCAGTAGGATGACTTTCATGACTATTTTCATCCCTTTGTCTCTCTTAAGGCCTATGGGGTTGCTACTAGTATCCAAGGTTTGTTTAATCTTCTTGGCAGCAGGGACTATGTCCTGGGGTCTCCCACTTTCTCCTTTTGTTCTGGTATTGTTTCTTCATTTTGTTCCAGCTTTTAGCTTTAACATTCCAGTACAAGATACAGCAGTAACAGCAGGGTATATGCAACCATTTCCTGCACGCTTTAGCCAATAACCTTGCTTTGGTTTTCGGTTTTTTCCTCGTTCCATTCTCAAATAACTCCCACTAGTTGTGATCATTAATTTCGATTTCTCTTTGTGGTGATAGGGTATTAAGTACCTTATTAGTTTTTTACATTCATTTCTTCTACATTGGATACATAATGCAAATGTATCCATAGCATTCCACCATAGGAATGACACTTCTACAACTCAGTACAATATGAACACTTTTTCTTGATGAACAGGCTCTAGTTACACCCAAGGTTTGGGACAGGTGACTTTCAGTCTTGATTGGGAGGCCTTCGAGACAAGTTGATCCGGTATCGACATTAAGTCCTCTGAGTATGCACGTTGAGGTCTCCGGCTCAGATGTCACTGTCCAGCTTGCAGTAGGAGGGGTTTACAGGACTTTTGAGTTTACTCACATATGTTCATCCTTTTTCGGCTGTCCATACAGCTATTTCAGTTGTTCATAGAACTAAATATGGTTCTTCCTATTTTGGATCCAGGCTTTCTTCTTTCTATACTTTAATTAGCACATGTTGTAATGGCTTAATTTTATGTATGGCAAATCCTAGAGGTACGGTTTGAGCTAAAATTCCCTTCTTTCTTAATTCTTGCAAGTTTTTGTTGATTGTTATCATGTAATTTTCAAGAGAAGGGCCCTGAACTAAGGCCGGATCAAGGCATACTCCTTTAGGATAAGGCATACCATACAGCATTTCATATGGTGAAAACCCTGTTTTCGAATTTGGGATTGTTCGTATATTAGACAGGGCTAGTGGGAGGCACTTTGTCGATGGCATTTTAGTCTCAATTATTAATTTTGACAGCTGTTGTTTTAAAGTTTGATTCATCTTTTTGACTCTTCCAGAAATTTGAGGGTGCCAGGGTGTATGATACTCCCAGCTGATGCCTAGTGCCGAGGTCAGTAACTTAAGCACCTTTGATGTAAAGTGCATCTCCTGGTCTGAGTTTATTGCTGGGACCAGGCTGTACTTTGGTATTTTGTGTTCTATTAATATTTTGGCTATCATTTGTGATGTGGTTCTAGCTGCAGGGTATGCTTCTACCTAATGGCTTAATTGATCTACTATTACTAGCAAATATTTACCTTCCTATTTTTGATAATTCTGTAAAATCTACTTGTATTTTTTCCAAGGGCCTGTAAGCTGTTGTTGGGAGTTGGTTCTTTCCCTTTTCCTTCTGTGGAATTTCCCCCATTGTCATGCTAAGATACCTGTTGATTAGACATTTGTGGTAGGTGGAAGGGGATGGGGACGGAAGAGGGAAACCCCATGAGATACAAACAGCCTCAAGAGGAGACAGAAGGCTCTGCCCTTCTGGCCCATTTCTCCCACGGAGTTCGGACGAGAAGGACGATCTCCGCCTCAGACCGATCTCCGCCTCAGCCCCATCTCTGCCATCCTAGCATCGGGAGCCATCCTCACTGCTGTCAGACCCTGCACTGCTGCCTTCTTGCTTTAACTTGCCACCATCCAGCACTCTGCTGAGTATAGGGACCGACACCGTGAGTGGAGGGCTCTCTCCATCTCTCTCTCCCCCTGGGACAGCGCTGCCACCACCCGCAGCCCTCCTGCAGCTCTGCGGGACCTGCCTGCCCCCAGCACCAGGAACTGCAGCTCAGGGAAAAGGTGCCTGCAGCCAGAAAGGACTGGGACTGAATTACTGTTCTGTTTGTGGCTAATTTCATAGCTGCTGTTGTTCTTGTTTGTCTTGTTAGTTATACTAGTAAAAAACTGTTATTCCTATCCCCATATCTTTGCCTGAGAGCTCCCTTAATTCCAAAATTATAATAATTTGTAGGGAAGAGGGATCACATTTTTCAGTTCAAAGGGAGGTTTCTGCCTTTCTTAGCAAACACCTGTCTTTCAAACTAGGACAGCAGTTTTCCATCCTCCTGATGGACATTGTCTTATACATATTTTATTAATTTTTTGACACGTTAAACAACCCTGTACACTCTGCTTTGCAATATCAAAAAAGACAATGCATCCAAAACATTTAAAAAATCAGTCTGCTAGTGCCTTGGTTCCCCAATGTGTTCATTGATGTAGTTATTCAATGATTTGTCTGGCTTGGGTCTTAGGTAAAATTTCCCTGCCATCTGGTAAGACCCATTTATTTTTATGTTGTTTTGTCTTTAATTTCTTTATAGATTTTTTTAATTTTTATTTTTCTGAGGAGTAAATAGCCTCTGTAATTCCTGTTTGGGACTGGGATTTCTACTGCAGTACTTAATACAGAAACTGGCTTTTGCTTGAATGCTGCTTATTTTGCTTTTTTGTCAGTCAGATTATTATATAGTAGCTTGTTCTTTTTTGGTGCCCTCTTATATGGACCACAGCAATTTCAGTGGGGACCCTGAGTCCTTCTGGTATTCTAACAATTAATTCTTGATGTATCAATCCCTGTCTCTGAGTGTTAATTAACACCCTTTCTTCCCAAATTTTACCGAATGTGTGGACTACTTCATAGCCATATTTAGAATCTGTATATATGGCTCCTTTTTATTTTTTAAATGTGATAGTGCCCTATAAAGAGCAAATAGTTCACAAGCTTGAGCAGACTATGTTGCATTTAAGGGTCCAGATTTTATTAACTTCAGTTCTTCTCTTCCTACTATGGCATATCCTGATTTTTGTTTTCCTTCCACCACCCTGGAAGATCCATCTATAAACAATTTTACTTCATCCTTAAGTTCAACTTTTCTTAAGTCAGGTCTAATTTTTGTTTGTGTCCTGGTTTGAAGGACAGGTGTTTGCCAAAGAAAGCAGAAGCTTCCCCTTGGACTGAAAGAAAATGTGATTCTTCTGATTATTATAATTTTGGAATTAAGAGAGCTCTCAGGCAAAGATATGGGGGTAGGAATAACAGTTCTTTACTAGTATATTTAACAAGACAAACAAGAACAACAACAGCTATGAAATTACCCACAAACAGAACAGTGACTCAGTCCCAGTGTTTTTTGGCTGCAGGCACCTTTTCCCTGAGCTGCAGTTCCCGGTGCTGGAGGTGGGCGGGTCCCGCAGAGCCGCAGGAGGGCTGCGGGTGATGGCAGAGCTGTCCCAGGGGGAGAGAGAGATGGAGAGAGAGAGCTCTCCGCTCACGGTGTCGGTCCCGGTGCTCAGTAGAATGCTGGATGGTGGTAGTTCACAGCGAGAAGACAGCCGGGCAGGGTCCGATGATGGTTTCCCGACGCTGGGATGGAGGACAGGCGGCGATCGTCCTTCTCGTCCGAACTCCGCGGGGGAAATGGGCCGAGGCCCAGCCTTCCGCTTCATCTTCTGGCTGTTTGAATCTCGCGGGGCTTGCTTCTTCCCTCCTGTCCCCTCCCCCTTGTCACCCGGGCCCAGTCAACAGGTATCTTAGCATGACAATGGGGAAGATTCCACAGAGGGAAAAAAAAAGAAAGAACTAATCCTCAACATTATCCACCCCGAATTTTCCCCTACCATCATGCCAAATCAAATTAAAAATCTTCAAATTATAGACATCCATACAGTTACAGATACAGGCACAGTATTGTAGGTAGTTCACCCTAAAACAAGGTCTCCTTGGGGTATGCATCTGGTCTTTCCATCCCTTTGCATGATCCACCAGGTACACCTTGGCCCTTGAGAAAAAACCACCCCCCGAATTGGATTGTCTTTGCTGGAGGCAGGGTTCACCCAAACAGTTTTTCCTAGCATACCTCTCATATGCACCACTGGAACCTTGTCCCCATCTGGTGTTCTCAAGGGCTCAGACTGGGCAGGGCCTGCTCGATTAGTGGAACCTTGGGTGTTCACTAACCATGTGGCCTTTGGTAGATTAATCTCCCAGTTTTTGAAAGTCCCCCCACCCAGTGCCTTCAAGGTGGTTTTAAGCAGTCCATTGCACCGTTCCACTTTCCCAGGCGCTGGTGCGTGATAAGGAATGTGGTACACCCACTCGATGCCGTGTTCTCTGGCCCAGGTGTTTATGAGGCTGTTCTTGAAATGAGTCCCATTGTCTGACTCAATTCTCTCAGGGGTACCATGTCTCCAAAGGACTTGTTTTTCCAGGCCCAGGATGGTGTTGCGGGCAGTGGCATGAGGCACAGGGTAGGTCTCCAACCATCCAGTGGTGGCTTCCACCATGGTCAGCACGTAGCGCTTGCCTTGGAGTGTCTGAGGCAGTGTGATGTAGTCAATCTGCCAGGCCTCCCCATACTTATATTTAGACCACCGCCCCCCATACCAGAGGGGCTTCACTCGCTTGGCTTGCTTGATGGCAGCACACGTCTCACAGTCATGGATAACCTGGGAAATACTGTCCATGGTGAGATCCACCCCTCGGTCTCGTGCCCACTTATAGGTAGCATCTCTGCCTTGGTGACCTGAGGCATCATGGGCCCATCGAGCCAGGAACAACTCTCCCTTGTGTTGCCAGTCTAAGTCTATCTGTGACACCTCTATCCTTGCAGCCTGATCTACTTGCTCATTGTGTTGATGCTCCTCATTAGCCCGACTCTTGGGGACGTGGGCATCTACATGACGGACCTTTACGGGTAGCTTCTCTACCCGACTGGCAATGTCTTTCCACTCATCAGCAGCCCAGATTGGTTTTCCCCTATGTTGCCAGTTAGCTTTTTTCCATCTTTCCAGCCAGCCCCACAAAGCATTGGCTACCATCCATGAATCAGTGTAAAGGTAAAGCTTTGGCCACTTCTCTCTTTCAGCAATGTTGTTGAGGGTTAGTTCTCTCCTTTTTTTCCCTCTGTGGAATTTTCCCCATTGTCATGCTAAGATACCTGTTGACTGTGCCCTGTTGACAAGGGGGAGGGGACGGGAGGGAAGAGTGAAACCCCGCGAGATTCAAACATCCAGAAGAGGAAGCGGAAGGCTGGGCCTCGGCCCATTTCCCCCGCGGAGTTCGGACGAGAAGGACGATCGCCGCCTGTCCTCCATCCCAGCGTCGGGAAACCACCATTGGACCCTGCCCGGCTGTCTTCTCGCTGTGAACTACCACCATCCAGCACTCTACTGATCACCGGGACCGACACCGTGAGCGGAGAGCTCTCTCTCCATCTCTCTCTCCCTGGGACAGCGCTGCCACCACCCCCAGCCCTCCTGCGGCTCTGCGGGACCCGCCCGCCCCCAGCACCGGGAACTGCAGCTCAGGGAAAAGGTGCCTGCAGCCAAAAAACACTGGGACTGAGTTTACTGTTCTGTTTGTGGGTAATTTCATAGCTGTTGTTGTTCTTGTTTGTCTTGCTAAATATACTAGTAAAGAACTGTTATTCCTACCCCCATATCTTTGCCTGAGAGCTCTCTTAATTCCGAAATGATAATAATCGGAAGAATCACATTTTCTTTCAGTCCAAGGGGAAGCTTCTGCTTTCCTTGGCAAACACCTGTCCTTCAAACCAGGACAAATGTCCAGGGCCAGCTGAACGGCTTTGAGTTCAGCAAGTTGACTTGATCCACCTTCTCCTTCAGTAGCTTGTGCAACCTGTCGTGTGGGGCTCCATACGGCTGCTTTCCACTTCCGGTTCATCCCCACAATGCGACAGGAACCGTCAGTGAAAAGAGCGTAGCGAGTTTCATCTGCTGGCGGTTGGTTGTATGGCGGGGCTTCGTCAGCCCGGGTCACTTGTTCTTTCTCCTCTTCATCGGCACGACCAAAATTTTCACCTTCTGGCCAGTTTGTAATTATTTCTAAAATCCCAGGGCGATTTGGGTTTCCAATACGGGCGCGCTGTGTGATGAGGGCAATCCACTTGCTCCATGTGGCATCAGTGGCGTGGTGGGTAGAGGGGACCTTCCCTTTAAACATCCACCCCAGCACTGGTAGTCGGGGTGCCAGGAGGAGCTGTGCTTCTGTGCCAATCACCTCTGAGGCAGCTTGAACTCCTTCATAAGCGGCCAAGACCTCCTTCTCTGTTGGGGTGTAGTTGGCTTCAGACCCTCTGTAACTTCGACTCCAGAATCCCAGAGGTCGGCCTCGGGTCTCACCAGGTACCTTCTGCCAAAGGCTCCAGGACAAGCCCTTGTTCCCGGCTGCAGAGTAGAGCACATTCTTCACCTCTGGTCCCATCCTGACTGGGCCGAGGGCTACAGCATGAGCGATCTCCTGCTTGATCTGGGCAAAGGCTTGCTGCTGCTCAGGGCCCCAGTGGAATTCGTTCTTCTTCCGGGTGACCAGGTAGAGAGGGCTGACGATCTGGCTGTACTCAGGAATGTGCATTCTCCAAAAGCCTATGGCACCTAGGAAAGCTTGTGTTTCCTTCTTGTTGGTTGGTGGAGACATCGCAGTGATCTTATTGATGACCTCAGTGGGGATTTGGCGCCGCCCGTCTTGCCACTTTACTCCCAGGAACTGGATCTCTCGGGCAGGACCTTTGACTTTGCTCCTCTTGATGGCGAAACCGGCTCCCAGCAGAATCTGGATGATTTTCTCTCTTTCTCAAATACTTCCATTGCCATGTTCCCCCACACAATGATGTCATCAATGTATTGCAGATGTTCTGGAGCTTCACCCTTTTCCAGTGCAGCCTGGATCAGTCCATGGCAGATGGTGGGGCTGTGTTTCCACCCCTGGGGCAGTCGGTTCCAGGTGTACTGCACGCCCCTCCAGGTGAAAGCAAACTGAGGCCTGCACTCTGCTGCCAGAGGGATGGAGA
Organism: Cinclus cinclus; assembly: GCF_963662255.1. Taxonomy (NCBI): domain Eukaryota; kingdom Metazoa; phylum Chordata; class Aves; order Passeriformes; family Cinclidae; genus Cinclus; species Cinclus cinclus. The sequence continues at coordinate 21,137,700 of NC_085084.1, read as the reverse complement.
AAAATGCATTGGCAACGTCAATGGTGGCGTACCACTTTGCTGCCTTGGACTCCAGCTCGTACTGGAGTTCCAGCATCTCCGGCACCGCAGCGCTCAGCGGTGGAGTCACTTCATTCAATGCACGATAGTCCACAGTCAATCTCCATTCTCCGTCAGACTTGCGCACAGGCCAGATGGGGCTGTTGAAGGGTGAGTGGGTTTTGTTGACCACCCCTTGGCCCTCCAGCTCACGGATCATCTTGTGGATGGGGATCACGGCATCTCGATTTGTCCTGTACTGCCGGTGGTGCACTGTGGAGGTGGCAATTGGCACTTGCTGCTCCTTCACCTTCAGGAGTCCCACTACAGATGGGTTCTCTGACAATCCAAGTAAGGTGTTCAATTGCTTAATGTTTTCTGCCTCTACAGCAGCTATTCCAAAAGCCCACCTGAGTCCCTTTGGGTCTTTGTAATAGCCATTCCTCAGGAAGTCTATGCCTAGAATACACGGTGCCTCTGGGCCAGTCACAATTGGATGTTTCTGCCACTCCTTCCCAGTCAGGCTCACCTCAGCCTCCAGCAAAGTCAATTCCTGTGATCCCCCTGTCACCCCAGCAATAGAAACAGGCTCTTCCCCCACATGTTCTGATGGTATTAGGGTGACCTGTGAACCAGTGTCAACTAATGCCCTATGTTTTTGTGGCTCTGATGTGCCAGGCCATCGGATCCACACCGTCCAAAAGACCCGGTTTTCCCGTGCCTCTCCCTGGCTAGAGGCAGGGCCCCTCTAGCACTGGTTATTATTTCCTTCCTGGGCATACATGTTGGAGGTTCCCTCAAGGGGATCTGACAAATCATCCTCCCTTTTGTAATACCCTGCATCTTGGTTATGGGAAGTTGAGGCTACCTTCACTTTAGTGGAGCTCCTTTGGTTAGTGTTTCCCTCCTTGAGTTGACGCACCCGCGCTGCCAGGGCAGAAGTGGGTTTCCCATCCCACCTCCTCATGTCTTCCCCATGGTCACGCAGAAAGAACCACAGGTCAGCTCGTGGGGTGTATCCTCTCTTTTTAGCGGGGGGGCGTTGGGCTCTAACTCTGGCATCTGTGACTCGCACTGGTGCTGTACTGACCTTCTTCATCTCCTCCCTCATCTCTCTCATCTCCTCTTTGAGTTCCCTAATCACGGCAGAGACCTGAGCCTGCATGGGGCCGTTCATTATAGTCTCAAAATTCCTGAGCCTATTGGCAACAGAACCCACTGTTTCGTGGTTGGTGTCAGCATTAATGGCTGCAATGAATGTGGTGTATTGAGATGGCCCCAGGTGCGCCAGATTCCACAACATCTGCCCTGTGCACCTGACCTTGTCGGGGTCATTGTCATGTTGTCCACCCCTCCCAAAGAGTATCTCCAGTATTGCCACTTCTCTCAGCTGTTGGATCCCCTCCTCAGCGGTCTTCCAGCGCATTCTATGGTGGTGCTCCTGCATTCTCTCTCTATGGACAAACCTCTCTCTTACACTCATTAAAAGCCGCTCCCAGAGGGAAAGGGGGTCTGGTTCCCTTACGAATATGTCATCCACACCTGAGTCCTGGGTCAGGGGTCCCAAATTCCTTGCCTCAGCACCATCCAGCTGCACACCTGTACCCATAAGGTCCCAGACCCGCAGTAACCACGTTGTAAAAGCCTCACGGCCCCTTCGTACAACATCTTTATGCAGATTACGGAGGCTCTTGTATGACAGGGACTCTGTGACGATCTCAACCTCTGGCTCCCCTGCTGGTTGTGAGGGCCCTGCTTTCTGGTCCTTATTATCCAGGTGCTTTGTTTTCACCTTAGACTTTCTAGTTTCCACAGGGGCAACTACTGCTTGCTGTGAGTTCCCTTGCATTTCAACTGGAATCTGGTGAGATGTAACATCTGTGGGTTCCACTGCTGCACCATCAGGTTCTCCCTCTTAAAGACAGGGGGAGAGTTTCTCAAGAGCTGGGGAAAGGTACTCCTTCAGCATTTGGCCCATCTCCTTCACTAGAAACCCCACCCACTCTGGATGGTTCCTTTTTGAGGTGAGCTCTGGGGCAGAATCAGGCTCAGGGGCAACATCCTTAGCCTCTGGGGCAGAATCCTTAGTCTCTGTGGCAGGGGCAGTGTCAGGCTCTGGGGCAGAATCCTTAGTCTCTGGGGGAGAATCTTTAGTCTCTGGGGCAGGGGCAGGGGCAGGCTCTGGGACAGAATCCTTAGTCTCTGGGGCAGAGCCAGGCTCTGGGGTAGGGCCAGGCTCTGGGGTAGGATCCCTATTCCTTGGGGGACGTATCAGGGTTGTCATCCAAGTCAATCTCCCCTCATCTCAGAATGTTAAATAGAACAGGTTTACAAGGCCTATTAGCAATGTCAGCCACTGTATGACATCATTACTGCTTAGAAGAGATTTGAATCCCTCAAAAGCTGGTGGAGCAGACCCAAAAAACTGTGTAAGGGGTTGGGACAAAATTTTCCCTGGTGTCATATCCTCACAGTATGTACCATTATTAAAGTAGCCCCAAAAACATACAGTTAGAGTGTGATAGCTCCGAATCCATGTGCCCACCTTCCAGAGGAAGTTAAAAATCCATGAATTTCTCACGTTATCAGCCCACAAAAGGAACTGGATAGTAGTTACAGCAGCCTGAGTTATAGGACCCATGTTCAAGTAAGGGATTGCAAATGGGAGAGATAAAGCTGTGGCCACATGGAGCCCAAACCACGGTAAGCTGGACAACATGATGCCACCTAACACAAAACTGAGGTAACTCAAGAACTGTTATTCCTTTTTCACCCTTTTCTCTCAATGCCCTCGGGCCCCACGTTGGGTGGCCAAAATCTGTCCTGGTTTGAAGGACAGGTGTTTGCCAAAGAAAGCAGAAGCTTCCCCTTGGACTGAAAGAAAATGTGATTCTTCTGATTATTATAATTTTGGAATTAAGAGAGCTCTCAGGCAAAGATATGGGGGTAGGAATAACAGTTCTTTACTAGTATATTTAACAAGACAAACAAGAACAACAACAGCTATGAAATTACCCACAAACAGAACAGTGACTCAGTCCCAGTGTTTTTTGGCTGCAGGCACCTTTTCCCTGAGCTGCAGTTCCCGGTGCTGGGGGCGGGCGGGTCCCGCAGAGCCGCAGGAGGGCTGCGGGTGATGGCACCGCTGTCCCAGGGGGAGAGAGAGATGGAGAGAGAGCTCTCCACTCACGGTGTCGGTCCCGGTGATCAGTAGAGTGCTGGATGGTGGTAGTTCACAGCGAGAAGACAGCCGGGCAGGGTCCGATGATGGTTTCCCGACGCTGGGATGGGACACAGGCGGCGATCGTCCTTCTCGTCCGAACTCCGCAGGGGAAATGGGCCGAGGCCCAGCCTTCCGCTTCCTCTTCTGGCTGTTTGAATCTCGCGGGGCTTGCTTCTTCCCTCCTGTCCCCTCCCCCTTGTCACCCGGGCCCAGTCAACAGGTATCTTAGCATGACAATGGGGAAAATTCCACAGAGGGAAAAAAAAAGAAAGAACTAACCCTCAACAGTTTGTAATTCTATAATGTCTACACAATCATGTTCTAAATTTTCTTCCAGTTCCCCATATACCAATTGTGCAGGACTTTGAGCAGTTGTTGGTTTTAGCTCTAAATCTGGGGAAGTAATTAGAATAGTTTCATATTTTAATATTCGGGCATCGGTTACCCATTTCTCAGCTTTTTGATTTAGAATTCCCCTTACATTATGAGGGGTGTGTACCACTAGGGGTGCCCCAAAGGTGATTTTTTGGGCTTCCTCAATTAAAAATGCTGTGGCCATTAGGGCCTGTAGACATGTGGGCCAACCCCAACTGACAGGGTCTAGCAGATTAGAATAATATCCCACTGGCTTTTGACTGCCTGCCCATTTCTGAGTGAGTACTCGGTATGTTCTTTGATCAGAGGTATTTACAAATAACTGAAAAGGTTTCTCTAAATCTGGGAGACTTAGTACAGGGGCTTGAGTTAAAGCCCGTTTGATCTTTTCAAAACTTTTATCATCTTCCTTTGTCCATTTTAAGTGATCAGTGGTAAGTTTTTCATACAGGAATTTTGTTTTTGCACAAAATTCCTCTATTCATTTATGACAGTATCCCAGCAATCTTAACTTTTTTCTTACTTATTTTTTGTTTTTGGAGGTCCCAGGCTTAGTATTTCAGTGACTCTATTATGATTAAATTTATTTTTCTTGTTACTTTGCCAATGTCCTAAATATTTTACTTTTGATTCTGTGAAGTGCAATTTAGCTTTGGATACCTTCAAACCCTGTTGTTCTAAAATGTTGAAAAGTTTTATGGTCCCATTTCTAGTAGATTTCTCGTGTTTTTCTGCTATTAATAGATCATTTACATATTGTAACAATTTTACTCCTTCTGGTGGCTGAAAAGACTGTATTAATTCTTCTAGGGCTTGTCCAAAGAGATTGGGGGATTCTGTAAAGCCCTGAGGCAATACTGTCTAGCAGTTGTTTTCTGCTCTCATCAGGGTCTTCTTATTCAAAGGCAAAATAATCTCTACTACTTTTTTTTCTAGTGGGCATGTCCAGAAGGCATCTTTTAGATCTATTACACTATACTAAGTGTAGTCAAGGGACAACTGATTTAAAAGAGTGTAAGGGTTTGCTACTCCAGGAAATTTGGTAACAGTTCGCTGATTTACAGCCCTCAAATCTTGTACCAATCTGTAGTTTCCGTCTGTCTTTTTGACAGACAAAATAGGAGTATTATGTGGGGACATACATGGTTCTAAAGCTCCTTGTTGCAAAAGGTTTTCTATGACAGGCTTAAGGCCCCATCTCCCTTCCAGTGATATTAGATATTGATGAACTCGGATAGGCAAGTCTGGATCCGTGATTTTCACTTTGATAGGCTTAATTTTTAACTTCCCTATTTCCCCAGGGGTGTACCACACCCCAGGACATATTTGCTCCTCGTCCTTTTGGGTTAAGGCAAAAATTTTAAGTTGCCCTTGGGATACTTGAATTTTCAAATCCAATGCTATTATTAAATCCCTCCCTAATTAATTATTTTCTGCTTCTGGCAGTAACAAGAGATCTTTTAATTCAGTTTTGCTCTGGGTCTCAATTTACACATTTTTAATTATAGTGACCCGAAATGGTTCACCTTTTGCTCCAACCACGAATGTTGTTTCTGTACTAGGTTAACACCCTTTTCATAGGTGTCCAATTGTCGATTTTTTGGCTCCTATATCTACTAAAAATTTCACCTCCTCTCCATGGGACCGATTTTTAATTTTATCAATGGCTCTTTAGATGGTATAGTCCCCAGTACATACAGCCCCTGACACCTCTATTTGTCCTCCTGTAACATTTTACTGTCCCATATTCTTTCTTTACAATTTTTCTTCATATGACTTTTTGTGTTACAGTAAAAGCAGGTCCGACTTAGTGAATTTTTGCCTGCCTCATTTTTTTGTTTCAGTGGGGGTTTTCCTGGTTTCCCTCCCCCTTTCTGCTGGGTTTCTTTCTGTGTTTCACGAACTGCAGCTATAAAGATTTTATCTTTTGCTCTCTGCTTCTCTTCCTCCCTTCTTACATAAACTTTTTGGGCTTCTCTTACAATTCCTGTAATCCCCTATCTTGCCAATCATCTAACTTTTCCAATTTCTTTCTAATATCTTCCCATGATCGAGAAACAAATTGGGTTTTGAGGAGTGCTTGACCCACCTGTGTGTTGGGTTCTATCCCGGAGTACATTTGGAGATCTTTCCTCAGTCGCTCCAACCAGTCGGCTGGGGATTCGTCTTTTTTTGTGGTTCACTAAAGGCTTTATTGATATTTTGTCCTTTAGGAACTGATTCTTGGATACCTTTAACGAGTATCCACCTTAAGTCTATTATATTCTGGCAATGGACATAATTTTGAGTATCCCAGTTAGGACTATTTAATGGCCATTTCTGCCCTCCCCTAGGTCAAATTTGATGCTCCCGGTCCCATATCCTCATTCCAGCTTGTCTGATCATTTTTCATTCTTCCGTGGTGAATAGGATACTTAATATAGATTGTAATTCCATCCAAGTATACATGCATGGTCCGAGGAATTGATCTAGTCTCTTAGATACCGTAATAGGATCTTCCAGTAATCTTCCCATCTCTTTTTAAAAGTTTCTTACCTCCCCTGTGTTCAAGGGAACATTTACAAATTCAGTTAATCCAGCCTGTTGTCCCGCTAATGGGACTTCCCTCAGGGGGTAAGGGAGAGCCTTTGTGTCATTATCTCCCTCTTTGATATTATCTCTCCTGCTATTTTTTTTTTACTCAAGTGAGTCCTTAGAGCTATTGGAGTACCAGGAGGAGAGGGAACGGAGACGGTGGGAGTGTCTCCTGTATTTTCTGTATTATACGGAGGTGGGAGATTATTCAGGAGTTCCCAGGTAACCTTTTTTTCATCTTCATCCTTTTTTTCCTTTAAAGTATATACCAAGAATGGTTTACGTTGTTCTGTTCACAGAGCAGCATAGTCACATTCCTTTCTGTTAAATGGTTCTTTATAAGCAACATATGTGATTAATGCTCGACAAATCCAACCCTCAAATAATCCAAACATGGGCTAGTACAGATTATCTCTGCGGATCATTTCCTTGGTCCATTCTACCATACAATAATGAATCAATTTTTCTTTACTTTTTCCTCTGTATAATTCCCTTGTGTACCAACATCTTAATATTACTCCCAAAGGGCTGCCAGATAGTATTTTTAGCAACTTGTTGATCTTATCTTCATTTCTTTGTGGATCACAGGAACCTGGACCCTTTTGTGAGTTATTTAGTCTTAAAACCTTACTGTTTTGTTGTCCCATCTTTACCTCAAGGGACTGTCTTGAGGTATTTGTGCTCCCCCTTGTATTCCGCCCAGATCCTGCCTCTCCTTGGGTCAGGATGGGAAGGAATTCTGCCTCTACCTGGGCTAGGATGGGAAAAAGCAGCACTCACTTCGTCCCTTCACCGGCCAGGCCCCTCGCGGGAAACCGGAACCACGGTTGGAAGGACTCCACACTCGGTTCGTGGAAAAATCCACGTCTCATTCAGCAAGCACACAGTCACCTCCACCAAACCAGACAGTTACTTACAGCTTTGACGCTTCTGTCTGGGTCTTTGTGCACAAGAATTACAGGTGATTTTGCCGCGGTTTTCCGGGGAGCTCTTTTTTCCTTGCTCAGTCTATATCGTGAGGTACATCCATGGGTCCAGAGAACCACTGAAGAACCGGGGCCACAGGAGTGGGCGCACCTCCCTGAAATCGCAGTGCCTCTCAGGGCTCCAAGGATGTCCTGGGTTTCGGCACCAAATTGTTGTAAATGAGAAACAAAGTCTCGATATTTAGCAAAATTATATTGCTTTATTTGATATAGACGGGGCAAGCAGTGCTGGGGAATGTGAGGGGTCACCACCCACTCCATGCTCCTTTGAACTTTGGTTTGCAGCTCCTTTTTATAGTATGGTTTTCTTCATAGTCTTCAGACAGTTTGTCATCTGGTCTTGTTAGATAAGGAACAGCAGACATGGGGGATTTGGTCTTAACACATAAATTGCAATTGATTACACCAAGGTAGGAGATTTGGTATTGCAAAATCTTTCAGGTTGCAATTGATTATACAAAGGCAGGAAATCTGATTTTGCAATATCTTTCACGCCGTGGGAAACCACCATTTTACAAACTGGTATCAAATAGAATTTACTAAAAACCACAATATTCATAACAGGGGAATTTTAAAAAAATTATTTAATCATATATATTTTTCTCTATCTAATGTCCATGCTTCATTTTAGACCTGAGTATTCTGGTTTATATAAACTCCAATACTTTTATGATTGACACGAATCTTTTATGAATTATCACAAAAGATTACCTTAAAAACAGACATTGATAAAGAGGGAAAGCAAGTGTGAATTTGTTCTGACTATACAGTTCCAGATCCCTCAAAATGCCTGACAAATTTAACAGAGAGCAGGCACTGGAAATTTACTAGGATTTAAAATTTTGTTTGAAAGAAAGTTTCCCTTTTCTGATAGGTATCCAGAAGATTTTGTGGACATGTTTGTTACAAATAAACAAGGAGCAATCCTTTAAAAAGCACAGTAGAAATTTCTGCCTTTTCTATGGTCCTCTAAAGGGTATTTCTAAAAATTACTCAAACTGCAGCAGCAACTGTCTCTGCTGAGATGAGACACCTATTCCTCCAGCGTTGGAAATGCCCAAGACAACGGAGCAGGTCCTTCTGTTGCTGTGATCATTTATGATTTTTGTTGTAAGTGATGTTTATGAACCACTTCAAGCAACTGATCTTCCTCCATGCTTGCTTCCCTGTTTTTTTTCTCATGTGTTACTTGTCATGCTCTTTCATGACTTTTTTTAGCAGTTTGTCAGCTGTTTAGCTGATCTAGGGACTTTCCCAGAACATCCTTGCCCTAGGATACCTAGTTTTATGATTTGTTTTGCAAAAGTGCTCTCTTCACAATTACCTGGATAGGTTTTTGCACACCATCAGGAAGAAGTCTTTGTCAGATGTGAGTCGCAGGGTGCAGCTTTAGGTCTGTCTCGGTTTGAAAGACAGGTGTCTGCTAGGGAATGCAGGAGCCTCCCTTGGATTGGAGAATGTAAACCCCCTCCCTCTGAATTGTTATAATTTTGAAATTAAGGGGCTCTTGGGCAAAAAGATACAAAGATAGGAATAACAGTTCTTCATTAATACGTGTAACAAGGCAAACAAACAACAACAACTGTGGAATTAATAACAAACAGAACCAGGGAACCCGTGACAGCCTTCTCGGCCAAGACAGGAGAGGATGGAGGAGAGGCTTCGCTTCACAAGCCCTGGGGCAGTCAATCCCGGTGCCCCCGCAGGACGCGGAGGAGCGCCAAGCTGAAATGCAGGAACGAGCAGAAATGCCGGGCTGGCGGACGAGATGTCTCAGAAGCTCTGCGGCAGTAGCTGGAACTGGGGGACGCCCCGGCAGGGCAGGGGGTGCGGGGCGGCAGCGCAGAGAAACCCAGAGCAGCGCCCAAAGAGCGGCAGGGGTCGGGCAGCGGCGGCCTGGCTCCCAGCAGGGCAGGGAGAGGGGGCTCAGGATTCCCGGGAACACGAGCAGATGGGGATAGGTCCCTCACTTAGTGAGGCGGGGTGTTAATAAGGCCCCTGATCTCACGAACAGAGGCTCACCCCGCAAGAGAAGCAGCAGCTCCGGGCTAGGTTATGAGAGAGAGAGACAGACAGAGACAGAGAGACAGAAAGATTGTAGCTGTCCCCTACTCTCCTTCTACTGGGGCCAGCCAATTTCTCAAGTACCCATAAGTACCAGCTACTCAGCGCTTCCCAACAACCCATGAGAAAAATTCTGTAGGTAAGAAGGAGCAAAAGAAAAGAAACCTAACCCCCAACAAAGTAATTTTTAAAAAGGCTTTAAACAATGTGTCTGAAGAGCTTTTCTGCACATTATTAACGACATCCTAGTGTTGTCTCAAGTCTCCAGCCAGCCCTGAGTTCGGTGATGAGGAACTGCAGATATGCATTGCAGGAATGCTACCTGGAAAAGATGTCTGACAGCTTGGACTGATAATGGTTAGATGGGGAGCAGAGACAGAGAATTCAACCAGGTCCATTTACGCCAGGAATTAGTTGCTGCTAGACCAAGATAATATTTTCACCTATTTCCCCTTTTCACAATTTCATTTCTGCACTTGTTAAGACTACAAGTGGGGGAAAAAAGAGTCTGTTCTCTAGTTCTTCAGAGGGATATTTAACACCTTGATACTGTCACAGCTGAATAAGAGCTTGTATACTGGTTTCAGAATTATGTGAAAAGTATTTAATGCCTCCATTTTGCAAGATATTCATCCTCTTTTGGGCCTATTTTAGAGACAGTCTTTTAAGATCATGGGGTTCTGACTTGTGTGAAAACTTATTTCACCCTGTGCTGAAACCTAAGATGTAAAACTGGCTGGAAATTATGAACACAAAGCCCTTCTTTTCTGTCTGTTTATTGTTTATTACGAGACTTATGAAGGATGGGTAATTGAGAGGGATCCACCTTTTCTTTTGAAGCTCTCAATGTAAGCATCCTATACATACAAAAATTATTTACTTTTAATTGTTATTTTGAGTTTTGCCAAGGACTTGCCTGTTGCCAGGGAAACTTTTGAATATGCAGAGATTTAGCAGTCCCTGTCCAGACGCCATTTGTCAAATAGTAGCCATATATATACACATACATACATATATGATAAATAATTAAAAGGTAGCAAATCACAGCCTGTGGACAGTGATCCATGTAAGGTTAATTAAGGATGTAGGAGAAAGGAATTCCCTCACATTCCTGTGGAAATTCCCTAGTTTTTCTCCTTCTTCCTTCAGGCTATTCTGATTTCATTAATGAAATGTGTAGTAGATACAATAACTGGCTCCCCTTAAGTGATATTTCCTACTTTCAGCTTTCATTCACAAACAAGATAATTTCTGTATAGCTCTGTCTAGTGTTCTCTGGCTACCAAGACATAAAATCTCACAGAAGAAAGAGCCAAATTTTCAGGTAGCTGTGCTCTGCTAATATGTCACTGTTTCCAAAATGTTAGTTTAGGTGAAAAATCGTGGATGCTTTCCTGAAATTCAGGCTTCATCAATCATAATCTGTGTCTGGGATCTTGCCAGCCTGGACGAGAAGCTGCTGAGCACAGAGCAATTGGGAATGCACCCATGGTGCCTGAACACCTCTTTGATTCACAAATCAAAAAGTCTCTTCCCTGAGGAGCTCCACAGCTCCTTAGATGGTCCAGGCAGCAGGAGGGATTGAGAGGCAGGTCATTTTGTCAGCAGTCAGTCCTTACTAGTTTATCCACAGATATTCAGCACATTGATGCCTGTGTTTGAAAACAAAACCCCTGGAATGCAGTACTGAAACTCTCAGCTTTGATTTGGGCTACATGGAAAATTTTGATCTTTAGAAAGTGCTGACTTGACTGGTTGTCATGTGGCTATTAGTGGCTCTCAGACACTGATTGTTTGGTGAATTGTTTGGAAAAGAACTAAGAGGATCTGCAGGTTGTCAATTCAGTATTAATATTTAATATATTAAATATTAAATAAATAAACAAAATATTAAAATATGAAAAATATACTAATAATTTTAAAATATAATTATCTTTTTCTTCTGGATAAAAGGAATGGGCTAACACACAGCTCATAGAGCCACAGATGTTCTTCCAAAGACCAATGAACCAGATTCTTATGAGTCCTACAATCAAGAAAATAAAACATGTAGAACATAAAAAATGTAGAACATTGAAAAGCTATTAGTAACTAGTAGTGGTAATATGAAAGTAAAGAACATGGAAAACACTAGAAGACAATTTTGAAGCACACATTACATTTATTTGCAGAGTGGAAGCAAATCCAAATGTCTAACGTTTCAAACATAAAGGCTCAACAGGGAGAATGTAAATCCTATCCTTAAGTTATTGAAGTTTAATCAGCTATATCCATAAAAGACAAACTGAAAGAGCAGAGCAATGGGGAAAAGTCTATTTTGTAATAAACTGAAACAGCATACTATGTAGTAAACAAAGTATATGCTTCCAGTGTGTAATTTACACTTATTTAAAATAAATGTTTTAGTTGAACTTGTTCAAAACACTCAAAATTCAGTGAATAAATCCATTCAAACTAAAGTCATAAATTCAAGATTTGAACGAGAGCTAGATTAAACCCATTTAGAAATGCTTAGTAGATTAAAGAATTCTATAAAGTAGTTAATTTATGGGTGCAACAAAACCTTTTCATATAATACTTCCTTTTCCTGATGCAATTACCAGTTGTCAGTTGATTCTGTACAATCGTTTTTTGTATTGTTAAATTCACTGCAGCTCTAAGTTGTGATTGTGAGGTTTAAGACTTGGGCAGTGAAAGAACACCTGGGGGCATGAGTTCAGCCAGCAGGGTAATAACCAAAGTTTGCATCTGAAAAGGAGTACTTTACAATCCACTGAGCTAAACATGGACAGCAGTTTCATTGCACTACAGAGAAAGCAGAAAATCACATTCTTCCTCCATTCTAGATGCTTTGAGCTCTCTGTTGTAAGTGAATGTCATTGTTTTCATTTGGACAAGGAAACTGAACTTTGGACAATGAAGTCTGAAAGAAGTGAAACAACATATATGTGATCATTGCCCTAACAAAACCAGCAGATACCAAGATCTTCTCAGGTCTTGGTACCTGGAGGAATTGGATTCAGATGTCAAAACCAGCAGTGATAGGACTTCAGGTTACAGACAGTTGTGAGACAGATCTACCTAGAACTTACCCAAAAGACCAGAAAAATCTGGATGAGGTGTCACTTCCATTTTGCTTTGTGAAAAAAGGAAGACTTTAGTGATGAAATCAGCACAAAACTAAAAGCAATTTCCATCTCCGTTTCCCACTATGTCTTTGGAAGAATCTCAAATTTGGGAGCGGGGGCTGCAGTGAACCTTGAGCAATTCACAGTATTTGAAGGGAGATGGACTTCTCTTCCTTTATGAAGCCTAACTGTGTGTTTGTGGTTTCCTGACACAGTATTCTGCTTCATTTATGTGACCAGCAGGTTCCCAGAATGGCAACAACTTTTTCTTTCCTGTGACTGCCATGTTTTGCAGCATGGTGCTTTTGTCCCAGTCGGGCTGTGCTGCTAACAGAGAAGGAAAAAGTGTATTCTCTTTGTAAAGAGTTCTGCTTTGCCCTGCCGCCAGAAAGGGGCAGAACCCACACCGAAAACATGCAGATTGTACATATACCTTCTGTCTCAACTAGAAAGAAAGTTGAAGAGTTCAGGAGGCCAATAAGTTGCTCCCTTGGAAAACTTCAGAGCAGATTTGAAGCAGACATAGTGGGCCCAGAGGAAGCAAGATCTTCCCCTTCTTAGTTATGTATTAGCTGTCTGTCCAACTACCAGAAAGAACTGAATCATACACTTTCACAGAAAATATTTTTTAAACTGTGAAATTTGGCAGAACTTACTCCACCTGCCCTGTGCTCCAGCTGGACGTCAGAGATCAGACAGGCTGGGTGTGGCTGGGCTCCAATTCTGATTAGAACCAATACAGTGCTGTAAGTCTGGTTCAGAATGATGTTTCATGAAAAGTGTGATTTATTGATTGGTGTGACAGAATAGGGGTCAGAAATTGCCATGGCACTGGTGTCAAAAAGGGGAAGTCAGTGGTATCATCATAGAATGAAGCTTATTTCATAGGCCTCCTTATGGGGCAGGAGATGGCCCCAGACCTTACATAGCCCCAGAATAGAAAGGTGGAGCCTCCTGTCACTTCTTTTCCCTTTTAAGTCCCAGGTCTATTGTTTGCTTTGAGAGTGGGAAAAAGGCAAAGTTCTAACTGATGTAATTTCATGAGCAGGTGGAGTTTGAGGGACTTTATTCACACATGTAATGCATATGCAGGTTTTATTTTGCTGGTATATGAGGGAGCGTGAAAAGCAGTATGTATTTTTGAGTGAATTAAGCAAAGTTCTACTTCTGGTCACTGTTTGGACCCTTCCTTGGCTTAGCTCCCATTGGCTGCATTGTTTTAAGCAGAGCATGACCACAATCTCTTTGTGCCACTCCATCCTTTGTTTCCTGCCTCTCTCTGAGCAGCACACCAAGCTCCCTCAGTGTCCCTGCTCCTGGGGCTGCAGACTTCTTGTTTCTCGTGAATTATTGCCCACACAGACACTTCTCTCCCATGCTTTGTCTTTCAGTATTCTCTTAACAGTGTTCCTGTTGTGAATTTCAGCATGATCTCCAGAGTCCTTAAGTTTGGCAAAACCCCCCTGCATTACTTGCTGAAGGATTGTTTTTCCAGATTTCCCTGTTTGTTTCTGAGCTCATAAGATTCACCTGCCTGTTTAGAAACCAACGGGATCTTTTTGTATTATGTATCAATGCCCTCACTGGAACTCAGTGTAATAGGCTGTCTTTAGAAGAATGTCATCAGAAGCATGTACAGTGGTGCCAAACATAGTACTTATTCCTTTTTCTGTATGTTTAGTAAGCAAAGCACAGCCTGGGGACAGTAACTTATGTGGGTTGTAAAGGCATGAAAACTGTTTTAACATCAGGTCTGCAGTTTGTTCCTTCCTTTGCAAATCAGTTGCATGGTGGATAAGCATTCCCTCCATTTTATAATTTTACGCGCCAAGATATGAAGATCTTGGGACCCAATTAGCTGGGTTGCTGGAGTTCAACACATTGGAGAACAGGTATTTAGCAAAAATCTGCCTAAAGCTTCTCCAGGTACTTAGCTTCAGTTTCTGCCTAAAGACTCTCCAGGTACTTGATTCAAATGTGGTCTATAAAAACCTTGACCCTTAATCTCTTCACCCCTCCATCGGTCTGACTTCTGCTGTGCTGCCATATTCTGAACCCTCCTTTGGGGAACACGATTTTGCTGTAGTTCTGGGACGTCCATGAGAACTGTCTCGAACTTCTGTGAATTTCTGCTCTTTTTGGTAATTTTTTAAAGGTGAAAATCCCCTATTGTTATCTTTGTCTCTTCTGTGTCTCCTGTCTAATTCTGTTATTCTATTATTTTTTTAGGATGTTTGGTAAAACTGATATGAAATATGTGAAACCCAGTAATTCTGAATTAGGTGGTTTTGACTTTGATGTTGTTCTCGTATTTTTTTTTCCTTTTCTCCTTTTTTTTTTCCCCTTCAAAGGAAAGCTCTGAACTACTGAAGAAAAAGCTTGATCTAGACATGGAGGAGCTGTGGAATTTTAGAAGCTTTTGAAATTAATGACTGATTATATGCCCTTGAACATTTCCTTTTCCAGACACTGTATGTTTATTGATGACAATCACAAGAAAATTGCTAGAAAAAGCACTGCCATGTTTGTAAAGCATTTTTGGGTGCAGAAATGTGTCTTTTGCTACTCTGTTATACAAGTTACTTTAAAAGTGAAGTTGAAGCTGGTCATAAAGTGAAGTTGAAGCTGGTCATTCTTTACCTGATGACACATCTGCTTCACATTCTGTTGAGGCTTGACAAAATTCCTGTCCATCTATGTGTCTAAACACAGTTTTATTGTTATGCCTGACTAAAGGTGTGTACAAATAGATGGATTAAAGGCATAATGAAAAGAAAAAACAATCCAAACACAAATTTGTCTAGAATTAATAGACTGGGATTTTTTGTGCTTGTTGGGGGTTGGTTTTCTCCCTTTTCCCTCTGTGGAATTTTCCCCATTGTCATGCTAAGATACCTGTTGACTGGGCCCTAGTGACAAGGGGGGGGGAAGAGAGAAGAGGGAAACCCCGCGAGATTCAAACAGCCAGAAGAGGAAGCGGAAGGCTGGGTCTTGCCCCATTTTCCCCGTGGAGTTCGGACAAGAAGGACGATCGCCGCCTCAGCCGCATCCCTGCCATCCCAGCACCGGGAGCCATCCTAGGGCTGCTATCAGACCCTGTCCTGCTGCCTTCTCGCTTTCCAGCACTCTGCTGAGCATCGGAACTGACACCGTGAGCAGAGGGCTCTCTCCATCTCTCTCTCCCCTGGGACAGCGCTGCCATCACCCCCAGCCCTCCTGCAGCTCTGCCAGACCTGCCTGCTCCCAGCACTGGGAACTGCAGCTCAGGGAAAAGGTGCCTGCAGCCAGAAAGGACTGGGACTGAGTTACTGTTCTGTTTGTGGCTAATTTCATAGCTGCTGTTGTTCTTGTTTGTCTTGTTAGATATACTATTAAAGAACTGTTATTCCTACCCCCGTATCTTTGCCTGAGGGCTGCCTTAATTTCAAAATCATAATAATCTGTGGGAAGGAAGGATCACATTTTTCAGTTCAAAGGGAAGCTTCTGCTTTCCTTAGCAAACACCTGTCTTTCAAAAACCAGGACACCTTGAAAGAAAAAAGAAATGGTGTAGAGTTAAAGGGCAGAGTTGATTCTGATACTCTCACACAGAGGCTTTCCAAAGACCATAGAAGCTCCCCAAGCACCTTTCCAATGATGGCAGTGGTGGATGTTACTTACCTGTGAGTTATCTGTGGTGAACAGAAGTTTGAATGGGAATTGTTTAGGAATGTTCTAATTAAGAACAGTAATGTGCTGTGAAGGAGAAAATTCTGCAAGAAAATTGCCCATTAAAGAGAGAACTAGAGCAAACATAAACCAATGGGAAATATGAGGTACAGGCTGTGTGCAGTTACATTCTGCCCTAAGGTCTGTGCTAGTATAAAAACTGCAGTGCTCTTTTACTTACTTGCAATGAATGTGTGGAGAAAGCAAAAGGATTTGCTTGGCAGTAGGTTGGGAAATTTTCCTTTAGTATTTCCTTTAGTATTTTATCTATTACTGGTTAAATGTGTAAAGGGAAGTCATGTGGCAAGGCAGAGGGGTCTTTGTCCTCTCCTTAGACCTGGTCAAAGTTGCTTCAGTGTTCACCATTTTTTTTGCCTCATTTTTGAGCCGCATAAAGGGTGTGAAGGCATGGTTGCTGGTAGTCAGCCCAAGGACAGGTTTTCTCTCTATGTGCGTTTTGCAGGGTGGTCTGAAGAAGGAGCTTCCATCAATCCAAGATTTTTTAACTTTAGAGATCATGGAGAAGTCTTTGAAATGGAAGACGTTCTAGTAGCTTAACAAATGAGTATTATTATTCTGCACTGCAGAGACTTTATAAGCCAGAAATGGTTGTAGTCGTCCTTCAAAAAGAAATAGGGTGCAGGAAAAACAGGGTTGCACAGTGATATGGCATTTTCAGTCATTTAATGAAGAGGAGGGCTACCACATCAGGTTTCTAACAGAGGATCATAAATCCTTTCATTTTCACCTTCCATTGGCCTTCAAATGAGAAAGGGGAGTAAGGGGCAGAGCTTCTTGTTTAGCAGGTATGGTTTTTACTGGCATGTTACATGAAGTTCCCAGGGACAGAGCTCATGGAAATAATTCCATTACAGAAAGCTAATGACAGCCCTTTGTTCTGTGCTGGACTCTGCCACATCAGTAAAGGGGTCAAGGCTGCCTGTCCACAACTGCAGTGGGGTGATTCCTTAGGAGTGATGGTGCTGATGCAGCCCATTCCAAAAAACACAGAGGGGTGCTGTGGGCTGTGCATCTGTAGGGTGCATATATAGATACCATGTGAGGTTTCCATGGTGTCCTGATTTGAAAGACAGGTATTTGCTAAGAAAGGCAGAAGCCTCCCTTTGAAATGGGGAGTGCAATCCCCCCTTCCTCCAAATTATTATTATTTTGGAATTAACGGAGTTCTCAGGCAAAGATAGGGGGATAGGAATAACAGTTCTTTAATAGTGTATCTAACACGACAAACAAGAACAACAACAGCTATGAAATTAGCCACAAACACAACAGTAACTCAGTCCCAGTCCTTTCTGGCTGCAGGCACCTTTTCCCTGAGCTGCAGTTCCCGGTGCTGGGGGGCACGCAGGTCTGGCAGAGCTGCAGGAGGGCTGGGGGTGATGGCAGCACTGTCCTGGGGGGAGAGAGAGATGGAGAGAGCCCTCTGCTCATGGTGTGGGTCCCAGTGCTCAGCAGAGTGCTGGATGGTGGCAGGTTAAAGCAAGAAGGCAGCAGGACAGGGTCCAACAGCAGCCCTGGGATGGCACAGGCAGCGGTCCTTCTCATCTGACTCTGTGGTCAAAATGGGGTGACCCAGTGCCTTCTGTCTCCTCTTCTGGCTGTTTGAATCTCGCAGGGCTTCCCCCTTCCCCCATGCCAGGAGGGCCTAGTCAACAGGTATTTTAGCATGACAATGGGAAATATTCCACAGAGAGAAAAGGGAGAACCATCCCCCAACACATGGTCAGGAGCAGCAGAAGATTCTATATGCTTTGATTAGAAGCTTTCTCACATCCAGCTCAGCATCTGCACTGAACTTCTGACTTGATGAACTGGATCTAATGACTTGTGATTGAATTTTACTGCAGATTAAATATTGACAATGCAGAATTGTTGCTCTCTGTTGACACCTTGATAAATGTTTATGGATTGATGTGTGGAATGAGAGAGCAGCTGTCTTCCTTAATGTTACTTTGGAAGCTGAAAATCTTGTGAAGAAGATTGTGGTGAACAGGATATCAGTGTGAATGTTGCCACATTGTGCTAATTAGATGCTGAAGTTTGATGGCTTTTGTGGTACACATTCTGTCATTAAGTTGTATGTTTTTCAAAGCTTTTGCAGAACAGATAAGTTGCTGAAGTTAAACCATTTTCACAAAATGCATCACAAAATATCTTGCTCTATATTTCACTTCACAGAAAGCTAATTGGGCACCTTCGCATAGCACTAGGAAAAAAAATAAATCTCAGATGCATTTTGCTAGGTTAAATGGCAAATCCAGCCCTTAGTGTGAGAATGTGAACTCATGGTATTGATAAGCATCCTGGCAATTGCAGTGATAGTTATATCAATACCAAATGCAGCCAAAGGTTCAGGGATCCAAGTCAAACAAGAGGAATGACAACAAGGAAACAAAATAATCGTGGAGTAAAATAGCATGTCTTTGGAGCTATTCCCCAGCCTGCAGAAGGGGGAGAAAGAATTTGATTTGGCTAATTGTTTTTTTGCATATTCCTGGGAGTTTTGGAAAATGTGTGTGATTTCTGCTTAGAGGACAGACTGTGGAGAAGTTACAAAAGGAGGTGTCTTGGTTTGAAAGACAGGTGTTTGCTAAGGAAAGCAGAAGCTTCCCTTTGGACTGAAAAAAACGTGATTCTTCCGATTATTATGATTTTGGAATTAAGAGAGCTCTCAGGCAAAGATATGGGGTAGGAATAACAGTTCTTTACTAGTATATCTAACAAGAAAAACAAGAACAACAACAGCTATGAAATTACCCACAAACAGAACAGTAAACTCAGTCCCAGTGTTTTTTGGCTGCAGGCACCTTTTCCCTGAGCTGCAGTTCCCGGTGCTGGGGGCGGGCGAGTCCCGCAGACCCACAGGAGGGCTGGGGGTGATGGCACCGCTGTCCCGGGGGGGAGAGAGATGGAGAGAGAGCCCTCCGCTCACGGTGTGGGTCCTGGTGCTCAGCAGAGTGCTGGATGGTGGTAGTTCACAGCGAGAAGACAGCCGGGCAGGGTCTGATGATGGTTTCCCGACGCTGGGATGGCGGAGATGGAGGAGAGGCGGCGATCGTCCTTCTCGTCCGAACTCCGCAGGGGAAATGGGCCGAGGCCCAGCCTTCCGCTTCCTCTTCTGGCTGTTTGAATCTCGCGGGGCTTCCCTCTTCCCTCCCCTCCCCTCCCCCTTGTCACCAGGGCCCAGTCAACAGGTATCTTAGCATGACAATGGGGAAAATTCCACAGAGGGAAAAAAAAGGAAAGAACTAACCCTCATCATTATCCACTCTGAATTTTCCCCTACCATCATGCCAAATCAAATTAAAAATCTTCAAATTATAGACATCCATACAGTTACAGATACAGGCACAGTATTGTAGGTAGTTCACCCTAAAACAAGGTCTCCTTGGGGTATGCATCTGGTCTTTCCATCCCTTTGCATGATCCACCAGGTACACCCTGGCCCTTGGGCAAAAACCACCCCCCGAATTGGACTGTCTTTGCTGGAGGCAGGGTTCACCCAAACAGTTTTTCCCAGCATACCTCTCATATGCACCACTGGAACCTTGACCACATCTGGTGTTTTCAAGGGCTCAGACTGGGCAGGGCCTGCTCGATTAGTGGAACCTTGGGTGTTCACTAACCATGTGGCCTTTTGTAGATTAATCTCCCAGTTTTTGAAAGTCCCCTCACCCAGTGCCTTCAAGGTGGTTTTAAGCAGTGCATTGCACCGTTCCACTTTCCCAGCCGCTGGTGCGTGATAAGGAATGTAGTACACCCACTCGATGCCGTGTTCTCTGGCCCAGGTGCTTATGAGGCTGTTCTTGAAATGAGTCCCATTGTCTGACTCAGTTCTCTCAGGGGTACCATGTCTCCAAAGGACTTGTTTTTCCAGGCCCAGGATGGTGTTGCAGGCAGTGGCATGAGGCACAGGGTAGGTCTCCAACCATCCAGTGGTGGCTTCCACCATGGTCAGCACGTAGCGCTTGCCTTGGCGTGTCTGAGGCAGTGTGATGTAGTCAATCTGCCAGGCCTCCCCATACTTATATTTGGACCACCGCCCCCCATACCAGAGGGGCTTCACTTGCTTGGCTTGCTTGATGGCAGCACACGTCTCACAGTCATGGATAACCTGGGAAATACTGTCCATGGTGAGATCCACCCCTCGGTCTCGTGCCCACTTACAGGTAGCATCTCTGCCTTGGTGACCTGAGGCATCGTGGGCCCATCGAGCCAGGAACAACTCTCCCTTGTGTTGCCAATATAAGTCTATCTGTGACACCTCTATCCTTGCAGCCTGATCTACTTGCTCATTGTGTTGGCGCTCCTCATTAGCCCGACTCTTGGGGACGTGGGCATCTACATGACGGACCTTTACGGGTAGCTTCTCTACCCGACTGGCAAGGTCTTTCCACTCATCAGCAGCCCAGATTGGTTTTCCCCTATGTTGCCAGTTAGCTTTTTTCCATCTTTCCAGCCAGCCCCACAGAGCATTGGCTACCATCCATGAATCAGTGTAAAGGTAAAGCTTTGGCCACTTCTCTCTTTCAGCAATGTCCAGGGCCAGCTGAACGGCTTTGAGTTCAGCAAGTTGACTTGATCCACCTTCTCCTTCAGTAGCTTGTGCAACCTGTCGTGTGGGGCTCCAAACGGCTGCTTTCCACTTCCGGTTCATCCCCACGATGTGACAGGAACCGTCAGTGAAAAGAGCGTAGCGAGTTTCATCTGCTGGCAGTTGGTTGTATGGTGGGGCTTCATCAGCCCGGGTCACTTGTTCTTTCTCCTCTTCATTGGCAAGACCAAAATTTTCACCTTCTGGCCAGTTTGTAATTATTTCTAAAATCCCAGGGCGATTTGGGTTTCCGATACGGGCGCGCTGTGTGATGAGGGCGATCTACTTGCTCCATGTGGCATCGGTGGCGTGGTGGGTAGAGGGGACCTTCCCTTTAAACATCCACCCCAGCACTGGTAGTCGGGGTGCCAGGAGGAGCTGTGCTTCTGTGCCAATCACCTCTGAGGCAGCTTGAACTCCTTCATAAGCGGCCAAGACCTCCTTCTCTGTTGGGGTGTAGTTGGCTTCAGACCCTCTGTAACTTCGACTCCAGAATCCCAGAGGTCGGCCTCGGGTCTCACCAGGTACCTTCTGCCAAAGGCTCCAGGACAAGCCCTTGTTCCCGGCTGCAGAGTAGAGCACATTCTTCACCTCTGGTCCCATCCTGACTGGGCTGAGGGCTACAGCATGAGCGATCTCCTGCTTGATCTGGGCAAAGGCTTGCTGCTGCTCAGGGCCCCAGTGGAATTCGTTCTTCTTCCGGGTGACCAGGTAGAGAGGGCTGACGATCTGGCTGTACTCAGGAATGTGCATTCTCCAAAAGCCTATGGCACCTAGGAAAGCTTGTGTTTCCTTCTTGTTGGTTGGTGGAGACATCGCGGTGATCTTATTGATGACCTCAGTGGGGATTTGGCGCCGCCCGTCTTGCCACTTTACTCCCAGGAACTGGATCTCTCGGGCAGGACCTTTGACTTTGCTCCTCTTGATGGCGAAACTGGCTCCCAGCAGAATCTGGATGATTTTCTCTCTTTCTCAAATACTTCCATTGCCGTGTTCCCCCACACAATGATGTCATCAATGTATTGCAGATGTTCTGGAGCTTCACCCTTTTCCAGTGCAGCCTGGATCAGTCCATGGCAGATGGTGGGGCTGTGTTTCCACCCCTGGGGCAGTCGGTTCCAGGTGTACTGCACGCCCCTCCAGGTGAAAGCAAACTGAGGCCTGCACTCTGCTGCCAGAGGGATGGAGAAAAATGCATTGGCAATGTCAATGGTGGCGTACCACTTTGCTGCCTTGGACTCCAGCTCGTACTGGAGTTCCAGCATGTCCGGCACGGCAGCGCTCAGCGGTGGAATCACTTCATTCAATGCACGATAGTCCACAGTCAATCTCCATTCTCCGTCAGACTTGCGCACAGGCCAGATGGGGCTGTTGAAGGGTGAGTGGGTTTTACTGACCACCCCTT
Organism: Cinclus cinclus; assembly: GCF_963662255.1. Classification (NCBI taxonomy): domain Eukaryota; kingdom Metazoa; phylum Chordata; class Aves; order Passeriformes; family Cinclidae; genus Cinclus; species Cinclus cinclus. Next base: position 21,115,607 of record NC_085084.1, on the reverse strand, counting down.
GGCCCTCCAGCTCACGGATCATCTTGTGGATGGGCATCACGGCATCTCGATTTGTCCTGTACTGCCTGTGGTGCACTGTGGAGGTGGCAATTGGCACTTGCTACTCCTTCACCTTCAGGAGTCCCACTACAGATGGGTTCTCTGACAGTCCAAGCAAGGTGTTCAATTGCTTAATATTTTCTGCCTCTACAGCAGCTATTCCAAAAGCCCACCTGAGTCCCTTTGGGTCTTTGTAATAGCCATTCCTCAGGAAGTCTATGCCTAGAATACACGGTGCCTCTGGGCCAGTCACAATTGGATGTTTCTGCCACTCCTTCCCAGTCAGGCTCACCTCAGCCTCCAGCAAAGTCAATTCCTGTGATCCCCCCGTCACCCCAGCAATAGAAACAGGCTCTTCCCCCACATGTTCTGATGGTATTAGGGTGTCCTGTGAACCAATATCAACTAATGCCCTATGTTTTTGTGGCTCTGATGTGCCAGGCCATCGGATCCACACCGTCCAAAAGACCCAGTTTTCCCGTGCCTCTCCCTGGCTAGAGGCAGGGCCCCTCTAGCACTGGTTATTATTTCCTTCCTGGGCATACATGTTGGAGGTTCCCTCAAGGGGATCTGACAAATCATCCTCCCTTTTGTAGTACCCTGCATCTTGGTTATGGGAAGTTGAGGCTACCTTCACTTTAGTGGAGCTCTTTTGGTTAGTGTTTCCCTCCCTGAGTTGACGCACCCATGCTGCCAGGGCAGAAGTGGGTTTCCCATCCCACCTCCTCATGTCTTCCCCATGGTCACGCAGAAAGAACCACAGGTCAGCTCGTGGGGTGTATCCTCTCTCCCTAGCTGGGGGACTTTGGGCTCTAACTCTGGCATCTGTGACTCGCACTGGTGCTGCATTGACCTTCTTCATCTCCTCCCTCATCTCTTTCATCTCCTCTCTGAGTTCCCTAATCACGGCAGAGACCTGAGCCTGCATGGGGCCATTCATTATACTCTCAAAATTCCTGAGCCTATTGGCAACAGAACCCACTGTCTCGTGGTTGGTGTCAGCATTAATGGCTGCAATGAATGTGGTGTATTGAGATGGCCCCAGGTGTGCCAGATTCCACAACATCTGCCCTGTGCACCTGACCTTGTTGGGGTCATTGTCATGTTGTCCACCCCTCCCAAAGAATATCTCCAGTACTGCCACTTCTCTCAGCTGTTGGATCCCCTCCTCAGCGGTCTTCCAGCGCATTCTATGGTGGTGCTCCTGCATTCTCTCTCTATGGACAAACCTCTCTCTTACACTCATTAAAAGCCGCTCCCAGAGGGAAAGGGGGTCTGGTTCCCTTACGAATATGTCATCCACACCTGAGTCCTGGGTCAGGGGTCCCAAATTCCTTGCCTCAGCACCATCCAGCTGCACACCTGTACCCATAAGGTCCCAGACCCGCAGTAACCACGTTGTAAAAGCCTCACGGCCCCTTCGTACAACATCTTTATGCAGATTACGGAGGCTCTTGTATGACAGGGACTCTGTGACGATCTCAACCTCTGGCTCCCCTGCTGGTTGTGAGAGCCCTGATTTCTGATCCTTATTATCCAGGTGCTTTGTTTTCACCTTAGACTTTCTAGTTTCCACAGGGGCAACTACTGCTGGCTGTGAGTTCCCTTGCAGTTCAGCTGGAACCTGGTGAGATGTAACATCTGTGGATTCCACTGCTGTACCATCAGGTTCTCCCTCTTAAAGACAGGGGGAGAGTTTCTCAAGAGCTGGGGAAAGGTACTCCTTCAGCATTTGGCCCATCTCCTTCACTAGAAACCCCACCCACTCTGGATGGTTCCTTTTTGAGGTGAGCTCTGGGGCAGAATCAGGCTCAGGGGCAACATCCTTAACCTCTGGGGCAGAATCCTTAGTCTCTAGGGCAGAATCCTTAGTCTCTGGGGCAGGGGCAGGGTCAGGCTCTGGGACAGAATCCTTAGTCTCTGGGGGAGAATCCTTAGTCTCTGGGGCAGGGGCAGGCTCTGGGACAGGATCCCTATTCCTTGGGGGACGTATCAGGGTTGTCATCCAAGTCAATGTCCCCTCATCTCGGAATGTTAAATAGAACAGGTTTACAAGGCCTATTAGCAATGTCAGCCACTGTATGACATCATTACTGCTTAGAAGAGATTTGAATCCCTCAAAAGCTGGTGGAGCAGACCCAAAAAACTGTGTAAGGGGTTGGGACAAAATTTTCCCTGGTGTCATATCCTCACAGTATGTACCATTATTAAAGTAGCCCCAAAAACATACAGTTAGAGTGTGATAGCTCCGAATCCATGTGCCCACCTTCCAGAGGAAGTTAAAAATCCATGAATTTCTCACGTTATCAGCCCACAAAAGGAACTGGATAGTAGTTACAGCAGCCTGAGTTATAGGACCCATGTTCAAGTAAGGGATTGCAAATGGGAGAGATAAAGCTGTGGCCACATGGAGCCCAAACCACGGTAAGCTGGACAACATGATGCCACCTAACACAAAACTGAGGTAACTCAAGAACTGTTATTCCTTTTTCACCCTTTTCTCTCAATGCCCTTGGGCCCCACGTTGGGTGGCCAAAATCTGTCTTGGTTTGAAGGACAGGTGTTTGCTAAGGAAAGCAGAAGCTTCCCTTTGGATTGAAAAAACCGTGATTCTTCCAATTATTATAATTTTGGAATTAAGAGAGCTCTCAGGCAAAGATATGGGGTAGGAATAACAGTTCTTTACTAGTATATCTAACAAGACAAACAAGAACAACAACAGCTATGAAATTACCCACACACAGAACATTAACTCAGTCCCAGTCCTTTTTGGCTGCAGTCACCTTTTCCCTGAGCTGCAGTTCCCGGTGCTGGGGGCGGGCGGGTCCCGCAGAGCCGCAGGAGGGCTGGGGGTGATGGCAGAGCTGTCCCAGGGGGAGAGAGAGATGGAGAGAGCCCTCCGCTCACGGTGTGGGTCCTGGTGCTCAGCAGAGTGCTGGATGGTGGTAGTTCACAGCGAGAAGACAGCCAGGCAGGGTCTGATAGTGGTTTCCCGACGCTGGGATGGCGGAGATGGAGGAGAGGTGGTGATCGTCCTTCTCGTCCGAACTCCGCAGGGGAAATGGGCCGAGGCCCAGCCTTCTGCTTCCTCTTCTGGCTGTTTGAATCTCGCGGGGCTTCCCTCTTCCCTCCCCTCCCCTCCCCCTTGTCACCAGGGCCCAGTCAACAGGTATCTTAGCATGACAATGGGGAAAATTCCACAGAGGGAAAAAAAAGGAAAGAACTAACCCTCAACAGGAGGAGAACATTTGCTCTCTGCTCAAAGGCAGCTACTTTGATCTGACACCAACTTTTACCTTTAAGACCAGATCTTGTGCTTCAGTGACAGCTGCAATAAGATATTCTGGAAAGCATGAATGTCTTAAACTACAATCTGCAGTTTAAAATTTGATTGAGTTACACACAGAGTATTTCACAATATTTTACTCTTAGTGTGTGAGAGTGTTTTTTTACCAGCTCTGTCTTTGGGCTTGTCTTCGCTTTTTCCTTACCTCTGATATCAAGCACTTCTGTTCTCTGATCTGCAGCTTTGATTCAGTTCATGGTGCCAGTAGTATCTTTCAAAGATCCAGACCTTTAAGCACTAGGTTATATGTAGTTCTTCAGGGATATCTGTTTACTCCATAAAATATTACTATTTCCATGTGACATCTTTTGCACTGACAAATCTTACTCAGATGTAATGTAAATATCCCCAGGAAAGTGTGTGTATCTTCCTACAATTGCCCTCAGATGCTCAGCAGCATCCCTGCTTGTTCTAAACCATGCATGGATCATGTAATTGATTCACACCATATGTTCAATTACATCATGTTTGGTGGTTTATTTCTTTTTTTTTTTTGAAAGTTGCTTCTTGGAAATAAAAATTTTCTTAGGTTTTCCTTAGGCAGCAGTCACTACCAAGAGGTAGCTTTGCAAAACCTTCAGTCATCTTCAGTGAAACACCTGGAATTCACTGAGATGAGTCCAGACTTAGACGAGTGATTTTGCATTTCTCAAAGCTGATTATTTTTTTCCTTTTTGTGATTTCTTCAACTCTGTGCAACTTGCCACATCCATGCCTACAAACAATTGAGACTTTTAACAAAACTTAAGCCAATTAATGACAACACTGCCAAATAAAAATTGTCTGTTTCATCACTGTTTCATTGTTCATTTTCTGTTTCATTGTCCAGTTTACAGCAGATACTTCAATGGATGTGTTTGGGTACTTTAGTGCGATCCAAGCCACTGGTTTTTTGGGATGAATTTGGCAGCTGCACTATGCAGGCTGCTCAACGTTCAACATCCAGGTAGCTGCTGCTGTGGAAGCTGGAGGTACAAGCTCCTGCACCAGGGCAGAGTGCATTAGAAAGTGCATTAGGAACAGCACACCTTGACAAGGAGATTGCCTTCTTTTCCCATCAAGAAGCAGTTCTTCATTTCAACAACTGACATTTTTTCCAGGCTTGATGAAACAAATATGCATAATCTAATCCTAATCTGCATGTGGAGACAGTTTCTGTTGATGGTTGCAACATGGTGGCAGCTAAGAACTTTCTTAGTTCAAGGGCTGTCCTTTTTTAGGTCAATAGACTTTGGGCTGTGCATGTGAAACTTCCCCAAGCAGAGGACGTATAGAGTGAGTATTGGTAAAACTTCCTGAGTTCTTTTTCCATTTGAGATGTTCTGTCAGAGGCCATCATCACTGCTCGTGTTCCTGTTAATGAATAGCATCTGACAGTGCTTCCTTTCTGTCTGCCTGAACATTTGGGGAATGCCAGAGTGGAAAAGAAAAGAGGTTTGTGTGCTGTATGGCTGTGTTTGATGAAAAGGAACAACATCTTTTTGCACCAGACTCTGAGATCCCTGAGGAGAGTTCCCTTGCTTGGCACACTGAGACAGAACAAAGGGGAAAAACACATGAGAGTCCTGATGGGTTTCTTGCCTATGGTAGGCACACAGTGTCTTCAGGAAAGTGGTCTCAGTGTCATCTAGTTTTCCCCAAAGCCACTAGTTTGGAGAAAAGACCATTTCTACTTGTTCCAAATAAGGCTGATGCTTGGGGTTCTTTATAATTTGTACACCAAATATTCTAGTGAGGCTCCACCTCAGGGAGGAAAAGTCACCTTTGCTGTGTCCATGAGGAGCCAAGATACAGCAAAGAATGCTGGGGCAGGAGTTTGGGGGTGCCACAATTTTGCTTCAACTTCCGCACTTCCCAGAGCTGCTGAATCTTACTTCCACTGGTGCCTCACTCTCCCCATCTGAAAACTGTGGAGATTAATGTGACCTTGAGGACTTTGCCATTTCCAGAGAGCAGCGCAGCAAAAGAGATGATAATTTCAGTGCCGGTGACATTAAATGCCAACTGCTCAAAATATTCTGCTGGAAACTCCAGGTTCCAAGAAGCTGCATTTCTTAAGTGTTACATTTTTAATGCTGTATAAGTGGGGAGAGTGGGAAGGCCAGGGCTAACAGTAAACAAATAAGGAATATTATAATTTTGGCTTTGCAAGGTCCAGGTAATGTTAGTGTTACTTGGTGCACATCCTCATGAGGGATGAGTACTGACCTGCTCCTGTTTGTTTGTGCACAATTAGCAGGAGTGGAACATGGTCAGTACAATTCACTTATGATGGATTGATGTGGAGACAAAATAGAGCACTTAATCCACTGAGATTTTCCATTTGCTGCTTTGTGAAGGAAGTCACAGGCTTGCAAAGCTAAGGCAGTTTCAAGAGGTAAAAAGCTTGCAATAAAAAAATGTATTTCTAAAGATTCAATGGTGATGGCTAGGAAAAAAAGCAAGGTTGCATTGCCCAGTTAGCCTGCTCTGGTCAGGCAGAAAAAGAAAAGCACAATCTGTCTCTTTATTTTTTATTTTTTAAGTAATTTGGTGTAATAAAAATAAAGCTTTTGCTCCTCAGTGGCATTTTTCAACAGCAAAAAACACTCATACAGCCAAATTGTTTGGACCAACTCCACATGAATCCTATCTTTTTACTATTATTGGGCTTTTGAACTTAGAGTGTAATTTCTGGTCTTATTTCAGAGTTACCGTCTGAAAATAGCTTTTGCTGAACTGATTTCCTGACATGAGATGTTATGAATGAATTACTTTTAACTGATGCTCTAAGCTATAAAATACACTGTTTACTGAAACGTCATTATCTGCTTTATGTTTTGAGAACAGTAACCTTTTTTTGGACTGCCAGTTTCACTGTATTTGTAGTTTGTGCTCATTTCAAAACATTTGGAGAGGAAAAAAGGAGAAAGGCATGTGTACACCAAGGAACAGATCTGATGAAATTGCACAGGACATTTCTGCTCAAAAGTGCTGTTTTTATAGCATGGCAAGTGTCTCGGGCATATGATGACAGGTGCAAATGAACACGTTATTTGTGATTTCTGAGCTGAACAAAGTGAATAACCTAGGCGAGGTCAATGACAATGATGGATGAATCTGCTCAAGACTATTACAGACTGATTGCAATTATGCCATCTCTGGCTCTTAAGAGGGCCTTCAGTCAAAAAATGAACAGAGGTAAAATGCACTAGCATTGGGAGCAGGAGAAGTTAACAGAAATTCATGCTATTTGTGTTGGGCCAGAAAATTAACTATGCAGCTAAATGGCTCTTTTTTGTCCCCTCCTACCAGTATGTTGGTAATACACACTCTCCTTCCATGATTTCTGTATCATTTTTGGGGGGGTTGCATGATAAAGGGTGCACAATGAGAGCAGTGCTGTGGTTTCTGAAGAAGAGCTTTTCCTGAAGTGACCCACCCTGGACAAATGTTTCATTTGTATACAGTCAGTGCTGCTGTCTCACCCAGAGTTTGCACCAGGAGGAAAAAAAAATAAATAAACTGTGAATGCATCTATAAAAATTTAAGCTACACAGCTTAGATCACAGGGTAATCTAGGTCTGGACACAGTCATGTCTGTAGGATAGGATGCTGGGGTTTTTCCTTCATCAAAGATGCATTCTGTAGATGTGAGAGCGTCTGAACCAGGGAAGACCTGGGCTTTTATCAGTTTCTCTGAGAGTAAGGGGAGACTTTATTCCAGTCTACAACTTCCTCATGAGAGGCAGCATGAATCTCTTCCCTGTGGTGACCAGTGATAGGAATGGGAATGGCTGTGTTAGGAGAGGTTTAGGGTGGATATAAGAAAAGGTTCTTTGCTGCATCCTGCTACAGCAAGGGGTGCAACAACTCCCCTGGGCCCTGGAGTCTCAGACCTCAGGGATCCACTAAGGACTGACAGGGAAAGATGACAACAGGACAGGTCTTGGTTTAGCAAAATCCCAAATCCTTTATTGAGCCAGGGACCAAGACAGGAATGAGAGTAGTCATGGGTTTTAAATGCCAGGGTAGGGGTGGAGTTTAGGGTTGGGGTTCAATAGTGAGAGGAGCAGGGGACTGCAAAGGAGTGGGTTGAGGAGGACAACAAATGGGAAGAACTAAGGCAGGAACCCTACAGTAGAATTTAAACCAATGAGGGTACAGGAAAAGAAGAACATTCTGGGGCCATTCCTTATCTGGCAAAATGGGGTGGAGTGTCTTTTCGCCGACTTGTGAGGCACACTTCACAGGGTGGAGGGGCAGAATCTTCTTTTAAGTCATGGCCCTTGCCCAATGCTGTCTGCCTAGGTAGAATCCCCCTCTCCTGGTGTGGGGGCACTCCACAGTTCTTCCCCCAGAGTGGTGGGCATCGAAGAGGCTCCACAGGAAATGGTCATGGCCACAAGGCTAACAGAGTGTTCCAGGACTGTTTGGACACCACCCCCAGGCACAGGCTGGGATTGTTGGGGTGCCCTGTGCAGGGCCAGGAGTTGGACTGGATGATACCTGTGGATCCCTTCTAGTTCAGGATATGACTGTGTGCTTCTTCCAGATGTCTGTCTCCATGCAAAAGAAATCCAGGCACAAAGCCCAGACTGGCATGTTGGTGGGCACAGAGTCTTCGATAGATTTAGAAACAGGCTGTAAGTTTAAACTTAGAGGCGTACCAGACTTGTGCTTTCTTTGGGCTCTGTATTTTATTTCCTGTTGGGCTAGTTTTGACGTAAAGCTCTAAATTTACATATTCTTTTTTCTCAGAAAAGAAGAATGCCATGTTGACAGGATGCTGGCCTCTCACAGGAGAGATCTGTTTCATGTAGATCTCTAAGCCGCTTGGGAGTTTAGAGGATGAGGAAAGCAGCGGTGTTACTATGTCAGGTTTTCCCAGGAGGTAATGTTCGGATCCCTTAGCTAGAATACAATACAGGCAATTGAAATGTGTCTAGCTTGGTCACTCACTTTATCTGTGATTTTACCATCACAGATTTATTTCCATCTGTATGGAAAGAGGAGGATCAGGACCCAAAGGTGGGAAGCATACTCCAGTAAATGAACTCTCCTGAGGAGCAGAGAGATGATCTCCAGAGATCTCTTTTAATACTTCCAGTCACTGATCTGCTTCTCTGGACTTCTGGGTCTTTAGTTGTGGGAAACAGATGAAACAACACTGGGCCCAGGACTATAGACTGCCATACCTATAGGCTTGTGTGTTTATTTGGTGACTCTTCTTTGGCCTGCAGTAAAGTGGTGAGGTAGGACTGAAGTTTTACCTTGCTTTTTGTTGAGAAGCAAAACCATCAAGCTTCCGCAAAAAATAACCCGAGACAACTGCTTGTTGAGCCTTTTGGAAGGCTACGTAACTAGTTATTTTCCTGATTCTAGAGAAATAATAGCACCTTCACAAACTGCAATTGTGATAGAGAAGGCTGGAGGGTATTTTAAGATGTCATTCAGTGAGGTTTATCAGTTTCCTCCAGAAAAAGCAATCTCAGAGACTCTCTGAGTAGTTGCATTTTATATTTCTCTTTAATTTCTCTCCTAGACCCTCCTTACTCAAGTTTTAGTTCCTGGTTTCTTTGCCAATACTCTTCAAAGAAGTTTATTACTTTCTCATGAGAAACTAGATCCTGTGGATTGGAAGACTTGTATTCTCTCTCTGCACAAAACTGCTGCTGCTCCTTCATCCCTCCATGAGAAGCTGCATTTTGTACAGCAATCTGTGTTCTGTATTTCCATCAGTTGGCTCACAGTCACCAGATAAAACTGTGTAACACTGAAATTTAACAGTACTGGGTAGAACAGGAACTTCAGGTATCTCACAAGGTCTCAATCTGCCCTATGCAGTTAGGAAACAGATTACTGGCCTCAAGATCCTGCCTTGCTGACTGTTGTCACATTTTATCCTTCTATTTGCCAATATAGGAAAAAAAGAATCTCATTTAACATATGGGGTGATTAAAATTATAAAGGACTGTCATATCCAGATAGGAAAACTATCTGATATATCACTTGTAAGAGCTCTGAAATCCATTTAACAGACAAACAGACTAACAGACTTTAGCTCTGCAATCCTTTTAACAGAATATTGGGGGTTGGTTCTTTCCCTTTTCCCTCTGTGGAATTTTCTCCATTGTCATGCTAAGATACCTGTTGACTAGGCCCTCGTGGCAAGGGGAAGGGGAGAGAAGAGGGAAACCCCTCGATATCCAAATATCCAGAAGAGCAGATGGAAGGCACTGGCTCAGCCCATTTCCCCCGCGGAGTTCGGACAAGAAGGACGATCGCCGCCTCAGCCCCATTCCTGCCATCCCAGCGCCGGGAACCATCCCCACTGCTGTCGGACCCTGCCCTGCTGCCTTCTCGCTGTAACCTGCCACCATCCAGCACTCTTCTGAGCACTGGGACCGACATTGTGAGCGGAGGGCTCTCTCCATCTCTCTCTCCCCCTGGGACAGCGCTGCCATCACCCCCAGCCCTCCTGCAGCTCTGCTGGACCCACCTGCCCCCAGCACCGGGAACTGCAGCTCAGGGAAAAGGTGCCTGCAGCCAAAAAACACTGGGACTGAGTTACTGTTCTGTTTGTGGGTAATTTCATAGCTGTTGTTGTTCTTGTTTGTCTTGTTAGATATACTATTAAAGAACTGTTATTCCTATCCCCATATCTTTGCCTAAGAACTCCCTTAATTTCAAAATCATAATCATTTGTAGGAAGGAAGGATCACATTTTTCAGTTCAAGGGGAGGCTTCTGCTTTTCTTAGCAAACACCTGTCTTTCAAACTAAAACAATGGTCCCTTCAGCCCAGGCTGCCCTTGAGCTTCAAATTCTCCATTGGCTCTTCCTTGTTGGTGAGAACAAGGTCCAGCACTCCTACTCTCCTTGTCTCCTTTAGTCCTTGGAGAAGGAAGGCATCATCAGCACATTCTAGGAACATCCTGGCTTGCTTATTCCTGCTGTGTTGCCTCTCCAAAAGATTCCAAGGTGGTTGAAGCCCACTGTGTCAACCAGACTTGGGAATGAGAGGTTGCTCTTATCTGTTTGTAGACAGAATCCTCCCAGCCTTCCTGGTAGGATGGCCTGGAGAAGAATGCGATAAAGTCACTTTTAATTCTGGTTACCTCCCTTAAATCCTGATCCACCATGTCTTATCCATCCCCAGGAGAGCTCCCTTCACTCCAGCAGGTCATTGACATACAAGGTGATCCCTCCTCATCTTCCCTGCCTGACCTAAAGAGCCTATGTCCTTCCTTTCTACATTAAAATATTTTCTTTGTGTTTTTTTTTTTTTTATGAAGACAGTCTTTGGTTGTGAATATAATTATTTTTCAGAAGAAGAAAGATGTATATGAAAATTGGACTAATTTATCCTGTATTGTCTTCCTTTTTGAGTCCTGAAGAAAATGGAAAGGAAATTGAAAGGAGACTTATAAAAATCCTTAAGAAATGAGTGTGAGAGAGCAAAGTTGGAAATGTAACTTTGTAGTATGGGTAATGTGGGATCATCCCACTGGGTTTTTCTTAAAATGGAATAGCTCTGAGCTGCCTGACTCTGCCCTTTACAGCAAAATAATTTCATCAATAATGTGATAATTATCATGGTGTTCATCCTATTGCTATTTTCAAGCACAATGCACATTTTTCAAACACAATCAGCTCTTCAAAGATATAATTGGGCAATTTTGTTGTGAATGGCCTTTGATTTCAAAACCTTTCTGGCACCTCAGTGGATGTGCTATGTCCACAATTCAGTAGATGAAGCTGTGCCCTAGCAACTGCTAACAATGCAAAGACATGCAAAGCACCAGAGCAAATATGTGCCTCTGTAAATCAATATATTTTTTGGGTACCTGATAGTACTATGATTTTAAACTCTATTTCTAGTGGATTCAAGATATGGTAAAGTAATTGTAAGGCCTGTGTCACAAAGGGGGAGGCCTGTGCCTCCCATTTTACTTGATATATGACATCTCCTTCAATATCCTTTGATTATGGGATAACTGTTTCAGAAGATCAGCCTTGCTAAAAGGTACCCCTCAGCCACATCAATAGAAGCACAGCTGGCTGAATAGTTTTCAAATTACTTTTTCAGAGGAAGATACTGAGTCATTAAAACACAAACTGGTTGAGCATAAAGGTCCCTTTCAATGAGACTACTGTCACCAGAAAAAAAAGTGCAAGAGCGAACGTTTCAATTTGAAGAACAGCTTTGAGAATTTGCTGATGTATACACTAAACATCTATAGTATGCACTATAGATGAAATATAACAAGTCTTCAGAATTATTGAAATAAAGTATTTGATTGACTCTCTTTGATTTGATTTGAATAAGATTTTTTGCTTTTCAAACATTTTTTAAGGTTTGAAACTTAGACTTGATTCAAGTCAGTGAAAATATTGAGAACTCTTGCAGAATGGCTTTTTTTAACAGTCTGTTCTAAATGCAAAGGAGGAACACTTTTCCATTCTTACTTTAACATCCTTCTGCTTGTTTATATGACAGGCACTGTGCACATCCTCTAACCTTGAGGCACAGGGTGCTAATGGAACTTGCTGTAAGTTTGGCTTCTGATGAATCACTGCTTGACTTCCTGGGCTAATGGGAGAGCCCCTATTAACTATTACTAGTTATACAGCCAGTTTGACAAGTTAGATACAAATACTGAAGTTGGTCTAAATGGCTCTGTCAAAACTCAGTGCATTCACTCACTACTCTTCATTGTGAATAGAATCAGTATGCCACATGTTGGAAGATTTTAACAATAACCTTCTTCTAGAATAACCATAAGGCCACTTATGATTAATTTTCTTCCATTTCCTGTTGATAATCAGTGGTTCATTTTTTATCAATAGAGAGTCTTGTGAGCCTGTAGAAAGTTGGATGCCATAGAAGAGGTCAGTGTGAAAAACAAGAGAAAGGACACCCTTTTATTTATGGTTAATCAGGCTGCTTTGGAGTCCAGATGATAAATTGTAAGAAAATTTGAAAGAAGAAGCTGGAATTTGGAAGTGCTTTCTGAGTCTGGTCTGAAGTGTCACAAGTAGTGTTGCAGCTGAGGTCTTGTGAGTGCACCACTACAACTGTGCCCTGGTGGGGCCATGACAAGAACACTGCCTGCTTTGAACACAGAAACTACTGTGTTTTGAGACTGGGTGGCTTCCTGTGGCCTTGTCTTCTGGAATAGATTGACAGGAGCCCTTTTGCACAGAGACCTTCTGTGTTAGTAAATAACTACAGCACTGAGGGAGTTACTGTGATAAAAGGTTAAAAAAAAAAAAATCTGCACCTGCAGCCCACCTGTGAATTGTGAGTATGCCCAGTTAAGTTCACTCACTAATGATGAATTAATTGAGTAAGGAGATGTCCCAATTCTCTTAAGGTATCCAAAACAGTAGAATTCCATCTAGTGATGCTTATGCTTTTTTGGCAGCTCTTGAATCACAGAATCATAGAATGGTTTGGATTAGAAGGAAACTTAACGACCTATTTTATTGCACCCCCTGCCATAAGCAGGGACACCTTCCACTGTCCCAGGTTGCACCAAGCCCTGTCCAGTCTGGCCTTAGACACTTCCAGGGATGGGGTGCCCACAACTTCTCTGTGCAACTTATGCCAGGGCCTGATCACCCTCACACAGAAGAGTTTCTTTCTTCTGTCTGGTCTAAACCCTGCCCTCTTTCAGTACAAAAATCTTTTTGTCCTGACATTCCAGGCCATTGTTAGAAGTTCATCTTCACCTGACTTGGACCTCCTTTAGGTCCTGGAAGGAGCTCTAAGGTCTCCCCAGTGCATTGTCTTCTCCAGGCTGAACAGCCTTTACTCTATCATGTGTCTTCATAAAAGAGAGGTGATCCTGCCTTCTAATTATCTTTGTGGCAGTTCCTTGAAAGGGGATTCTCTTTCTCTCCCTGAAATAGTTAGGACTAAGTCCCAGAGTGTGGAATTCCCCTTAGCACTGAAATAACCTTAATATCAATATTAATTAATATCTTCTTGCAGGTGAACTTGTGAGTTGCTTGTGTGCTTGCTTCCCATGGCATTATTAGAAGCAGTATTTTCCTAGCCTGGCTTCTCACTGGGGATACTTGAAATTGTTGCAGTGTTTGAATGAGAACACTGGCTAATCAGATTAATTTTCCAACAGTGAAACAAAGAGAGTGGAATAAAGGTGGTCCTCCATAAATGCTTGCAGGATGTTCAAAGTGTAACCCTGCTGCACATTGCATCTGCAGGGACTAATTGCAAGTGGGACAGGAATGTGAAAATCTGCAGGTGAAATGTTAATAAACACAATAGTATGTAATAGTTATTAGACCAAAATAATTCTGGGCCATGTCATCTGGGCCATGTCAGCAGTAAGATATCCAAAGGACTCTTACTTTCAACTCTTATTTACCACAGGGAAGGACTGACCCAGCATTTTGTACCTAGATAGCTAAAAGGGGAAGCTGTCTGCTTTAGTGGGTGTTTGTCATAGCCCCAGAGTCCCTTGTGGCTGAAACAAAGCTAAATAGTGAATATGAGGATATAGATGAGACTCAGGAGAAAAGTGTCCTTGTTTACCTCTCCCCACCTTCCTTGGTGATGATGTAATTGGTGGCAGGGATAGTTTCAAGCTGCCACTGGGAGGAAATCCAAAGAAAACAAAAAAGAGCTTTAGAAGTACTAAATCTATAAGCTGTGTGCTGTAGGATATGTGACATGTGCTGTGGCTGGTTAGGACCTAAAACCCCCCATGCTTTCACACTGATGAATGCCTAAGTATTTTAATTTTTGCATGCACTGTGTAATTCATTCTGCACAAAGCAGTCTGCTGGAAATCAAAAGGACCACCCTGTGAGAACAGATTCAGTTTTGAGTCACATTTGCACTGAATGCCACAGTAATATTACTGGACAGGCTATCTCGTCCCAGAAGAGATGGATTCTCCTTATGGTTTAATTCATAGAACAATTATTATTTCATGTGTGATGATACAGCAGAAGTTCTACAAACTTAACTTTTAAAAACTGGGCAATGTTGAAGAAGTAGGATGTGAAGCTGCTTTGCCTCAAAGTCTTTATGTTCACATTATATGGAATAAAACAAACAAAGCACCAATATCACAAAAGTTGTGTTTTTAAATGAATATAATGGATTCTGAGACGGTGCATTATGGCTAGGACAATACAGAGTGTGCCTGATCCTGACTGCGAAGATCCAGTCTTCCTTTGCTCTGTAGGCAGTATTTTATTGTTCCAGCTGGAAAATATTTTCACCAGTAGCAGATATTTTTTCATGCCATTCTAATGGAGTAATTAACAGAAAGAAATCCTGAGTAATTATGAAGTTACATCCTCCTGCTATTACTTTTGTATTTCTTACTCCATGATACTGCTGCTCACTCCTGTTCTTTGATACAGAAGGTTCAAATCAGTTCTTAGAAAATAAGCCCTGACCCTGTTAGGAAAGCATAAAATGTTTCAAGATGGGTGTCATGCTAGAGTACAACTTTCAGTCTCTCCAATTCTTGCTTGTTCTGAAAGAATTAATACAGAAAAAAATTCAATGTTCAACTACCTGTCATGATTTCGGCAAAATAATCTGTTCAATTTCATAAGAATGGTAAAACTTTCAATTCACTGTAGAGGTATTGTAATGAAAATAGTATTAAAAAAATACAGACTGTCATACTGAAAAAAAATATTATGTTTAAAATAACAAATTACTGGAATTCCATTTGAAAAATGGTGTAATTTGTAATTCCGTATCATCTTCATTGCCCCAGTCACTGTTCTGGTGTAGATGCATTGCCATTGGTGAAGTAGAAATTTCTCCCAAAACATCCCAGCCTAACTTTCCAACTTTCCAAATAGAACTCATCTTTCCTTTATGTTTAATGCACTTTGAATTTTGTTCAGATCATTCTTATTAACTTTACAAATAATTACTTGTTCATTTTTCAGAGTGCCACTCCTTTTTTTCTATGGATTTCAAGTGTTGGTTTTCTTGTTCAGGTCATCAGAACTGACCCCCTCTGGTAGCAGATAGGAAATAGTTGTAAATATTTGCAGTTACTTTTATTCTTAATTAATCTATGCAGAACAAATGAAATACGAGGAATACCAATTCTCATAGGCTAACTCTGTTTTGGCACTGCCAGTGATGTTCATTCTCATGTATCCTTTGTATTTCCCTCATATGCAGAGGAATAGCACTTTTTATTAATGTCATAGGGATAATTCAGGCTGGAAGGGATCTCAGGAGGTGTCTCAAGTATGATCTTATGTACAAAGAAATGTCAGAACCGAGATGCTCAGGGCTTTTTCCAATTGATTCTTGAAAATCTCCAAACAAGGAGGTGTACATCTCTGAGCAACTTCTTCTGCTGCCTGTCCATTTTCATTAGTAAAAAGCTATTACTTGTCTCCAGAGTAAAGGCAGTTGCATGGTTGGCTGTTGCTGACTTGGCTGGGTCTGCATTCCCAGGTCAAAGCTGCCCTTTGCTCTTCCCTGAATTTTATGCAGACCCTGTTAGCTCTATTTCTCCTGTCAGGCTATACTGTCCAAACTTGGACACAATCAGATTGTGGCATAAAGCATTGACCAGCCTTGGCCAAATCTAGTTAAGTCCACTGCTCCCCTGCCCCACTAATCCAGGTTTTATTTTTTTTTTTTTTGTCATGAATGGTAAACTGGGTCAGGCATGCTCCACCTAATAAATCCATGCTGACTGTACTCACTGCTCTTCTACTTTTTCATATGCCCAGAAATGCGTTACAAGAGGACTCTATTTGTGATTTTACCAGGAGTCAAGGTGAGGCTGACTGGTTTATAGATAATCCCTATCTGCTTTACTGAAGGCTTGTGTGATTAGTGTGCTTCTCCTCTCCTTGGGCTGTACTCTGCTTAAATGACACCAGCCCTACATGCCCAGGCAACTTTACTAAATTCCTCCTTTGCACTCTGTCCTTGCTCCCAGCCCTGTTTGCTGCATACTTATGCCAGAGTTCTGCCATGATGTCCTTTTTAGCCAAGTCCTGACAGACTGACTTGTCTGCCTTCACACTGGAGTGGGCTGTTCATATGGATGATGCTCTTCTTTAAAGGTCTGCTAGCTTTCCTGAGCTCCTTTGCCTTTCAGTGTCCTTTCAGGTCCTCACTCCACTAGTGCAGCTCAGACCACCTGAAGTCCAGGCGTTTTACTTTGCTAAAAGATTTCAATTTTATCTTTTCATTAGTTCAACTTTAATGTGCATGTTCCTGCAGGGGTCACTCTTCAGGTTCCTCCCTCTTAACTCCTAATGACTCCCCACTACCTCATTTACACTCTCCTAAACTAGCAGCTCTTTCTGAACTTTGGTCTCTCCTGCATTTCAGTGACATATGCCTCTTTGCTACGTTTAACTGTATTTGCACTTTCTCCCTGCCAGCTTCTTTGATGTCAAGATTCACTGGTGTGTTTTATTATGAAAAAGTGATATCCACTCTTTTTTGTTATGTTTTTATCTCAAATACACTTGAGTTTCTATTTTAGAAATTGAAGTGATAACTCAGGTGAAGTACTTTACAAGAGTAGTATCTTATTTAGTATTTTTCCTCTTTATTTTTTCTATTTCAAGATTTGGAATGAAATTGACTTTTTTGGCAGTTTCAAAGAAACATACTTTCCCTCAAAAAGAGGAAATTGGAAACTGAATATTTATAAGGATTATGAAACTGGATAGTATTTTCAGATTTTCTTCAAACCTGGCTGTTTGAGAAAGGTTATTTTCAGTCTCACACAGTGTTTGCAACTGAAAGTGAAACAGCCTGTCAATTTATAGTATGCAGGCAAGTTCACTCCCTAGTTTGTATTTACTACAGCAAATTGAATTTATTTAGATGTGTGTACTGGTTTGGGCTGGGGTAAGGTGCATGTCCATTCCAGGGCTGGTGTCGGGCTGTGTTTTGGATTTGTGTGAACTCAGGGATGATACAGAGATGTTTTTGTTATTGCTGAGCAGGCATTGCACAGAGCCAAGGCCTTTGCTGCTCCTCGCTGAGGAGACCCAGCCAGGACAGGTGACCCTAACTGCCCCCAGTGATGTTCCAGGCCATATGACATCACACTCAGTGTAAAGAGTGGGGGGGGAGGGAAGGGGGTGACATCTGGAATTATCACATTTGTCCTCCCAAGTCACTGTTCTGTATGATGGGGCCCTACCGGGCTGGGAATGGCTGAACACCCGCCATGTCATGGGAAGCAGTTAATTAATTTCTTGTTTAGCTTTGCTTCAGTGTGTGGCTTTTGCTTTCTCTACTAAACTTTCTTTGTCCCAACCCACAAGTTTTCCAGCTTTTACCCTTCTGATTCTCTTCCTGATCCCACTGGTGAAGGTGTGAGTGAGCAGCTCTGAGCGGCTGGGCTGCTGGCTGGAGTTAAACCACAACGTGTCATCTCTGGCTGCCGGAATCCCCCTGGTCTCTCTGACCTGCCTCGGCTATCTGGGGTCAGAGAGATAGGGGATTTTATCCAGCATGAACAAAGGCAACAGTTTAGAGGAGGTTTTCCTTCCCAGGATTTTCCAAGTTTATTATCCTGAAAGGTTCCAGGGAGAAGAGAGAGAGGGTATGGGAAACGCAGGACATTTCCAAACCTTGGTAAGGGGCGGAGGAACCCGGGTCACAGCCAATCAGGGCTGGCTGGGGGGGGAAAGGGAGGGGTTAAGGGAAGGGGAGAACCATGCTACAAAGCGAGAGGGGAAACAGAACAAACCATCCTCAGTGCAATATAAAACCATGAATGTGCATTACAACATCTCTCCCTCGTTTAATAAGTTAAAAGAAAGGCATCGGTTTCATTCTGATTTAGAATATGGCAATATTGGATGAGGTTCATCACTGGGTTGAGTGGGAGGTAGGTTTTCTCTAAAAGGAAAAAGCAAACATATTTTAAAACATATTAAAAGTTAGTGTGCTTGCTGGAGGTTAACCAAATTTCAAGGAGATGTTTCCTCTTCTTCCCAGCAGCGTCTTCTTTTTGAAGCATTGAAAACTTGCTTCTTGTCCCCTTTTGCTGGAGCTGGATGTTTGGGGACAAAAGGTTTCAACAATTCCTGGGGAATCCACCAAGGGCCTGAGGGGGTGGATACACATGCATAACCACGCCCACAGGTAACAAGCTCATAGGGACCTTTGGTTTCCCAAGTTTCTGGATCCCTGATCAAAACTGGTGGACGCTGGGACAATTTGAATTGACTACCACTGTTAAAGTGACGAACCACAGGTGGACTCATATTTTCAAAAGAACTGTTTAGAAAATTGATAGTAAACATGGCTTTACAGAGATTCTGCTGTGCAGACATCCATGACCTGTTTGAGTGTCTGGTGGGCATGCTACATCACGCCTTGGCCTGTGGGGGAGTGGGGGATGCCAGTTTTATGTTCCACTCCCCACTGCTGGACAAACTCTAGGAACTCCTTGGATGTATACACTGGGCCATTGTCTGTTTTGATTTCCCTAGGGATCCCCAGCACTGAAAAGGCTTGCACTAGGTGTTGTGTGGCATGCACAGACCTTTCTCCTGCGTGGGCAGAGGCATAAACTGCACCTGAATAAATATAAATGTTCACATGTACATATTTGAGGCGACCAAAACTGGGAATGTGTGTGATGTCTGTCTGCCACACTTCACAGCTGCCAAGACCTCGGGGGTTAACCCCTACACCCAGCGAAAGCATGGCCTGGAGCTGGCAGCTGGGACAGGTGGCCACAATGGCTCGAGCCTGACTCTGTGTTAGCTGGAACTGACGGATCAGACCTGGCACATTTTGATGGTACTGCTGGTGGCTCAGCTTTGCCTGTTGGAAAATGTCAGGGAGGCGTGCTTTCTCAGCTGGGGCAGCAAGGGAGTCTGCCTTATGATTCCCTTCTGCGATTTTGCCTGTCAGATCGGTGTGTGACCTTACACGCATCACATAGAACGGATGCTTTCTGTACAAAACTAAATAGATTAGTTTGGAGAGCAATCTGAAGAGCTGCTCGTTCTCGATGTCCTTGAGAACTGCCTGTTCTGCTCCGGATACCACCCCAGCTACATAGGCTGAGTTGGTTAACAAGATAATTGGCTCCGAGAATTTCTCAAAGGCTATCACAGCTGTGGCCAAGTTCTGCTGTCTGGGGCGAACCCTCCACAAACTCAATCTCAGCTTTCCAATTTTGAGTTTGTGGATTTCTCCAAGTCATCACTGACTTGTGGGATGCTCCAGATGCATCAGTGAACACCATGAGAGAGTTGAGTGGCCTATGGCTCCTTTTCTCACAAGGAATGAGGTGGAATTCCTCATTAAACAGTTTGGGAGACAGGGCGTGGACTGATATTTGTTCACTGTAGCTATTCATGGTCCGGCCAACCCCCCCCCCCCCCATTCTGCCGCAGCACCAGCTGCACCACCCCATCACTGGGGTCCTTTTGGGGTCCCTGCCTGCTGCAAGAGTTACTCTCCCCTTCCTGGAGGCTTGGGTCATCCAAACTGCTGCAAAGAAAAGTCCGTTGTTACAAACTGACTTGCTTGGGCTAAGAACAAACTACCAGTTTGTCCCTTTTTCGCAGAATATTGCGCAGAAAGCAATTTCATGCAAGAAAGTAGCTGAGCAATCCAAAAGGCTTAATGAATCCTTAGATAGGACTCCAGCCAGAGCATGAGGCTCTCAAACTTCTGTGAGAAAGCCCCACGTTGGAGCAACAGCTGCCGGAATCCCCCTGGTCTCTCTGACCTGCCTCGGCTATCTGGGGTCAGAGAGATAGGGGATTTTATCCAGCATGATCAAAGGCAAAAGATTAGAGGAGGCTCTCCTTCCCGGGATGATCCAACTTTATTGTCCTGAAGGGTTCCAGGGAGAAGAGAGAGAGGGTATGGGAAACGCGGGACTTTTCCAAACCTTGGTAAGGGGCGGAGGAACTCGGGTCACAGCCAATCAGGGCTGGCCAGTGGGGGAAAAGGGGAGGGGTTAAGGGAAGGGAAGAACCACATTACAAACTGAGAGGGGGAAACAGAACAAACCGTTTTCAGTGCAATATAAAACCATGAATGTACATTACAACATCTGGCAAATGTCAAAATTAGCAAATACATACTTTAATACAATGTTCTTAACGATCATGGTGAAATATATTTGTTTACAGATTTCTAGAATTTGCTTATTTGAGAAACAATCCTGAATTTTGAAGATACACTACATGAAATAATAGACTTTATCATGTACATAATGAAATAATGTCACATGATTTCTCAGAATTCTGCCTGATTAATTTAGAGAACAAAGGATGAGTGTTTCCCCAGTGTTCTGAGTAATGCTTTTATTTTCCCTGTTTAATAGAAGGGAGAAATTATGGTGCTGCAATTCAGGCATTCAGCAAGGAGGAACTAGAGAAATCAGCTGACTAGATATGTGTTTGTTGTCCAGTTGTACATGAGGACATCTTTCTATGGTTTCTGCAGACCAAAGCTTAAAGAAACTTTGCAATGAAATTCTGATAATTCAGAGGAAAATATGCTTTTACCTCCCCCCTTCTTTCAGTTCTTTTTTTTGTTTGTTTGGTTAGTTTTTTAAAAAGATTGTTTGTTTGTTTGTTTTGTTTTTCCCAGGTGAAACTATGAAGAACATTTGAATGGAAACTGGGAGATCTTCAGGACTGGCTGAATCTAAAACTTTTCTCTGAAATAATTTATTGACTCCTCATCTCATTAAAATTTTGTCATTTAAGCCATGTGGGATTGTGTATTTTCCAGCAGGAATTCTCTTGCAGCTCATTACTGCAATTAGAACAAGGAAGGCTTAGGTAAACAAGCTGGCACTTTTATTAGCAGTTTCCTAAGCTCCTGACAGAGTTTGCCACAGAAGGCTGTTAAAAAGATGTATAGATAAGATGTAAAGTGCTTTTATATATTCAAAGCTAAGAGACATGAAACAACACAATGTTGGGGGTTGGTTCTCTCCCTTTTCCCTCTGTGGAATTTTCCCCATTGTCATGCTAAGATACCTGTTGACTGGGCCCTGGTGACAAGGGGCAGGAGAGAGAGGACGGAAACCCTGCGAGATTCAAACAGCCAGAAGAGGAAGCAGAAGGCTGGGCCTCGGCCCATTTCCCCCGCGGAGTTCGGACGAGAAGGACGATTGCTGCCTCCTGTCTCTCTGTCCCATCCCAGCATCGGGAAACCACTATCGGACCCTGCCCGGCTGTCTTCTCGCTGTGAACTACCACCATCCAGCACTCTGCTGAGCACCAGTACCAACACCATGAGCGGAGGGCTCTCTCCATCTCTCTCTCCCCCTGGGACAGCTCTGCCATCACCCCCAGCCCTCCTGCGGCTCTGCGGGACCCGCCCGCCCCCAGCACCGGGAACTGCAGCTCAGGGAAAAGGTGCCTGCAGCCAGAAAGGACTGGGACTGAGTTACTGTTGTGTTTGTGGCTAATTTCATAGCTGTTGTTGTTCTTGTTTGTCGTGTTAGATATACTATTAAAGAACTGTTATTCCTACCCCCGTATCTTTGCCTGAGAGCTCTCTTAATTCCAAAATTATAATAATCGGAAGAATCACATTTTTTTTTCAGTCCAAAGGGAAAGCTTCTGCTTTCCTTAGCAAACACCTGTCTTTCAAACCAGGACACACAAGAAGATAGGTGGCTGTACTTTTGCTTAGTTAAAGCTGAGCAGCAGCCCCTGCTGAAGGCTGTCAGGTCTGGTTTTTCATCCTGAATACATTAACACTTCCCCCACCCCAATCCCCCAGGAATCAATAAGATGGGAACTTCTCCACACTCTTTATGTTGTTCAAGACAAGACAAAGCCAAGACTGAATTCATAGAATGGTCACTGAAAAACTCTGATCACCTGAGTAATTCAGCACTGGTAAATTCAGTGCAACATAATATGGGCTAAAATGAGACATCCTGTGATAAATGGTAGAACGAAATATAAGCTGTGGATAGTAGTCAAGGCCAAATGGTCTGCTCAAGGCCAGCACTGGTATGTGCAGTGCTACTGATAAACATCCCTGCTCCTCATCTGTGTTTCTCCTCAGTGGAAGTGCCATTCCTGGGTGGTGCCTTTGCCAGGGTGATGTACAGTTCACTGGTGCTGATGTTCTGCATGCTCGGTTCATACACAAAACAAGCTGGTAGTTGCCTTCTGTTGTATGAAAATTGTCAAATGTTGCCTCTCATCATCCCCTGTCCAACTTTGTCAGGCTCAGCAGTTTTTTCTTCTCAAGAGGCCACTCAAGGATACAGCACTTAGATTTTAAATGGCTTGGAACTGTCTGCACATCATAAAAACAAGCCCTTTAAATGTGGCATTTTCTTTTGACTGTTTTTACACAGGTTTATTTCAGTCCATTTGTGTGGATATTTGTTCCTTTTGGATGTAATGCAGTGGATACTCACATCTACCATAGAGAACCACTCTCACACGCAGCTGGAAACTAGGAGCATGAACTGGACACCAGAGTTGTACAAAATTTTGGATAAAGTTGTACCAAAGTTCAGCAGAAATTACTCAGAGAATTTTTGTTGCAGTTAGTCATTAAATGTATGTTTATTATATACAGACATAGGTATATTGGTATGTAATAATAACAAGTCTAAATTGTCCAAGTATATAAATATCTAGAAATTAATGATAATTTAAATGTGCATTTATGTCCCAGCATATGTCTAAATATAAAGATTTGTGTTCACTACTACATTATTAAATATGTTTACATGCACAGGGAATTATATGTGTGTGTGTATATATATAGAGTCAAATATCTAGATATCCATCTATTTGATGTAAATGTCATTATAACATATATACATATGGTTGTTCTTTTGCTGCGAAAATTACATTATTTTTTATACTATTGGGATAAAAGGGAGTACTGTTCTCTGTGCTCCTTTGTGACTTTTTTGGTCTGTTTCTTTTGTTCTTTTAATCCCCAACAGATACTTTAAGAATGCATGAACATGATTCTACTCTAAAATAGTTTTCAGATCCAGGATGGTATTTTGTTTATCACCAGGCCTGTGGAGATAAATTTTTTTATATCAGTGTCTAAATAACATGCATTTAGATGGGAGGAATGAAGACATTTCTGCTAGAGGGCATGTTGTATTATTCAGTGATATTGGCCCTCAGGTTTGATAATCAGCTTGAAGCTGTCCCTTAGCTGAGAAATGTTTCTTCCTTCAGCAGGACTGCAACCGCAAGAACATCTGCAGATATTGTGCCACACCCCTACCTCTGCCGCCAGAACCTGAGCAGCTGCCTAACAGGAATTCTTTTTCGTCATAGATTGAAATCATTGTGGAAAATATACAGTAAAGGTTGACTTGAAATTCATATCCTACCAGGATTTTATTGTGGTTCGTTTCCAGAAGTCCACTGGATGCTGAAAACCAGACATAAAATTGCTTTTTCAAAGAGTTTTTAAAGTATTTTATTGAATAAATATTTTCTTAACTGAAATACAAGGTAGGAACAAATTTTAAATGCCCAGAATCTGTGGTAAAACCTGTCATTTTGGAATTTTTTAGAGTGCAGGTTTCTGACAGATTCAGACAACCCTAACTTCTCTGTAGTTATCCTCTTTAGCTTTTTCATTGATTTCACCATAATTTTTCTATGCAACACCTGCCTTTCTCTTTGTTTTAACTCTTAAAAAAATCATGCAGAATCATATTTAATGGGAAGTTCAATGACTTAAATATTTTCATGCAAAACCCCTGCTTGCACTAACAAAACCCCTGGAAAACAAAAAGCCTGATGCTTCCCAGAGGTTTCCACTTACAGAAATGTACATTCTCAGTCACACTTTGCATCAAAGTCACAAAAGGAGCTCAGGCACTTAACTCGTGGTATGGATTGAAAATTTACTTTCACCAAACTTTGATTAGCTGTTTTGATATTTTTCATTTTAATAATGGAGTCACTTTTCCTTAAAATTTTGTCATCCAAGTTAAGTTTGCTCAGATTTCTTTCTTCATTTGTGGGTTTTTGTTTTGGTGGGGTGTTCTTTTTGCATTTTTTGTTTGTTTATTTTTTTACTTTTTTAAGATGGAAATATCATAAAACCTTAAAAACTGTGTATTAGCTATTGATTTAGGGAATAATCTTGGGCTATATAGGGTTTATAAAAAAATAGATATCTACTCGGAAAATATCTTTTTTCCTTTTCATGTCTTAAGAAAATTTTAATATAAAATATACTGCAATTCCTGTGTGTATTCTATACACCTGCATTCATTATAACTGTTCTGTAAAAAAAAAAAAAAAGTTTTGCAATAGAAATTTATCTTGTTTAGTAGTACTTGTATGTCTGTCAACCATAATATTTTTAAGACCTTTGGAACATTATAAAATGCTTTTCACAGTCTTATTTCTGAATAACCATGATCCTAACATTGCTTTCTTATTATTGTAGGCAGTGGTGAAACCTCAGTTTGCTGATGGCCAGTTTCAGATTTGGGAACCTTTGCAATGCTTCTGATTCCAATCCCGTGGATAATCATCATTGCTCTTAGCCTTTCCCTCATGCACTTTATTGCTGTTTTGTTTTATTACTCTCTCCCCTGGATCATCTCAATTCCTCAAACTGGATTTAAGGACATTGGCAGCCACAAAACATGAAGTAATATTAAATTAGTTTGGAGTATTGAGCATTCTCCTGTGTTCTCTGGCTGTGATGAAAATGATAGCCTGAGAAAGAGACATATCAAGGCAAATTCTATCTGCTGTACTTATGCAAGAGTTTTCCCTGTAACTTTGCCTCACAGCAGCAAGAGATGCACTGAGCTGCAGCCTGTGGGCAGTGTGGGGCAGTGTCAAGGAAGCCCCGAAGGCATGGAGGACTTTAAGATTATGTCACCATACCCTTAATATGCCTTTTCACATCCAACTAGCTCTATTGACCTGTGCAGAAAAGACAGGCTCCTCAGGAAATGAGACAGTTCTACCCTATCCCTTGTCATCTCCTGTACCATTACTTGCTTGACGATTGATTGTATGGTTTCTTTTCTTGTGGATATGTTGAGTTTTTGAGCCATGGAATGAAGAATTGGGTGATCTCTCATAATCTTGGGTTCTTCTCTTGAGGTTCAACTTGCCAGAAAGGCATGATATCCTCCCAGCTCAGGGGAGACTTCCAGAGCTGGACATGCCAGACACCACATGAGTGGTGCAGTTTACACACATGAAGGATGGGGATATCCTGAGAGATGTGGGCAAGTTGCAGAAGTGGCCCATGGGAATCTCATGTGATTTAGCAGGACCAAGTGCTGAATCAGGGCAGTCCCTGGTATCAGTCCAGGATGGGGATGAACAGATGGAGAGCAAACCTGCCAAGAAGGGCTTGGGAATGCTGGTGGATAAGAGGCTGGACATGATCCAGAACAATTGCTGCCGGCCCAAACAGCCAAACATGTCCTGGGCAGCATCAAAAGTCTCATGGGCACCAGAGGACAGGGGGATTCTGTCCTTCTGCCCACCTCAGGTGAAATGCCACCTGCAGTGATGGCTGCAGCCCAGGGACCCAGCACAGGAAGGACCTGGAGCTGCTGGACTGAGTCCAAAAGAGGGCCATGAAGATTATCAGAGAAATGGAACCACTTTGCTGTGAGGAAAGACTGAGAGAGTTGAGGTTGTTCAGCCTGGAAAAGAGAATCTTCAGGGTAAACTTACTGGGCTTTTAAGTACTTGAAGGGACTACGTGAGAGCTGCAGAGGGACTTTTGAGAAGAGCATGGAGTTACAGAACAAGGGGCAATGGCTTTCCACTGAAAGAGGTTAGGTTTGGATGGCATATTAGGGAGAAATTATTCCCTGTGAGAATGGTGATGCCCTGGCACAGGTTGCCTAGAGAAGCTGTGGCTGCCCGTCCCTGGAAGTGTCCAAGATCAGGCTGAACAGGGCTTGGAGAAACCTGGGATAGTGGAATGTGTCCCTGCCCGTGGTGGGATAGGTTAGAATTAGATGACCTTTGGGATTCCTTCAACCCAAGCCATTCTAAAACTCTATGGTTTCAAACTACCGAGTGTAAATGTGGAGACTAGGATGGAAAATACCTTCCAGAGTAAAGCAGGGTGTGCCCCAAGGAGGAGCTTGTCTGTTTTAGAGCACTAAATTGGACCCAGCAGTGCTGAGGAGAGTTTGCTTTTGTCTGATAGATGACCCTAAACCCCTGTTTGGGCTAAATTGGTGTAATGGGTACATGGGAAACCACAGAAGGATGATTCTCTCCTCTTTCTGCAGGATATTGCACATTACTCCTTCCTTAACTTTTTTTTCCATGCAGAGGATGGGGGAATGCACTCTGGTCCAAGCGAAAGTTGGGACTACTTCTATCCATTTGCTTTGTACAACAGAAAAGCCTGTCCCTGAAACTGCTAGAGTGAACAAATGTTCTCAGTCTGTGCTGGATTTGAGGTACCACAAGGTCTGCTGGTGCTAAGCTTGGTGTTGCCTTCGGGTATTTGGCTACCTGGGATTCAGGGAATTGTTCTGTGGAAGGGAGAACATTTTCTGGTCTTGCTGGTGTGGTGCTTGCAGGAAGTCACAAGCAGTAAAAGCTCCCAGACTGTGTGCAAGGCTAAGAATTTATACTGGAAACCTAAAGGATTGGGTTGTGGAAGGAAGGTTTCTGATTATCATAATTCTGTCAGCCTCTACATTAGAGAAATTTAATTGATCCTTCCTTAAGAAAAAGTGTTTTCTGATCAGAAATACATGCCTTTGATCTGAAAGGTGATTTTGAGTAGGAATTTTAGGGTAGTAAAATCTAACTATATATTTTACTTGCAAATTTAATCCTTTCTTTAATCCAGAGGTATCTGCCTGCCCTTTGCAGGAAGGTGTTGTGCTTGTGTGTCTTGTTCAGCATTATTTCTCAGCACCAATTCAACTTGTAATAGTCAGCCCTTTTGTATTTTATATAGGTGTATTAGGAAGAAGAAAATGGAAAAAAAAACTAACAAACTACTTTCATCCTAAAGAAAATTATTTTTCCTGAATTTCCTCTACAGCTAATAGAGAAAAATAAGTCTTTCCAAGCAGTCATTCTGTAGTGTGCAGTGAACAATGCGTTGTTTCTAGGGAGGAATACTAGGTTTAGAAAAAAAATGGCACTTCTTTTTTAAAGATGAGTTGTTTGAAACCAGCTGCTCTGTTAAAAAGCCCTGTCTCATGACACAGAATCAAGGCAGATTATTGAGATTTGTTATGATTCACCAGCCTGTCTGGACATTTACACCTAGTGATAGAAATTGTTCCATTTCTCTCCCTGCCTAATATATTTATTTAATCTGCAAGAGACAGCAGGTCATTTGTATATTAAGATTCAGATATATATTTTCAGAAGCAGGCAGAAGGGTTTGTGAGAATGTAAACAGAAAGAACGTATTGGAAACAGCACTGCTGCTTTCTACATTTTAAAAGTAAAAATTAAAACACCTACAGAATGCCATATGCTCAGAGAACAGGTTAAAGAAGCTGCACAAAAGCATAGTACAAGTACAATGAGATACCTCAGAAGGTATGGTTTTGGTGATAAACCAAATAAATTCCTTTCAGGTCATTTAGTATTTATTGAAAGAATTTATGAATAATGCATTATTAAACAATGTGTTGTAATATTTAGTTTCTTTAATATGGATATAATTACCCAGTTTCACACTGGAGAAGTGAGCTTTTAAGGACTGACAGTTTGAAATATTTAGCAAAGGATTACTAGAGTCTGATGGAAAGCTTGGGGTGGGGAGAGGGAGAGATAGAGGACAATGTAACTTTACAGTTTCTTATACTCATCCCTGTCATCTTTACGTTGAAGCAGAAACTGCAACGAGATAAGAGGATGGAAAAAGTCTGAAGAATATCTGTAACAGCACTGAGTGTGCCAGGTTCTTCCAGCAGCACCCCACAACCACCACTGCATTAAGGAGCCGGATTGCTCTGAAGAAGTAAGCCAAAAACTGGAATTCAGACCATTCAAAGCTTGGGCTCATTTTTCAAAATCATGCAGCAGTATGATGTCTTGCAGTCACCTTAAAAAAAAAGTGTCTGTATGTGTGTTTGTGATGGTTGGTTAATATTTCCGAGTAGTATTTTAATCATGAGCTGTGTTTGGCCACTCCAAAGAAAAATGTTGAAGACACTAAGATGTGGCTGGTCATGATTCCTTTTAGTGCACAGGTTAAAAAACAAGGAGCTGCAATGCCCACACTCTTCCTGTTTGTTGAATGCATTTTTTCTAATAAAAGCAGGAGAAATATGACAATATATAATATGCAAATATAAAACCACTATAGAAATAATGAAATAAACCACTTGTGCATAAAATGCACATTATTCTTCTGCAACTTGCTTAACAAAGAAAAACAGTATAAGTAACAATGCAAATTACTTGCAAAAAGTGTTTCCTCTGCTGATTGCTGCCAGGCTCTGGTAATAAATGTCAGGGTCTGGAGTTGATACTAAATACTTGTGTCTTTCTTGCTGTGTTTCTCTGTTGTTTCCTTGAAGCTCTTTTCCTTCACTGCTTGAGTGGAGGTGATAGGGAAGAGAGGAGGCTGAATCAGGAATTGCAGTTGCCATTAGCTGATATGGAGGAGAGGGATGAGCAGGAGATGAAGCTGTGCAGCCACACTGAAGGAGAAAGTTTTCTGCCTACAGCAAAAAACCTAATTCTTTTGATGCTTGATTGGCCAGGATTTCTTTTTCCCTGATCCACCCTGTGTGTATTGTTAGCTTACCACCTCCAGAAATACTCCATCCCAT
This sequence comes from Cinclus cinclus, assembly GCF_963662255.1. NCBI lineage: Eukaryota > Metazoa > Chordata > Aves > Passeriformes > Cinclidae > Cinclus > Cinclus cinclus. The sequence goes on along the minus strand of NC_085084.1, from coordinate 21,086,472 downwards.
TGAACCTTGGTCATTCCATGGCATGGAGAGGTGTGTTACAGAGCAATCAGAGATGACCTCATGAGTTTATTACAGCATTCAACTGCTGCTTCTGATTTCAGATTATTTAGAGGGAGCGCAGTGTGAATCCTCTTGTCCAGACTGTCAGCTTGGACAAATCCCAGATATTTGGATAGGGTTTTTTTCCACTTCCCTGAAGGCAAAATTTTAACAACTTCCAGTAAAGTAAAAAATGGTTTTGCTGGACAATTTTCTTATCCTTTGGACATATCATCTCTTAGGATCAAACTTGATCTATTCATGAAAATATAAACCCCAAATTTAGACATTATAATTTTTAACTACAAAAATATTATCACTTAGAAAGTATTGGTATAGATTGTTAAACTCTGTTGAAATGGGAAATCTATTCATTTAAATGCTTTCCTGCAAAAATTTTAAGTTCACTGATTCTATATTTTTTAATGGAAAAAAGTCTTTGGGAGATGAACCCACAAGATCAGCTTGCTGAATAATACTACTTCATAGATAGTTGCAACATAGACTGGCCACACTATTCTCCCGTTTCAGTCAATGAGAAAAAGGGCAATGGTTTGCAGCTCCAGTTACACCTACACCTACATTTGCTTATAAATATTTTTTGGATGTCAGTTTAGTCTCTGCATTTTCTGGCAGGATTTATAGGATTTAAAACATCCAGATGATTAATGGCTTTATGGATTTTGTCTGTACTAATATTTATATCCCATGTATTTTCTGCCTTTGCAGCAGGAACTTTTTGTGAGTGTAGGAAGCTACAAGATGAGCAAGAGAAACTCAAAATTCTAAGTTATGTCAATCCCTGGCATATCTTGGCTCTTGGTAATGGCTGTGTTACAGCAATTTAGAAATGATCCATATTACACAAAACCATTTTACACTGGATATACAATGGTAGCATAGATGGATTGCCATAACCATGTCTATGGCATAAGAAGCAATAGAGATGTACAAAAATAATGTGAAATCCCCATTCCAAATGGCTCACCATTCCAAAGGCTGATAGGATAAGAGTGAACTTGTTAGAGAGGAAGAATGTGTGTGAGGTGGCAGGTTTGTAAAGCAATGGGATATTTTATCACAGCCAGTCAGCAAAATATTGTTAATTATACTGAGTAATACTTAATTTATATTTCACAGCACTGTATCCCTTTTGCATATTCAAATGAGTAAAATAGTCTTCACATGATGCACAGATGATTTAATAACAGTTCAGTGCAAGCCAGGGCACTGAATATTGACTGGCTGGGCAGTGAATATTGATGCTGGGCAGCAGTCAGCAGTAGCAGTAGCACCTTCAGGATGAATGCCAAGGTAGTCTCTGCCTTCTGTAGTCTGGCAGTATAAAAATTGCCTTGCTGAAAGGAAACACTTTAATTGGTGGCATTGAGCTCTCTAAAAGAGCCTGAAGAGAAACCTAGCACGACCTATGTACAAAAGACAGGTGGGACTATGTCATGTGAAAAGGGGAGATTTCCTCAATCCTTGGTGCTGGGTTTGTCTGTCAGCACCCCAGGAAAGCCAAGACCCTTGTGTCCCACCAATCTCTTAGTGTCCCGTCACAGGGACCCTTCCCTGAACGGCCCTGCTGGATTGGAAGGGTTTTGATGGACTTTTTCAGGGACACACCCCAACAGTATGAGGGAGATCCCTCAGTGGGTCTCCCCACTTTATTTGAGTCTGTTCCCTACAGCCAGTGCTGGCACTGCCCAGAAGGATCCCGCAGACAGTTTATGGAACGAAACTCTCTATCAATATAAAATTGGGACAGCTTAAAGTTTGAGGAGCATCAGTGACAGTATGATTGCAAAAACATGTTCAAAGCAGTGCACAGACAAGCTCTAAAACCCAATAAAGGTATTCAGCACACACAGAGTTCTCACCCAACAGGTTTCCCTACAGGGAAGAAGGCAGGTTCAGCATATTGACTGATCCCAGCAGTTACAGTTCAATCTTCCCTAACTTTTCCCCATCCTTGATTTATTTTTATACTATATATTCATATTAGGTGGAGTTTGAGTGGTGCAGGTCATACATACCTTTGTTACTGATGGTGTAAATTTCTCTTGCCTGACTCTCCGACACAGCCAATGAACCACAGAGCAGGTGCCCAGTGAAGGATGGTTGGACCATGGGACAGGTAATACTGGCATGGAGGGGTGTGTTAATATCACAGTCAGGTTCTAATGAACCCAGTTCATCCAAGGACAGCAATTTCACCCCAGCTGCTGGCTCAGCAGCAGGACATCTCCTCCTCTCTGCCCTGGCTGACAGGTGCTGTGAGGTTTATCAGATGCAGAGAATCATCAAATTCCTCTCCCTGCAAGGATTCTAACAGAGCCCAGCCACCCATCCTCTCTTCTGCCCCCCTTAGTAGGTGCTGTGGAAGGACATTTTGGGTGTGGCAATCATTGTGGGATGGGTCTCAAGCATTCCAGCCACATTCCATCCAGAGAGAGCAGCTATTACCCCTATAATTTTTGTACTGTTATAATTTCTGTTAGGATGTGAGTATAACCTCTCAATTGCCTTTGATTTTACCCTCAGCCATCTTTCCACTATCAAAGCTCTCACCACTGGCCCAAATCTTTATGCATCTAAATTGATAATAAAAACTCCATTTAGCCTGGAGAAGGATCTGCAGGCTGAGGCAGTGGAGTGTATGTATGCAGTACTTTCTTTGCAGCTGTGGCTGAGAGCTGGAAGTGCCAGGAAGGGGAACTATCCAGTTTCACTGTGATTATCAATCTGCCTTCCCTCCACTGGGATCTGTCTTCATGTTGCCAACTGAGGGGCACATCCAGGTGAGCATCCTGACTCTGAGTAGGGAAAGGGAGCTCTAGTTCCCAGTTCATTGGAAGAAATGAGATCTGGATAGCTGTTGGGCAGAGTAGAGGCTGATGTAACTGAAAGAGGCCATCAGAGACAGGAGGCTTAGGAGAGAGGGAGGTGAGAGAGGCAGAGGATGAATGCCCTTCCCATCAGTTTTCATTGCTGTTTCAGTCTTGCTATTCTTCTTGACACTGTTTTGCCTTCTTCTAACTGTACCTTTATTTTATTTTATTTTTCCCTATACTACTTGTGGGAATAAAAGCAGTTATGCATAAATTACTACAGTTCTTACTTTCTAGAAGTCAAAGCACTGGGGTCCAACATGCAGGGACCAACTGGGCTGTAAAGCAGCACAGCACAAGTATAGTTCTCTGTTCATGACAATATACAACATAAACAGGCAGAGCTGGTGCTTCAGGATAAGGCTTGTAGAACCACAGAGACCTATATTATCCTTCCCCAAATTAGAAAAAGTCCAACATTGCAAAACTGGAACCATTAGCATCACATAATACAACCAGTTGGATAACGGCCAGTACACAGTGCAGCAGTTCCCAATGAAGAAAACCCCTGCATTTCTGTGAATAACACATTTTAACACTTAATAGCTTTCTTGCATAGAGTTAGAGCTTTTCTTCAGTTCTAAATGTTCTCCATTTCAGTTTTCAGCTCTGGAGTTCTGATGTGTGTTTTTCTGCTCGCATAGGAAGTCAGTGGCTGCAGATGGGACTTTGCCATGGGACACAGTGATCCCTTTATCATTCCTGGAGATGAATGGAGGGTCTATCTACAGTGCAATCTAGAGACCAATGTTAAGTTATAGTCTTGCCCTGTTTCAGGTCTGACCCAGACATTTACCTTAGAAACATCAAAAGACAGACAAAAGACTCCCAAATCAAATCATTCTGTGCCGTATTCTTAAAACCAAAATTACCTATGGTGACATCAGTGTAGGGTTACACCAATCCTGAGATTATGATCACCTGTCCTGCCCCACAGGACATCACTGAGAATTTTGTGCTCTTGATTTGGAAAGTAGCCTCCAGACACCTTCTGACTGCTTTGTTTCCATTGTTCCTTTTCATTCAGATTAGGACTTTAAAAACCAGTGAACTTAAAATGTTAGTTTCATGATTAAATCTTGCCTTTACTCATAATACAGCACAGGGCAGTTTACTATCTTGTTGGCATAGACTGGTCAGGTAGAAAAGGTCTTGCAGCTAAGACTTGCCTCACTTGCCTCACAAATTTCTTCCTTGAACTCTGTGAAGTCCAAATCATACTGTAACTGTAAAATGGCAACTTCCAGCCACATCAAAGACCACCCTTCAAGTCCTGAACCCCCATTTTGGTAAGATAAATGAATCCTGCATTATGTGATAATTACAGTCTTCACCCTGGTTGTCAAAGTTTGTAGAAGTTATATATTCCACCCAAGACAGCAATTTAAAATGCCTTTATGGTAATCAGAGAGAATCATGACTCTGCAAAAGCAATCTCATACTAACAGAGAGCAGGTAGAATTGGTCCCTGGAAGAACCTCTCTGTCCTCTGATTCAGGGAGCTCACAGAAAACCATGGAGAATATTATATGAGGCACTACTGAAAGGCAGGACTGCCAGCATAGAGGTTGTACAGAGGGAAAATCCTTTATAAATGATGTGATCTCATTCTGAGGCAGTCACCCACCCACTGGATGGAGGGAAAGTGGTGGATATAACTTTCTATATATAATGAGGCTTTTGATACTGCGCTTCACACATCCTTCTGGAAAAGTAGCCCAGCTGTGGGTGGGTTCGCAGTGTTCTGAGTAAAGAACCAGCTGGACTTAGATTTGTAGTGAATGGGTCTATGCCTGGCTGGTAACAAGTCACCAGTGATGTGACCACACAGCTCAGCGCTAGGTCTGGCTCTGTTTGGTATTTTCACCAGTGATCAGGATGCCAGAGTTACATGCCCCCTTCCACGGCTGCTGTTTATCCCAAGCTGGAAGGTGCTGTGACTCTCCTGAGGAAGAAGAGGCCATGCAGAGGCATCACTAAGAAGCGCTGGGAAAAAAATGGGTGTGTAGGAGGGCAGTGCAGTCAGGGACAAGGAATGCCTGTCATCAGAAGGCAGCTGAATTCTCTGGGCTGTCTGGTTGGGAGGAAAGGAGCCCGAGGGACCGCTGCTCTCTGCATCTTCCTAAGGAGGGGCTGTGGAGAGGGAGGTCTTGTCTCCTAGAATCATAGAGTAGTCTGGGTTGGAAGAGACTTTCAAAGGTTTCCTTGGGATCCAGTGACAAGGCAGGAGTTAGTGATTCAAAGCTGCACCAGGAGAGGTCCAGACTTAAGACAAGGAAGTATTTCTTTAGGGAGAGTGTGGCCAAACACAGCAGAATGTTCCCTCAAGTGGTGGTCAATGCCCCAAAGCTATCATTCTTTTAGAGGCATTTGGACATTGTCCTTAATAACCTGTTCTCACTTCTGCTCAGCCTTGAAGGAGTCAGGCAGTTGCATCAGATGGTCTTTGTAGGTGCATTTTAAATTAAAAAGTCTTAATCTATTCTGTTGTACTGAGTGAAGTGCTTTCAGTGTTAGAAAACTTGTATTAGGGACACTTTATGCCAGTGATGGTGTTGTCTGTCCAATGCAGATTCAATTTAAGGGATGACAGCCATGCTCTGGATTTTTGAGTGGCAAATGATTAGTGGATTTAGACCTTAGAATTAGTGGTATTAGGAGAAAATTGAAGTAGGAGCTGTTGTAGATGAACAATAATTCTGTTATCATCAGTCGCTTTGGACAAGTCACACCTGGAACAAATGGAAAACCTCCATGAAAATCTCTCGGATACCTTTGTCATTATGACTATTAGCAAATGCCAAAAACCCATCTGCTGAAGTTTATGTCCTGCACTTTTCACCACAGAAATGGCAAAGAAATCCCTCTCTTCCTTTTAGCTACCCTTTATGTATTTGAAAGTAATTTTGTTGCCTTTGTTCCTGCTTCTAGGGTCCCTAAGCAGTTTGAATAAACCCAGCCCTTTCAAAATAAAGGGTCTAAGGAGAAAAAGAAAAATCTTCTCTGCTTGAGTAAAACTGATGACGGTTATTGTTTCAAGTGGATCTATTTCCTATTGACTTTGTGGAGGATGTGGTCCTTGGGTAAGGCATGTAGAGATGAAACATGGAAAATGTCTTGTATTTTCTGAGATCCTGATTAGGGCATAGAACCTAGAGTCAATCACTTAAATCAACAAGGAAATATCTACATTTAGCTGAATAAAGCTGTGAGAAACATGAGTGGATCTTTTAGATTTTTGTTTTAGAGGTCTTCCAAAGGCCTTGCTGAGAAAATCTTTTTGCTCATTTTACATCTTTCCTGTGTTTTCCCATTAGAGACAGAATTTAGGACCAAAAATTCTTTGCCTTGGTATCTGTGACAGCTGAGGGTCCAACATTTAATTCTTTGTCTGTGTCACCTTCATTCTTGTGCATTTTAAGAATATTCCTTCTCCCTGTCCCAGCTCCAGGCCACTACACAGACACATGCACCCTGCCTTGCTCTGGACAGTTTGATATCTAGAGCATTTAATCCAGTTTATGATTCTTGTCTCTAATGGACTGAAAATGGTAAATGTTCTGACATAATTATGTTGTTTAATATTTCATATTCTGTGCTCAGAGAAATCTATTTTTACATGTGATTTTTCAGCTTTTCTTGCTCATCCCCTGTGCACAAGTCACTTTAATCCTAGGATCAGCATTCATACACAGATACATATGAAGAAAGGAAAGGTTTTATCAATCATTTTTATAAATGCAAACATCTAGCATAATTTTACAGAACTCTTGTCAGAAACATGGGAAATTAAGAGAAGCTGGTTCCTTTAGTCTGGTTTTGCATCTGTGTAAAGGAGAAGAACTTACCTCTAGATGTCGAAAGGAGAAAAAGGAAACACTTTTTGTGTGGCATTCAAAGGGATGAATTGAGGTAAAGAAACTGAGGTAAAGCAATTGAGGCAAAGCTGTAGCAGGAAAATAGGAGTTGATGTGGCAGCATTTTTATGAATACTTCCCTTAGCTGGAATCTGCTGAACCTTGCAAAAGTGGGATTTTGTTCTGTCAGCAGTAAGTGTCCCACCATCACAGACTGTAGCACTTTACAGCCATGTGAGACAGCTCTAGCACTTATTGGATATGAAGTCCTAGCAGTAACAAAATTTTTTCAATAAAATGATAAAGCTGTAGCAAACAGAGACAGAGAACATGCCCCTTTAATGCAATTCCCTTTTGTAAGGCTGCAGGAACAGGAAAAGATTTTGGCTTTTCTGAGAAATGCAGCATGAGTATCCATGGCAGAATATCTGATTGGATAAAGTGAGATTTTGTCCCAGCATCAAAGTGATGTATCCAGCTTGCCACTTTGACTTCCATGGAAATGAAAACTTTTCCATGTGGGTCTGTCCTGGAGTTATTTGTCACAATAGGCTTCAAACAGCTGTAATGAATGTGCATCATGAGATAACATGGAATATTTAAACTTCCTGCACTTCCTTCCTCTCTTCTGTGACGTCATGGGTTTTGTTAACTGGTCAGATACAGGGATGTCAGCAATGTTATTATGCTGCCAAATTGGATGCTTTCAGTTATTTCAGCCTTTTGGGGACCATCATTTGAGCAGGAGCTGACTGTACTTCACACCTCTATCCCTGAAACACCTCAACATTCTCTCTAGGGTGATAAACCTTGCAAAAGATGCAAATTTTTAACAGATGGTAATGTATGGACAGCAAAAAACTTCATCCATCACCACTCCCAGAGTCACCCCTACACTTTAGAATGTTTTGTTTTTTTGGAGCAGCGTTGTCTGAGGGAACGTCAGTGAAGTGGGAGGAGTGTTAGAAAAAGCTGTCAAGCTGTCCTTCACTAAAGAGAGGTTTGGTTTGAGCAAGGCTGGGGACAAATGGTGTTTCCAGCTCTGACAGGGGTTATGGGAGCATCTCCACCCAACCTGAGACTGACTGCCGCTTTTCTATCAGTATTTTCTCCATTTATCAAGTTCAAATATCAAGAGATACTTTCTTGAGCATGGTGCAAATAAAAATAAGAAAGACTGCCAAATGACACTACAAAAGAGTTATGTCCTTCAATTTTACAAATTATCATTTATTAGTTAGAAAAGTTCTACACCATTCCAGAACTTATGTCTGACATGTCTTCCATCAACTTTTACCTGTCACAATCATTTAGACATAATGGCCCACAGGACAGAATATTTTTACACAGCTTCTTTCTTTTCTTTCTTTTCTTTCTTTTCTTTCTTTTCTTTCTTTTCTTTCTTTTCTTTCTTTTCTTTCTTTTCTTTCTTTTCTTTCTTTTCTTTCTTTCTTTCTTTCTTTCTTCCTGGAATCCTTCCTGGAATCCTTCCTTCTTTCATTCCTGGAATCCTTCCTGGAATCCTTCTTGGAATCCTTCCTTCCTGGAATCCTTCCTTTCTTTCTTCCTGGAATCCTTCCTGGAATCCTTACTTTCAGAAATGTATACTTACTTTCTTTATTTCTAATGTAATTTCTGGCATGTGAGGTACAATACAATCAGATAGCCATGAACCATTCAAGAGGAGAAGCAACTTCTTAGCAAAAGAGCCAGACAAAAATTTCTGTCCTTTCTTCCTAAGCACCTAAAATGTTGCCAGAGAAAGAGGGGGATCCTTGGTGGTTCAATAACTGTATACATCTGTCCCAAGTATCCACCTAAAAGTCATATTTTACTTTGGCTTTACTCTGCGGCAGAAAGGGAATGGCAAGACCAGACAGGATTAGTGATTTCAGGGGCCCAGTTCAGCCTGGTACTGCAGGCTTATAGCTTCAAGTCTGTCAGCACTTTTGTTGGTTTCAGTGGATTTATTCACCCCTACTCTTTAGAATGTTTTACTTGTTTTTTTTTGGAGCAGCCTGTTGTCTGAGGGAATGTCAGTGGGGTGGGAGGAGTGTTAGAAAAAGCTGTCAAACTGTCCTTCACTAAAGAGAGGTTTGGTTTGAGCAAGGCTGGGGACAAATGATGTTTCCAACTCTGACAGGGGTTATGGGAGCATCTCTACCCAACCTGAGACTGACTGCCTCTTTTCTATCAGTATTTTCTCCATTTATCAAGCTTTTTCAAGCATTTTTTTAATGAAGCATTTTCAGTGCTGTGCACTGCACATATCTCTAAATAAATGTACTGAGGAGATGGAACCTCTATCTGCAGGTTATTATACTGAGATTTACAAAACTGCTAAACAACACACAAATCTGAGTGCGACTCTGGATTGCAAGACCTCTATGCAACACGAATATGTCTCAGAAAACCAAGTTTAAGCAGAGAATGCAGGGCAGGTGTAGGAGCTGGTGGTTGGGACAAACTCAGGCGAGCTCTCTATATTCAGATCTTGAAGCTTGCAGTTTATTACATCGGGTGTGGGTGAAAAGGGCCTTGCTACCAGATGCAGCTCAAAGCAGGTCCAGAGGAGCAGAATAACAAAAGGGGTGAAAGCAGGGGTGAGGGGTGCAAGGACAGGGACAAGGAAGTAAGAGGGTAAGGGCAAGAGAGAGCAGAGAGGCAAGAGCAAGAGAGCAAGAGCAAGAGAGTAAGGGCAAGAGCAAGAGAGTAAGAGAGTGAGGTCTCCTTTTAAAAGGTCTTAAATCTCCTTCTATGTTGAATATTCTACTTTTTCACTGACCAATCTAGTACAAGATACAAATTTCTAACATTAACATACAGCCTATAAGAATCACTACATTATCATGTTTTACCATTTTCTTATCTCTAAAGCTTATCTTGGGCACTTCCTGTCCTGCCAGGAAGGGGTCTCTGATGGTTCTTTGGTATGTTTGCAGCAACAGGCATTATCTTAACAAAAGGAGAAGACCATCAGGCATCCATATTGCTGCCCTCCAGACACTCAGTCGAGAACACCGCTTTCATTTCATTCTCACCTACACTTTCTATATTCCCAGGTTCTTATGCTAAACAATCATATCTATAAGGCATTCCTATTTCTTCCTCCCCAACAGGCAGAGTGCAGATAGATAAACCTCTGTCCTCTAGCAATGGCCACATATTTTAAACCTTCTCTGATCTCTGGATTCCATTACAATTTAGAAATGAATAACAGAATTTGAATCTGGCCTTTCTGTTTGATGTTTTTATCAGAGTGAGAAACTTAGGGTTGTCTACTCTGTCTTCTTACCCTGCAGTTGTGATGAAAGGGAAAAATATTTACATTATTTGCATGTGAAAGATGCAATAAATTGGCAAAGAATTGGAGTTATTCTGTCTCACAAAAGATAGGATAAGGGTCATCATCAAGTTGGCACAGAGCATATCTGTGCTCATTAACAGATTTTCAAGACAGCTATTACACTTGTTCAGTGTTCTTGGTTCTTCCTTTAAAGAAAGCAGGTTGTTGAAAGGTCTGGAGTTAATATTTAAACGTTACACAGGATTCCCAGAAACCCAGTGGTGAGAGTGATAACTTTACATTAATGCTGATTAGCAGCTGAATTTTTCACAAAGGCATACCAAAAAAACCTCTAAAATGGAAGTTGCAGACACAACTAAATTACAAAATACAATGAACTAGAAACTCAGCTGGTACAAATGACTAGAGAATCATTGGATTCAAAACCCTGCTCAGTGCTTGCTGGAGGACATCCATGACCTGATTCCAAAGTGTCTCACAGAATTTGTTCTGTGCCATTTTAATGGTGCCAGTGAAAATTATGGTCTTCCTGTAATCAACTTATTAATGACTACACAACATAATTACCAGATTGGGTATAAACCTGGGGTTGGCTGGGGTTTTTCCCTTTTCCTTGCCTGTTTTCTGCTCAGCTCAGATATCAACAAAAAATTTAAAAAGTATATACTCTTTTGTAGAAGGCACATTTTAAATGCTGGGTTTATGATTTCTTTTGATTAATATGAGCCTTATCTCCCTGCTCAGAATGACAATATCCATTCCAAAATCATGATGTGGGGTCCTGTTACCAACCCAGTGAAAGCTGAAATGACACTTTCAAGAGGTGAGCCCAGGCTGAAGGCATGCAAATATGAGAAATGTTTTGGTCATGCTCTTTTCCTTCAAGTAAATGTGGATTCTTCTCTTGTCTCAACAAGGTTGGTCCCTCAAATTGTGACATATTTTAATTTCATTTCTCAAAAATCTATGGAGAGAAAAGTAAATATGTTTTACTTCTCAGGTAGAGAAAATGTCTATGTTCTGTGTGTAGAGGGAACAGACAAAAAAAAACCCAGCAAAGTCTCTGACATTTTGGTAAGAGAACAATTAAGTTGAGAGTACAGAAGCAGTTTAAACTGCTTTGTCTTTACATTGTTTCTATAAGGCTAACATAAATCATGTTCAGATTGAAGCTGTGATGAAGACAGGTCATTAGTTTGTGAGCAATTGTCCAAACTTTGCAGCAGAATTGCTTCTTATACTGTGATACAGCTACAGAGAATGGTGGAAGTGCTTTGACATTATGGATTTATAGAGCAGCTCCCTTCCCATGCAGGACAATTGGGAATAAACTTTGTCTGAAGGAAATGGATAACCAAACACTATGTCATCAGTCCCTTTTAGAAAGAAGGAAAACTGGATGATTCACAAACAAGCCGCTGGGCCTGAACAGAGCCTGGGCAGTGGAGGACAGAGTTTGCACAATAGATGAAGTCCTCCTTGAAGAAAGAATTGCTCCTGTTTCTCTGCTGCCAGCTGTAACAGTGCTCCACTGTCAGAAACTCTTGGGAGAAAAGTATCCTTAAGGATAAGTTTTATTATTATTAATTCTTTGAAGTTTTTATTATTCCTTTTCCATTTCCATTCTTGCTTCCTCCAAACATCTCCTGGACTGCTCCAGCAACAGCCAAGGTCATATTCACTGAGAGTAAGTTTGTGATTCCATTGAAGTTGGACAATGGTTCTCCCTGCAGTACTTTGTTCTCCCCTGCTGCTCTTACAGACTGGAGAGGGTCCAAAGGAGGGACAGAGATGATCAAAGGGCTGGAGAACCTGTGCTGTGAGGGAAGACTGGAGCAGCTGTGTCTGTTCTTCCTGGAGAACACAAGGTACATCACATGATTCCAGTATTTAGAGCAGAGACCAGGGGGACAGGGCATCTCTGCTCACAAAGTACCACGTGAAGAAAACAAGGAGCAACAGTACAGGTAACACTGGGAGGGGTTTTGTGTCAGCCAAAAAGCAATTCTTACAGTAGGAACAAGCTTTTGCTGAAAACCTCCCCAGGGATGTGGCAGAGTCCCTCATGCTGGAGGTTTCCAAGTTGCAACTGGATAGGGCTCCAGGGAATCTCCCCAAGGCTCCCTCCCCTTCCCACAAAAAGTTGTACTTTCTGAGGTCCCTCCTACCCTGGGCTATTCTGTGGCTGTACCCGTGGAGCAGAAGGCCACGCTTACCATTCTATTTTCCAGCTGTTTTTCAGTTCCCTCAGTGCCAAGCTGTGCTCACACCCATGCAGATCCAATGCAGGGCAGAGAAGGGAGCGAGCACCTGGCTGCAGGAAAAGCCCACAGAATCTCCTCTTGTGTTCCACCTGTGTTCCGACTGTTGGCTGTTGACAGTCTCAGCAGCACCCATTGCAGCTTTGACTCCTTTGACCTATGGTGAATCATTCTGAGATTCCAGGGACTTTCGCCCCTGGCTCCAGGTGCTGCTTTACGACTTAGATGCACTTCCACAGGTTTTTGTTGTCTGTTATGGTTAAGCTGCACTGGATTCTGTGAGAATTGACATAGCTGCAGTCAGAATTATAATCAATTCCCCCCCAAAAGAGCATTGGGGAATTCCCAATATTTAATAGCTCAGATGAAGTTTTGATGATCACTGTTGGACAATGGTATATATGGTCGAAAAGTAAGGAAACTTTTCTTGGACAGTCAGACTTTCGCCACATAAGTTGTGAGGACACATAAAGCAGAATATGGGTCACCAGTTCCACCTCTTTAATAAGAAATTAAGCCTTAATGTTTGCCAGCAATCAATATGCTGTTCTCAGACACCACTTTTTATTTTTAACAGAGCATTTACCTTCAGCTGCTAGGTAGAACTCAGAGTGCAGTGAAAGCAAGATGGATCTCAGAATTACCTCTATTCTTGTGTAGATGGTATGGTTACAAAACTTTCTGGGCCCTAAACTGACATTCTGTTTATCACAGGAGCAAATTACAGAAATATAACTCAGTTTCTGTGATTATTTCCTGATAACAGCAGAGTCAGGGCTTACTTATGGAAGGCATTTATCATAAATACTGGTATCCATGACAACATCAGAATGCAAAAGGGCATAGTAACGAGTTACTTTTAAAAAACATATTCCTTAATTTGGATGATTGTGTGACAATAAAACTGCACTGGGCCATTTTTGGAAAATATTTTAGGTGGTGTCACCTTAAAATAGAATGTTGCAGGATATATTAAAATGTCTCAACTTGCTACCAGGCATACAGCATGAAATATCAGGCTGAACTGGTGTGAAACCTCCTCTGGTTTTTGCTGTTTTGTTGTATTTTCTGCAATATGGCCAAAATGGTGCCTTAAGAGACACAGAATCATAGGATCATTGAAAAGAATAGACCTTGGAAAAGACCTCCAAGATCATCGAGTCCATCTTTCCAGACATACCATTAATTAGAGCAGTTGAAATCAACGACATGGTGTTGGGGGTTGGTTCTCTCCCTTTTCCCTCTGTGGAATTTTCCCCATTGTCATGCTAAGATACCTGTTGACTGGGCCCTGGTGACAAGGGGCAGGAGAAAGAGGACGGAAACCCTGCGAGATTCAAACAGCCAGAAGAGGAAGCGGAAGGCTGGGCCTCGGCCCATTTCCCCTGCGGATTTCAGACGAGAAGGACGATCTCTGCCTCTCCTCCATCTCTGCCATCCCAGCGTTGGGAAACCACTATCGGACCCTGCCCTGCTGTCTTCTCGCTGTGAACTACCACCATCCAGCACTCTGCTGAGCACCAGGACCCACACCGTGAGCGGAGGGCTCTCTCCATCTCTCTCTCCCCCTGGGACAGTGCTGCCATCACCCCCAGCCCTCCTGCAGCTCTGCGGGACCTGCCCGCCCCCAGCACCGGGAACTGCAGCTCAGGGAAAAGGTGCCTGCAGCCAAAAAACACTGGGACTGAGTTACTGTTCTGTTTGTGGCTAATTTCATAGCTGTTGTTGTTCTTGTTTGTCGTGTTAGATATACTAGTAAAGAACTGTTATTCCTACCCCCATATCTTTGCCTGAGAGCTCTCTTAATTCCAAAATTATAATAATCGGAAGAATCACATTTTTTTTCAGTCCAAAGGGAAGCTTCTGCTTTCCTTAGCAAACACCTGTCTTTCAAACTAGGACACATGGGTCCTCACTCTGCCCACCTTTTCCAGGTGTGTTCCTAGCACACGTACACATCTCTGTCAAGGTGAGGTGAGCACAGCATTACTGATCAGCACTGACACGTGAGTGTGTGTAAATACAACCCCTGAGATACCATGGAATTGGTGCATCCCCTTTTGACATATTTGGGGTCAGCCCTCCAGGCCAGTAAGTTCACAATACAGTGTGAGAGAAGTTGATCCTGGCTTTTGTTGGGGAATCTCCGTGGAAGGGGAGTTGGGGTAAACGCTCCTGTTCAGGTTGCTGGTGACAGATGTGGTTTGAGGTGCAGCCACCCATTCCTGTGCTTGCATTTCTCTGGAGGGTGGGACAAAGTGTTACCTCTCATCCCATTTCAGTTTCAGGACACTGTGGTTTGCCTTCCAAGCATTCTGTCTGATGAAAAGCCAGCAGTCATGTGGCACCCTTGGATTTACTCCGTGGAAGCAGCACATGGCAGAAGGCTGAGGTTCCTTTGGAGGACATGCTTTGAGAGCATTCCCAGTGCTGCACTCAGCTCTTCCCAGAAAATGCTAGGAGAAACACATGATGCTTGCAAGGTCAAAAGTGGCCAAGCTGTGCCCCAAATCCAGCCAGAGGCAGGCTCCTGGAGGTGAGGAGCTCCAAGTCCATGGATATGTGCTGGCAGATAGATAAGAAATGAGCCTGGCCAGTGAGGGAAGAGAGAAAATGCCTGGCTTCTTACAAAAGGGCAATAATACTGAGATGAAAGAGATAAAGGAAAATATGGCAAATTTGTTCTTCAGATTCATGAACCATTCAGATATTCCCTTGACAGAGTCATGGTCTTTAATTTTATGAAAGGGCTGCACACTCAGCTGTGCTGTAAATAGGAGCAAAGTGCTTCTTGTCCATAAATTTGAGATAACACAGAGATACATAAGACTAAAACCAGCACTTTCTGCTGCACTATTTCTACAGCCTCTGCCATCTGAACATCCAATGTTCTCCATTGCATAGCCTACACATTTCCAGTTCCTGTAGACATGATTTTCTGTTCATAATCACCAGAACAATGACGAGGACGCCTATTTGTTAATTCCATATTTTATGTTGGTTTAAGCAATTTCTGGGTTTGTGGCAGCTGAATTAATGTTGCTGCTCAACTGCTGAGATAAGGAAATGTTAAGCTTGAGCTTGAGGTTGCCATGAGCAGTTGACAATGGTGTGTGTACATGTGTTGCACTCCTCCCACCAGTCTGCACCTCCATAAACCATCCATAATGGTGCACTAAATTATGTTTATGTTTACATTATGCCCTTGAATAGGTCAGGTTCCTGGAAGTGAGGGTGCAGTCAGGAAAAGATAAATCAAGCTCTGGTGTGTTTTACTTGGAATTTAGATGTGAAAGTGTAGAATATATATATATATACATATATATATATATGTTATTATTTTTTTGGTTCAGAAAGGTTATATATTTTGGTCTAAAAGATCAGATTAGGTTAAAATGAAAAGATTGGTAAATATTGTTGATAACTGTTAAGAAGGTTTGGAAAGTGTCTCTTATTTGGCAAGAAAATGGAGTGCAAGTCAAATTTTAGGGCTAACAATGGGAGTAGAAAATAATAAATATTAATTGACTCCATTTGGGAATGCAGTCTGTAATTATGGTACTGATCCAAAATTTAGTGCCAACCTCTTACTTCAGTATGCTTATTATAAAATGTCTACATCAAATAAATGACCATTAAACCCTTTACAGTCATTAATATCAAAAGGAAAAGGGAAGTGCCTGATAAAATGTCATGCATTTGGGCTAGGAGTATGTGCAGGAGCTGTAATGACACACAGTGATGGTGTTACCCTTGGAGCACTTGTGCCAGTCACACGCCCCTGGGATGAATTGATGCTGAAGAGCCCCAGTAGTGGAGTGAGAACTCAGCATAGAAACTCCCCCAGCACCTGTCTGTGCTGTCCTGGCCATTCCAACACTCTCTTAGGTCCCACAGTTCACAGCCACAGCCTGGGGCTCACAGGGAGCCATCAGTGTCCTGGGTCTCTTGCTGGGAGGTTTGTGATGCTACTGGTGGGGGTTTCCTCCCCTTCCTTGGGAGCAGGAACACACCAATGTTGGTAACCCCTTCCTACCTGGCTTTGGGTCCGCCTGAGTTTGTTTTCATAGGTTTTATCCTCAAAGTCTGCCCACAAACTCCTTTTTATCCCCTTGGTTCCCAGTTCTGCAGATTTTCTGGGGTTTTTGTTGCCTCCAGAAATGTCCATACCTGATGAAGCTGACCCAATGAAGGACCCTGCAGTGACCTGTGCCCAGGCTGGCCTCTGTCCCTGTGCTCTTCCTGCACTCTGCCCCAGCTCTGGTGCAGCCGTGGGGCTTCACCCCACACAAAACAAATCCTGGCACTGTGAGCTGAAGAGAAGCTGCACCAAACCAGGCTGTGCTGTCCTGCTTGTGAGAGAGCTGCCCCAGGGCTGGAGTGTCCTGGGCTGGACAGAACCCAGGGGAGTCTGAAGACAGGGCAGTGTCTAGCCAAAGCAGAAATCATGTCACTGGTAGCGCCAAAGTGTCACATATCCTGGGCTCTGGGCACAGAAGATACAGGACAGTGACAGCACGAGGCTGAGGGGATGTGGGACTCACCAACCTTCTGCTGGGAGAACCTGCTTTTCCTGTGCACTTGGAATACGTGTGGAGGATCCTCCAAGCCATCCTCAGAATGGGCTTTGCTGTGACTTCTGCGTGTGCTGCTGCAGATTTTGGAGACAATTGTGCATAAAACCATGCAGTAGAACCAGAGCTGGGGCTGACATGCTCTGCACTTCCAGGATTGCTCATTGACAGGGTGAGGTGATATCAGTGGACTCTGGATCAAGCTATGAGTACTTCAGCAAGAGAGGGTTTTCTTCAGGGTGATTAAACCTTCATCCTTTCTATGATTTCTGTGGCATTTGCATCTCTGTTTTGTAAAACTTCAGAAATCTTAATTGTCTTTGGCCCAGTGAAATGTTATTAACATCAGCAGAAGTCATCATATTTTGCATGCAAAAATACATATTTTTTGACATTTGGGAACTGGAAGGAACTAATTTCTCTTGCTGATGACACACAAAGAGGGTAGGTTGGTGCTATGGAGCCCATCTGCTACTGTTGACTGAATCTTCTGAAGTGGCACCCTATGGTCGTGGGTGTCCAGAATTGTGGTCCAGGAGGATAGACAGGTGTTTACTACCTAGTCTTTGACCTTTCATGCCAAATAAAAGCTATGAATTCTTAGATCTATGCATTTATAAAAGAAAAGTATAAAGGAGAGATGTACGTTGTGTGTCATAACTTGAACACACCACATTATAGCAACACACTCTCCAAGCATCCATTCTTTTTTATGATCATTATCCATTAGGAAATGCCATGTAAAATTTAATTCTTTGTTTATAAGTACCTCACCTGCTGACAACAATTAGAATTGCATTTGCCTCAGTTGCAAATGCAAAACATTCAAAACTCAGACTAATTGGTTATTTTAGAAAAAACACATTGCTTTTCTCAAGAGGCTGATTGTGAGATATATTATGAGCTATTCATGAAAATATCCTGGGGCTGTTTGCGTCAAACACTGGGATTTTGTTAGTAACAAAGGAGGGAATGCACCATGTGTGGGAAAGTAATTCCCTCACAAAATATGAGCTTGGAGGCTACTTAAGTCAAAAGAAATTATTTTTAATTCCATGGGCTGAAGAACTGCCCATCATTTGCTTTATCAGAAAAAAAAGAGGGTTGAGTCTTTGGCTTCTCTCAGAGCCTTTAATGACTGAAGCTGAAGAGATTTCCCCTAGAAAGCAAGGAGTATTTTCAGGAGCGTGGCGATACCTGTCTGCAGAACTGACCATTGGCCAAAGGAAGGTCCTGCTGCCCAGAGACAGGCCCAAGGTGTCCCAGAGGATTTGTCACATCCTCTCCCTCCTCTGGTGGTGCTGCCACAGAGCACAGCAGGAGGGATTCCAGGGATTTGTCATCATAGGGAGGCAGAGCACGAGCTCCTACTGATGTTTCCACTCCAGGGGTAGCACTTTCAGGCCAGCGATGAAAAATCCTGCAGCTCTGACTTCATAGTAGTTGCTGGCAGTGCTGTGACAGCCTCTGCCACTAAGCTAAAGTATCTGCAGGGGCAGGATGGTGTAGATATGCCTCTCAGAGAACAAAGAGAACACCTTCAAACAGCATCTGGCACAGTTATTAAGGGGACAGATTATAAAAACCTGGTCTGTGAAAATAAGAGATAATAGGAGTGTAGAGGGGACAGGAAAGAGGAAAGTGAGGAGAAGGGAAAGGGAAAGGGAGAGGAGAAGGGAAAGGGAAAGGGAAAGGGAAAGGGAAAGGGAAAGGGAAAGGGAAAGGGAAAGGGAAAGGGGGAGAGGATAGAGTCCTTGGAAATTCTGATTTTATCTAAAGGACATTTTCTGACAGCATACGTATTTGCTTCAATAAATAGCCCTTTTCCCATGCTTTAGATTTCTAGCTCTTGATATCAACTTTAGTGAATCAAACCAGTGAGTTTTAAAGAGATCGGAAAAAAATTAGCAAAAAGTTTTCCTTCAAGACCAAATATCTGCCAAAGACTGAGTGCTATGTTTAATGGCTTTTGAACATTCACAGGAATGATCAAAGCATTAAAGTAAGTAAACAGAGTTCTTAGAATCCAGCATAAGCTGTATTGTTAAGGACATTAAATTGCGATTCACATTATACTGTGTGTTTATATAGTCTTGAAAACAGAGGCTTGGTAACAGTATTTCATGCACGCACAATAACATAAAAAATGTCACCCCATGTCTTTTTGTCCTGATAAGCATTTGTTGCAGCAGCCACCTTTCCTGTAAGTAACAATGTGTTCAAAGGCCTTTTCCCCCCTTTTCTATTGAAAACTGTTTCATATCCAAAAAGGATTAATCTTTTCTTCTTGTCAAGGAACAAGCTCAAATCTCCAGGCAAATATAAAAGGATACTATATTTTAGAAGAATGTAAATTACAGTGATAATAAACCTGACTTGAATTCAGTTTTGACCTCTGAATAATTTTAAATCTAGCTGGGAATACAAAGCCTCACCTTTCCTTAGTGATATGTGAAAGGCCAGAACAAGATGAGAATCTGACTTACTCTGCTGATGCTTGCTGAAATCAACATGTACCGAGAAATTATTGTTATTATTGAGAGAAGTTTAAATTTCATGAGGGTCTCTTGCCTTGGTGAACTCTTAGCTTTCTGTGATACCCTTCACCTCAATGTAGACTTAAGGTGATCTGTTGTTTTCTTTTTCTTCCTCCAAAACACCAAGAGATCAAAATTCTTGGTAGAAACAGGACTTCTACTTTCAATCAAAGCCAAAGACTTTCTCAGCAGCAGCTCAGCCTCTGGATACCAAGGACATCTTCCACTCACACAGCAAGGTAAGTGAAAATGCAATCTATCTTTCATGGAAAGTGTTGAGTTTTTAACAAATTATATTTGCTGAAGACATGCCTAGGCAGTGGTGATTTAGAGCATTTTATGAGACTCATAGAGCATCCTCACATCTGTTTGGATACATTTTCTCTTTCTTTTTTTAATTTTTTTTTCTTTTTTTTTTTTTTTCCATTATGAATGATTTGTCCTACCCAGGTGGCTTCTGGTTGGAATTCTGCACTCAGTGGGGTCCTGGAGTTTTCTCAGCAGGCTTTGCAGGGAGTTCTTAGCAAACGTGTGCCTCTGCTGCCATCCCAAATATGCACTTTCCTTGACCAGCCTGAGTGCATGTGGGGCATGTGCTGGGCACGGCTGGAGATTTTCACAGCCAAAATCCTCCAGCATCATCACCTTTACATCTGCTCATTGCTTTGGATAGAATAAATCACACAACACCCATCTCAGCTGACAAATGTCATTTCTTGCAGGCATTTGTTACTCTACCCATATATAAATGTATCTCTGCAAATCTATAGATGAGTATAATGTATATATGCATGTATATTTGTATCACATCTGTAACTATATATAAATTTAACTACACAGACCTATAAATATATACACATATAAATACAAGGCTGTGGAGGCCCATGGCTCTGCCCCAGCTCCACCGATGGACTTGCCCTGAAGGGATGTCCTTTGAATAGGCTGTGATTAGCTTATCTCAACCCTCCTGGAAGGATACTCCTTAGGTTGGCCCACCTTTTATTATCATGGTGAGCTATCCCACCATGCCCTAGTACCCATGTTAATCCTTTGTAACCCATTGGTCTTACCCCCTTGGTACCACCCTTGCTCTCCCCCATAAAAACCCCAGTATTTCCCCAGTCCAGGAGGGAGCAGTAGTTCCTGGCTCCTTTCACAGAGCTGCTGGATAATAAAGGAATCTCTGTGGAATTTGCCATGCAACGGTTCCCGTCTCTCTGTCCCTTAGTTGGCCTGGGATAGCCTGGCAAGCAGAGCTGGAATAGCTGAGCTGAAATCACTGATCAGAGCTGATCACTTGTGGCCACAGCCACCGCTTGCTGAGTCTTATCCGGCAGCTCAGAGACCAGCCAGGAGACCCCCTGCAAGGCAGTTCCTTGTGGGATTATCTCTCTCTGGGAAGGTTGGTGGCTTCCTGGGTCTGGAGCATTGGATCTCCATGGACCCCATAGCAGCCAACACAACGCTATAAATGTATAAATGTAATTATATGGATAGATAAATATAACTATAGACATCTATAAATGCAGCTATAAACAGAGGGATTCCACCTGCTGGATGCTCACAAGCTCTCTCTGTCCTTTCCTGCTACACAGAGCAGCCCTCCTGGAGAGGCTGATAGATGGGATCTTGGAAACAAAGGGAACACTGAGTCAATACTGGCCCTTGTGCATGTTTCCCTTGGGTGCCAATTGTCCTTCTATGAGGGACTCAACATGGTCTGAGATGCAGACTCTCACTTGGAATATGAAGCCTGCTTTTCAGAGAACAGGGATCCTTCCAACTGTTCAAAACTGTGGAAAGAACTGAAATATCTCAAAAAAGTCTCAGCACTCACAGTGCAAATAGCACCCGTGAGAGCTTGAAACACAGACGGTCTCAGCTCCCACAAAGAAGCCCAGCCTTGTTCTTTCTTTGTGCTGACAGAGAGACCTCAGTACTCACTGAAATGGCTGAAACTGAAGGCTGCTGTGAGCTGAGTTATGAAACCAAATTGGGACACCCAGCTTAATGACACAACTCCCACAAGATCAGGTTTACTCCTGGCTCTCTGGCCACAGCAGAGGACTCAGTGTCAGAGCCTCTGGAGAAGCGTGGAGGGCAGGGCTCGGGGAGGTTGTGTCAGTGCAGGATTTGAACTAAAGGCACCAAGAAACACCAGCCCTGCAGACAAGAACTCAACTCTTCTGATCTCCCTTCCTGTCATGCAGGGTCAGAGCAGCTGTCTCACATCTCTCTAAAACAATATGGGCTCTATCCTTACCAAGCTCCTCAGGTTCCTGGGAACTGTTCCCACAGCTCTTGGTGCCAGGCAAAGCTCCCTCTGCTGCAACCTTGTTCACAGTCCCCATTCCTGAAGATTCAAGGGCAACATTATTATTCCCCTTGAAAGAAAAACCAGAGAGAAAGAAACCCAAAGATCACTTGCTATTTTCCTGGAATCACTTCAGGGATACAATAGTTCAGAGCCTTCCACATTTCCCTCTCTTGAGGAAGAAATTGCTTTTGAAATCTGGTATGTGTGAGTTTACAGAAGATGGAAGTTCATCACACTTGGCAATAAGATATTGGGGATTCCAAAAAAATCCCACTCCCTGCATTGAGTCTGCCCTTCCTCACTAATAAATATACCGCAGGCAATGGGTCTGCATACTAAACAAAGTAGAAAGATTCTATGGCAAAGTTGTACAATAATGTGCAAAAAGGCCTGTGGCAATACAGAAACTGAACGCTCCAGGAAAGTCTGGGAAGAGGCAAGAGAAAGTGGATTCCTAAGTCAAAGAGGGAACCTGTCAAACACAAGGACTAATGGTCTGCGATTGAATCCTCTTCAACGCAGAAGAAACCCCTGGGCTTAAAAGAGTCTTTAACTATTTCATGTCCAGAACCAACATTGTCCTTCTTGCCAATCACACAAGTTATCAAGCCTCAAAACCAACCCATCTGCTCCCTAAGGGTTCCATGGCTATCACACTTCCATCCCTTGTTCCTAAAAAGGAAGTTTGGGCCAAAGACTTTCAACAATGGATAAGACTGACTTCTCAAACACAGTCCAAAAGCTGTCAAAGCTTTCACTTCATCACCACTAATGTCCCTGCACAAGGGAATCTTCCCAGGAAAAGGAGCATCAAAACTTGGCCAATACACATTCACACCTCTCAGCCTCACTAGAGGGGAGACTTTTACTTTCCTTCTTCTTTTGGAAAAAAAACCTTGCCATACCAAGCAAATCCTTCCCTGTCCATTCACAGCTGAATTCAAGAAGCCTTTGCTTCTCAGTCATGTAACAACATTCAAAAGCTCTCAAGCCAGGCCCTTTTATTCCCTATCCAATGGGGTTAACTGAGCAGAGGGAGACCTTTCAGGCAGGGATCTCCTTATCTCCTGAATCATTGCCTCAACTGCATAGCACAGACCCACTGGTAGCAAGTCTCTCCCCTAGGAGTATTCCATGCCCAGCTGGAGGCTGTCAGTGTTCCACTGCCTGGTGGAGCATTTGGGGCTGAAGTGTTCAGTATGGCTGCAAGAATGCAAACACATTGGTCAGGCTCCAGAATGTGGGGAAAGAGGTGACAAAGCCTTATATGCCTCTACAAGTACCAAGAGACGTACCTAATTATTCATAGACATAGATGGTGTTAAAGAGCAGCCTCTAGAATGAAAACTTTCTTTTGGTACATGTCACTATAAACATTTAGAAAAAGAACTGGAGGGAAAGAGGTTCCTACTGCCCCATCTTCATAGCCTATCCATTAGCTGCTTTCTCCTGCATGGAGCCATCCTCCTGCAGAGGTTCAGCATGTGGGTACAGAGAAAGCCAAGGACTGCAGAGCCTCTTCAGAGCTGCCATGGAGCTCTTGTCAAGCCCTGGACAGCAGCAGCCCTCATTGACCCTTGCCAGCACCTTGAGCTAACTTAGGGCAGTGTGGAAAGAAGGATGGGCAGCAGAGCCTGGACCATCCATACCTTGGCTTCTTGGTGTGCTGGAGCCTCCTGAGTTTCTCCAGTCTTATTTGGTATGTCCTCCTCTTCCTTTCTGGCTGGTATTCCCTGTCTTCTGGCCAGGCCTCTTCTTGCTGTCTTTTCCTTCTAATTTTCTTTTCCTTGGGGTAGCAGCCTTCAATCCTTTGGCCACAAATTCTGTTAGAGAGGCAAAGCCAGGAGCTACGAGGAACCAGGGCAAGCTCCTTTTACCTTGTTGATGCAGAAAGACTCATCAGTGTTACAATCTTTGCCAGAGTTCTGGTAGGTGTTTGAAGACACCAGAATTGTGCTTAAAGCAGGTGCCTAAAATGGAAATTCTGGAGGTGAGAGGTGTTAAGAGACAACAAGGAGGATGAAGGGAGTGATTGCTAAATCACCTCCTTAGCTGCCCAGAGAAGACACTGCTTTGCATCAGCCCCTCTTGCACAGTATAGAAGGCCCCAAAAGGGACTGGAGGGAGCTGGGATGAGATGGAGTCTGAGCAGGAGGCCCATCAAGGTGACAGCTCTCCCACTGCTGCTTTAATTTACAAGAATTTTGTAAATTCATGAAGCATATGCCTAAGGCATTGGACAAGCAACCTGTGGAGTTTTCAGTAGCATGTGTCAGTGTGGGGGGAGAAAGGAAGGAGGAAGGAAGGAAGGAAGGAAGGAAGGAAGGAAGGAAGGAAGGAAGGAAGGAAGGAAGGAAGGAAGGAAGGAAGGAAGGAAGGAAGGAAGGAAGGAAGGAAGCCTGCAGAGCTGCACTGTCAGAAGGAGGTACAGCAGTTCCTTGACCTCATGTAAAACTACACACCTCTATGGGTTGCATTGTGCCAGGCTTTGTGTGGCTACCATACCTCTACTCTTTGGGCCTCCAGCACCGTGGCCTCTTTGCCATCTTCTTGCTGGACATGTGGCAGAGAGGAGGATGCATTGGGATCTATTCTTGCTGGGGCTCCTCTGCTCTTTCTGCAGGGCCACTTTGTTCTTCCTGTCCCAGCTCTAGAAAGCAAAAGCATGTGCAGAAAAGTGACTTCTTGGAAGACAAGGACACCAAAAAGAAAACCCAGAGGAGAGCCCTACACTGCTTGTCTTCTTGATGCTGAGATTTCAAGGACCCTGAGTCCCAGACTGGGGACAAACCTGTTACTGTTCATACCTGTGGATATGTCTGTGGATGCTGGAGTCTCATCCAGGCCAGCCATCTCCTCAGCAAAGATGTTGTCCATGTTCTCAATCAAAAAAACACCAGCAGATTCACCTGCACACAGGGAAGCCTTGCTCTCAGCCCAGGTGCCAAGCAGCCCTTGCTATCACTGCTGAGTCTTTTCCTCTGTACAGAAGGTGGTGGCTGTGGGGCAGCCCTCCACTGGTCTATGCTGAAGAGAGGGCACAGGCACCTCTGGGCAGCCAAGCTTACAGGGGCTGGGGAGGATGCAGCTGGCTGCTGAAAACAGCATTACCTTCTTATTCTCGGCCAGCATGGCCTGGAGCTCCAGCTGTTCCTCCTGGGGTGGGCTCAACAGGTTTAGCCCCATGCAGATGGCCAGGTTGCTGCAGGTCATTCTTCTGGTGGCCACAAGCTGGCTGATGTGTGTCAGCAGTGTGAGCAGCTGCCTGAGGATGATCAGGTTCACTGCTGGCAACTTCTTGACCACCGTGAGGGAACAGGAAGGCAGCATCCATCAGCAGGCCCATGTTGCCCATGGCCACCCAGACCTGGACCCAGGCAGGGGGCAGCCAGTGGCTGCTGTGCAGCTTTGCAGGCACTCTCAGCCAGCAGTCAGGGCTTCTGAGCTCCCACAGGAAGGATGCAGGGTGTTGCTTCCCAGCTCCTTATTTCCCCAAGCCCATTTAAGGGAAGGCTCTGTGCATTGCCCTAACATGGGACTGCCAGCCAGCAAGAGTGAGGTGCATGGAAACACAGCCTCTTCAGGTGGGAGTCCTCTTCCAGGTGAGTCCCCTTCCAATGCCTGCTGCAGAGCTGGAAGCTGCTGCCCACGCTCACCCTTTCAGCTGACAGATCTTGTCCTGCCTGCCGGCCATCTGCATCCCAGCCATCCAGTCCTAGGTGTTGGTGATGAGGAGCTTGGAGAGGATGCTTCACAGGAAGTCCTGCAATGCCAAGGGCTGTGAGTGAGCCTAGAAGACCTAAGGGTCTTTTTTAATGTAAATGATTCTATTACTCTATATTATCATATCCTGGGATGAGAAATATCAAGAATGAGAAATATCAATCAATCAATCAATCAAATATTGATTGAAATATCAATATGCCTCATTCAGTGGGATTGGTACTTCTTGCCTTAGTGCCTTATTCAAAGCCTGCACGCAAAAGTCCAGTTCGTTCTGTGAATACAGCCACAATTATGCACAGTATTTTAGCACCTGACAGCAAATATTTCTGTTTGACAGCAAATGTTCTATGACTCCATGCTTTGAACACACACTCTCTTGATTTCTTCCCCCTGTGGGCTGCAGCTTCTGTAGCTCTCTCACTACTGAATGTGTTGGCAGATGGGCATTTGATGTGACTTGCTTGTATCTGCAGCAGGAGGAACATCCACGGCTGGAAGCCCTGGGCCAGTGTCTGCTGCCTGGACATTCATGTAAGAGAAAGAGCATTCCAGGAGAGCCTGTGTGAGGTGTGAAATTGTGTGTGATTCAGAAAAATTAGGAACCATTCACTAAGTAGCAGAGTAAAGTAACATTTCACTGAGCACAACTAGGCCAGCCACAGAGAAGGGAACTTA
Organism: Cinclus cinclus; assembly: GCF_963662255.1. NCBI lineage: Eukaryota > Metazoa > Chordata > Aves > Passeriformes > Cinclidae > Cinclus > Cinclus cinclus. Next base: position 21,060,285 of record NC_085084.1, on the reverse strand, counting down.
GACACTTTTAACTGGATTTTAATTCTGTAATACTCTGTGTCACTCATATATGTAAGAGAGGAGGACAGTACTGGCTAGTAAAACTGGCCCTAGAGAAAAATGCCCCTTCTAACTTTTTATTTCAGATAAACTGGTTGTCAGCAATTTTTAGCAGGGAACATCCTACACTTTCTGAAGTGCAAGATACTGGGTTACAGTTTGCTTCTAGGGAATAAAGAAAACTACTCTGTCAATCTTTGACAGATCAGGGTCAGACCTTTTTGTTTGGTGGGACTTACAGATATGTCCTTCCCAACATTTTTTATTTTCTTTCCCTTTCTTATGTTGCTTCAAAAACCCCCATGTTGTGGTATAAATTAGGTCTTCCAGCAACTTCTGACAAAACAAATATTCACCCAGGTTATGAGAGCCCAGAGGACAGATTACATATCTCCTGTTGGTCTGGTGGGGCAAGAGCCTTCTGGTGTCTCAATCTGTTTGTGTTAACCACTTCCAACATGCTGACTGCCAACAGCAGCAAGCCCATTTTTGTTAAGGAACAGATACAAAAAGGCTTGAAGGGAAGCTGCCAGTATTTTGTCAGCATGACCAGAGATTTTGCCATCCTTTATAGTCTTCAATGGACAAATGAAAATTTTTCTCCTTCTGCTGTGGTTCTTGCAATGGCAATGAGCGTGACAGTGGCAAGATCAGCTACCTTGAAGGAGGTGGAAGCCAGGTGGAGCTTGGCCTCTTCTCCCAGGCAGTGATAGGACAAGAGCAGACAGCCTCAAGGTGCACCTGCAGAGGTTCAGGTTGGATGTTAGGAAGAATTTCTTCCTCAAAAGGACTGTCAAGCATTGGAATGGGCTGCCCAGGGCAGTGGTGGCATCACCATCCCTGGAAGTATACAAGAAACAACTGGATGTGGCAACTAATGCTGTGGTTTAGTTGACAATGATCTTGGAGGTATTTTCCAGATTTAATGATTCTCAGGTTTTCTAATTCTCTGATTCCAGAAGCAGGTTTCCCTGTGCCTGCGCTATCAACACCTAATCCACAGAATCATTTGCAGTTACTTTAGCTTGGACAGTATCCTTGTGTACGTGGTGTGTGTGCATAAAAAGAAAACTTTCCTCTCTCACTCACTTTGAGCAAGGAATTTGTTTCCATTCCTTGTTCATTCCTACAGAGCCATGAAATGCAAAGTGCATCTGAGCACTTTTTGATTCCAACAATCCATTTTATATTCCGAACTTGCTAATTCATTTCCTCAATACACCTTCCCTGTCACATCCTATTTGTTTTACTGCTACCGGGGCTGCTCTCTCAGGAGATTAATCTTTCTCTGCTGTCCAGGATGTCAGAATCAATTCCAGAGCCCCAAACAGGGAATTAATTTGTCATGACTTCAGTAAGCCCTCTTAGGTGCCTATGGCATAAGTTCTCTTTACCAGATGGAAGCTGTCATGCCTCAGAATGCTCTCATGAAGGACACAGGTGAAGTGGTGAGGAATATTCCTTTTGTGATGTGTTGTGGCTGTGTCTTTCCATGTTTAAGTTTGTTTGTGTGCATGGGCAATGGTGGCAGAACAACTCTGGGAATTTGTTTGCATGTGGACATTCTGGTGAGGCACTGGACTGTCAACTACCTGCTCATTTTGGTCTGTCCAATTTGACACTTGCACACAAAATGTCACTTTTAATTTAAATGAAAAGTTAGTGTAAGTATTTTCCTTTTGTTTCTTAAATTATCTTTTCAGTAGAATAAAAGTACTACTGACCAAGCAACACAGTCTGAGGAGCACAAAAACAATTTGCAAGTGAAATCGTAGATCTTAGATCAAACAAAACCTGTTAGAAAAGTAGCTGACTGAACAAACAAAATTTAATCAGAAAATATTTGGCGTTGCATGTTGGGTGGGACATTAATGACAGGTTCTCCCCACAAAGAGTTAGTTGAACTCTGGTTGCTTTCATTTTGGCAAATTTTGGGGAGGGTATGGACAAACACCTATGAGTTGGGAAAACAAAGTGGATTTAAGTATTTCAGTAATGCAGACCTGTACCATCTGTAAAATTTTCCTGTAGTACCTCTATATATCAGTTCAAATATCTGTGTCCCCAAGTGTAATCACTGCTTTACTGCTTTCCTGGAGTCCTGCCTTGTTCCTGAAGTGCTGCTCTTTCCCCAAAATACTTATTTTGTTTCAAGATCATGTGCAACTCAGATGTCACTGTATGGTTTTCATACTTCGCCCTTTTAGAACTAGACACTGGATCTCTGTCTTCATTATACATGCAGGTAGTAGGTGTATTTCTTTCACTTCATTTTCTACTGAACAGGGGCTAATAGAGAATTGTGTTAAATTTGTATATAACAGTTTTGAAACATAAAGAACAATAGCTTTTATGTGTATCTCTTTATTTATGTACACAATTACCCATATTTTTGAGAACAGATTTTGTATTAATCTTTCCCTTTTACAGTATTTTTCAGATGTAAAGTCAAGCAGGCATTTGCTTAAAAGTAGGTGTCTAGCACTGATTTTTACTGCCAACAATTCCTGCAGGCTAAAAAAGGGAGAAGATCAAAGCTGAGCAAGAGACTCGTTTTGTTGTGCTGTTTGGTTTATCAGGAAAGCTAAGTTTTATACTTGTTATTGTTTTTCTAATTCTCTATTTCAAAAGAAAGTAGGAAAAAAGGAAGTGGAAGAAATGCATCCGAAGCACCATCTGTAAAATGTGGAAATGAGTGTAGAAGGGTTTGGCAGAGGCCTGTGTGAATAGAGCCAGGCTGTGGCACTGCCTCTCCTGAACTCCACCTGCACATCTCTTCCTCATTGTCATTACTTCCCAGTGTCTGACCTGGTGTCCCCTCTCAAAAGGACTCTATTGCTCCCAGTCTGCACAGCTTTTAACTGCTTTTTCTGTGAATCCTAAATGTGCTCCAGAATCTTTCCACAATAGATCCTAAGGAGCTCAGTGAAAGCTCAGCCCTTTGGCAGCTGCTTTGGGAAGCGAAGGCATTTTCTGCTAAGATGCTGGTGACTCTTCATTTCAGTTTATGATGGCTCATGACTCTCCAGCCTGGGCCCTCAGCCCTCAAGACCTGCTAAGCTTTTGATTGAACAAAGGGCTGTAATCACTTTGTTGAGGATTTTATTTAGGAGGCTCTCAGGAAGTAAGGAAGGAACAAGATAGAGACTGAAAAAGGCAGCTGGGTTAGAGACATAAAAAAAAGTAGAATAGATATCCATCAGTGGGTGCCTTGTGGTGATTCCTGAGAATTTTATGGTAGAAAGGTAAAATACAAAAGTAATAATGTCCTGAACAGGCTGAACAATACCAGGTGTGCCTCAGCTGAAACCACAGAAGCAGAGAGGTCATTGGAAGAAATTTCAAATACCATTTCCATCTGTCTCTTTGCAGATCACTGTAGAAAGCAAATTGAAGTGTTTGCTGTATTTATTATCTGTATTTATTACACATTAAAACAGGGAGAAACCCAGCTCTGAAGCTGTACTCTGAAAATACATTGACTGTTCTGCTAACCTGAAATGTGGAATTTGTGATGGAGAGGCTACAAAAAGAAGGCTGGAAATAACAGACTGGTTTGTAATTGATTGTTTCTGGAAGAGCGGAATTTACATTTTGCAAGGCTGAAAAATGTTCATTTGTATGTGAGGCAGTAAAGGTGAAGTGAAAGCTGCAGAACTGATCTTTGAAAACACGTGTGAATTTTGTCAAAAAGAAATCAGTTGTCAGGAGCATCGTGTTGTGACACTAGTTATGACTGAGAAATCTGTAAATTGAGAAAAAGCAGAAGAAATGAATAGGCAGAATGCAGAATCAACTCAATCAAGTACAAGATAAAGACACACATTCACCATGACAAGAACTGACAGTCAGCACAAGGCCCTGCATAAAGGATGAATTTGTGTAGTATTTATGACAACTGGGAATTAACAGAGGAGAGAGAGATTTAATCAGAAAGAGCTGATGGAGTCTCTCATAGAAATTATTCTTTCAGAAGGCTAAGTTTTATGACAAACTTGACCCCTCTTATCTTTTTGATTGCTGCAGTTAATCAGATGCTGTAGCACAGTGGGGATGTGGTGGACACTGGCTCGATAGAAGGTATTGAGAAAAGATTAAAATGCATCAGAAGAAGCAAGATTTTTCTTAAAACTAAGTGGTTTCTTGTGCTTTTTTCTTGTTTTTATTTTTGGTTGTTGTTTATTGGTTTTTTGTTTGGTTGGTTTGGTTTGTTTTTTTGGGTTTTTTGTTCCTTTTTTAATGAAGTGACAGAAGCTTTTTAACATTTTTAACAGTAATAGAGTTATCTTCTGGTCCATCAACATTTAGCTCACATTTAACTCACTCCAGTGAGTCTTGGGGGTTATAGTTACCAGTTGGTCAGAGGCACTGCACTGAGAATTAGATTTGTTTTCTTGCTCTCAGCTTCTTAATATCTTTAATAATGATTACATTGTTCTTTAGCTATGAAGAGCTCTTTGCTTGCCTTTTTTTTTTATTTGTATGCAACCTTTTTGTCTCTGAAGCCAATGTAACAAGTAAACAATACAAAGGGAAGCAGGAAGAATGGTGGACCTTCAGTTTAGTGAATGTGAATGCACATTTCAAATACTTGATCATATTGCAAAGTGAATGTGATGTTAATTGATTGGGGTTAGGGGAGCAGAAAAATATGACAGGAAAGACAGTCTTTATGAACCAAAATAAAAATGTGTGAAAAGTAATGAGAGTGGTCACTATTAATGAAGTTCATAGACTAGAAAAACTATGACACAGTGCTGCTGACCCCTCTGAAATGGTGAGTGTAGAGCTGCGATGAGATTCCACTAGAAATACCGTGTGAGAACTCGCCTGTAAAGTCTTTCAAGTAAAGGCAAAGAAAACAGCAAAGAAAGAAAAAATCCCAAAATAATAGACTGAGGTTACTAATCCTTTTACTGAGGCCTGTAATGTTAGGACAAGGGCCAAAAGTTCTAAACAAAGAGCAGGCAGATTTAGATTGGACCTGGGGAAGAAAACTTTTATGATGAGACTGCTGAGGCCCTGGCACAGGTTGTCCAGAGAAGCTGTGGCTGCCCCTGGATCCCTGGAAGTGTCCAAGGCCAGGCTGGATCTGTCTTGGAGCATCCTGGGATAATGGGATGTGTCTTGGCCATGGCAGGGGTTTGGACTGGTCTTCGAGGTCCTTTCCAAAACAAACCATTCTGTGATTCTGTGTTTCTAAACAGGCAGTGTATCAGGAAAGTTGTGTCCTGACAAAGAAGATCAATAAAAGTTCCAGAGAGGGATAGAAGTGTTAGTTGCGGCTCTGCTTTCTTTGGAAGGCAACACACTGGCCAAAACCCAGTAATTTGTACTTGCCACTCTGAATGTCTTCTCTCAATGGTTCAGATGCCATCCTACTGAATCTGTTGCTGTCAGGATGAGTTATCTGGAATTGGTATTCTAAATCATATTTTTCTTACATGCCAGATAGCTTACATTCTAAATTGAGCTGTTCAAAAATGAGCACTGTGACTCACTTAAAAGAAAATTACTTTTTTAATGCTAAAAATCCAATATTACATGCCAATTGTGCCAGCGTGCAGTTAATTAACCTTTATTGTGCGGGTCCCTAAGCAATGATGAGTATATCTATGGATTTGTGGAGTGACTGAAACGTGCAGCTCTCCCCCAGCTCTCCACTTAAAAACTGATACACATTGCACAGCTTTTCTTTTTACTGACAGGTGGCAAAGACAGGGAAAACAAAGAGGGACACCGGAAATGAAAGTGAACAAGATACCTCTATGGATATGATTTCAGAAGAGTCAACTTTCAGAAGAAATGGTTCACTATTGTTCTCTAACTTACTGTACTGCAGAGTATGAAACCTCATAGACAAGTCTCTGAGCTACAAGTGTCTTCAATTTCCACTAGGGTAGTAAAAGTTCACAAAAAACATTGCATCTGGGATATACTCCTGTTTTTCATACTCCACAAATACAACTAGGACAAGGATTATGAAAATAGAGAGTCAGAATAAAGAGAGTCAGAATAGAGAGTCAGCCAAACTATAGTTTTACTCTGAGCATGTTTTCAAAATATTTTTATTAACATCATGAATTTGGTTTACATGGCAAAGTATTTTCTGGGTGGATCATGGGTTTAGGTGTACTAGTTTGAAAAGCAAAACCAGTGAGACTTCAAGTCAGTAATGCAATTTTTAATAGGGAAGAGAAAAAGGAAAAACAAAATACATGCAATAATAAAAAATAAAACCACTGACAGAGTCAGAATAGAACCTGATACCCTGTCAGGCAGGGTGTTGGTGCAGTTTTCTTCCAAAGGGTCCAGTGATGATGTGGAAAAAGCCTGGTTCTTTTTCTGGAATCCAGTGGAAAAAGACTGCCTTTGGCATTTTAAACCTTAGTTTTTATTTAGGTAGGAAAGATTTGGCTTGTTTTCCTGGCTGCAGCATCTCCCAATGGGATGATGTAATCTTATCAGTTATACAGTAGGACTCAATAGCTCATTAACAGAAGACATTTTCCACAGAGATAAGGATGATCACCTTTCTCAGATGGTAATAGAATACATATTTTGTATTGTAAACCAGGACATTAGGAAAGGACAAAAATTGTTGAGCAGCAACAAGGAGAGAAAATATTTGAGAGGAACAAGCACCAAAGTCAAAGAAGACCCAAGTCTCTGTTCCAGGTGCATGAGTTGATTCCCTAGAGTCTGTGAGGAAGCGCATGGGGAGGCAAGCTGTCCCTAGCAGCCTGAGAAGGTCCATGATGGAGCTGACACCCAGCTGCAGCCCATTTGTCCAATTTTCAGGAAATTGCAATATACTTTCCATAGAACTACTTTCTTCTGGTCATAGTTTCTGCTGCTTTTGATGATCTCCTGAAGGGATGCAACAGAGAGAGACAGTTTATGCACATCACCTTGTCAAGTGACATAGGAAAGTGTTGCTAAAGGATACAAAGGACTGTCTCATGAATAAGAAAGTATTTGCTCAAATTCACTGCCCATATGAGAAAGAGTGGTCTGCATTAAAATTAAAGTAAGGTAAATAAAACCACTGAGAACTCCTATGAGACAAAAAGCTCAGCGTTCCTGAGCTGTGGGAGAGAAACACAGAGACACCTCAAAGCACACCAAGTGTTCATATTAAAGGCCCTTTAAGCTTGTATTCCTCACTAGCACTGGAATTTGCTGACACTTTTCCCACCTGTTCTGTATCCCTGTTGAATTCAACACTGACAAGATAGAATAAAGTGACATCTGGTTTCTGATAAAGTTGGCCACTGTGTAACTTCCAGGATGAGCAAACTACTGCAGCTTTAGGGCCTTCAGCTACAACTCCAGAGCCTGAATTCTGACCCTTGGGCATTCTCCCTTCAGAGTTTCCCTTTTCTCTGCCTGTGGGACATTTTCTGCCTGGAGAGACACAAATTTATGTTCCCTTTGCATTCTCTGATCCAGGCTGTTGGCATGTGACAAGAGTCAATATATGAAAAGATTTCTTCAAACCTTTGAGCAGTGTCAGGAGCTCTTCATCTCAGGAAGTTATTGAAATAAGCACAGGGGAAGGGAATGGAAGGGTAGGACTTGGTTATTTCTGAGCAAAGGGAAGGTTTAAAGGCATTTATACAGGGATCCTGTCATGATCACTTTTCGATGTCTCATTTCATTGTAATGGTGAGGCTCAGTTAGTCTGTAGTTTTCAGAGGTCTAACATGAAGAGACTCTCATCTCTGAAGAGAAACCTACACTACTTGGTCCTGATTTCTGACTAGGAAGGCCAAGTTGTGTAATTTTTCCATTTTTAGACCAAAGTCAGTTTGAGGCTCAGTTCCAGCAGAGCTTGGCATTGCATTTACATGTATCTCCAGATACTACAGTAAGCACATACAGAGAGCCCAAGACGAGGTGACATCCCAATTCCTCTATCAGATAAACTTGTTCTTGATTGTAGCCTTATAGTGGTGCTAAAACAGGCAGCACCTCCATTAAATTCTATTTTGTAAGAAACTAAACATCATTAAAGCTGGACAAGCTGTTGCTGTTTGTTAGCAGAAGGAAAAACATCTCCTTTTGACTTGCTCACAAATGATCACTGACTAAATTTGAAAATCTGATTTGTTTTCAGATTTTAATAAGGAAACAACTGTTGCTTAGCAACCAGAACATTTCTTTAGACATTAAGAATTAAACAAAAATGTAACTTCCATCAAGGTAAATTCAGCAAAGAAAGGGAGAAGTTGCTACTGGAATGGAAAAATGGAGATAGTGGTGGGGGGGGAAAGTGTGGTGAGTTAAAGGAGTGTGTGTATACCATGGGAGGCTGAAGAGCAGAGTAGAGAAGCAAATCCAGCCTGAGTCAATAAGAAGTTTGTAAGAACACTGATAGATGTAGGGCTTTGTCAGAGAACCAGTGTGTGAATTCCATGGAAGTAGCACTGGAGACAGGAAGAGCTGCAGTGAAAAGCAGTCAGTGGAGCACAGGCTGGGAACAGCACTGAGACAGCCAAGCACAGGCTGAGGCCAGTAGGCAGCAGAGGGATGTGTGTAGGGTAGGATGGATCTGCCAGAAAACAGATCAGCTGCAGCAGCCAGTCAAGCATTGCTGATGGAAGTTAACACAGGCAGGAGGTGATAATGGTGAGTCTGAAATGAAAATCAAGAGAAGTCAGAAAAACACAGTAATAAAAAGAGGAAGCTGCAGTCAAACAAAGTGCATTTTTTTGGAAGTGAGTGTTTTCAGCCAGCCCTTGGAAAATGAGCTGAACTAAGGCTAGCATGGAGAAAATGTAAATTGGGATAAATAGTGCCTGGATGTTAACATGCAGCTAATTTTCCGATTAGGCATAATCACACTTGGTGAATAGAGGTGGATGATATGCAAGTGCTTTGGCCTGGACAAATCCCTCCCAGGTGGATCTGTTGTTGATGGGGATTTCTTTCACATGTTTTATTTTGCTGTATGCAAACTGCTGAACTAGATGACATTACCTGCATAAACAGGAGCAAAAACAGGTGGAATTGAGCTCTGTAACAGACTCCAAGGGGATCACTTGTTCTTTGTATCAGGGATTGTATTAGCCACAGATAACTGGTAGGTAAATCAAATAGGCAGTACCAGTGTCTTTTTCTTTAGTCTGATCAAACTTTGGCCTTTGAATTCAGCTGGTGAGCTCGTACTGACTCCCTTTATCTTCTGTGTGGTCAGAACAGAAGGAAACAGGACAGTTTTTCCAAAGGCTCACTGCAACAGGCAGTGTCACCACCCCTTGCAAACTCTCATAATCCTCCTGCCCAGTTAGGATGGGAACTTCTGTGTCTTTTACTTTCCTTGCTGCAGTTTGCCATTGAAAGGAGATTTCAGAAGCAGAGCTGTCATCTGAGTACCTGAGACCCATGGATTTCTTCCTATGCCAGGACATTGGTCAAGCAGCTACTACAAGGGACAGAGGAAATGTCTCCTTTGCACTGTGGGGCCTTCAGAGACAGACATCGGATAGATTGCACTGGAGATCAGAAACTCCCACATCTTCAGAAGCCCTCAGTTCTGGCTGTACCCTTCTATCATTAGTAAGATGTACCTTTTTTGTTGCTTTCTCCCCAGTTTTCTTCTCTCAGGATTTGACACAAATTATTCCTTATTCCTTCTTACCATGTTTACTCAATTTCCTGTTTCCTTCACTGCACCTGTCCCATTTTTCCAGGTTTTCCACTTCTGCTGCCCTTGTATTGCAGGTTGTGAAGATGTGGCACATTTTAGGCTTGACTCCCTCCGCAAGCCTGTTTTGGTCTCTGCCCCACACACAGGCTGGCACTGGCAGCACTGCAGCAGCAGCAGAACACCTTTACAGCTCAGTGCTCAATCTCAGACCCATGCCCTGCCTTTGCCAAGGGCTGAGCTCAGGAAATGGCAGCTCACTTCAGAGCTGGAGGCAACCATGAGACCATTTGCCAAACATGTCTGGCTGAGCTGCATATACTGTTTGAGTGCTCTTGTACCCTTCCAGGTCGTGGCTTTATCCTTTATGTTGTGTTTTATCTTGTGGAAAAAAATTCCTTTTTCACTCTTAGATATTTTTCTCATTTTCCTGTAATGAAAAAACATTCTCCCAAGAAGCCCATTGGCCAGTTCCCCAGGGCTGCTCAGCTAAGAAGAGTCTTTAATGGAGCAGTGCCTCCATTTGAGTGCACCTCTCCAAGGAACATCAAGCACATTGCTTTATTTTGCCTCTGTGAATCTGTTCTGAGAGTACTGGGAGCAGACACAGAGCTGTCCCTGTGAAGTGGTGTTTGGGTGCAGGGAGGCTCTGCTGGGAAGAAGAGCAGATCAGGAAGGCCCACTGGGTAGAGGGAACTGTTGTGTTTTAGGAGACGGTGACTCTCTCAGCAGCCTCTGCATCTGCCTGGTGAAAGCTCAGCTTTGTCAATGGTGACTGTGGTGCAGAACTGCTCCCAGATTTACAGAGGTACCTTTAGCTGGATCATTTCCAACCACCTTCAGACCTTCTCGCTCCCAATCTCATGCTGGGGCTTGTTCATATGACTGATGGCAGAGTTAATGCAGAAAGAGTGCATGGGATTTTGGAGGAGAAAGCAAGGTTTTCTTTACTGCAAACTTGGTAAAAAACACTGCATCTTCTTCCACTGCTTTCCCTGCTCAAGAGAGGAAGAATCTTTAAGTGCTTTTTGTATTTGTGAAATTTAAGATGGGCAGTGAAGAAATTGGATTTTTCTTTCTCTTTCTTTCTTTCTTTCTTTCTTTCTTTCTTTCTTTCTGTCTTTCTTTCTGTCTTTCTTTCTGTCTCTCTGTCTTTCTTTCTGTCTCTCTGTCTCTCTGTCTCTCTGTCTTTCTTTCCTCTTATTCTCTTTTTCTCTTTCTTTCTCTCTTTCTTTTTCTTTCTCTTTCTTTCTCTCTTTCTTTTTCTTTCTCTCTTTCTCTCTTTTCCTTCCTGCCTTCTCTCCTTCCCTCTCTCTTTTTTCCTTGGATTGATATAACAGTTTTTGTACAGTGCTGTTCAAGGGGATTAATAGTCATGTCCATAGCTGTGGTGTGGAGGCCTGCAGAAAAAGTCACTCTTCCAGGGACTTCCCTCTGCCTGGGCAAACAGAAAGCAGATGAGACACTTTGAGGCAAAGCAGATTTCCACAGCCTCTCTCTGCAGTGGTGACACCACATTGTGATGGTGCTGTCTGAGCTCCAGGTGGCTCTGGGGACCTGCAGGCCACCTCTGCCTCAGCAGCAGAGTTTCATTCTCCTTCCTGGTGACTCTGCCTGATCCCTTGCTCCAGAGATCACTGGGCAGATTGTGATTTCTCCTTTGCAAGGAGAAAACATTCTGCAAACTCCCTGGACCTGTTATGGGAACAGCATGCTAATGTTAATTATAGCAAAGCCACTTGTGAAGCATTTAATGAAAACCATCTCTGAATGTTCTGGTTTCCCAGTCAACACTGAATTACACTTTTTGCTGGTATTAAGAAAAATCTGATACTTCAGTATTGTGTCTTGCCTTGACATTAAAGGAGGACACCCAAGCTAAAATGTGTGGTCAACTTCTCATATAATTTACTCAATAAATTTTGCGACATTTTCAGTTACATTAAGTGAATAATTGTTTTCATTTGCCAATTTCATTTGCACAGAATAAGACGCTGCTAGGGAAAGGGAAGTTTGACAGGCTTTGAAAGCAGATGAGTACTTCAAATCATACTAATTTAAGAAGTTGAATTTCTCCTCTAAGAGGACTGCAGCAACAGACTGTGTGCTTCATTTGGCTTAACTGTACTTCAGACAAGAGCACATGGCTCCCTTATGTCCTAGGAAAAGAGTGGCATGTGTGAGGGACTTGATTAGAACAGATGACAGTATCTGTATCCGTCATCTTGGTTGAAAAGAAAATACTTGCTTGCAGGAAGATGTTGATGGATTTTTTTAAAATTGGGAAACTTGACTTCAGTAACTGCTGCAGAACAAGGGACCTGTGGAACAGGAGCCCACAGCTACTGGCAGTGAGGATGATCCAGGCCCCACCTGTGAGCAGGGCTTGTGGAGATAACACGTGTACCTTAATTCAAAGTTTCCTTCTTCTTTTCCTTGTTCCCATCCTTTTGCTCACTCCAGAGTGTTCTCCTTAAACAGTCTTAAACCAAGACACCACCTGGTAATCACCTTTTGGAAAGTGGGGACAGGAGCATGGATTATGTGTGTCTTTTGTTTGACAAATATTTTAAGCTTTTTCACAATGCAGAATATCTGAGAGTGCCACAAGTGTTTTAAGGCTCTCTGTTTTGCTGGGTTTAAGAGTTTTTGAGTGTTATTTAAAGTTCATTCTCCATCTAGGTGTCAGGAAAATAAAGTGGCAAAAGAGGAGCAGCAGGAAAGAAAGGCCAGGGTGCATGGAGGCAACCTGTGCTACCTCAGCAGGATGAGAACCAGGGAAAAAAATGTCAACTTATTACATTCAATGGCATAAAAATATTCAAATGCATTTTGAATGACTCAATGCATGTGGTTACTTTTCATAAAATTGCTGGATATTGACATGTTGGTTGGACAAGGGCGATAAGCCAAAAATACATGTTATTGCAAATTAACCACTGCAGCATAATAAATGTTAGTGCCTTATCATTGTACACTATTTATGCTACACAGCTCAAAAAGTGAGCTGTGGAAAAGCTTATGGAGTCAACAAAGTTTTGGTCCAGAAAAGCTTCAGGGTGCCGAGAAGGAGCCACAGCTGCTGTGATTAGTATTTTCCCAGAGATGATAAACTGCCAGAAGAGCAACCATTCTAAATGAAAACTAAATATGAGGATATTTCAACTGTCCTTTGCCCCCTGTAGCCACAAAGATCAGAATTTGTGAGCTGTGAATGGAGACTCCCATTGTACTTTCTGTTGGTGTTCTCTTGAGGGCTACAGCAGAGTTTCTGTAGTTGTTAAACATTTGCTGCACATTGAGTCCACCACAAACAACTTGCTTTGCAACACCAATAAATCCATCTGCATACCTTATAGGAAGCGTTTTCTGTATAACAGGCTTTTCTCCTGTATGAGAATTAAAATCTACTTCTAATTTCAACAATTATAGAAACTGATATTAATAATTAAATAACCCGATGCTTAATTATCTGCTGAGCAATGAACTGCAACTAGTCCATTACCCTCAACATCAAGAAATGTAACTTAACATATGGCTTAGCAGAGTTTTTCCTTGTGCAGTTGACAGCACAACAGCTTTTTTTCAATTAAAGGAAATAAAACTTAATTTTTGGGAATTCAACTCCTCAGAGACACACAGTGTTTACATGTTTTGTAGAAGTCTCTGCTCCCTACACAGCTTGGGAAAATTAACTAGCACCTTCTCATAGTTCTTAGTTTTCCTTTTGGTGCTCATTTTGTTCTGTTTTTCTTCAAAATGAGAGGCTTTATGTCAAAAGGAATAGCATGAAAACATATTTTTTTAAAAATACAGGAAAAAGTTTCTTCTATTTGACCATGTCCTCATTTTTTTAAGTCTGCATTTTATCAATAAATAGTACTAATTTGATTCTCAAAATTTAAAATATTGAATTTTTAGTAAAATTAGTGTCTTGCTTAAATTATATTGCTGTCTTTTGGTACAAATTCTGGCATTGAAGACTCAAGGACAGACATGCCTTGGATTAGCTGGAGTCAGACTGCTCTAAGGACAGTTACCAATAAAAGCTGAAAATCAGCAAAAGGTACAATTATTTAGAAATCAAAGAAAAAATATTAAAATACATGGTTGTTATCAAATAAAACTGGTTGAATTGAGCTTCATGTTTTTTCCAATAATCAATGCAAAATGGATAATTTACATTCATCCATAGTCCACTAATGAAATTTTTATGAACTTTGATTTTTTTTTAAGCCCACACAGTGTGGCTTTCTTTCAGTTGCTCTATGCAGGGCTGGGAGTTAGACTTACCTTATGGATCCCTTCCAACTCAGAATATTGTATGATTTTATGATTCCATGCTTTAACAATTTGAGTGTATGGTGCAAAAAAGTGCAAAAAATGTGAAGGAAAATCTGCATTTTAACTTCAGTAAACAGATCTGAAGCATCTCCACTTCAGTATGAACTGACAAACTGTATGTTTTGAATGTGCTGCTGACTCTGACATGGAAACACACAAATTCCTTCCTTTTGCACAGCATCTTGACAAACTCTGCTGACAACAGTCTCATAAAGGTCTTTGTCAGCCTTGGGCTTACTAGCCTGCCTAGGGTTGGGTTTGGGACCTTATCTTCCTTTTCTTTCCCATGAAATTGTATAGATCCTACTACAGATAACTTCTACCTCTTGAGAAGTCCTGTGCATGCAGGGATGGAAAGCCAGGATATTCCAGGGGGGTGTAAAACATTAGAAAAACATAGAATCCTATAAAATTACCAATAACATTTTCAAATAGAGGCAAAATTTTCAGCTATGGAGTATGAAAATTTACCCTGACATGACCTACTTCCTGGAACATGAGGCATCAGGTGGCTGGTGAATGAAGCAGTGGTGGAGTTACTCCGCAAGCACTCTTAAGCATAAAAGCACTGATGGAAAAGATTGAAGGAATTCAGAATTTATTGTTCAGAATCTGGAAGTTAATTAAGGTTTAATTTGCTGCCTTCAGCACAGACAATCCAAATTTATCACCGTGTGAGCAAAGTGCTCACATGGGACTTCTGCACTGACAGATTTGCAATTCTTTAACAGCACATGATGGGCTTGCCATGGGCTTATGCATTCCTTTGGGGACGGCTCCGCTCCAGGATGGCATACTGCAGAGGATGCAAGTGGATCTTGTGCTCCTTTATTGTCAGATGGACAATAAAGTCTGAGCCAGCCCTCCCCACCTGTGTCCATCTGTATCACGGGGCGGGAGAAGTTTAGGAGCAGTCCTAGCCCTGCTCCTCATCCTGGCTAGGCATGCACCTGTTTGGATACAGGTGTATCCTGATGACTTGTGGACAAGATGTGGGGGACTTTGAAGCCATTTTAAGGGTGAATTAGGCCGGTTCAGGGAGGCCAAAAGGGCAGTTTGGGGGGCTTTATGGAGTGTCCCTGTGTCCCCCTTCTATTGGTACTCCCTGCCCTACTTCTACTGCTCCATCCTGTACCCCCAAAACCCCTGCAGAGGGGATGGTATCCCCATGTTGTAGTTTGACACTGGCCACACACCAGGCATTGCACCCTCCCCTGCCACAGCTGGGCAAAGGAGGAAAAAAGCAAAAAAATGTTAATGAAGACTTCATGAGGTAAGCCTGGGAGTAATGCTTCAAGGGCACATCAGCCTCAACTTAAGTTGCAAAGTGTATTAATTACTAACAGAATCACCAGAGGATAATGAGAAGTAAAATAAACCCTTAAAACACCTTTTTCCCCCAAGCCCCTCCCTCCTTCCCACTGACAGCTCAGGAAGACATGGCATGGGTGTATGATCAATTCATCAGTTCGTCTCCTTTCATGGGAAGGATGCCCACCCCTTTGCCTTCACCCCTCACATGTTAGGAACGGGTGGTGAGGTAATTGGCTCTCACAAATTTTTGTAAGATTTTGTGTGTTAAAGAGGTTTATTAAGGTTTAAAGTTCTTTTGATATGTGACTTTGTTGTTGTAGTTTGGTTTTCAACCCTTTTCTTTTGTTCTTCCTTATGTCCTCTCTTCCTGCATCCATGTTGTTGTGTTGTTGACATCAGCCAACTCTGGTAGTCAGTGTTGTCAGAAACACATGGGGGAGGGCATGTATATAATGCCCATGCATGAGGCAGCTGGGGATAGGGAAAACTTGTCACTGGGGAACTTGGCATGACAACACCTCACCTCCGATCAAGTTGTGAGAAGGTTCCACCAATGGATGATGAAGGAGAGTTAACTGGAAGACTTTGGGAGGGTCCAAGTATATATATAAGGAAATATTTAAATAAGTATGACTGCTCATAAATATTTATGTGGCTGATGCAACTCTCTCAGGTATATGAAATATACCCCCCGAGGTACATATTGTGAGTGAGCCTGTGGCAGTGAGCCATGCTCCCAGCACTGCCCCTTTTGCTTTGTGTATTTTTGATTAGCTCTCAATAAAACTTTTATAACTTGTTCCCACTCAGGGTCTGAGTTGTTTATAACACCCCACCACTCTGGATCTGCTCTTGTGATGGCAGTGAATATGGGAAAGGGGGACCCCCCTATGGGACATTTCTGGGTCAGCTCTGGACAGAAATGTGAGTGGAAAGGTTAAGGTTAGCGTTTTACACTGAAGGTCTGCTCACCTCTCACAGTTACTGAGAAAGGAGCTCTGCACACAAATGGTCTGCCCAGTTGAACATCTTAAATTATAAGTATCCCTTTCTCATCTCATCTGCATCTCATGTCGGCATGTCCTCTTCAGTTTCCATTTAAATTGTAAATACAGAGAAGAAAATATTGTTCCTATTTACTAGTTCTTGTTTTAGTTTCACATTTTGTTATTTTCAGTTGGAAAACCATTCTGAATCTTTATTATGCAATGTTTGAACATTAAAGAGATGTAAATATTTGACAGAAATTAAATTATTATGTTTTTAATCATGGCTATAAATATACTTACATTGCCTCTGTAATTATATTTCTACCCAACATATTAGAATAGGTTATTTAATTGGACTGTCTGGCCTCAAAAGCATATATCAGATAAAACATAGGATTATCTGTCTCAAAATATCTGTTAGCCCTCAGCGCTATAAATATACTTTTATTAAAGAATCTAAGGAAGCAAGAAGCTGCATGTGTGGTTAAAAAACTTGTCTTTCCCAAAGCACTTCTGTAAATGTGCCCCAAGGCAAAGGAAAGATACTCACTATGCTAGAACACGTGTTTACTAAACATTTTACTGGATTCTGACAGGACTGATTCTGACAGAATCAGTGTTTTGTGAAAAATTTTGATCACAGTACATAATTCATCTTTTTTTCTCTGCAAGCAGAAATTATGAAGCCAGGCTGTTTCATAGGACATGGGTTTTTTGTTTGTTTGTTTTGTTTTAGACTCAAAGGCAGTGTGTTTTTTAATGTGTATGGAGCAGCCAGTTCTAGTAATAAAGAAAAATCAGACCTCAGATATTCAAATAATCAAGAACACATTATCTTCCAGAACATTCAACACTAGAATAAGCACCACCAACTGCTAATCAACTTCTCTATGATTGCTGTATTCAAAAAAAATTACACTGCACTATCACAATTGTATGAACATCGCTGGGATCTGTGCCCAAACCTGTGCTGCCTTTCTTAACTCTCTGTAGATAAAGTTACCTTTGTGTGTTGTGGCTTTCTTAAACATCATTAACATTTTACCAGGGAAGGAGGAAAGGAAATAGGGAATCAGCTTTTCAAGAGTAAATCCACATGAAGCATGTCACACTATGCCACAGAACTTTTGGCAGAAACCTGGTGTGACCAAAAGCCAGCAGTTTTCACAGTGGAAAACTTTACTGTCAGTGCATTTAAATGAAACTGGTTTGTCCACTCAGTTTTTCTTCATGTATTACTGCTTATTTCACGCTCACAACACGATCCCGGAGGAATGTGTAATGGACACTGCAAAGCTTCAGGGCTACATTATCACTGAAGTACACTAGCTTGCTCTTGAACGCAAGAGCCCCAAATAACATTTGTGAGTAACTCTAGCAAAAGAAAAAAAAACTAGACAAATACTTCTGTATTTGCAAAAAGAAAATAAAAGAAATAAAAAAAGATAAATGCAGAAATGCTGCCAAATAAAATTCTTTTGCAGAAATAGGCTTTTCCTAAAACTACAAAAGCACTTCAATGAAATTTCAAGCCTTCAAAAGTTGGTGGCTTTCATTATGCAAGGGCACTGATATTTTATCAGATAATTCTTTAGCTTGTAAAATACACTTTCAATTAAAAGCAATGCATGACCCCTTTGTCAGCCTGCAAAAATCCATCACTAGCTTGTAAAAGCTGTCCACTCCCTGGTGATTGATGGACTCAAGGATGCTGTTTACAGATGAGCCAAGTAGATGTTCATGTTAGGGCAGAAGGATCCTAACATGTGATAATGATATAAAGTTAAAGCATCTGACAATGGTTATACTCCAGCTCCCCTTTGCTATCACTTCACTGTTAATCAGGGACTATTTTATGGCCCATATCAGCATTTAAATTATCCTAGTTTCATATTTTGCAATGCATAAATTGGAAAGCAATTAACTTAGAAAGTTTGAAAAAAAGGAGATACCATTTGAAAATGGGACACTGTTAAAGTGATGTACTTGGTCCTGTCTTTCCTTGTAATGCCCAGCTCATTTGGTTATTAAATAGTGAAAAATACTGATATGCAATGTGTGTGCCAAATTTAATACTTGAGAATTACACTTTTCGTGAGTGACACAGGTTACCTCTTAAAATCTTTATCTGTTTGTACTTGCCTAAAAGAGGGGAAATTCTTGTCTGAATCCTCTCTTCCTTCATATGTCCCACTCAACTTATTATGTACATATTCTGGATAAATGACATATAAAACCTAATTCTGCAGCAGCTTTATCCTACAGAGAAGGATAAATCACAAGATTACTTTTTAATAAACTCTGTACAGCTACCACTTCTTGGAAAATATTTTTTGAATTTTCAGACCAGAGTTATAATGTGTCAACTTGAGAAAAAAAGTATAAAAAATAAGCAATGTATGCAGTGGCATACAGGTAACAGTAAGGCAGTAAGGATTTTGGAAATTTTACCAGAAGGTGAAGTCTTTGTCTTGGTTGACTATTCATCTGCACAAAACACTTGAGAATGTTTCTTACCCTGAAATATCATAGAAAGCAGAGAACAAGAAAGCCAGAACAGAGCACAAGTCCTCTTAATTAAACTGATTACCTGAGGAGTGTCAACATTGTGTTCATCCAGGTATAGGTCCCAGTGACCGAAGGTGTTTCAGTGGTATGTGAATCAGCTCTGACTTGAAATATTTCAAAAGTTCTGCATTTCTGAATCTGAGGGGTTCAGGCTAAATAGAGGAAGAGAAAGAAATGCTGAGCGCTCATATGACTATGAGCTATATGTGAGAGTAAATTGTCCCTCCCCAGTAATTTTTACGTAGCTGCTGTGCCCTACCAGTCATCATGCCTAGGATTAGGTGAATATGGGAAGCTGAACTTTCAAATCAAATCAAATCAAATCAAATCAAATCAAATCAAATCAAATCAAATCAAATCAAATCAAATCAAAATGTCTAAAAATGTGCAGATGCTATATTTTAAATTGCATAACGCACAGTTTCTCTTCCAAGTTCTCCTTGTGACACAAAGCACATCAGGCTGACAGGAAGAAACAACTTTTACAGCTGGTTACCCTTTCATTACAAAGGAGAGCAAGTGTTGCCTGGTTGCCTTCTCAGGAGAGAAAAAACATAATTTTAAATACTTCTAAAAGTTCAGGAAATGCTGTGAAATACTGATTGAAACTTCCTGACTGTGTAGAGGCAACCTTAATCTGTTCAGACCACACTGAACAAAGTGAACTGCAGAAAACTCAAATTAAACCTAATTGAAAACAGATTTGTGTGACATACATGAAACTAATTAAATTTAGTCCTCTCATCCTCTGCATAACCATGCAAAACCATGGTTTTGCCCCCATTTTTGCAGTGCTTTTGACTTCACGTCTCTTACTTTCTTAAGAAGCTATCTGCAAAGTAAATAGCTTATGAGGGTTTTGAAGCTTGAACTTTTGCTCTCTGGGAAGTAATTAGGAAGAAGAATGCAGATATTGAAAATATTATCTCTTTGGTTTTCAGTAATGTCTTAGTCCAACAAAGACATAAAATTTTCTTAACAACCTGACCTTGCTGACTTAAAAGGTGGGGAATAATTTTATGCTGATGTCATCCCACTGGACTTCTCAAATTCTAAATTATCTATGATGATTTACATTAGAAAAGAAGAAGACTGCCTTCTAACATGGTGCTGGAGGAACTCCAAGGAATTTTTACTCATCCAGAGGCATGGAACAAGTGAAACAGAAACACAAAATTGAAATGCATTGACTCCCTGTTATAGCACAGCAGGTTAGCAATGCTGTGTCAGCAGATTTCTCCTTCTCCAGTTGAGGACTCCCAGGCTGAGCTCCTCTGGGGGGTATAAATTATTATCTGGATGTTTCTGCTCCACATCCAAGGCAGAGCTGCCAGGTGCCTAAAGCCATTAACTGATGTTGTTGTGATGCAGTGGGATGTCTATCCAGGTTTTGCGAGTCAGACAATTTTTTTTTAATATTTCTTAATATTCAGAGACAGCACATAAAAGATTTTGGAAACAAAACTGATCATGACTTGTTGTAATAAGTTTACTCACTTTTTAGCTCAAATACTCCCAGGTATTTATCCTAGCAGAGAACAAAAAGCCTTGACTAACAAAGAAGCAAAAAAGGAGGCTGAATTGCTCAATTTTTTATTCTGCCAATAGTCACAACAGGGCTGTATTTCACATAGTGTGTTGCAAGGTAGCACAGCTAGGAAAAGATATATCCTTCATGCCAGAGGAACAAGTTTATGTCCAATATCAGCAGAAATAAAGTGAGGGAACATGAGCAGGGCATGAACGGCAGCGATGAGAGTGAGCATGAACATTTGTTCTCTTTCTTGTTCCACTAAGAGTACCTAACCCAGGTTGCCACAGGCTTCAGAAAATTAGATGCATGTCAAGAACAGCATGTTTAGCAGCATCTTGTACAAATATTCTTCCAAGGTAGGCACACTGCAGAAAAGCACACCGAATGCTGCCTCTTGTTCAGTCATTTTGGCATCTTCTGCTTCATCACATCAGCTGCAAAATTGTGCTTCTGTGCTAATAAAGTCTCTCTCTCTCAGTAAAACTTCCCCATGGTTTTGTTAAGAGTAGGAAAGGAAATCTGATTAATGGCATAAGTATAGAGTGCCTAAAGAAAGCCCTGGGTTTGATTTAGAATGACCTGAAATGAAAGGCCAGAAATTATGAGGATTAAAAAGTAAGGGGGCGGGGGTGGGTAGAAGGAGGAGTTGGGGCAAAAGACAGGAATAAGGAGAAGAAAGAAATTAAGCAGAAATTTGTAAGAAGCTTACCAGGATTCATTGCTTCTTGGTGATATTTCAAGCACTCTGTGGTTACTGAAGAGACTGAGGAAAATTGACTGTACACATGCATATATTCCCTGTGCACCCCCATAGCTTCCTAGAGCTGAGGGAATTCAGCCTAGTGAGAATAAAGAAGACTCACTTGCCTTTAGCAAGATCTGTAATCAGTGCAGATAAGGCACTTCAAACAGACCCTGTTTCTTCCTGGCTGCTGTCACAGAAACCAGTCCTCAATGCTGAGCACAAACTCAGTTTGGCTCTTCCATTCCTTCCCACTGTGGTCTCAGCATGGGGTGCTGGTGTCTGGTGCCCAAATATTGCACAGGGTGGCTGAGAGACTACACGGCATCTTGACTTTGCATCAGTTTTGTCATTACCTGCAAAGATAGCAATATATGGCAGACCTTTTTCTCAGTTTCTGTTCCATTTCACATTAATATGACTGAGCAGGGATGCCCATGAGTGCTCAAGTGTTTTTGACAAAGATGTTGTAGCTGTGGAGGTGGAAATGAGTAATAATTTGGCAGGAACTCCTTGGGTCAGGAATTAAAATCTTATAATCCAAGTCATAAATTACATCAAGTTCTGTCCAACAGCAAGTTTTCTGTCCTCACGTCTATTGGAGAGCTATTCTATAACTTCCTTTCTCTAACAATTAAATATCGTCTTCTGAATTGCATCCTAAGCTTTTTAATAGCCAGTTGATACCCATTTGTTCTTGTGCCAATGCTGTTCTCCAGTTTGAATCACTCTCCTGTTGCCTCTCCCTCCCTCCTTGTTGGAACAAGTGACTAATTAATATGTTGAGAGAACATGCTGAGAATGTGCCAAATCACTTCATGCCGAACTTGAGATTTCTCTGTTTTCTTTTAATTTTCTCATCAGACTCAGTATGTCCTCGAACCAACCATTTAGTTGTGTACTGAGATATTTCCTTTTATCATCAATAATGGTCCCTTGGGTCTTCTTGTGTCTATTTAGAGTTGTGATGAGGTTTGCAAGGGAGTTGGAAGGTGTGTGGACTCTGACAACTTCAAAAATGCACAAGGACCAAGGGCCGGAGAAGAAACAGCATTTATTTTTTGAAATGTTCTTCTTTCCTAATTAATGAAACTTCTTGGTGATGTTTGTGCTCATCCAGAGTCTGCAGCCTTCAGGATTTTCAAAATCTTCTTTCCTTGGACTTCCCCTAATTGAAAGCTTGCTAGTTCTTGGAAGGGTTGTGGGGGTGGGATAGACATAATTACCTAACCTCATTAGCTGTGGCATTTTTTTGCTAGGGACAGACAGGCTGTCATTTACAGGACAGCTGACAGGTTTCCATCTGCACTGTGTCTGTGTCAGATGAAATTGTGCTGATACAGAAGTTGGAGTAAAAGAGAAAGAAAACATTACGTGACCTGAAAATTTTGAGAAAATGGTGACTGAGCATGCAAATCTGCATATTTTCATTTGTGTTTAGGCCCAAATAAGTTAGAATAGAGTAGAGTAGAGTAGAGTAGAGTAGAGTGGAGTGGAGTGGAGTGGAGTGGAGTGGAATGGAATGGAATGGAATGGAATGGAATGGAATGGAATAGAATAGAATAGAATAGAATAGAATAGAATAGAATAGAATAGAATAGAATAGAATAGATAATGTAATGTAATGTAATGTAATGCAATGTAGTATAATATAATGTAATTTAATATAAATATATATATCCCTGACATGGCATCCTTTAATGATGTTCAACAAGAGAATGCATTGTGCTGGTTTTCATGGGTGCTGGATGGCAGCATCTGCCTCTTTTCTATGCCACATTTCAGAGGAAGTAAAGGAGCTCAAGTCACAACTGGGGATGCTATTGGAGAGCTTTTTCTTCACTACAACAGATTTTGGGGAATAAGGCTCAACACTCCCTGTACCAATGCTCAAAATAGAAGTCAGTTTACTTCTATCTTTTAGTCCATTAGCTCTTGCTACCTGTAGCACCTCTTATACCATGACAAAGGCTGGTGTAGTGAGGTGGGGAGTGGGATGTTGTTTTGGGTTTTTTTTCCCCTTATTTGAGTATATTTCTAGATTGATCTGTGACCTGAACTAGCTAAAAATACCCACAGTAGCACTGAACATCAGTTCAAGGAGATGGAAGAGCTCCAAGCACGGAGTTGGAAGAGGGCTGGAAGGGGATATATTTGGGCAGCAGGTCAGTTTTAAACTAAGTGATGGTTTCTGTGTGCCTAGGTCCTGAATTCAGTTTAGGTGTGGCCCTGCCTTGCTTTGTTTAATTTCTTATTTACATAAAAAGTGACAAGCACTCTCCATCTCCAAAGGAATGTGGAGAAAATCAAAAAGGATTTCCTGCTTGGGTAGGATGAGGAGGGACTTTGAACATCCATGTGAAGAAGAGGAGAATGCAGAGCTCTTATTTCTATGTGGAATAAGATCTGCTTTAGCCTGGTATAAGGAACCCAGAGAAGTAGAGTGGGAAGGAAAAAGGGGACAGCTTCAAAAACCATGGATAAAGTCTTTGCCTCTTTTAGGGATGTTTGCAGCAGGACACAGACACACCTGGAGCAGGTGCTGCTGCTTTGTGCTTGAACAGCTTTGTGATTTTTCTTCAGAAGCTGTTGTTTAACCCATCAAGAATGCAGAGATTTATGGTCACTCTTACTCCCAGAACACTAATTTAAATCTGTAAGTGATAAAACAAACCATATTCTTTTTTCCTGACATATTTCAAAACAGTGGCTTTGACTTTTATATGATTGTCAGTGACTCACATGTAAAAGTTTCCTGTGTACTCTGCATTGAAAGTAATAGTGCTTATGACTCATACAAATCACAAAAAAAATAGGAAGATGTAATGGGCCATAAAGGCAAAAAATACACTGAAATGTTATAAAAACCCCAAAAAGAAAAACAGGAGGAAACATGCAAAACCCCCCTTACCTGAAAACAGATTTTCATGTGATTAACTCAATGTGAGATTCAGCATGTACACAAAGAAAAGACAGCATATTTAGTCCATTACAGTACGATCAGAAAGGGAATGGTGTTGGAACACTTCAAGGGCTCTGACTTCAATCAGTAATGATTTAAGATCATTTAGCAACCACCTCTGCACAGTGACTTGTCTTTCTTTCCACAGTCCACATACACCCAAGTTTGACATACTTTAAAAACTTGTCACTGCGCTGGAAGAAACATAAATTTCCAGACACAAAGCAGTAGTACACACGTCCTCTTTGGATCAGGTAAACACAAATCATGCAAACTAAAACACCCTTGGATGCATCCTCAGGACCCATTCCACAACAAAGTCAGGCAAGCAAACACCATCAGAATCACTGTACTGCTGAAGAAACAGAATTCCAGAGAGCCTTGCCAGATAATGGGGGTGATCCCTAGAGTACAGGTCTCAGTCTGGTGCTTAACTTTGAGATTTCAGTGCATCGTGATTGCTGACACACAGCTGAGCTGCTTCTGCGGCACAGCTTTCAACCCGTCTGTTAATGTGCTGAAAGCACCCAGAGAGCTTTCTCCTTCCCACACATCAGACTATTAGTGAAATAGGATAGTGCAAAACCACCTCACATAAACTATAGGAGTCATGTGGCTCTTTGCTGATGGATGAATAAAATAGATGGGATATATTGTCCTCAGCCAAGCGCACAGAATAATGGGGGGAGAAAAAATTGTGAAAAAGGATCAAAAGCATGGTGGAGAAAATTGGAAAGTTTGAAGTAATACATATTGAGAAAGGAATTGGAAAAAAAATTAAAAGGTTGGAGTTCCATTCACTCTTGTGGGAGCTTGAACAGTTTTGTCACAGGTGAATCAACACCAGGTGGGACAGTTCAAACCACCAGGAAGACTTTTCTCACCACTTCATGTGCACCATCCCCTTGCAGCCTGCATTACCTCTTCAGAGCAGGGTACAATCTCTCAGTCACCTTCTTGTCCTTTTTATATTAATGGTCTTGAGCACAGACCATTCAGCAGACAGCACCTGGCCTCTGGTTTTGAGGTGATTTTCTTCTTTTCAGCTACACAGCCCACAATTTGTTGTATTTAACAGGCATTTTGAGTTCTTAACTGAGAAATCTGAGTGAAAAAGAGAAAAGGGTTAAAAACAACCCAGAAAAAAAATTTAAGGTTTTTCTTTTCCATAATCCAGAAGAGAAGAAAATGAGTCAGATGAAAGGCCTAATTCAGAACAGATTTATATACTGTGAGATTGCCTTTCATGAAGTAGGTTTTAAAGGGTATTTATTCAATATGAGCATTTCCCAAGATCTGTAAAAAATAATATTGAAGTAGGAAAATATGACGAGGTATGAGCTCATATTTATCCACTGAGTTAAACACTTGAAAAGGCTGCCCAGGGCAGTGGTGTAGTCACCATCTCTGGAGGGATTTAAAATACGTGGAGATGTGGCACTTACAGATATGGCCCCCTGGTAGGCTTGGCAGTGTTTGAATAAAAATTTGGCTTGATATCTCAAGGATTTTTTCCAGCCTGAGCAATTCTGTGATGCTGTGATTCTAAACATAGATGGGAAAAGATTGTCCAGCAAAATTTTCGGTGTTTGATTGTTCATGACAATATATATATTAGTAATCACTCAAGACTTCTCATAGAAAGGATATTTGTTAAAAAATTAAGAAAACTGAGGAAGAAGGTAACAGCTGATGACATTCAGTCAGCTTGGGGAGAGACAATCTACAAATATGTTAGTGTTTTCCTGTAAAAGGGTAGAAAAGAAATGTGTCTTCATTCTGAAACAACATTGCCAACTGGCAATTTATACTTCTTTAAAGAAAGAAGGGAAGATTGTATATGAGTTAAAAACAAGACTGTTGTAAGAGGTTTGACTTACATGCAATCAGTCCAAAATTGTTCCCCTTTATCCCTCTTTAAGAAATCAGTAGAAAATAAAAAATCCTTTTATTTCCTGAGGATATTTTCTGGTTTAGAATTGTTTTGTCTGTGTCTGTTTGTAATTATCCATTCCATACCTTTCCTAACAGGGATGTTATTGTCCATCAGTGAAGCTGCATAAAGCGACCTGGATGAGAAAAAAATTCAAGAATGTACCATCTTCCATGTACTCTGTACTTAATTTAGTTCTGTTTAAGGAAGAAGAAAAAAATAATGGTGGGGAAAAGAAGAACAGCTCTGTAGAGTGGCACACTCAAGTACAAGTGACTGTAAGAGACCAGAAGCAAAGAGCCTCTTGAAAACCCAGAGCCTTTTGAAAACTGCTGGGTTTTGCAAACCTGGAAGTTGTGCCAAGCAAAATGAAGCACAATAATATGTTTCTAGAACTATCAGAAGCACATTAGAGCACTAATAACATTAATTACGCTGTTGTTTGGGTTCCAGTGCTAGGTTATAAGGGCACAGCCAGTTTTCCAGAAGTTCCTGGGGTGCCCCAGATGTTTGGGAGTCACACAGGAACCCCAGCGCCAGCGCCAAACAGGCTGTGGTGTTGGAAGGGTTCAGGGTGGTCTGTCAGCAACAGGACATGAGGAATGCAGGAAACAAAGAATGACAGAATCACAGAATGTGATGTTTTAAGAAATGTCTAGATGTGGCACTCAGTGCCAGGGTCTGGTTGACAGGGTGGTGTCCAGTCATAGGTGGGACTTGATGAACTCAAAGGTCTTTTACAACATGGTTAATTCTGTACTTCTATGATCCTGTAATAAGCTGAGTTGGAAGTGACCCGTTAGGATTATCAAAGTTCTACTCCTGGCCCTGCACAGGACACCCCAAAAACCCACAGCATGTGCCTGAGAGCATTGCCCAAACACTTCCTGAACTTGGGCAGCCTTGGCCTTCCTGACCACTCCCCTGAGGACAGGTTATTCTCATCTCTTCTTTTACTGAAGGATTAGGGTCTCTTCATTTCTCTTTTTATTTCTAATTTGTGGATTTTAGGCAATATTTGGAACCTTTCAAATCATTGTTTCAAACTCAGTCTATTAAATTCAGAAACTGAGTGGCAGTGGGAGGAGGACAAATACAAACTGTTTATTTTGCATTTCATCAGAGAACCAGGCAAAAAAGAGGGTTAACAAACAGGAAGGTTAAAATCCTGGAATATTCCCCTCTTATCCCAAGCCCTCTTTATTTCTTTTCATTGAATTCCAGCCAGCAAATCCAACCTCACAGTCTGCCACTGAAAGCACCAGGCTGCCTGCTGTAAATGGTCTGATGTTACAGGTCATAGCTTTCCACACAACAAGAAGTAAGGAACTGGAAAAAAAGCAGCCCTGAAGAAGGACAGGGCTATGCAGAGTTTCAGGGAACACTCAGCAGGCTTAGCAGGGACCATCAGACGCATCACTGGGAGACCTGGTAAGGTTAAATCAGTGTAGCTCTAAGTAAGGTTCTTTGTTTAGGCTGCACTAATTGCATCCAATTTAGCTTTCCATTTCAGACAATTTTAATTTTTAAATCGGGGTGGAATTGCTGTGCATGTCACCCAGGTGTGCTCATTTACATAATTATCCTTCTGTGCATATTTTGAGAGGGAGAAAAGTTAATTTAAGAAAACACATTAGAAACTGGTTTTGCTTATTCACTTTATCTGTCAGGTTGCAAATTTTTGAGATTCTCAGTTGCATCTGCTGTTCCAGGGACAGTCAAATTATATCCCCCTCAACAGCAGTTGAGATAGGTTAAATAAAATCTACATAACTGTCTGGGGCTGCTTCTGGAGAAGAATCAAAACACAAAGGTTTCAAATCAGTGTCTGGTACTTCCGTGTGCATGAGAACAAAGGCCCCAGGGCTGGGTGGACTGGCTATGGAAGGTGCTAGGGCTGAGGTCAAAGTTTGAATTTTAAGGTTTATACATCCTCAGGGATGTTGGTCCTCCTTCTGACATGTGTGTCTGAAGGAGAGTCCCATCAAAACAAATGTTTTTCAGGATACTGAAAATGCCACAGCATTTTTTGGCTGCCACAAGAAAAGGGTTTCCTACCCCTTTAATTACCTGCCCCTAAACGTTAGCTATAGGCAGTGTGTTCCCAGTCCTCCTGCAGATCTCCAGAACACCAGAGGGAAGCTTTCTGCCTCATGGTAACCTGTGGTATTATTTCAGTGTTTCTGCAGCAAGTAGAACAGAGGCATCTGTATAATTTTCTAAATCTGTGGGAAAACATGATGCTTTAATTGTCTCTCCTTGTTCCAAACCAAGCTTTTAAAAACTTTTAGTCATTAGGAGGCTTAGTGGTTTGAACACCAGTTATTCACGTGCCTCCAGACCCAGGCAGAACTAAGAAATACCCAAATAAACCACCTTGCCTGGCTGTAAGAGCTGTTTAGCAGCAAAACCTGAGTGGTTTATCAGGCCATTAGGGTATGCAAATGAACATCTAGATCCACCTAATTTCACTAGGCAGGCAGATGCAGCCAGCACAGAGTCAGTGCAAGGATATTGATGGGAAAAACACATTTTTTCAGTTATTTAAAGCTAACATGCACCATAATTGCAAAACATTTCAATTGCACCTTTTATTCTGTTTTGTGCTGGTGGAGAGAAAACAGTGCAATGATTTTAATAAATGGTTGGTCTAGATGTACCATCATCAAATTAGTTATCAAATAATTCTAAATACCTCTTAGATCATGAAAGTTGTTGACAACATACTGGTTGCATTTGTTCTGCAAGAAGGTAAAAGGGGTTCTTTCTGAATTTTCACTGGAGCTTGGGGCTTTTTAAAGAAAAAAGTGTTGCCATGGAAGCAGGTAAACAAAACTTCACTTTTCTGGACTTCCATCTATGCACAGTGAACACAACTACACTGAAGGAAGAGAAATGCCCTGGGTTTGGGGTAAACTTGCAGCTACATCTGAAAAAAAGAGAAATTGTGTGGTCAGGTTTGTTTTGCCTGCTGATAATTCTGCTGATAATTAGACAATAAAGACAATAAATGAGATGCTTACACACCTGTCAGTCATGAACAGTAATGCAGACATCATGTATGGGCTTTTAGTAATATTGTTGTTTAGTTCTTTCCTTTGGTTTTCCTCAGGTCTCCCAGTAACCAAGGAAGGTCCTCCAACAGTGAAGGGACACCTCTCAGTTGTGGAGAAATTGGCTTAACCAGGGGAGGGGGATCCCAGGGCCTCTTTCTTGGATGGCCCATGCTTGGGATTCCCCAGGTTTGTGGTCCTGCCCCATCCTGAAGCTCCCCTGGCACCATCCCTGTGGATGGCAGGAGGGCTTTGCTCAGGAATGGAGATAGGGAGTGAAGCTGGACTTTTCCTGGGATTGTTGCCCCAAGGAGCTGCTCGACAAAACACACAGAAAATGAGAACTTTATTTAAATAAGGACTTGATTTTGGGAGCAGAGAAATGAGCTGTGGCTGGAGCAGGCAAGCTAGGATGGTATTTACACAGCATGTACTGTCTGTGGGCTTTTACGCTTTGCAGTATTATGAAAATTAGAAATGAGCAAAAACCCTCCA
This sequence comes from Cinclus cinclus, assembly GCF_963662255.1. Classification (NCBI taxonomy): domain Eukaryota; kingdom Metazoa; phylum Chordata; class Aves; order Passeriformes; family Cinclidae; genus Cinclus; species Cinclus cinclus. The sequence continues at coordinate 21,030,663 of NC_085084.1, read as the reverse complement.
ACTTCCACATCTACTAATTAATGGACATATCAGTTAATACCCCAGTTCCAAACCAAAGCTTTTACTGCCATCAGTGAAAGCTTGGATCTAATGCCACAGTCAAAAAAATAATGTACTGGAGTGTATCATCAGCATTTAGTTTTACAACTTACAAAGGTGTAGACAAATGACTGCAGATAAAAGCAACTTCAGTCATTGTTTTGAGAAATTTCCAAGTAATTGGATTGATAATAGTCCCTAAAGGTGTATCTATTTCTTCCCAGTGTATATCTACATATAAAACCAAATTTATTTTGCCATTATTTCCAATGAGATTTTTCAGCGTGACCTAAGGGACTTGCCAGTGTCTTATTAATAGTTTCTAGGAAATTAGTAGCTACTAAAGACCACTGGGAGCTATTAGCCAAAATACATTGATAAGAAATATAATGCCATTAAAAGAGAAAATCCACAAGCAAAATTATTAATTTCACTAGAGAAGCATTTTCATTGGTCAGATTGATCTAAGCTGAAACATTTTGTTGGGATTTTTTTTTAGGATTTTTACTTTTGCCTGTGCCTGAGATTTTTCATTTCAGTAATTTACACCATGCATGTCCCTTTTAAAGCAAGCACCTTGAATACCTGTGGAGCTATCTGTACATCTGTCTCCTTTTTTCCAGTGATGGTGACTTTGTCCAGCTTTGTCTCCACTTCTGCTTCACTTCTAGCACCTCCTGACATGGGTGTGTAGTGCAGCATGGGAGTCACCTGCTGGCCCTGTGTCAGGGAAGAAGTGAATTATTTGGGGAGCTCAGCCCACAGGAGACAACGAAGAGATAAAGCAAATTAATTTTATCTCTAAATGAACTCTAATTGAATGAACTATAATGAACTCTAATTCATGCATTCCTCACAACATTTTAGAGGCATGATTTGAGGTGTGCTGTGAGAGAAAAGAGTGTAGATCTCAGAACTGATGGTGTGGCTGTGATTTTTGTTTGATAGTTGGTTTCTCCTCTGAAGATTTGGCTTTTATAGTAATGTAATGTAATTCAATGTGCTGGAATTTCTGCCCCATGGAAAAGCATTTGCTCTTCTGATGAGGCTCTGCACCAATGCACCCTGTCTTGTATGTGCCTCTTGCCCCCTTACTTTAGTTTTACCTCAGCATAAGCCAAAGTTTCCTTCTTTTCCTAAAGTCTGGGGAGCATCCTCTGCTGCTCCCAAATCCTCACTCTCCTTGGACCATGACTAACACTGACACATGGTCACTGTAGCCAGTGACAGTCACCTCCCCAGCAGCCCCTCCTTGCTGCCCATCAGTAGGTCCAGCTGTGCCTGTCCCTTCTTGATTCAGGAAGTGAACACTCTCCATCCCCAACACATTTCAAAAATCTCCTGATGGCTCTTGCTCTGCTTCATTTCCCTCCCAACCAATGCCAGAGGTTAAATTCCCATAGGAGAAACAGGGACAGCGGCCAGAGGCTGGTGGTCTGTAGCAGCCCCCACAGTGTCATCTGTCGCCTGCCATCTTTTCCAGCTCTGCTTCAGCCATATGCCACTAAAACAATTCAGAGAAGTGGCTGTCATGAAGCAGCACATCTGTGTTGTAGAGAAAAACCACTATTCTGCTCAGATGCTCTTTGGGCTTTTGTGCAGGCTGATGCTGTTTCCACCAGAGCCTGAAGAGTGCTGCCACCTTCACAGCTCAGCACAGATCAAAACCCTCACAGCAAAAATTCCCTGGTTTGATGCAGAACACATCCTTGCCTACCCTGATCCATCATAAACCAATACATAGGAGGCAGAAATTTAACTGTGCTCTGACAAAAGGATTTTGAATCTTCCCAGAGGCACCCTCCACTGGGTTCATCAATTCCAATAGGATTACAAGAGTTTGAGGCTTTCTCTGGTATAAGGTGCAGTGCTTGTGCCATTTCTGATGACAAGGAACAAGGACAACTATCATTCCTTTTGAAATAGTTAACTCAAAGTCCTTTGAAATACTGTTCATAATTTCTGAGACATAGTAAAAATTAGAGAAAAATTATCATAATTAGTTAAATGCAAGTGTTTCCCACCAATTATTTGACAAAATAAAAAAAGCAAATTACCTAATTGAAATATCCTGAAGTGTTATTATCAGGCATTATTAGTAGTATTTCTCATTTATATAATTCAAATTATCATTTAAAAATTCATTTTAAAATGTTGCAAATTTACTGTAAAGATGATGAAGTTGAAGCCTTCATTCTCTTGAAGTGAGAATGTCAGGGCTTTTCCCTGTAAACAAGGCTGATATGTTTTCCTGGGTAGCTCCGTTGACCTAATGGAAGCGTCCTGTTTCTTTTGGAAGTATAAAGCAGGAACAAAGAATACAACATAAAGTCACGAGTGCTCCTCTGCTGCCCCAGTCAGGCTGTTTTCTGGGCCCAGGTATAATTTTCTTTTTAACATAACCCATCTCTTTTCATGAATTCTGTGGAATTTCAGTCACAATGGTTTTGTCTCCAGGATGTAACTCTGCCTCACCTCTCCTTCAGCAGCTGGTATGCATTGTTCCTTGAACCCATGAACCTTCTGTTTCTGTGCCTAAGGATGACACAGCCTTTCTTCTCAATGTAGGGCCTTGTTTGGGTGGGCAGTGAAGCAATGACCCATAAAAACTTCTGTCATGCACCAGACAGTGACTATCACCAAGTCCTGAAGTTCTTAATGTCAAAAGGGACCTTTGTAGGCAAAGCTGCTGTGTCACAACGAGGAGAATAGGAGCAGGCCTTCACCCAGGATGAGGGTCCCACAGCCTTTCTAAGCAACCTTCCCAAGCAACCTTCCCAGCTGTGGGGCACAGATATGGCCTCTCTGTCCTGCTGCCATGTTCCTCCTGCCATGATGTGTCACTACAATTTGTTGGGAAAAAATCCAGTTCCTTCATCCTTCTCCTCACCTCAGAAACAGCCACTGACTTCCCCATGTGCCCACCTAAGACTACAAACATATTGCTGACCCCTCAGGGCACTGGGCATAGTCCAGGCTGGCTCCAGGTGCCCAAAATCCCCTGCCCTTGAGGAGCCCCAAGCTAGACCTTGGACTGTCAGACATGCCGTGAGTGGGCAGGGACCCGTCCAGGAGAGGGGAACTCCCAGGTGTGCGTGCCTTGGGCTGTACTCCTGGTCCTACAGTCCAGCTGACAGGCACTTGGCCACCCTTGCTACAAAGCCACAGCCACTCCCTTATCCTTATCCTCATCCTCATCCTCATCCTCATCCTCATCCTCATCCTCATCCTGGTCTAGAGTCTCTCCAGCACATCTGCCTTCCCATCCTGGCTGCCCACACATAAGGCTACCCAAGCACTGCCCATAGTGGCTTTCTGCCCATCTCCAATTCCAGCCTGTCAAACCCCCTGAGGGTTTGATGTGCCCTTTGGGAACCACCCACCGGCTCCTGGGGTGCCTCTGCTCTCATCACTGGGTTTCAGTGATGCTGCTCCAGCACAGACCAGTGACAGCTTCCAAAAGGCTTCCAAGAAGGCTTTATGCTTGTGTTGCATTCACATCATCTCTCCGGTGACTTCCACCCTTGTGACTGTCTCCCACCCCCTCAGGTTCTTACAGCTCCTGAGTGATTTGCAATATTTTCTTACCCAGTTTTGTCACCAATTCCCATCTTGTAAAGCCTTTGACACTGATAACAGCACATCAAGTGCCAAATTTTGCTCTTGCTGTTCCCAGACATCCTCAATCTAACTCCACCCCCCAGACATGTTCGAGGTCATCCCAAGTTGTTCTTTCAACCTGTGCTGTGAGGTTCCCACAAAGGAGAGAAAATCCCACCTAGCAGAAATGCCAAGTTCTTTCTCTCATAGCAGCACCTGAATCTCTGGTTTAGTTAGAGACTTTCACCAAGTGGAGAAAATCAGCCCTTGATTTCTCTTGGCTTCATTGTCCATCTGTGTGCAGTCCAGGACAAGAATTACTGTTTAGTTAAAAATCCTGAAAACACATAATTTTGATCCCTGCAATGGCATTTAGACCTGCTTTCTTCTTTTTTTTTTTTTTTTTGCTAAAATATAAACCACTGCAAGTAACAACTTGCAAACATTCAAAAGCATCAAAACTGGCAGTGCTACCTCGCCCCCTTTTGAAATACAGTTCACAGGATCAAAGTTTTGTCAGTCATAATTTGCTCTAGTCATAGACACTAAGCCATGAGATTTTAGGTTTTAAATACATCCTGGACCACTCAGTTTGATAGACTGACATCCAAGAACATTGATGTCTTCAAAAAAATTAAAGAACTAACATTTTTGACAAACTTCACTTTTAATGTTCCATACACTAGTCAAAAATCTGTTTATTTATAAAGATCTAATTCCTTGAAAACCATACACGTCAAAACAGAAACAGCTGTGGAAATCAGTGAAAAACATGTTTCGATAGGAGCTGCTTGTTATAAAACCCATGATGTTGTAATAAGCATACCTCAGAAATGTATAAAAAGTGGAGAAAAACTCTAATTTCCCCTCTAGGAAGTGGCAATTACTGCAAAGTAATGCTTTGGAGCCCCAGGCATAGTGTTGCTATGTTGGGAGCCAGAAATAAAAATTTCTATCTACGTTTTCTGAGATGTTTGCTATATAGGTACAGTAAACAGGATGAATGGTCTGGCACAAGTTCCTCTCTGCAGTTTAATAGCATGAGGTATATCAGATGTCTAACCCTGTAATCCAATTTCATAAAACACCCAAGAATTATGAAAGATCCAGCCTGTAGTTGTGGAAGAAATTTGGGTGGCTGAGACTGGTCTGGCTGTATTAAGTATAGTTATCTGCACTACTGTATACCTTTTTCTTTTCTGGGTCTATCAATAATAATAACAACAAAATATTTCCATTTACAGAACCCTGGATCAAATGCATTTCATGCTTACTTGGTTTTGATGTGCTTAGGAGCTCTGCATGTTATATTTAGAATCTGCTTCAGTCAAAGTGAGTTTTCCTTTCAAATTAACAAATCTTGGATCACACCTCAGCCCCTGAATTCTGGAAACATTGTCTGAATCATACTAAAGGGACATTTATACTTGCTTAGAACTTTAGTCAGAAAGAGGTTAATTTTAAAAACCCCTAAAACAAACGCAAAAAAAATCAATTAATTTTACCACTTTTGTTATCACCACCTCAAAAATTATTTTTGAAAATCAATTCCAAAATTTCCCTAAATGAATACTACATTCAAACTGTGTAATTGGATCTGGTGGGTGGGGAGAGGGGTGTGGCTTCACCTGCAGATACAGGACACTTTAACCTAAAACCATGGGACGCGTAGGTACATGTAAGAGCATGTCTAGACATGTTCCTAGTTCTGCCTGCAAGTAGTGTGGATGTTTGTTATTTTTGTTACATTAAAAGCCTTTGAGTTTTCAGACCACTCCATTGTTCCTGTGTCTCTATATTTAAACCGTGGCATTCCTGTCTGGACCAGTCCCACTATCGCTGCCTGCTGCCAGCAGCAGTATCAAACCAGCACCAGGAGTTAAAAGAATGTGAAAAGAATCTAGTCTAAAAAAAATTACAAATTATTCCTCCTGTTTTCAAAAGTTGCCACAAATTCTCTGGTTTATCAAAGCAAAATGGAGTTCTTTAGGGAAGGGCTAAAATTTCATCCCATTTGTTGAACAGCTTAGGTGGTACTTAGGAAAAAGATGTTGCAGCTCTCTGGCCCACACTGTGCTGCTGACAGAGCTGGTTGTTGCCTATTCAAGGCTCAGGTAGGTACCTGAACTGCATTCCTGAACGGCCAAAGCCATCTCAATCCTGTAGTGCAGCCCAGAGGTGCTGCTCAGCTGCCAGCTGCAGGACTTGCTAGAGGGCAGCACCGTGAGATGGAAGTGCCGCGACTGTGGCAAAAGCAGCCAGGCTGATGCCACCAGCATTTGGACCCAGTGGACCACTTTCTCTGCATCCAAGCATGAGCCTGTGCAGAGGGTGTCTAGCAGGTACCAGTCCTGATCCCAGGGCAGTTGGCCACCAGAGGAGTGGAGTAAGCACATCTGCCCCAGCAGCTGCTCCCCGGAGCACAGGCACTGCAGTGCCACGTGCATGCGCCGAGCTGGTGGCCGCTCCATGTTGTCTAGGTGGAAGGAGTGGCCCAGGGGTGGCCGCAGGATGACCAGAGGGCAGTAGGTGCTGCTGTTCTCCTGGATGCTCCAGGCTTCAGAGCTGGTGTCTGTCCCAGTGGCTGGGTACAACTCTGGCATAAAGTTCCTCCGGGAGAGCACTCGGCAGACTCTGAGGAGGTCGTTCACCAGCTCCTTCAGCACCTTCGTGCTGGGCAGGCCCTGCTGTAGAATCACAGAATTACAGAACAGTTGGGCTTGGCAGTGACCTATAAAGGACATCCAGTGTGAGCCCACAGTGATTCTCAACTAGATTCTCAACTAGACCAGGTTGCTGACAGCGCACCCCAGCCTCATCCTGGATGTGCCCACTGGTGATGGGGTGGGCACAGCCAAAATGCTGCCACCACTGTCTGCACCCTTGACCTTCTCCTTGCTATCAACCTCACTCTCCTTGCTATCAATCTCACTGCCAGCCTTCTCCTGACTGCTAAACTTCTCTCTGCTCCCACCCTTCTCCTTGCTACTGACATTCTCCTTCTCTTTGCTGTTGACCTTCTCATAGCCAGACTTCTCACTGCTGACCTTCTTGGTACTGAACTTCTTGCTGACAGCCTCGTCCTTCCCCTTGTGTCCCTCCTGCTCCCTGCAGCTGGCAGATCCATGCTTTCTTCTCCTGACCAGACAGCAGGCTATAGCTAGCAGAACCAGAACCAGGGCTGCTGCACTGCCCCAAAATAGCCAGTGTTGTTTCAGTGTAGGAGAGAGAAGGGTTTCCATTGTGCCTCTGCTCCCCTCAATCTCTTCCAGGAGCTGAGACATCTCCTGATGCAGAAATTCTTCCCGCTTCTGCATCCGTTTCACTTCATCCTTATCAAGTTTTAGGTCCACCTTCAGCCCAGTCTGGGCGGCTAACAGGGTCAGGATGAAGGACAGTGTTGGAGACATGGCCTGGTGGGAGAAAGGGGGCTCAGCATATCTGGCTGGGAGGGAGCAGGGAGCTGGTGGCAACTGCAATGTCCCCAGAGCCTCTCTGAGCACCTGCCACACTGAGAGCCCCAAGCCCCTCTTCCCCAGCCTTGGGGACAGTGCCCTGCCCTGAGGACCCCAGCTCTCACTCTGGGTTTAAACTCCCAGGGCATCTCTCCCAGCCCCCATCCAGCCCAGCATTCCCTAGGCATGTGCACTCACTGGCTGCCAGAATCCAACTGCTCACTGCTGCCCCTCGACACAGGTGTCAGTGTGACCTGTTCTCTGTGATGTCACAGCCAGCAGAACCATGTCATTCAGCTGCCAAGCTGGCTGTGCCCCTGCTCACAGTTCCCACTGTGACCTCATGTGATCCCCCTCTGGTATGTCACAGCCTCCTGAGCCACACCTCCCAGCCCACAAGCCCCAAACTTTGTCCCTTAGAGGTTCCAGGGCATCCTCAGCTTGAATGCAAATCCAGCCACAGGAGCCCTCCGGGGTGCTGAAGACACCCTAAAGTCATCATTGAGAGGAACGTGGGGACTGGAGCTGGATCTTCCTGTGCTGACCACCCCTGACTGCCCTCTAGGAAAACCTAAACCTCACCTGATGCAACCTGAGCACATTTCCTCTCCTCCTACCCCTTGTTTCTTGGGAGAAGAGATTGATGCTCACCTGGTTACAGCCTTGTTGAGGGTTAGTTCTTTCTTTTTTTTTCCCTCTGTGGAATTTTCCCCATTGTCATGCTAAGATACCTGTTGACTGGGCCCTGGTGACAAGGGGGAGGGGACGGGAGGGAAGAAGCAAGCCCCGCGAGATTCAAACAGCCAGAAGAGGAAGCAGAAGGCTGGGTCTCGGCCCATTTCCCCCGCGGAGTTCGGACGAGAAGGACGATCGCCGCCGGTGTCCCATCCCAGCGTTGGGAAACCACCATCGGACCCTGCCCGGCTGTCTTCTTGCTGTGAACTACCACCACCCAGCACTCTACGGAGCACCGGGATCGACACCGTGAGCAGAGAGCTCTCTCTCTCCATCTCTCTCTCCCCCTGGGACATCTCTGCCATCACCCCCAGCCCTCCTGCGGCTCTGCGGGACCCACCCGCCCCCAGCACCGGGAACTGCAGCTCAGGGAAAAGGTGCCTGCAGCCAAAAAACACTGGGACTGAGTTACTGTTGTGTTTGTAGGTAATTTCATAGCTGTTGTTGTTCTTGTTTGTCTTGTTAAATATACTAGTAAAGAATTGTTATTCCTACCCCCATATCTTTGCCTGAGAGCTCTCTTAATTCCAAAATTATAATAATCGGAAGAATCACATTTTCTTTCAGTCCAAGAGGAAGCTTCTGCTTTCCTTAGCAAACACCTGTCCTTCAAACTAGGACAGATTTTGGCCACCCAACGTGGGGCCCGAGGGCATTGAGAGAAAAGGGTGAAAAAGGAATAATAGTTCTTGAGTTACCTCAGTTTTGTGCTAGGTGGCATCATGTTGTCCAGCTTACCGTGGTTTGGGCTCCATGTGGCCACAGCTTTATCTCTCCCATTTGCAATCCCTTACTTGAACATGGGTCCTATAACTCAGGCTGCTGTAACTACTATCCAGTTCCTTTTGTGGGCTGATAACGTGAGAAATTCATGGATTTTTAACTTCCTCTGGAAGGTGGGCACATGGATTCGGAGCTATCACACTCTAACTGTATGTTTTTGGGGCTACTTTAATAATGGTACATACTGTGAGGATATGACACCAGGGAAAATTTTGTCCCAATCCCTTACACAGTTTTTTGGGTCTGCTCCACCAGCTTTTGAGGGGTTCAAATCTCTTCTAAGCAGTAATGATGTCATACAGTGGCTGACATTGCTAATAGGCCTTGTAAACCTGTTCTATTTAACATTCCGAGATGAGGGGACATTGACTTGGATGACAACCCTGATACGTCCCCCAAGGAATAGGGGCCCTGCCCCAGAGCCTGGCTCTGCCCCAGAGACTAAGGACTCTGCCCCAGAGCCTGACCCTGCCCCTGCCCCAGAGACTAAGGATTCTGCCCCAGAGACTAAAGATTCTGCCCCAGAGGTTAAGGATGTTGCCCCTGAGCCTGATTCTGCCCCAGAGCTCACCTCAGAAAGGAACCATCCAGAGTGGGTGGGGTTTCTAGTGAAGGAGATGGGCCAAATGCTGAAGGAGTACCTTTCCCCAGCTCTTGAGAAACTCTCCCTCTGCCTTAAAGAGGGAGAACCTGATGGTGCAGCAGTGGAACCCACAAATGTTACATCTCTCCAGTCTCCAGCTGAACTGCAAGGGCACTCACAGCCAGCAGCAGTTGCCCCCGTGGAAACTAGAAAGTCTAAGGTGAAAACAAAGCACCTAGATAATAATGATCAGAAAGCAGGGCCCTCACAACCAGCAGGGGAGCCAGAGGTTGAGATCGTCACAGAGTCCCTGTCATACGAGAGTCTCCGTAATCTGCGTAAAGATGTTGTACGAAGGGGCCGTGAGGCTTTTACAACGTGGTTACTGCGGGTCTGGGACCTTATGGGTACAGGTGTGCAGCTGGATGGTGCTGAGGCAAGGAATTTGGGACCCCTGACCCAGGACTCAGGTGTGGATGACATATTCGTAAGGGAACCAGACCCCCTTTCCCTCTGGGAGCGGCTTTTAATGAGTGTAAGAGAGAGGTTTGTCCATAGAGAGAGAATGCAGGAGCACCACCATAGAATGCGCTGGAAGACCGCTGAGGAGGGGATCCAACAGCTGAGAGAAGTGGCAGTACTGGAGATATTCTTTGGGAGGGGTGGACAACATGACAATGACCCCAACAAGGTCAGGTGCACAGGGCAGATGTTGTGGAATCTGGCACACCTGGGGCCATCTCAATACACCACATTCATTGCAGCCATTAATGCTGACACCAACCACGAGACAGTGGGTTCTGTTGCCAATAGGCTCAGGAATTTTGAGAGTATAATGAATGGCCCCATGCAGGCTCAGGTCTCTGCCGTGATTAGGGAACTCAGAGAGGAGATGAAAGAGATGAGGGAGGAGATGAAGAAGGTCAATGCAGCACCAGTGCGAGTCACAGATCCCAGAGTTAAAGCCCAACGTCCCCCAGCTAGGGAGAGAGGATACACCCCACAAGCTGACCTGTGGTTCTTTCTGCGTGACCATGGGGAAGACATGAGGAGGTGGGATGGGAAACCCACTTCTGCCCTGGCAGCACGGGTGCGTCAACTCAAGGAGGGAAACACTATCCAAAGGAGCTCCACTAAAGTGAAGGTAGCCTCAACTTCCCATAACCAAGATGCAGGGTATTACAAAAGGGAGGATGATTTGTCAGATCCCCATGAGGGAACCTCCAACATGTATGCCCAGGAAGGAAATAATAACCAGTGCTAGAGGGGCCCTGCCTCTAGCCAGGGAGAGGCACGGGAAAACCGGGTCTTTTGGACGGTGTGGATCCGATGGCCTGGCACATCAGAGCCACAAAAACATAGGGCATTAGTTGACACTGGTTCACAGGTCACCCTAATACCATCAGAACATGTTGGGGAAGAGCCTGTTTCTATTGCTGGGGTGACAGGGGGATCACAGGAATTGACTTTGCTGGAGGCTGAGGTGAGCCTGACTGGGAAGGAGTGGCAGAAGCATCCAATTGTGACTGGCCCAGAGGCACCGTGTATTCTAGGCATAGACTTCCTGAGGAATGGCTATTACAAAGACCCAAAGGGACTCAGGTGGGCTTTTGGAATAGCTGCTGTAGAGGCAGAAAACATTAAGCAATTGAACACCTTGCTTGTACTGTTGGAGAACCCATCTGTAGTGGGACTCCTGAAGGTGAAGGAGCAGCAAGTGCCAATTGCCACCTCCACAGTGCACCACCGGCAGTACAGGACAAATCGAGATGCCGTGATCCCCATCCACAAGATGATCTGTGAGCTGGAGGGCCAAGGGGTGGTCAGCAAAACCCACTCACACTTCAACAGCCCCATCTGGCCTGTGCGCAAGTCTGATGGAGAATGGAGATTGACTGTGGACTATCGTGCATTGAATGAAGTGATTCCACCGCTGAGCGCTGCTGTGCCGGACATGCTGGAACTCCAATACGAGCTTAAGTCCAAGGCAGCAAAGTGGTACGCCACCATTGACATTGCCAATGCATTTTTCTCCATTCCTCTGGCAGCAGAGTGCAGGCCTCAGTTTGCTTTCACCTGGAGGGGCGTGCAGTACACCTGAAACCGACTGCCCCAGGGGTGGAAACACAGCCCCACCATCTGCCATGGACTGATCCAGGCTGCACTGGAAAAGGCTGAAGCTCCAGAACATCTGCAATACATTGATGACATCATTGTGTGGGGGAACACGGCAATGGAATATTTGAGAAAGGAGAAAAGATCATCCAGATTCTGCTGGGAGCCAGTTTTTCCATCAAGAGGAGCAAAGTCAAAGGTCCTGCCCGAGAGATCCAGTTCCTGGGAGTAAAGTGGCAAGACGGGCGGCGCCAAATCCCCACTGAGGTCATCAATAAGATCACCGCGATGTCTCCACCAACCAACAAGAAGGAAACACAAGCTTTCCTAGGTGCCATAGGCTTTTGGAGAATGCACATTCCTGAGTACAGCCAGATCGTCAGCCCTCTCTACCTGGTCACCCGGAAGAAGAATGAATTCCACTGGGGCCCTGAGCAGCAGCAAGCCTTTGCCCAGATCAAGCAGGAGATCGCTCATGCTGTAGCCCTCGGCCCAGTCAGGACGGGACCAGAGGTGAAGAATGTGCTCTACTCTGCAGCCGGGATCAAGGGCTTGTCCTGGAGCCTTTGGCAGAAGGTACCTGGTGAGACCCGAGGCCGACCTCTGGGATTCTGGAGCCGAAGTTACAGAGGGTCTGAAGCCAACTACACCCCAACAGAGAAGGAGATCTTGGCTGCTTATGAAGGAGTTCAAGCTGCCTCAGAAGTGATTGGCACAGAAGCACAGCTCCTCCTGGCACCCCGACTACCAGTGCTGGGGTGGATGTTTAAAGGGAAGGTCCCCTCTACCCACCACGCCACCGATGCCACATGGAGCAAGTGGATTGCCCTCATCACACACCGCGCCCGTATCGGAAAACCAAATCGCCCTGGGATTTTAGAAATAATTACAAACTGGCCAGAAGGTGAAAATTTTGGTCTTGGCGATGAAGAGGAGCAAGAACAAGTGACCCGGGCTGATGAAGCCCCACCATACAACCAACTGCCAGCAGATGAAACTCGCTACGCTCTTTTCACTGACGGTTCCTGTCGCATTGTGGGGATGAACTGGAAGTGGAAAGCAGCCGTTTGGAGCCCCACACGACAGGTTGCACAAGCTACTGAAGGAGAAGGTGGATCAAGTCAACTTGCTGAACTCAAAGCCGTTCAGCTGGCCCTGGACATTGCTGAAAGAGAGAAGTGGCCAAAGCTTTACCTTTACACTGATTCATGGATGGTAGCCAATGCTCTGTGGGGCTGGCTGGAAAGATGGAAAAAAGCTAACTGGCAACGTAGGGGAAAACCAATCTGGGCTGCTGATGAGTGGAAAGACCTTGCCAGTCGGGTAGAGAAGCTACCCGTAAAGGTCCGTCATGTAGATGCCCACGTCTCCAAGAGTCGGGCTAATGAGGAGCACCAACACAATGAGCAAGTAGATCAGGCTGCAAGGATAAAGGTGTCACAGATAGACTTAGACTGGCAACACAAGGGAGAGTTGTTCCTGGCTCGATGGGCCCACGATGCCTCAGGTCACCAAGGCAGAGATGCTACCTATAAGTGGGCATGAGACCGAGGGGTGGATCTCACCATGGACAGTATTTCCCAGGTTATCCATGACTGTGAGACGTGTGCTGCCATCAAGCAAGCCAAGCGAGTGAAGCCCCTCTGGTATGGGGGGCGGTGGTCCAAATATAAGTATGGGGAGGCCTGGCAGATTGACTACATCACACTGCCTCAGACACGCCAAGGCAAGCGCTACGTGCTGACCATGGTAGAAGCCACCACTGGATGGTTGGAGACCTACCCTGTGCCTCATGCCACTGCCTGCAACACCATCCTGGGCCTGGAAAAACAAGTCCTTTGGAGACATGGTACCCCTGAGAGAATTGAGTCAGACAATGGGACTCATTTCAAGAACAGCCTCATAAGCACCTGGGCCAGAGAACACGGCATCAAGTGGGTGTACTACATTCCTTATCACGCACCAGCGGCTGGGAAAGTGGAACGGTGCAATGGGCTGCTTAAAACCACCTTGAAGGCACTGGGTGGGGGGACTTTCATAAACTGGGAGATTAATCTACCAAAGGCCACACGGTTAGTGAACACCTGGGGTTCCACTAATCGAGCAGGCCCTGCCCAGTCTGAGCCCTTGAGAACACCAGATGGGGACAAGGGTCCAGTGGTGCATATGAGAGGTATGCTAGGAAAAACTGTTTGGGTGAACCCTGCCTCCAGCAAAGACAATCCAATTCGGGGGGTGGTTTTTGCTCAAGGGCCAGGGTGTACCTGGTGGATCATGCAAAGGGATGGAAAGACCAGATGCATACCCCAAGGAGACCTTGTTTTAGGGTGAACTACCTACAATACTGTGCCTGTATCTGTAACTGTATGGATGTCTATAATTTGAAGATTTTTAATTTGATTTGGCATGATGGTAGGGGAAAATTCTGGGTGGATAATGTTGAGGGTTAGTTCTTTCCTTTTTTTTCCCTCTGTGGAATTTTCCCCATTGTCATGCTAAGATACCTGTTGACTGGGCCCTGGTGACAAGGGGGAGGGGACGGGAGGGAAGAAGCAAGCCCCGCGAGATTCAAACAGCCAGAAGAGGAAGCGGAAGGCTGGGTCTCGGCCCATTTCCCCCGCGGAGTTCGGACGAGAAGGACGATCGCCGCCGGTGTCCCATCCCAGCGTTGGGAAACCACCATCGGACCCTGCCCGGCTGTCTTCTTGCTGTGAACTACCACCACCCAGCACTCTACGGAGCACCGGGACCGTCACCGTGAGCAGAGAGCTCTTTCTCTCCATCTCTCTCTCCCCCTGGGACATCTCTGCCATCACCCCCAGCCCTCCTGCGGCTCTGCGGGACCTGCCCGCCCCCAGCACCGGGAACTGCAGCTCAGGGAAAAGGTGCCTGCAGCCAAAAAACACTGGGACTGAGTTACTCTTGTGTTTGTGGGTAATTTCATAGCTCTTGTTGTTCTTGTTTGTCTTGTTAAATATACTAGTAAAGAACTGTTATTCCTACCCCCATATCTTTGCCTGAGAGCTCTCTTAATTCCAAAATTATAATAATCGGAAGAATCACATTTTCTTTCAGTCCAAGGGGAAGCTTCTGCTTTCCTTGGCAAACACCTGTCCTTCAAACCAGGACAAGCCTCCTGTCTGACATCTGTAGAATTTGGCTGGAGCACCCAGCAGTAAACCAAAGGGCAAATCAACACATTCTGAGTGTTACAGATTTCTTGGCGGTGCCCCGCTGCTCTCTGGCGCAATGTCACTGCCATGCTCCTGGGGAGAACAGGGGCAATTTGCTTGGAGTGTTTTTTGTTTGTTTATTTGCACCAACTCGGCACACTTAGATTTGAGATGGTTGAAGTTCATTCTTGGCAGCACACATGATTCTGGGCTTGAGACTCAAGTGGTTCCAGTTGACAGGAAAATTATTCCACAAACACCAGAAGTTTATGTCCAAAAGGGAGAGAGCTTTATCTGAATAAAGGGAGAGAACATGGGGCATTCCCCTAGGACTGCTCAAATTTTTGGAGGACCCAGCCTCCTTTTTATCCTATTTGCCTGGCCTTATTTCCCTCTCTCTTTCCCCTTTGGCTGAGGTACTTAAGAGGTGTAGACTTCCCAGAATGTCTGAAATCTGTCCTGGTTTGAAAGACAGGTGTTTGCTAAGGAAATTATCCTTCCTTCCTTAAGATTATTATGATTCTGAAATTAAGGGAGCTCTCAGGCAAAGATATGGGGGTAGAAATAACAGTTCTTTAATAGTATATCTAACAAGACAAACAAGAACAACAACAACTATGAAATTACCCACAAACAGAACAGTAACTCAGTCCCAGTCCCTTTCTGGCTGCAGGCACCTTTTCCCTGAGCTGCAGTTCCTGGTGCTTGGTGTGGGCAGGTCCCACAGAGCTGCAGGAGGGCTGGGGGTGATGGCAGCGCTGTCCCAGGGGAGAGAGAGATGGAGAGAGCCCTCCGCTCACGGTGTGGGTCCTGGTGCTCAGCAGAGTGCTGGATGGTGGCAAGATAAGGCGAGAGTCCAACAGCAGTGAGGATGACTCCCGACGCTGGGATGGCATGGATGGGGCTGAGGCGGTGATCTTCCTTCTCATCTGAACTCTGTGGGGGAAAAAATGGGGCGAGTCAGTGCCTTCCACTTCCTCTTCTGGATGTTTGAATCTCGTGGGGTTTCCGTCCTCTCTCTCCTCCCCCTCGCCACCAGGGTCCAGTCAACAGCAATCTTAGCATGACAATGGGGAAAATTCCACAGAGGTTAAAGGGAAAGAACCAACCCCCAACATGGGGGTTGGCAGAGTTGAAGGAAGAGGATTTGCACAGATCAGTATTGAAAATGCTGCCAGCATTTCTCATGCTGCTGTCAGGGGCTTCACAAAGTGGTGAGGGAGAAAGAAACAAGAAATAAAAAAAAATTATAACAAAAAAACAAAAAAACCCTCCAAAACAAAACAAAATAACAGCTAAAGAAAATTTGTTCTTGACATTTATTAATAGATCTGTGGCAGGAGCAGGGTGCCAGATACATGGAGTCAGAATTGCTCAGCTTGAAAAGACCTCTAAGACAAGTCCAAACTTTAACCTAGCATAACTGTCTCACATTCAGCCCTAAACCATGTCCTCAGACGCCGTAGTTGCACATTTTTTGCCTGCTTCCAGGGCTGTTGACTCTACCATTTCCATTAGCAGTCTGTTCCAGTGCTTTACAACCCTTTCTGTGGAAACAAAAAATATTTCCTAATATCCAATCTGAGCATGGCACCACCTAAGGCCATTTCCCCTCATCCTATTATTCTCTGGGAGAAGACAGTGTCACCCACCTCAGCACACGCTAACTTAGTGTTGAGAGCTGTAGAGAGTGAGAAATTCCCCCCTGAGCCTCCTTTTCTTCAGGCTGAGCCCCTACAGTTCCCTCAGCCACTCCTGGTGCTCCACACTGTTCCCCAGCTCCGTTTTCTTTTCTGGACTCATTCCAGCCCCTTAATGTCCTTCCTGAATTGAAAGCCTCAAAACTCAATACAGTATTTATGATAATATTTCATACCATGAACATTATCAGGCCTATGTTTGCTAGGGAAATAACCCTAATCCTGGCATGCTTTCTGAACACTGAGCCATCATAAGGTAGCTCCACACATGTATAGATAAAACTCTAATTAATTTCTTGAGTATGGAAGTTGGTCTTTTTTAACTGCCCTGAGGTTGTTCTCAGAACCTGCTGCCTTTCAACATCCTGTAGACTGGAAAAATGCAACTTGGTGTACCAGAATCAGTGAAGAGTATTCTCACTCTATAGCTTTATGAGAGTTTAGGAAGAGATTCCTGTAAGCACAAAGAGAGAGATGTGTCATTTAAAGAGACCAAGCCATTTGAACCTACTGCTTTCACTTGTTCCCTGTTTGATTCTTACCTTCGTCACTGAGATGTGGAGAGCCTAAATTGTCTCCTTGGTGTAGGCAACATCCTGAACTGTGTGCCTCCAGTCTGTCACAGTATCTCCTCAAGCAATCAGGCAGAATATTGTCTCTCTCCTGACAAAACTCACTGTATCCTGTGACAGGAGCTAAATCTATTGATTTTTGCATGACAATAACAGCTCCAGGAGGAAATTGCTACTTTATTTGAACAGGCCAAACAACACACTGGTAGCACCCAAAATGTGATGCTCTGTACTGCAGATTACCCACAACACAAAATAAATTTTCTTGCCCTGCTAATAAACAGCATGTGTTGCTCTAAACAAGATGGTCAACTAAGTGGAACTTTAGCCCAGTATAGAGCAAACACTGTGACATCTGTAAGAATGTTGGAGGACACAAAAGATGAAAAAGTGGACATTTGAAATGAAAAAAAATTGTAAATGTGAGGAGTGGTATTTGCCTACAGTAGATAACACCCCCATTAGAAACTCCTCTAGTGGACTTGTTCTTGGTCTGCATCCATGTATTTTATCTCTGTGAAATGTAGCTACAGTGCACGAGGAGTGAAATTCTTTCCTTAATGCTGTCATGATTGCAATGGAGAAGATAACTAATTAAAGGGGAAGCAACTTGCTAATTCTTTCTTAAGAGCCACCTACTCATTGAAACTCTGAAACATCCATTGCTTTTAAAGGCTGCCTAAGAGTTCAGAATGAAAAGTGTGAAATAAAT
Organism: Cinclus cinclus; assembly: GCF_963662255.1. Taxonomy (NCBI): domain Eukaryota; kingdom Metazoa; phylum Chordata; class Aves; order Passeriformes; family Cinclidae; genus Cinclus; species Cinclus cinclus. The sequence continues at coordinate 21,013,196 of NC_085084.1, read as the reverse complement.
ACTAATCATCATATGGAGTAATTTTTTTGCCCAGCAGTGTCATGAGCCTCTTCTCCCTCTGATTATGATAGAACTGAGCAATTTACTGGAGTGACAATTCAAACACAAACAAAAGCAAACACAACAAAAACACATTTTTGCAGCTCCCTATAAATCTGCTGGTTGCAAGGTTTGATTTCAGCTCCAACTTGTTTAATTCCTTAGCTTAGATCCTCTGCAGTGAAAAGTGGCAAGAACCAGACTGAAAGCTCTTAGGGTTCACTGAAGTTTTGCATTCCTCCACACAGGTTCTGGGAAAGATTCTACAATGAAGAAGCTGAATAAAACAAAAATCCCATTATTAAACCTCTACCGATGTGTTAAATAATCATGCCTAACAACATCTGGCTTATTCTTACAGTCAGTAATTCCCCAAATTAAATATTTCCTGTTGCAGTATTTAGCTATGTGAACCTAAGGGAAAAAAAATATAAAAGCAAAACCTGAAAGGAGCATCTGTGTTTCAAATACTCATGGGAAATGGGATCAAAGTAAAGAGTTTTAACTGTTGCCACTATTCTGCCCTGTACCACCTACATCCCATACTAACCCATGGTAAAGACATATTCTGTTTCCATATCCATTTTCCTCACATCCTTGAATGTGTCTTCCACAATCATTAAAAACAAGGGGCAGATGCAAAAACAAATTCTGAAATAGCAAACTGATCTGTGTTATAGAAATGAAAGAGAGGTCTGTAATAATATATTCCTCCCTCATGCCAAGGAAGCTACTATTGCTAATCAGTCAAAAAGTGTGTTGTCAACTAAATTTTCAGTGTCAGTGCAGGTAATGCATCAGTGTCAGCCTTAAATGAGTTTTTTTTTTTTTCTTTTTACACAAGAAAGGAGGAGAGCACCATTATCTCTCTTCCTGGAGATCCTTTCCTATAAAAGTGCCAGTGTTGTTCTTTAGTAATGTATAATAATTGCCTGCACAACTAAGGGGGGGGGGGGTGTAGGGTGTTTTAATTGACTGAAACAGTAACAAATGCAGTTGTGTTGCAGTCACTGATTTTTTTTTTTTTCTCGGACATGATTTTTTATCAACTCCCTTTACTCTTATTTTTCTGTAAAAAGCCATATCTTAAAGTATAAGAATTTCACTCATGTCTTCCCGTAAATATTTATTTCCAAGTGATTGCTGAATGCATTAACTCAAGCTATTGATCATAATAGTTCTTTTTATTATTATTTTATGCATGCAATTTAAGCCAAAATGTTAAAGAATGATACACATAAGTTGAGAAGCTGCAAAAGTTTGAATCTAACCCTTGAAGATTCAGACTCCTGAAGTCATGGCAGGTTCATGCAGGCTCACTGTTAAGGTTAGATTGAAGAATTTGGACATCAGGCTGTGATGCAGAGTCTTTGGAGAAGAGCTTTTACTTAAGTGAATTAGTAGCAAGCAACAGGAGCAAGGCCCTGATCTTGACGGATCTACAGCTACAAGTTTTGTTTTTCCTTATTTGTAAGAACATTCCCCTTTACACTTGTCCAAGGGAAATGAGCTAATACTTGTTCACCTTTCCAGTCATTTAGTAATTAATGTTTATACCATTCCTTCATTGCTGTTCACATTCATGTTGAAAGGTCATCTATGCAGCTACAGCTTGGCTGCCAATTTGCTTCTGCACCCTGCTGGCCTGGCAATAATTTCCTGAGATGTGATTATCACCATTAACATCTCCAGCCACATTTATGGGACCCAGTTGGGAGAGGAGGTCAAGTTTCCTGCAATTGCTGGACAGCTTTAACGTGTAGACAATGCTAAAGCATTCTTCAAGCACAAGCAGGAGACAAGTGAAATGTGAAACTGAAGCAGCTGTTGCTTAGGCCTTTTCTAAAAGATACAGAAAGTTTATATGCTTATCAGATGAACAGGTTTTGCATCAGTGCAGTTTCAGGGATGTTGTTTCTATTTGACTTTCAGTGAATCTGAGATTCCTCAGCCACCAAAGGAAGCTATTTGGGGGGAGAAAAGTATGGCTCTGCCCCGTGGGTCTGTGTATCTGGTGTTTCACCGCCCCTGGAGACCTCCTAAATAACATAATGATTTCTAAGGAGTGAGATGGACTCAGAAGATTTCTTAGATGTAACAGTAAAATAATTTCTTACCTTTCAAGCTATGAGGTAGAGAGGGAAGAGAATGGGCAAAGAGGCAGAAAGCCCCAGTGGCAAATTACACAGTGCTATGAGGACACAGCCCAGAGTCTCACCTCAAATCCTTGCCACCAGCAACAGACTGGCATTGATAGCTGAATAAAAGACAAGACAATAATTATAGCTAGCAGAATTATTTTGGACAAATGCTGTCTTGTGTGGAAACCACATCATTAATTTAATTTATTCCAGTACTCGTTGTGCTGCCTGGCTGGTTTGTAAACTGCCACACACCAATTTCTTCGTGCTTCTAAGAGCTCAAGTGAAATCAGGTCTCTTGTGGTTTGCTTCACCAAATATGAATTGAAATTAGAAGAGCAATTTTTGCCTTTCCAAGGCTCTTTCATAATTATGTAATCAGATTTATTAACAGACAATGTTAACAAGCATAGAATTTCCCTATTCCTGTGTATATTGTTATGAATACACACCCATGTGGCCCCAAATATATACTGAACACAGAAAAACATCCTCAAGACACACTTTGTGAGCACAATGCTCTCTGTCCCTGGGATGTTTGGGTATCCTAATACATCTTTTAGATGTACAAACATCCTCACTCCCCCAAAATCTCTTTGGATATAAGCAGTAATGTATGTACAGTGTCAGTAAGAAGGCTGAAACACCTTGTGTTTCAAACATAAAGAGGGAAACATAAATAAAGCTTAGTCCTTTAATCAAAGTCACTTTGAGACTTCTACCTATGTTTTTACATTGAAGACACAGTTTGAAGCTTATTCTGTTCCCAGTGTTTGGGGTTTTTTTTGAGTTTTTGAGGCTTGGGGTTTTTGTTTTCCATTATGTCCACTATTTCAGGCTACGACACTGTGTTCTGAAGCGGTGCCATTTTCCTTTCACAAGGAAAAGCCACACTAGGAGAGATTTACAGGAGGTGTCTTGATCAGAACAACCTGCAACAAAAGACAAGAGTCTTGTGGAAAGACCCAAGAGAACCCAGAGAGAAGACAATTAGGGAGAAAATGGAAATGAGAGGTTTGCTTACTGCTCGTTTAAGCTGGGGGCACAGAGGGTTACTCCACACACTGCACTAAAGGCAAGTTTTGAAATTAGGGACAGAGAGAAATCGAAAATTTGCATTACTGAAGTTTGGAGCAGCTTTCCTAGTCAGGGAAAAAATATCAATGGAAGAGGGGGGAAAAGAGTTGTAGAGAAGGAGAGAAGGGGAAGGAGAGAAGGGGAAGGAGAAGGGGAAGGAGGAGGGGAAGGAGAAGGGATGGAGGGAGGGAAGGAGGAAAGGAGGGAGGGAGGGAGGGAGGGAGGCAGGGAAAGAGGGAGGGAGGAAGGAAGCAAGCAAGGAAGGAAGGCAGGAAGGAAGGAAGGGAGGGAGGAAGTAAGGGAGGAAGGAAGGAGGAAAGGAAGGAAGGATTCCAGGAAAGAAGGATTCCAGGAAGGAAGGAAGGATTCCAGGAAGGAAGGATTCCAGGAAGGAAGGAAGGAAGGATTCCAGGAAGGAAGGATTCCAGGAAGGATTCCAGGAAGGGAGGATTCCAGGAAGGATTCCAGTTAGGAAGGATTCCAGGAATGAAGGAAGGATTCCAGGAAGGAAGGAAGGAAGGAAGTATCCAGGAAGGAAGGAAGGAAGGAAGGAAGGAAGGATTCCAGGAAGGATTCCAGGAAGGAAGGATTCGAGGAAGGAAGGATTCCAGGAAGGATTCCAGGAAGGATTCCAGGAAGGAAGGATTCCACGAAGGAAGGATGGAAGGTAGGAAGGAAGGAAGGATTCCAGGAAGGATTCCAGGAAGGATTCCACGAAGGAAGGATTCCAGGAAGGAAGGATTCCAGGAAGGAAGGATTCGAGGAAGGAAGGATTCCAGGAAGGAAGGATTCCAGGATTCCACGATTCCAGGATTCCTGGATTGCAGGATTCCAGGATTCTAGGACGGAAGGATTTCGGGAGGGATTCCAGGAAGGAAAGAAGGAAGGATTCCGGGAAGGATTCCAGGAAGGAAGGATTCCAGGAAGGATTCCAGGAAGGGAGGATTCCAGGAAGGATTCCAGTTAGGAAGGATTCCAGGAAGGATTACAGGAAGGAAGGAAGGAAGGAAGGAAGGAAGGACGGACGGAAGGAAGGAAGGAAGGATTCCAGGAAGGGAGGATTCCAGGAAGGATTCCAGGAAGAAAGGATTTCAGGAAGGAAGGAAGGATTCCAGGAAGGAACGATTCCAGGAAGGAAGGAAGGATTCCAGGAAGGAAGGAAGGATTCCAGGAAGGATTCCAGGAAGGAAGGATTCCAGGAAGGATTCCAGGAAGGGAGGATTCCAGGAAGGATTCCGGGCCGGAAGGATTCCAGGAATGAAGGAAGGATTCCAGGAAGGAAGGAAGGAAGGAAGGATCCAGGAAGGAAGGATTCCAGGAAGGAAGGAAGGATTACAGGAAGGAAGGAAGGATTCCACGAAGGATTCAAGGAAGGAAGGAAGGAAGGAAGGAAGAATTCCAAGAAGGGAGGAAGGAAGGAAGAAGGATTCCAGGAAGGAAGGAAGGATTCCAGGAAGGAAGAAAGGGAGGGAGGGAGGGAAGAAGGAAGGAAGGATTCCAGGAAGGAAGCATTCCAGGAAGGAAGGAAGGATTCCAGGAAGAGAGGATTCCAGGAAGGATTCCAGGAAGGAAGGATTCCGGGAAGGAAGGAAGGATTCCAGGAAGGAACGATTCCAGGAAGGAAGGAAGGATTCCAGGAAGGAAGGAAGGATTCCAGGAAGGATTCCAGGAAGGAAGGATTCCAGGAAGGAAGGAAGGAAGGATTCCAAGAAGGAAGGATTCCAAGTAGGAAGGAAGGATTCCAGGAAGGAATGATTTCAGGAAGGATTCGAGGAAGGGAGGATTCCAGGAAGGATTCCAGGCTGGAAGGATTCCAGGAATGAAGGAAGGATACCAGGAAGGAAGGAAGGAAGGAAGGAAGGAAGGATTCCAGGAAGGAAGGATTCCAGGAAGGAAGGATGGATTCCAGGAAGGATGGAAGGATTCCACGAAGGATTCAAGGAAGGAAGGAAGGAAGAAGGAAGGAAGGAAGGAAGAATTCCAAGAACGGAGGAAGGAAGGAAGGAAGGATTCCAGGAAGGAAGGAAGGATTCCAGGAAGGAAGGATTCCAGGAAGGAAAGAAGGATTCCAGGAAGGAAGGAAAGATTCCAGGAAGCAAGGAAAGATTCCAGGAAGGAAGGATTCCAGGATTCCACGATTCCAGGATTCCATGATTCCAGGATTCCTGGATTCCAGGATTCCAGGATTCTAGGACGGAAGGATTTCGGGAAGGATTCCAGGAAGGAAAGAAGGAAGGATTCCAGGACGGAAGGATTCCAGGAAGGATTCCAGGAAGGAAGGAAGGAAGGATTCCAGGAAGGAAGGATTCCAGGAAGGAACGATTCCAGGAAGGAAGGATTCCAGGAAGGAACGATTCCAGGAAGGAAGGAAGGAAACCAGGAAGGGAGGATTCCAGGAAGGATTCCAGGAAGGAAGGATTCCAGGAAGGATTCCAGGAAGGATTCCAGGAAGGATTTGAGGAAGGAAGGATTCCAGGAAGGAAGTATTCGAGGAAGGAAGGATTCCAGGATTCCAGGATTCCATGATTCCAGGATTCCTGGATTCCAGGATTCCAGGATTCTAGGGGAAGGATTCCAGGAAGGAAGGAAGGAAGGAAGGAAGGAAGGAAGGAAGGAAGGAAGGATTCCAGGAAGGAAGGAAGGATTCCAGGAAGGAAGGATTCCAGGAAGGAAGGAAGGAAGGAAGGAAGGAAGGAAGGAAGGAAGGAAGGAAGGATGGAAGGAAGGATGCCGGGAAGGATTCCAGGAAGGAGGGATTCCAGGAAGGAAGGATTCGAGGAAGGAAGGATTCCAGGAAGGATGGAAGGATTCCAGGAAGGAAGGATTCCAGGAAGGATTCCAGGAAGGATTCCAGGAAGGATTCCAGGAAGGAAGGATTCCAGGAAGGAAGGAAGGAAGGATTCCAGGAAGTAAGGAAGGAAGGATTGCAGGAAGGAAGGATTCCAGGAAGGAAAGATTCCAGGAAGGAAGGATTCCAGGAAGGAAAGATTCCAGGAAGGATTCCACGAAGGATTCCAAGAAGGAAAGTTTCAAGGAAGGATTCCAGGAAGGATTCCATGAAGGATTCCAGGAAGGAAGGAAGGAAGTATTCCAGGAAGGATTCCAGGAAGGAAGGATTCCAGGAAGGAAATATTCAAGGAAGGATTCCAGGAAGGATTCCAGGAAGGATTCCAGAAAGGAAGGAAGGAAGGAAGGAAGGAAGGAAGGAAGGAAGGATTCCAGGACGGAAGGAAGGAAGGAAGGAAGGATTCCAGGAAGGAAGGAAGGATTCCAGGAAGGAAGGATTCCAGGAAGTATTCCAGGAAGGATTCCAGGAAGGATTACAGGAAGGAAGGAAGGAAGGAAGGAAGGAAGGAAGGAAGGATTCCAGGAAGGAAGGATTCCAGGAAGGAAGGAAGGAATCCAGGAAGGAAGGATTCCAGGGAGGAAGGAAGGAAGGATTCCAGGAAGGAAGGCAGGAAGGATTCCAGGAAGGAAGGATTCCAGGAAGGAAGGATTCCAGGAAAGAAAGAAAGGATTCCAGGAAGGAAGGATTCCAGGAAGTATTCCAGGAAGGATTCCAGGAAGGATTACAGGAAGGAAGGAAGGAAGGAAGGAAGGAATGAAGGAAGGAAGGATTCCAGGAAGGAAGGATTCCAGGAAGGAAGGAAGGAATCCAGGAAGGAAGGATTCCAGGGAGGAAGGAAGGAAGGATTCCAGGAAGGAAGGAAGGAAGGATTCCAGGAAGGAAGGATTCCAGGAAGGATTCCAGGAAGGATTCCAGGAAGGATTCCAGGATGGAAGGGTTCGAGGAAGGAAGGATTCCATGAAGGAAGTATTCCAGGGAGGAAGGAAGGAAGAATTCCCGAAAGGAAGGAAGGATTCCAGGAAGGAAGGATTCCAGGAAGGATTCCAGGAAGGATTCCAGGAAGGATTCCAGGAAGGATTCCAGAAAGGAAGGAAGGATTCCAGGATGGAAGGATTCCAGGAAGAATGGAAGGAAGGAAGGAAGGAAGGATTCCAGGAAGGAGGGATTCCAGGAAGGAAGGATTCGAGGAAGGAAGGATTCCAGGAAGGATGGAAGGATTCCAGGAAGGAAGGATTCCAGGAAGGATTCCAGGAAGGATTCCAGGAAGAAAGGATTCCAGGAAGGAAGGAAGGAAGTATTCCAGGAAGTAAGGAAGGAAGGATTGCAGGAAGGAAGGAAGGAAGGAAGGAAGGAATCCAGGAAGGAAGGAAGGAAGGATTCCAGGAAGGAAGGAAGGAAGGATTCCAGGAAGGAAGGAAGGATTCCAGGAAGGAAGGAAGGATTCCAGGAAGGAAGGATTCCAGGAAGGAAGGATTCCAGGAAGGAAGGAAGGAAGGAAGGAAGGAAGGAAGGAAGGAAGGAAGGAAGGAAGGAAGGATGCCGGGAAGGATTCCAGGAAGGAGGGATTCCAGGAAGGAAGGATTCGAGGAAGGAAGGATTCCAGGAAGGATGGAAGGATTCCAGGAAGGAAGGATTCCAGGAAGGATTCCAGGAAGGATTCCAGGAAGGATTCCAGGAAGGAAGGATTCCAGGAAGGAAGGAAGGAAGGATTCCAGGAAGTAAGGAAGGAAGGATTGCAGGAAGGAAGGATTCCAGGAAGGAAAGATTCCAGGAAGGATTCCACGAAGGATTCCAAGAAGGAAAGTTTCAAGGAAGGATTCCAGGAAGGATTCCAAGAAGGATTCCAGGATGGAAGGATTCCAGGAAGTAAGGATTCCAGGAAGGAAGGATTCCAGGAAGGAAATATTCAAGGAAGGATTCCAGGAAGGAAGGAAGGAAGGAAGGAAGGAAGGAAGGAAGGATTCCAGGACGGAAGGATTCCAGGAAGTAAGGATTCCAGGAAGGAAGGAAGGATTCCAGGAAGGAAGGATTCCAGGAAGTATTCCAGGAAGGATTCCAGGAAGGATTACAGGAAGGAAGGAAGGAAGGAAGGAAGGAAGGAAGGAAGGAAGGAAGGAAGGAAGGAAGGAAGGATTCCAGGAAGGAAGGATTCCAGGAAGGAAGGAAGGAATCCAGGAAGGAAGGATTCCAGGGAGGAAGGAAGGAAGGATTCCAGGAAGGAAATATTCAAGGAAGGATTCCAGGAAGGAAGGATTCTAGGAAGGAAGGATGGAAGGATTCCAGGAAGGATTCCAGGAAGTATTCCAGAAAGGAAGGAAGGATTCCAGGATGGAAGGATTCCAGGAAGAATGGAAGGAAGGAAGGATGGAAGGATTCCAGGAAGGATTCCAGGATGGAAGGGTTCGAGGAAGGAAGGATTCCTGGAAGGAAGTATTCCAGGGAGGAAGGAAGGAAGGATTCCCGGAAGGAAGGAAGGATTCCAGGATGGAAGGATTCCAGGAAGGAAGGAAGGATTCCTGGAAGGATTCCAGGAAGGATTCCGGGCAGGAGGGAAGGAGGGAAGGAAGGAAGGAAAGAAGGAAGGAAGGAAGGAAGGAAGGAAGGAAGGAAGGAAGGAAGGAAGGAAGGAAGGAAGGAAGGAAGGAAGGAAGGAAGGAAGGAAGGAAGGAAGGAAGGAAGGAAGGAAGGAAGGAAGGAAGGAAGGAAGGAAGGAAGGAAGGAAGGAAGGAAGGAAGGAAGGAAGGAAGGAAGGAAGGAAGGAAGGAAGGAAGGAAGGAAGGAAGGAAGGAAGGAAGGAAGGAAGGAAGGAAGGAAGGAAGGAAGGAAGGAAGGAAGCTGGTTTTTTTGTGTATGTCACCACCAGAGTTTTAACAGAGAGAAGCACCCATTTTCCAGGAACCTTTGTATATCTCCTCACAAAAGGGATAGTTACTGTCTGCTGTCATAAGTTTATTCCTAACAAGAAGAAACAATAATTCATGGAAGGCAGTGATGTTTATCTTCCACAAGCGGATCCAGAAGCTAATACTGTGGTGTACTTCAGAAAGAGGGGAACATATTTTAAAGGTCATGTGAGCCATTTTCCTCCTGAATTTACTTGTTGTGAAAAAAAACAAAAAACCACAAGTTTCTGTTTTAATAAGCATTTCCTTGTCAAAGGCTTGCCAAGAATATATCCAATATGGAATATTTATTCCATTTTTTCTGTGCAATAAAGTGATTTCTTAAAGCATTCATTGCTGCTCAATCTCTGCATTTGCATATTGTTTTTAGCTCTTTATTATATGAACAATAACACCCTTAATGGAAGACAGTGCAAGCTTTTATTGCTGCAGTTAAGGTAGCATGGCAATTACAAATGACAAAAATATATTTAAAGTCCTAATGAATCTTTTACAGAACATCTGTCAAGACTATATTTTTTTGTTGGTGATCCTATAAGAAAATGTATTCAATTAGCATTCTGTTATTTCACATCATTACTTTATATGAAAACGCTATTTATTTCACCTTAGAGATAAGCAGTGCTTTTTACCTAGCTAACAATAACTCGTAGATGTTGATGCTCAACCAAATTATTTTATAGACTTGGATATTAAATAAATCCAGTCACTGTCTCTGCTTTTTTCCTCTGCATGGGAATGCCCATTAGTAAATATTAAAGAGGATTTTTCCAAAGCAAAGCAGGAACTTTGGCAGGCTGTCTGTAGGGCTGTGCAGAGATGGAAGCCTTGGTTTTATTTCCCACTGGCTGTGTCCAGCCTGTGCTGATCAGGTGTTTACACCTCTGCACAGACCTGACAGGAGCAGTGCTGCTCAAGCTCCGTGCTCTCATCTGGCCCCCACACAGCAGCTATAGCAGGAGCTGGTGGCTGAGTTTGCAGTTGTGAGCACCAAGCAAAAGTAATTTGCTTTATCTGCAGAATGCAATATTTACTCACCATACCAAAAGCTTCAAATGACACATTGTTTAGATGTTTCCAGAATGGTTAAAAAGGCGTAGTGGTTTTACAGCAGGGGGAAAAACAATTCCATGTTTTTCTGATAAAAGGACTTAAAAGTGGTTAATACCATCTCCAGGAATTTTCATATTTTTCAACAATGAAAAAATTTGCTGAGGGATAAAATGCCTGTTTGGGACATGCCTGCCCAGGAAGGGAAATTTTGAAGGGATTGCTGCTGAAAGCTACAAATAAAACTGTTTTTATTCATGAATAAAGAATTTGCTAGCAATGAATATTTAAATAGAAAATTGGTCATGTCAGCTTCTTCTGGATAAAGAAGGAAAATCGATAGGTACATAGCTTGCTCCTTCTGTGAATGTGTTGGGGGTTGTTTTTGTCCCTTTTTTCCCTCTGTGGAATTTTCCCTATTTTCCCCATGCTAACATACCTGTTCATTAGGCCCTAGTGACAGGAGAAAGGGGGGATGGGAGAGAAGAGAGAAACACCTTGATATTCAAAAAAAACAGAAGAGCAGACAGAAGGCTCTGGCTCAGCCCATTTACCCCATGGAGTTCAGATGAGAAGGATGATGGCCACCTCTGCCGCATCCCTACCATCCCAACGCTAGGAGTCATCCTCACTGCTGTCGGACCCTGCACTGCTCCCTTCTCACTTTAACCTGCCACCATCCAGCACTCTGCTGGGCACTGGGACCCACACCGTGAGCGGAGGGCTCTCTCCATCTCTCTCTCTCCCCCTGGGACAGCGCTGCCATCACCCCCAGCCCTCCTGCAGCTCTGCAGGACCTGCCTGCTCCCAGCACTGGGAACTGCAGCTCAGGGAAAAGGTGCCTGCAGCCAGAAAGGACTGGGACTAAGTTACTGTTCTGTTTGTGGCTAATTTCATAGCTGCTGTTGTTCTTGTTTGTCTTGTTAGATATACTAGTAAAAACTGTTATTCCTATCCCCCTCTCTTTGCCTGAGAGCTCCCTTAATTTCAAAACCTTAATAATCTGTAAGAAGGAAGGATCACATTTTTCAGCTCCCTTAATTCCAAAATTATAATAATTTGTTGGGAGGAGGGATCACACTCTTCATTTCAAAGGGAGGCTTCTGCCTTTTCTCACTAAATACCTGTCTTTTTAAACCAGGACAGAATGTAAATCAAATTTTGTTAAAGGGCTCCAAGTCTGTTTTCTTCAGCAGAAAACTTGATAGAATATAAAATTCAGCATTTGCCATAGAAGAAAATTGTAACTTTTGAAATTGTATTTTGAGGGGAATGTATTTTGAAACAAGCGTAAAAGAAACATGAGGTCTGGTGTGGCCGTGGCTGCCCCACGGGATCAGTCCTTCCTCCTCATTGTGGCTCCTCATCAGGCTGGACCTGTTCCTGGCTTAGTAGTAAATATATTTTGCAATCAAATATCTCAGGAAGGAAGGAAGCTCAGTTCTCTAGTCATCCTATAAATATGAATGTTCAGTAGTCACAGCTTCTTTTTCCTTAGTTTGTAACAAACCAAAAGTGAAGAATGAGAAAAGTCCTAAATCCGTAGGACTTGTTGCTTTTGATCAGAGCACCTGCTTTTCATGAGAAAACTTCTTCTATATGATGGAAGGTAAAGGCAAAAATATTTATACTGATTTATTTACTTAAAATCTCCAGCTCTTTGAAACAATTCTGCTGTGCATGTGTATGGCAAAGGGAAATAAATCTGCTAGGTGTTTCACATTTCAGACAGGTAAAAGAAGCAAAGAATACAGTCCTGCCTTGTACAAAGTGAGGAGGAAATGCAAACCACTCTGATCTGATAGGGCAAGTTGTGCTCCCGTGCACTGAAAAGAGCCATGTCTGTAATCTGTACTAGCTATATCTCCAAAACAAAACAAGACAAAGCAAAACAAAATAAACCATCCCAGAAAACAAAATAAAACACCACAAACTAATTAGCAAAAAAAAAAAAAGAAAAACCCCCCCACAAACAAAAATACATTGTCTTGAAAATAGTCCAGTTTTAGTCACGATAAGGCAGGGGGTAAATTATTAGGTTAATGTCTTATTTTCTCCTTTAATCTTTTCAACACGGTGACCCAAAACTAACTGTTAACACAAACATGTAAACTTATGAAAAACAAAGAAAAAAAAATAATAGGAAACTCAGATATGCCACAGAAAGTAATTCTACTAGATTCTACTGTGGCTGGGTAGCTCCTACTATTTCTATTCTATTAAGACTAGTTAATGAAAATTTATCTAGAAAATTTTCCCTGCAAGTGCATTTGACCTCCTATTGTTATTTGAAGCTCATAAATGTGAGTTTTGTTCCACTGGTGATGTTTGTTACAACTGGCAGCAAGGATAGAAACATTTCAAGATTTGAAAAACATAAATATGTGAAATGGTTTTGTTATTTTTTTTAAACTAGATTTGCATCTCCTTTAAGGCAAGGCAAACCCTTGAATAAAGAAAAGGTCCTTCAATACAGGGACAAAATAACAGTTCTTTGGTGTAGCAGTGTATAAAGAAATTCTACAAAAACCTGGGACAAGATCCATAGAAAAAGTTCTGCTGAGGTGGCTGCAAACTGATCCACAGAGGAAAATAACTGAATACAGAGGAGAAAGGAGAGAAGCAAAACATTTTTATTCCTATCCCTTGAATTTTGCAATTCATGTACTTATAATTAGGAGCAGACGAAATTTTTCATGAAGAGTGGACATCAGGATAGTGTTTGATAGTTTTACTGGCATTTATAGTAAGTGAAAATTTAGAATCTAAATTATTGAAAAAAAATACTTCCAAGATTGTGCATAGATTTGCTTGTCTCTTTAATACTAGTATTAATAACAATTTCAAATATTATAAATTATTATATAAAGCACCATCAGTATAATTAATTCCTAATATTTATCTACTTTACTGACAAAATTTGGAATTCTTAAAAAAAGGCCATGCACTAAATTATTACTCAAGCAGAATTAAGGTTACCACATAATTTTAATAACAGTTGTTCTTATCTGACATTCCACACTCAATCTTTGATAGATTAAAATGGCAGCCCAGATTTCTCTTTGTATTTGTGGTTCAGTTTTTCCATGATTATTTAATTGGTTTTGTTGTGTTGATTTGGTTTTGGGGTGGCTTTTGAAAATTTTTGAAGTCCTTATGTTGGCACAGGACATGAACTCACCAAAATATTTGTGCATGAAAGGAGTATTTAGTCAAAATTTTATTTTATTTGTGTCCTGGTTTGAAAGAGGTGTTTGCTAAGGAAACCAGAAGCCTCCCTTTGGACTGAAAAATGTGATCCTTCCTTCCTACAGATTATTATACTTTTGGAATTAAGAGAGCTCTCAGGCAAAGAGAGGGGGATAGGAATAACAGTTCTTTACTAGTATATTTAACAAGACAAACAAGAACAACAAGAGCTATGAAATTAGCCACAAACAGAACAGTAACTCAGTCCCAGTCCTTTCTGGCTGCAGACACCTTTTCCCTGAGCTGCAGTTCCCGGTGCTGGGGGCAGGCAGGTCCCGCAGAGCTGCAGGAGGGCTGGGCGTGATGGCAGTGCTGTCCCAGGGGGAGAGAGAGATGGAGAGAGCCCTCCGCTCACGGTGTGGGTCCTGGTGCTCAGCAGAGTGCTGGATGGTGGCAGGTTACAGAGAGAAGGCAGCAGGGCAGGGTCTGACAGCAGTGAGGATGGCTCCCGACCCTGGGATGGCAGGAATGGGGCTGAGGTGGCCATCATCCTTCTCATCTGAACTCTGCAGGGGAAATGGGCTGAGCCAGAGCCTTCCGTTTCCTCTTCTGGATGTTTGAATCTCGCGGGGTTTCCTCCTATCTCTCCTCCCCCTTGTCACCAGGGCCCAGTCAACAGGTATCTTAGCATGACAATGGGGAAAATTCCACAGAGGGAAAAAAGGGAAACAACCAACCCCCAACAATTTGATAATTGCTGCATTAAGTACTTTGATAATTTGGGTGTCAGAGAGCTGTTGCAGTGAGAGCAAAAGCTGAAAGAGTGGATAGAGGGACTGAGAACTATGGGCATTGAAGGTGAGGAATGTTGAGACTGAAGGTGGGGGAAGAAATATTTGGAGTTGAACATGTGAAGGGGAAGGGGAGGTTTTTCTTTATTTTATGTAAAAATGTTCCCTTTTTTCCCTCCAGTAATCACAGTTTATGTTACTTTTTGTTAAAATAAAATAAATAAAATTCCCAGGGGTCAGACTGCTCTGACCATAGCATCATGATGTGAAATCTTCATTCCATTTTATTTCTCTAATTGTGCTTTTCTTATACTCTTCTTTCAGTCTCCTCAGCTTGCCCTAACTGTCTTCTGGAAATGTTTGATCATTTCATCAAAATCAGTCTTCAAACAAGTATCTTATGTTTTCTTTGTGAATGTTTTGTTTTTGGTTTTGCTTTTTCCAATTTACAAAAGGAATGACCTGTTAAGGTTTTTGGAAACACAAAACTCCTGATACTATGACTTCAAAATAGATACATATTCAGTACTGGAAGACATCTAAGTCTGATTGAGGCAATAGAAGCTTTAAGATTTTCACAAGACTCCCAGTCAGCAATGAAGATCCATTACCTCTGTCCATCACAGCAAGAGAGTTGGAAGCATCTGTCTGGAGGAGGAGGGGGTTTGCTGGTGGATATTTGTGACTTTGAATGTCATTGGTGCTGTCAGGATATTAACCTTAGTACTTGACAACATTTCAATACATAACAATATATTTCCAGGCAACGATTTTATTTGTAGAAAGGAAGACTTTTTTTCCAAATATAAAGACTATATAGAAAGATTGCAATTTTCTGGAAGTGTCACTGGAATAGAATGATAAATACAGGAAGTTGTACCAGTTGTCAAAAGGATTTAAGTGATTTGTGCTGCATTTGCAACTCCTGGGAGCTTTGGGTGTGACAGAAAGAGCAACTGTGCTGAGAGCTGCTAGAACACATCCCTGCAGAGCTCTTGCTCCTGAGCTTCTTACACCCCAAATAGATAAGACAAGAAAACATTTCTGTAACTATTTTATAGATGATAATTAAAAGCCAGACGTGTAAGGCCTTCAAATGTTACAGGGCTTAAGGGGCTCAACTCTGTTCAGGTTTCAAAGGACTCCAAATTGAGTCCTAAAACTGTCTGAAATTAAACTGTGATTTCACATATCTTTCAGAACCAAATGTTCAGTGAGATTGTCAGAGACTTTAAATTCAGTGTTAAAAAATGCAATTCAGATTAATTTTTCCTAGGTTTGGCCATAAAACTCTGTGTGTGTGTGTATATATACACACACTATATATATATGCGCACACATATTTACAAAAATTAATTTTTAACTCCCTAAGAAAACCTTTTGAAGTCATGTTTCAGTCTGAGCTCCAACTGTAAACATTTGTAAAAGAAAGTCATAAGAAATCTAGCATTTACTTTCAGCTTGTCTATATAAGACTATATATCTAAAATACTTCATAACAACAGTACTGAGATGAACTCAATTTATTATCCACTAGAAATATGCTTTTGATGTAGCCAAAATGTCAAGACAGCTGGCATCTTAATCCAGACTTTGGTTTCAGGGAAGCAACAGCACCAGAGTTGTCTAATGGGCTAATGAGAAGTGATCTGGAATGGATGTTTTTGGCTATTGTATTAATATTAATGGACAAAAACCCCCCAAAACCAAACAAACAAAACCAAAACAAAAAAAACCCAAACTCTTAATATAGTCAATATTGGCTAGATATCTCCATTCCCTGAAGCAATTATGGTTCTTCTATCAAATGTTGGGCTTAACTTCTTTTAAATCAGAGATCACACTCTAGACAATGATTCTGGTAGACATGAGAGGTTTGTCTTAAATTGTTTTATGATTTCTGGTCCTGATTCCATTTCTATCTCCACCTTCACACTTTGTTGTGGAAGAGAGCTACAGAATTTTGTTCTGCATTCTGTAAAACACGTTTATTTCCCTTAAGCCTGCTACCTAAGTGATTACTGTATTTTCTGATATGTGCTGTAAATCCATCCTTGTTACTGAGTTTTTAGTGATTTCTTCCTAGTTAAGTTGTTAACTGTGATGTTCAAACATGCTTCCATTGTTGTTGTTTTTTTCTCCTAATAAGACAAAAGTAAAGTTAATAGTCATTGTGAAAAAAGAAACTAATAGTTGCCAGAGTTCTTTCTCTCTTGTTTTCTTAAAAAATGGTGAGAAATCTGGCAAAACTTCCAAATATGTTGTTTTTTTTGTGAATGTTTAACCCAATTATTTTGAGTGCAGTCCCTCAGAGTTTTAACTATGCTTGCAACGATGTGATGGGGATTTAAAATATATCTCTGTATGTGCAGAGGACATAAAGATTTGAGAAGTTCTGAGAATCACAGGATTACAGAAGAGTTGGGGGTTGGAAGGAACCTTGAAGAAAATCTTATTCCAACCCCTGCCACGGGCAGGACCACCTTCCACTTTCCCAGGTTGCTCCAAGCCCTGTGCAACCTGATCTTGGGGGCTTCCAGGGATGGGACAACCAAGGCTGCACTGGACAACCTGTGTCAGGGCCTCAGCTTCCTCACAGCCACCGAGTGTTGCCTGGAAAGGCTGACCTGGAACAGAAATTAGACAGAACAAAAGGAATAAAATAGGTATTTACTGAAAGGATACACCTAGGGCAGTACAAGAGCCTGGCCAGGGCTACACCCAAATCAAATCCAAGATGGATCCTGGACATGAGTCTTTACACTTCTGTAAGTGTTGGTTCATCTACATATTGGGGTCAATTGTCCAACCACAGCCCCAAGGTATGAAGTCTCAGCCCCCTGGTTTGCCTCCTTTGCCTTGCTGTTGTTTATGCTTTTTGTGTATTGGTTGTCCTTGATTCTCTAACTAGAAAGGGATGGTTTTGTCTAACTACCCTGTGAAGAGACCTTATTAACACCTAATATGAAGTTTCAGAGTTGTACACTAAGCAGCAGAGATTTTGAAAAATATAAAAGCTAAAACCCAAGGCATCAGGGGGACTTATAAAAAGGAGGAATAGGGATTTCTTACATGGGCAGACAGTCCCCTTGAAGTAGCAGAAGGCCTCAGAAGGTGCCCCCTTTCTTCAGGCTGAATGACCCCAGCCTCTCTCAGACTGTTGGGTGAGATGGTGAGATAAATAAGAATATAATTTTTATATCAGTAAAATGTCTTTCTGTTTCCAGTGCTGATTTTCTCACTACTTACCTATCTCTTCTGGTCTATCTATTATTTAGCCATTCTACATTGAGGTGGAAAAACACTTTTTTTTCAATGCTAGCTAAATACTTTGGGAAAAAAACCAAAAAAACCCAACAAGTATTTAGGTAAAACATAGACTCTCTACTGCATTCTATATTTCCTTTTTTTATAATTTTTTTAATTATTCATTAGAAAAAAAACCCCATAGTCTTCTGAGCACATTAAAAACCTAAATATCCAGTAGATTAACAAGAATAAGGAATGAATAGATTGTTTTGGTTCTTATGTTGCTAGTTTAAGTTAACACCACAATATTCATATGTTAGAAACAGGTCATGCTAATGGTGGGATGGATTTATTCAGGAGTAGGGCAGGGATCTCTTGGAGATAATTGCAAACCTGAAAATCTAGGTGTGCATAGGCTAAAAGCACGTAACATCCACAGTGAATACAGCTGTATTGACATAAAGAGAAAAAGAAAAGGAAGGCCTTTTAACTTCCTGCTTTGTGCCCAAACTGCTTTCAGCCTTTTACTTTTTCAGCCTACTTCAGCTTTTTTTATACTTTTAAATAGCAGTGAAGACAAAGACTCCTGAACATATTTGGTTTTTTTTTTTTTCATTTACAAGTTTTTTTTTTTTTTTTTTTTTTTTTTTTTTTTTTTTTTTTTTTTTATTTGCAAAGAGCTGTCTTCTCTAAACCCCATGCCTTCTGAAACTGGGGTTTTAGGATGTCTGAATCCAGCAATTGCATGAACTCCATCAGCTGCAGTCCCAAACTCAAAGGCAGACAGCTCCATCTTGTTGTAGCTCTTAGCACACCCTTTCCAGCTCCAAAACACCGGATTTCGAGTTATTCTCTCAAGGCTGACTTCAGAACAGTCACATGGGGATTCAAACAACTGCCACCAAAATCAGCAGTGAAGTCAGCACATGCAGGTGTCTGAGCAGTGCCAGGAGTGGGAAAAATCCCTGTGATGACTAAAAAGTCTCTGTTTCAGTGCAGCCACCTGTGGGGAGTGCTTATCCAGCCTTTTAAACAGAGGTGCGCAGAATGACATGGAAGGGAATGGAGGAAAGGGAAATTCTTGGGGCCTCCACTGGTACCTCAGGGCTATGGTGTCCCACTCCCACCTCCTCCTGGAGGAGGAGGAGGCAATGGGAGATGGATCAACACACTTGAAATGATGGTTTCCTCAAGAACTATCTCAAGGAAACATAACTAACTTCTTTTAGGAAATATAACTGGACAGAGGCAGAAATTCACAGTGCCTTTTAAAATCAGGCAAGGGATACACCCCCTTATCCCTAGGAGGTTACAAATTGTTCCAGCAGTCTGGAGTAAGGCTCAGCTGGTGTGAATTTTCTGCCTGGTAGTGCAGATTGCTATTCCAGTCCACTCCTTTTCCAGTAAGTTTTTTCTCTTCTTTTAAAAAAAAAGCTTTTGTGAATGGCACATTAGAAAAAAATATTGAACCTTGAGGTGCTAAAGTCTAAATTTAAAACTGTTGCATAGACAGTCTGCTACCAGGAGTATTCCTTTTGGCTTCACCTTTAAATCCACATTAATTACACTGAAAGGACTAACTGCTTCTAGGGTTGCAGCAATGGAAGATTTTGCTCCAATCTTTGCCATTTTTTGACTGAAAAATCTTAGGCCTGAATATAAGTGTTAAATATTAGTACTGAATTTAAATATATATGAAGGAAACTTCTTCCATATGTTCATATTATGAATCTAATTCCATTTTAGTAGAGTGCGCCACAAAGAGTGGGCCTGTTTCACTTTACCATTAATCTCAAAATACTCTTAGTGGAATTAAATTGCCTGCATTAAAATTTAAGGCTCATTTTCTATTTCTGTCTTTCAATGCAATTGGATCTTTTCCCTAAGTTGCAGATGCCAAACCTATTTACATTGCATAAGTAGTATGATCACTCCCACCCTGTTTTCCTGTTGGCCCTTTGCCCTAAACCCACCCTTGTGACACCCCCATGTCCCCTGGTAATTGGTCTCTAAGGTTTCTTAACCTGGACCCCCTCAGCCCCTCCTGGCCTTTTGTTCTCTGAACCATGGACTGTGCACATACGTGGCTGAAATAAACATCTCTGTGAAACCCCTACAAAGGCCCTTCCTGATTCCTTACTTGCCATCACCCCAAGCAACAAACAGATTCAACAAGTCTCAAGGTAGGCAAAATCCCTAGACATGGACAGACAGAAAAGAAACCAACTGTTGACAATTAAAGATGAAATTAAAAGCACAAGGAAGGATAACAAAGATGTTTATTTCTCACTTTCTGAGATGGTGGAGAAAACCAGACTTGATAGAAAAATACAGTAGTTGCCTAAATTAGCTACTTAAGATGGAACTGAGTATCAGGTTTTGGAGAACAAAAATCTTGCCACCTGGGATGTGAAAACCACCTAAAGTCTCTCAGTACACCAGATTGTCCAGATTTCTTTCTTTTATGATTTGGTCTGATACAGCTCTCTTCTTTGTCTGTCTCTCCCATTTCCTCATTCAGGAAGAAAGTGCATAAAATGTTAGTAGGCTGTGCCTGATACAATACCAACAGCTTTAGCCTGAATTTTTCTACTGACTAGGGTTGTTATACTGGATTCATAAAAGGAAGAGAAGAGGAGGCCATGTGAGAATAGAAAAATGAAGAAGAAACAGACTCCTTACAGGGCATGATAGAATATAATGCTGTAGAACATAAAAATATCAAGCATTTTATTTTTCCTGGCCATCAGTGAAAGCTGTATTTGCCTATATTCTGAGAAAGGTAATTTATTTTCTCAACATATTTCTAAAAATTATCATTTTTTCCTAGCACAGGAAAGTAAGCTGTAGTTTGTTAAATATCTTACAAGTAAAAAATAGCAGTAATGAATTTTTAAACAACTGTATTCTCTCTGAAGATGATCAAACAGAGTTTACCAGGCAGAAAAATATTATTAAAAATGCAAGTAAGAAATCAAAATCAATAAAGCAAACAAATCTAACTGGAGCCTCTTAATCTTCTTTTCTCAGCAGTAAAATTGATCAATGGACCATGTTTATGCTTTTAAAATTGCAGTTTTGCTTTTTCATTCAAGAAGTTGGGTTTTTTTGACTCTTCTTTTAAGTAGCTCCTCAGTTTGTAGACTGCCAAGCAATGCAATAACATGTTTACGAACAGCCTGTCTTAGGTGCTGGCTTGGGTCATATTTCTCATGCATAGAAGGCAAGGGAGGGAGCCTGAGGAACAAGAATAAAACAGGGTAAAAAAACACACTTCAAACACCATTCCCTCTTAAGCAGGGGCTCAGACTGACTCTCTGCACACAAGGTGCCAGAAGTCTTTTTATCTGTGCTCTGCTGCAGGAGAAGAACTGGGCTCTCCCTGACACCAGCAGGGATTTCTCTCCAGTGCTCCTGCTTTCTGCTTAGGGAAGCTGACCACAAAGACCAGGTACATGCCTGATGCAGATTATGAGGAGAAACTTCATTCCTGGAATAACAGCACTGCTTCTATGGACATGAGTGTTTTTCCACAGCCAGCAAAAATGTTTGGTGTCTTTATTTTAGGTGCTCTTGAATTCTCAAAAAACTACAACACCCTCTAAGAGCACAGGGGCTGCTCAGGTCAGGGACAGTACCAGGGAGAAAAGGACTTTGACATTGGTTCAGTTGCCTAATCAGGAAGATGGCACCGCACCAAAAAAATCTAGGATCATCCAGCAAAATATCATCCAATTAATTTCCAACAAATTGTCCTTCATACATAAAAATTGGAGCTTTGTGAAACATTTTGCTTTGTCAAGACAGAAAAATAAGAAGTAATGTGACTACACAAACAAAACCTACATGTTATTTTTTGTGAATAGATTCACACCTTACCGCTTTACCACTGAATCATCTCGCAGAAGATTTAAGAATGGCATTGCAATTGTTGCTTCAGTGGATACAAAAATTCAGAAACTGCAGAGAGAATAATTCCTGCTGTTTTTGTCTTAACTTTGTAATGTGAGGAGGTTGCATTGATATTTACAGTTAATGTCAGCAGCTCCCATTACTCAGTCAGAATTATGCAATAAGAGAAAATAACCACAGTTACATTCATATTTTTTGAAAGGCCTTTTGTGAAGAAAGGACTGTGTGGATTGAATGTGAATAGTCAGTGGCTTTCACCAGTTAAAACAGCTCGTCCTGTTGTATTCTGGAGATGACTGTGTTCTGCAGTATTTGTGGATCCATGAGCCTATGTACCTGCAGATCCAATAGCACTACACCTAAATCAAGTTTTCACTCATAACATATATTTCAGTCTCTATTGGATTCACACACTCACCAAAGCTTTACAATAATGTTGAGGAGGACAAGTAAAAGGCCAAAATTCAATCAAAATTCAGGAATAATTTGATGTGATGAAAAATTATGAAAAACAGCTTTTTGATTTTAAAAACTAAGACTTCTAGTGTAATCTTCCCCAGCTAGAAGTCCACTTTAGAAATTCAAAGGGGCTTTTTATGCACTGAAAGTGAAAGTTGACTGGTACAATAAATATGTCCAATGCTTTAAGCCTGATTATCAATGAAGACAGTAAAGCTTTCATTGAGCATGCACCCCAGGCCAGGAAATCAGTCAGTTGAC
Source organism: Cinclus cinclus (assembly GCF_963662255.1). NCBI lineage: Eukaryota > Metazoa > Chordata > Aves > Passeriformes > Cinclidae > Cinclus > Cinclus cinclus. The sequence continues at coordinate 20,991,277 of NC_085084.1, read as the reverse complement.
AATAACAGAAAAATATAAAAATACTCTTGCAAATTATTCCTACACTGCATTTGAACATCCTTGCTAGAGCATAACAAAAGAAAAAAAACAAAACAAAACAAAACAAAACATAACCACAAAAAAAACCCAAAAAACCAAAAAACCAAGCCAAACCACCTCTTACCCCAAGAAGAATGTAATTAAAACCCAGTAGATACATGTGTAGCATAACTGTCTACAATATTTAGAATTTCCACAAGGCTGTTATGCCCATTAAAACAATTGTTAGCATGAAATATTTTATCATAGCAAGTAATATCCATTTGTCTTCATTTTTCCCTCTTCCCCAGTGTCAACATCCTGCATAAGCTGAGCACTTCAATAATATTCTGATTATACTTCCACCTACTAATTTGGACATTGGGGAACAGGGGGAAAAAATAAATGGGAAAAAAGTTTTAAATAGAGTTACGATTTTCTTTATTGGACAAAGAAAGTATGACTTTGACACTTCAAATCTCTTCCCCATTCTTCCTGCATGAAAAACTGCATTTCTGAAAATCATGTAGTATTTTCTATTTTATGTTTTTCAGGCCATGAACACAAAGAAAACCCTAGGTTTTCAATACCTAATAAGTAGTAAATGATATTTTTGTCTCAGTTAGATCAAATTATTTTTGCTCTTCTTTTTCTGTCTTAAACTTGATTTGCAATTACCTTCTCAGCTGAGCACCAAACCCATTTTTCCTTCTCAATGCCATTTGCTGAGTAGGTGCTGAGCAATATTTTTAACAAGTTAAATTTCTAACACCAACCCAGACTCAGAAGGAGATAGATAGTCCTAGTCCTCTCAAACTATCATTTGCTTCTGTACTCTAATTGCAAAATATAGTTCAATGTCTCTTTTTCCTACTGCTCTGCAAACGTACAGGTTTCATGGTCCTGGGCAACATGCTTGTGGTCCTTTGGCTTCCTATTCCGGGAGGTTTCTGTTGGTCACACGATATTTCAGCTGAATAGAAAGTGAGTGGTTATATTATATATAACATAACATAACATAACATAACATAACATAACATAACATAACATAACATAACATAACATAACATAACATAACATTAACACAACACAACATAGCATAGCATAGCATAGCATAGCATAGCATAGCATAGCATAACATAACATAACATTTTACCTTTCTGGCTTTTAAAAATGCTTCTCTCCCAACCACAGTGAAGTATTTTAGCGTTAGTGTGCTGAGACATCACAGCCTCTTCCACTGGCACCACATGGCATTCAGGGGCACCACACATGTGGGTTCCTGAAGACATAAGCACCACAGTCCTCTGTGGTCTGTAACTACACCAAGGCAAAACAAAAGCACATCTGTGTTTAAGTGCTCTACCGGGATTTAATATTTCCTATTTAAAACTTGGTCTTGTTTCCTTTACTCAGAAAGGAAACAAGATGAAGCTGAAAGCTTGCTTTAGAAATATCTTTGTTGTAAAACTTTCTACCAGAAATGCTTTTTCTTCCTCTCCCCACCTAACACCCTCTCCCTTCCTCCCTTCCTCCCTTCCTCCCTCCCTCTCTCCTGTCCTCACCCCCACTTTCCTCTTTCCCATTCTGTCAATATCGTTATAATGCATATTTCATTTAACCCAGCATATTGCATCAGGCTTCTCACAGGACCAAGCAACATAAAAATTAAATCTCAGGCTCAGTTCATGCATTGCCTTGCCTTCATTTTTCTCTAAGTGAAGCCGGTGGTCTGACAGGTTTCTGTCTAAGTTGCAGTGCTACAGAGCACAGTATCTCATTATCCACCCAGCAGATTTGCTGTTAGCAACGGTAGCACTGTTTTTTTGCATTGACCTGCTTACCAATTTGCAGTTCCCTGCAGTGACAGTTTTTATTCTGAATTTGTGGTTGAGCAAAACAAGTATAAACAATTTTTAGGGTTTTTTTAAAAGCTAGAAGATGTTTTAAATCATCACCTGCATTCTCAAACTGTTTTGTGTGCAGGTATCTAGCAAAAAACCTGAATTCCTTTTACATGTTCAACATTCAGGGCAGTCCTTGCACACACACTCAATGCAAAATTACGGAATTATCCACTTTTGAACCACCAGGAGTAGGAACACTTTCTAAATTGTTGTCAACCTCAGCACTGCTTCTCCAAACCATTATGGCAATTAAAGTGTATTCCACAGTGCAGTGTCTACTACAATTTAAATATAGAAACATTTTCAGCACATAGCAGTATTCAGGAAATTTATACCTACCATGATGCAATATATAAAGTGCCCTGAACTATAGCACCAAGAACATACTTTTATGGCGTTATAGTGAAAGCTTTTAAGGTCATGGAAATGGCTGGTTTACTCTAATTGTGTAAGTTTAGTGTGTCTCCAGAATAAGCACAAGAAATAGGAAATATTTCTGTGACACAGTAGTTTTTCTTTTCTAACTTTGTTCACAAGCTGAGCCAATTGTTGCATCTCAATCAACACATTGCCTATTGTTATAACACTTATTCCTAATCTGATTTTTCATATATATTTCAATTATTAAAAAGAAAAACCTTTCACATTAGTGGGGGACAAAATAGTATTATAATTACCATGTCTTCCTTTATTACTGCTTGCTATTATCCCTACATGTTATATCTAGCATCTCAATGTCACTGTGCCATGCTGGTGATGCCCACAAAACTCACACTGCTCCTGCCACTCCCCAGGCTACAGATGAAGCACTGACCAAGACCTTGCAGATCCTGGCTCCCATTCCGTTGCAGAGCATCACCCTCACAGCCCCACCACCAGTGTCAGATCATTTTCCCCCTCTAGAACCCAAAATATCTACCAAACTAGCTCAAAACAGGGAGGAATTCTGAGGGGGAGTGGTTGAATATATGTCTACACAAAGTGCTTCATAGATTTCTGGTGATGGAGAGAGTAAGATGTCAATAAGTACCTCTGTTTCCATAAATATATTTCATACATTTTAAATCTATTTCAAATGAACCAGACAACTTGTATTTTTTTTTAACTGCTCTTCCTAAATTTCCAGTCTTTCTTGCAAATTCTCAAGTGATAAAAACATGCTTGTGATCTCATTTTTAACCTATTTTACCTATTTTTTACCTCTTTTAATGTGTTTCTTGTATTTTTCATACCAGAAAGGATTGATTTTTAAAATTCTTTTTAGCAAAAACAGGATTTTCCACTGTCACTCAAAGAATGTCCCTGTCCCAAGGCTGTTTGCCCTTTCAACCCTTCATCACTGTAATACAGCAAATTGTTCTGCTCTTCACATCCACTATTTCCAGCAGGAACATTTGCAAACAGAAAAGGAGCCATTTTGCTTAAGTGTCTTTCATTAAATCCATGACTGGACAATTTGATTTGGAACAAAAATAATGATCTGGGAGGTAAATACTTCTCCTCTCTTTCCCTGGCACTCCTATATTCCCATACTCACATAACAACCAAATTTACAGGGGGTTTTCAGGTGCATAAAAGAGCAGATGGAATGCAAAAGAGGGCAAGAACTGAGCTCATTTACTTATGTGCAGAAGCTTGTAAGTAAAGTAATAAATTAACCTGTAATGTAGATAGCAGAGCTAATGCAATAAAGTGTGTATTAACTGTTCATTTTTTTCTAGAAACAAACTTTAGATATTAACCTGCATTCTATGATCATATAGCATACTCACAGATAAATGTATCTAACTGATCTTGTAGGACTGTATTGGGCTTGACAGAGGTATGTACCACGTTTTCTGTGTTGACAAGAGGTAGATATCCTGGATTAGATGCAATAATAATTGCCCATGATTTTGTTTGTATCATCACACTTCCCTGAGTTGTTGTAGACAGGACCACATGTTCCCACATGTCCTTGGAACCAAAAATTGCTGAGGCTTGGAGCAGTCATTAGCCCCTCTGGGTTTTTGTTCTGTTTTTTTTTTTTTTTTTTTTTTTTTTTTTTTTTTTTTTTTTTTTTTTTTTTTTTGTTTTTTGTTTTTTTTTTTTTTTTTTTTACAGCTGGCTCAGAGAAAGCTCCAGTTTTCATCTATCTTTGCATCTGGAAAGATTAGCTGTAAATCCTCTCTTTGTTTTGCACTGCCAGACCAGTCCTGAGAAGTCCTAAGACCACACCACTGGAAGATTTGAAGAAAGGAATTGAGATAATGAATTTCACTAAGGATTCTAGGGAAAGTACTGTGAGAGGAAGCAGTAGCTCTGCCAGTCCTGTAATAGCCTGTGTTGCTAGCAACACAAAAATAAGCATTTGTTATGAGCTGATTTCCTAGGAGATGATGAATTTAATTTACAGATACAATCTATTGCTGTAATTGGAGCATTTGTTTCAAACACAGGTACAACCTAGGAAAAATCCTCATCCACTACTACAGGACAATTTCCATGGCAACCTGAGGTGGTGCATAATATTCTACACAACAATTGTGCAGAAGGTAAGATAAGCAAATATGCCAGAGGCAATGAACTGCCATTAATATTTCATATATAATATATATATTAACATTTTTCTTTACAAGCTTACTTTATCTGCATTCAAGTCTTCAGCTTTTCTCTGCCTATCAGTGCTATAACAGACATAACATTTTGGAACCATTTAAGTGCTCAACACAGCTCTGTGCAGCTTTCATTTATATCCCAGACATGGATTTCTTTAGTATGGATTCATTCCTATTGTCCTTGAAAAGAACAGCAACATTTCCATGATAGAAATATGAGCAGAACTGCATTTTTATTTATTTTATTTAGGACTAAGGTTTCCTGAGAGTCAAAGCTGATACATGGGACAGCTTTAAGATTAAAGCACAGTAGATAATTAAAAAGTGGCTCGAGGAATGTCTTGGTTTGAAAGACAGGTGTCTACTAGGGAAGGTCAGAGCCTCCCTTGGAATGGAAAATATAAATCCCTACCCTTCAAATTATTATAATTTGAAGTTAAGGGGCTCTCAGACAAAGATATGTGGATAGGAATAACAGTTCTTTACTAGTATGTACAACAAGGCAAACAAACCAACACCACCAGTGTAATTATCACCAAGCAGAACAGGAACCCAGTTCCAGCCCTGTCGGCCGCGGGCTCTTTCCCCTTTGGCGCAGTTCCCGTCACAGCCGGCAGGGAACGCTGGTGGCTCCCGGTGGGCAGGGCAGGTGCGATGATCCCCGCGCGGCTGCAGGGGGCGCTGTGGGGCGGGCTCGGGGAGCACGCGGTGATGGCGGCTGGGCCCAGACGGGAAGGGATGGAAAAGAGAGGATTTGGTTCAATGTTACAAATGAGAAACAAAACCTCTCAAAATTTAGCAAAATTTAGATTGCTTTGTTTATTATAGACAGAGCAAGCAGTGCTGGGGAATGAGAGGGGTCACCACCCACTCCACACTCCATCTAATCTTGGTTTGCAGCCTCTTCTTATGCTGTGGTCTCTCGTTGTAATTTTTAAATTTGCCAGGTAAACAGTGGTGGTTGAATAAACATCTGTAAAATCTTTGGGCGATAGTCAGTCTCATAGGTCCCCATCTGGTCTTGGTAGATAAAAACCAGCAAAAGTCCGGAAGTCTGGTCTGTGTAAATAGGAAGCATTGATCTAACAAAGGTAGGAAGGCTGATTTTGCAAAATGTATTGGACTATCAGAAAATCTGATTTTGCAAACTGGTAGTAGATACAATTTATTTAGAAAACATTCTTAACAAGGAGATTTAAAACAGAATAATCATATATTTTTCTCTGTCTAATGTCCATACTTCACTTCAGACCTTAGTACTCTGGTTTATACAAACCCCAATACTTTTACAATTAACATGAATCTTTTATCAGTTGTCACATTCACCAGCCCTGGGGGAATCAATCCCAGTGCTCCAGCAGGCTCGAGGAGCACCAAGCTGGAATGGCAGGAATGAGCATAAATTCCGGGCTGGTGGTTGAGATGTATCAGAAGCCCTGCAGCAGTAGCTGGAACTGTGGGATGTCCTGGTAGGGCAGAGGGTGCAGGGCCCAGCAGAAGAACAAAGGCAGTTCCCAGCTGGGTTATTGCAGTGGAAGTAAATTCCTTTCCCCAGTCAGCAGCTCGACTGTCCTCTGAAGCCCTGAGAGTGTGAGCAGCTGCCCCCAGCCCCATCCAAAATCCTGTGGTATCTCTCTCCTTGGAGAGAAACTTGCTGGAGAAAAAGAAAGTGTAGCCCGATGCTAGGATCCTCTCCCAACCTTGGCCATTCTTCTCTTTTTCTTAAGTACCCATAAGTACGCAGTAATTAGTTTCCTAGCAACTTACAGGAAAAATCCTGTAAGTAAAACCCCCCAAGAAGATACTGCCTATTTTTCATGGTAAGGTTGGGCATGAAGTTATTCATCTCTCCAGAACTCTTTAATCTTTGTTCACAAAACATAGGTAAACATTTTTTAAGTACACTCCTCTGAAGAGGTTCAGGTCCATGGAGATGTTACAGGAAGGATCAAGCATTTCTTCTGGTCCTGACATGACATTTTTTTTCCTGAATGAAGGCAGAACAAAATAGTGGTAAATGTGCATAAATCAATGTGCATAAACATTTACACCTAAATTCTGAGGTGGGATTGTTTAGGATAAAAGTTCCAACTTCCATGGTAGGTCTAATTCTGCACATTATGGCATTGATAATAAACAGCAATAGCTAGTCTGATGGTCATTGCTTCTAAAAAATATTACTTTGATGTGATGATTTCACTCTCTGATTCATGAAAATTCTGCATCAGCAGCAGGATCAAGTGATTTTTAACATGAAATCACATAATCTTAAAACTTGAATGGAATGAAACAGATATTTAAGGTTTAGTAGGAGATCCCTGTTCTTTTTTTCATCAGCCATGAAGGGATTCCTCTGAGCAAACAAGGGACAGCAGCAAAGCATAAGTTTTCACATTTCCAGGAAAAGAATTTCTTTCTTCACAAAATCATATGTTTAGGGCATTGGAAAGAAAAACATAGTGTCCTTTTCTTCTCTTTTTACTGGCTATAAATGGGCACATTTTTATTCCAGCAGAGAAGACTAAACTGTGAGTAATTCAATGGAGCATATACTAAACAAATCACTGTCTGTGTAACAAGAAAGCAAAGAAAAAGGAATAACAGTTTCCAAATAAATGCACATGCACTAAGGCCATGGATGCCAGACTGATATATGGGACATGAGAATCAATGCACATTCATTGCTGGTGCCCGTCCCACAGCTGCCAATGTCCTGGATGTGATGGGACTCCAGCATTTGTGGATGTCTGTCTCCATATCATGAAGTCTCTGGAGCTCTAGGGAGCTGGGGACACAGTCATGACCGAGGAGCACAGCCTGAGCTTGTCCCCTCCCTGGGGACATGACGGCCACAGCAGTTTTTGGCCCTTTTAAATTGAGGGTGGTTTGGGGTGGATTCTGTAGCTGGATGTGCTACCCTGGAGCAGGGGTAAAACAACTCCAAATTTGTTACTTGCAAAGTTATCAGGGATGAATGGAGAGGGGGGACATGCTGTGTTTGGTTTCGAAGAACCTGAAATCGGCCTGAGTCATCCTTCCTAAAGTTAAACACCTTGAGGAAAACTACCTGGGAAAGGAAAAACTACCTGATAAGGGAAGCAACAAGTTATCAATAATTTACCTAAAAGCTGCTGAGATGACACAGCTGGACTGGAGATACAGAATTGGAAGTCTTAACTTTAACAATATGTCCTGGTTTACAATAACAAGATACATATTCTATTACCATCGGAGAAGGGTGATCATCCTTATCTCTGTGGGAAGTATCTTCTGTTAATGGGCCATTGACTCCTACTGTATAACTGATAAGATCACATCATCCCATTGGGAGATGCTCCAGCCAGGAGGATGAGCCAAGCCTTTCCTACCTAGATAAAAACTGAGGTTTAGAACACCAAAGGCAGCCTTTTTCCACTGGATTCCAAAGGAAGAACTAGACTTTTTTTCCACATCATTGCTGGACCCTTTGGAGGAAAACTGCACCAACACCCTGACTGACAGGGTATCAGGTTGTATTCTGACTCTGTCAGTGGTTTTATTTTTTTTTTTATTTTTGCATGTATTTTGTCTTTTCCTTTTTCTCTTCCCTATTAAAAATTGTATTACTGACTTGAAGTCTCACTGGTTTTGCTTTTCAAACCAGTACACAATTCCCACTCTTTAGCATCAGGGACCTCTAATGCACTCCTTCCAGTGTGGAGATTCCTCCCTTGAGCAAGGATGTCACTCAAGATTACTCTCTGAGTCTGAGATTGACCTATGGTCGTTGGTGAGGCTGAGTGGCATCAATATCTACTCAATTATTGGTTTTTGCTAGCCTTAATATTGCTTCAAAAGTAGTGCATTGTACTAGTAGTTATAGATACCTATGCTGTGTAGTAAATAATTCCAATGATATTTTATTTTAATCATACCTATAATGGATTAAATAAATTATTTTTAATATTAATATATTTGGTGTGCCATCCTTAATGCTGAAGGACAAAGTCACATAAAGACTCAGTTACATCTATAAAATGCCTTAAGTGCAAACTGTTTCCTAAGTCTGGGGCAAAGACTGGATGCAGCTACACGCAGGCTTCTATCTGAGAAGCAGTTTTCAAAGCCGGGGAGTCCTTTCTGCACCTTATGTCCCAATGCAAGATTTTCTGATTATTTTTATCTACAGCAGCTCTTTGCCTACATTTGATATTAAATTTCAGATAATGGTTTCTGCCACTGATGAACTGGATTTGGGAGCTGGGCTCAAGCAACTCGATCTTCCTGGGGTGGGGAAGGTTTGGTTTTGTTCACAAAATTAGAGAGAACTCAAAGAAAAATAGTGGCCAAATAGAATAGTAATTGAGTCATCACAGAATCACAGAATGGTTTGGGTTGGAAGGTACTTTAAAGGTCACCTAGTGCAACTTCTTTGCTGTGACTTGGGACACCTTCGACTATCCCAGGTTGGTCCAAGCCCTGTCCAGCCTGGTCTTGGACACTTCCAGGGATGGGGCAACTACAGCTTCTCTGGACAACCTGTGCCAGGTCTTCCCCATCCTCACCAGGAGGAATTTCTTCCCAATACCCCATCCAACCCTGGCCTCTGGAAGTGGGAAGCCATTCTGCCTTGTCCTGTCACTCCAGGAACTTTTCCAAATTCTCTTTTCAGCTGTTCTGAAGACCCTTTAATAGTATCTCATTATTTGACAGTCTTCACTTTAATGCATCAATCAAAGCAATTGTGTATTATTGCCCCTCTCTGGGGCACACTCATGAGAGACATATATCTATTTCCAGCTTGTGGCTGAGTTAATGAAGAAACAAAGCCTTATAAAATGGTAGGAATGGAACAGGAAACAAATAAAATGTGCTCCCAAAGCGATTTGACAGAATTAAAACACCCCTCAGGAAGTATAGGTCCTCTGTGGGCAGTTATGGCAGCCACAGGCAGTGACCTTGATTCATCCCCTGGGATAGGGAATGTGTCCTTATATTCATAGATGAGTTAAAAGTGTCACCAGGAAGCTGCAATACCAGGAGATTTTGTAAAATTGCTCTGACACAGTCTCATGTGGGAGAGAGCAAAACATATGGATTCCAGCTATGGTAAGGGATTATGTTTTAGTGATAAAGCTTCCTTCCATATAGAATGAAAAGTTGGGGAAGGAAGGTCTGGGTCTTTTGTGAGGCTTGGCATTTCCAAACATCCCACATGCACATTTGAACAATGTTTTGCTACCTGTCTCCCATGTCCCTGTTGTCTTTTTCTGAGGGATTGGTTAAGTAAGTGTCTTAAATCATGAATGCTTTCCATTTTCCTCTCTTCCTTGCTTGTGATCAAAGCAATCTGCAATTCATATGCAGGGCTGATTTCATCCAATTTCTGGGAAAACTAAACCTATTATTAAAAAAAAAATGCAGACCTTAAGTTTTCCAAAAAGCCCCTCTCAAACAACACCACTTTTCAAACACGAGCTGCAACCTCAGGTGAAAATCTTGCTGTTTAAGGAAATCTTTTAGTGAGTTGCAGTGTAATGACTACAAATGTCAACATATCAGATGCATTCCCAGCAGATTCTTAACTATGATGGATGTTACCAAGAAAAGCCTCCTCCTTGTAAAAAAATAGAAAGTTCTATCTGAATATGTCATTTAAATACTGATAATTTGAAGCTATTAACAGATTTAAATGAGTTGCATCTAGTTTTCTCATTTGTTAATGGCAGTAATAGCTACATCCAGGAGCAAAAAGACAGTGTTTGGTGTTGCATTAAAAATTCTGGAATTTGTTGCTGCTATATAGGATGAGGAAAAATATTAAAAGTGATTTCTTACAGCTCAGGACAATGACAATACTAATTTTATTCTTATGATTCTCCCTGATTCCTATATACTTACCTTTTTGTGAGTCCTGATAGGAGTTCTGAGAAAGAAACCAATATTGAACAGGATCCAAAATGGCAACACAAGAGAAGTTTCTTCTCTAAGTTTTAGCCTTTAAACTGCAGTCTTGTTCAGCCATGATTTTCTAAAGATACAAGTAATATTTTCAGTACATTAACTAGAGAGAAGATAAATAATCATATTTCAGACAAAACCAAGGCTTTTGCACATCTCAGAAAGTCAAGACAAATCAAAGCTTACCTGTGGCTGTAGCAGAAATGTGGAGATGAGAGTTAAATTTTGTTTTCCTTATCAATGTGTAGAGTCAGTCTTTGTGCACAACTTCCATAGGAGATTCAGAAAGGTAAAAAACTCTGCATCACTGATTTCTGTCTCATTTTCAAGGCTCAGAAAAAAAAGCCAAGAGATCCAAAGGGCCATTAACACCTCTGAGTGCATTTTCCTCACATATGTAGGCTTGAAACATGAGAGATTAATTAAAATATGAATGTCTGGGGACACCTTGGCACTGGATACCTGGATGAAAATCTGCATAAGCACTACCAGAAATCACATTTGGTATAGTTCCTTTTGTCAGGCTAGATTTCAGAGTTTGCCATGCCCTTCCATGTTCCCTACCATGGGCCTTGAACCTAAAGAACATTTTCTTGTCTAATTCTATCTTTTGCAAACCCCTGGGAGTGCAGATATTCTGTATGAATGTTTTCCAGTATGGAAAACAGGAAAATTAGGAAAACTGCTGTTCCTCAGCAGGAATACAGGTTAAGTATTTCAAGCTAAGCACCATATTATGCTTCAAGACACTTCCCATGTTAAATGTCTATTCTTACTTGGTTATCAGAAGGCTCACCTTTCTATACTGAGAAAGATGTAAGTTCCCAAAACAACAGAATGCAGAAGCTGGATTAATTTTTACTCTCCTTACAAATGAACCTAATAACATGCAATTAGTTTGAAAGAAACTTCAAATTTTACAACTAACTGAGGACCTCAAACACCAGAACAAATGCAGATTTCTCCTACTACTGAAATATATAAATAATGTCCACACTGTTTTCCCTCCTAGTGTAATTCTTCTTCATGTGATAAAAGGTAGACAGAGAAAATACACAAAGCTGCACTATAAAATCAAGCACACTTTAAAACTAGAGATGAAAGTTTCTGTTTAAAAACCTTCCAGCTAAACCATTATTAGGATAACTTCTGATACAAAGGACATCCTGCACCTGCTGATGAACACAGGCTACTGGTGAAGGCAAGACACTGAATCAGACAGTTGCCCTGACTTGTGGCACAGATAGAGATTTATGTTCAGTTCTTGGAACAGTTTCAACTGCATTAATTTTTAATGAGTCAGGATATAAGTTCTCTGCATTGGCATTGTCCTCTGACAGTATTTAATCAATTTGACACTGTTTATAACTTTGTGGGTGTTTTCTGCAGCTCTTCAGATGCAAGTGGCACACAAACTCACAAAATCACAATTTAAATCAGTCTCATTTTCACAGAATAGAAATATACATCAGTCATTTTTTATCCTTTCTTAGCCTGTGGTGGTTGCAGGCTGAGCACACCCATGTCTCTCCATCAGTGCCAATGGCAACAGGTCCATAGGGAAATATGCATTAAAAAAATCTTGACAGACAGTACTCAGCCAAAAAACCCCATTAATTCCTCAGAAAGTTTGATAATTCTGTTAATGTTATTAATAGAATTAAATCCAACATAAAAATGAAATGGAGATAAATCCTCCCACCCCATTAAAATTTCCAGCATCTCAAATTTTCTTCTCTCCACTGGGAATAAAAAAATAATTAATCTAATTTTTAAAAGGGAGAAAATCTTTAAACAATTCAAGCAAAAGACAGTGAAATACAGTCTGCAGAATATTGTCATCCCACAGTTTAAGCAATTTCAGATTTCCTACCTTTTAAAATTCTGTTACCATTATAAAAGTATTGTAATGCAGATAGTTTTGTCTTTAATTTCACTCTCTGTCAACTGTATTCAGTAACTCCTCAATAATTTTTTTCTCTGGATTAAGTTTAAAAGCCAGATCACCTCATCAAGCTGCAGCCATGCATTTGCTTTATACAACAATGGAAGCCTATAGCAATTTTTCTTCCCCTCTCAGGAGCATGATAAATTGTAGCTTTACACTGAAAATTGCCTTTGAACAAAATGGTCTGCTCTGACTTGAGCAATCCCCACTGTATGAACACACAGTTGTACCTGCTGTCTCTGCTGAAGGAAATAAATTACAAGTAACCCATCAGAGCCAATACAGCAACAGAACAGGAGCTGGCAGATGTCCCTCCTCAAATCAGCTGAATTTTTACTGCTGCCTTTGCAAGGGACATAACTAACCTGGCCTTTTACATGTGTCCTAATTTGAACGACAGGTGTTTGCTAAGGAAAGCAGAAGCTTCCCTTTGGACTGAAAAAAAAATGTGATCCATCCTTCCTTCCTACAGATTACTATAACTTTGGAATTAAGAGAGCTCTCAGGCAAAGATATGGGGGTAGGAATAACAGTTCTTTACTAGCATATCTAACAAGACAAACAAGAACAACAGCAGCTATGAAATTAGCCACAAACAGAACAGTAACTCAGTCCCAGTCCTTTCTGGCTGCAGGCACCTTTTCCCTGAGCTGCAGTTCCCAGCGCTGGGGGCAGGCAGGTCCCGCAGAGCTGCAGGAGGGCTGGGGGTGATGGCAGCGCTGTCCCAGGGGGAGAGAGAGATGGAGAGAGCCCTCCGCTCATGGTGTGGGTCCCGATACTCAGCAGAGTGCTGGATGAGGGCAGGTTACAGCGAGAAGGCAGCAGGGCAGGGTCCGACAGCAGTGAGGATGGCTCCCGATACTGGGATGGCAGATGGAGCTGAGGCGGCGATCGTCCTTCTCGTCCGAACTCCGTGGGGGAAATGGGGCCGAGCCAGAGCCTTCTGTCTCCTCTTCTAGCTGTTTGAATCTCGTGGAGTTTCCTTCTTCCCTCCCCTCTTCCTGCTGTAAGTAGAGCCTAATGAACAGGAATCTTAGCATGACATTGGGGAAAATTCCACAGAGGGAAAAAAGGGAAAGAACCAACCCCCAGCAGACACAAAGCATAGATATTTACTCTGATTTGACTGAAATATGCCCATGTAAAGTGAAGGGGCTCTGTAACCATCCTAGGATGTTCACTCTTCCTTGGTCTAAAAAATAAGCTGTAGTTTAAACAAGTTACTGAAAAGATTCCTTCCCTAATTATACTAAAGATTCTCAGAATCTCTTCACACCTTCTCTTTCTAAAGACTTTTGTTGAGACCTCTGATCCTTGACTGGCTGCTGAACCCATCCTTAGCAGAACATCTCATTTCTGTTTTAACTCTGCTTCTCGAAATAACCTATTAAGATTATCTTGTGATCTTGCTTGATCTCCTTGTCATCAGAGGAGGGGAGGCAGTACGTCTTTATTGCTGTCTTTCTTACTTCACCTCAGTTTCCAGCATGTTTCAAAACTACATGTTTAACCACAATTTTCTGGCTACAGCACAACTTGGAGCCACGGGGAGTAACAAAGCCATTGAATTTGTGTCCATCACACAGAACATCTGGCAGTTTAATTAATTGAAAAGGCTACCTGGCTACCTGGTGTGATAGCTTAGTTTCCTTGTGCTGCCCTCAGGCTGGTGAGTTCTAGAAAGATCTTGGTGTTGCATCTTTTCCACCCCTGCTGTCAGAGACCAGTGTCCTCACCTCTCTCCTGAAGCAAAATGGAGAAAGAAGATGCAAAGCCAGAGAATTGTTGTTTTCCTTTGCAAAGCTTGACTTTCCCCTCCTGTATATCAATATTGTTTAAGAACTTGTCACCTTAACTGAGCACTGTATAAATGCAGGATGGTATAATTGAAACTAGGGAGGTTCTGACAAAATGCAGTACTTCTTGCTTTGTTTGAATAGTCAATATAGGACAAATACTCAAAACAAACCTAGACAGAATATCCCACAGTGGAAGAATATGCAAACTCATTTAGTTGTTCTGGTACCCTTCAGAGACTTTGCTGATCTGAGTCAACTCCTAAAAGTCCCTTTAAATTAACCAAGCAGAATTAGGGGAAAAGTGGCTGATTGACCTGTGGAAAAAAGGAAAGAGAGGAAAGAAGGAAGGGGAGAAAGAGGAGGAGCCATTAGATTGTATCAGGGATTGGGAAAAGAGGGGAGAAAAAGAATGGGAGCCTTCAGAAGTTCTGACCCAGGGTAGTCCAGCACCTGCTGGAATGTGTCAGTGTCTCCCAGTGGCGGTTGTGGTAATAAAACATGAAGCTCAAGCATGCAGTTCAAATCCAGAGGAGACAGAGGGGCTCAGCAGACATTGTCAGGGTCACCCTTAGCAAAAACTGTGCATGAGGCAGGTGGGTAGAGCTGAGGAAGAGGGGTAGAGAAGGTCACAGCTGTGAGCAGAGACTCCAGAGAATTTTGGATGTTCCTCAGCATCTTCAAAACAACCACTTTCTTTGTGGTGTTCTGGTATTCTGGCTTCAGTTGCTAGACCCATTTCTGATTACCAAACATCTGCATTTAAATCCAGATACAAAGAAGTCTTGAAAATAAGGTAAGACTTCCTCAAAACCCCATATGTCTACTGCAGAAAATATAATTTTAATGGTTCCTTCATTTCTGACAGCTTCCATTATTCCTGTAGGGAGGTGAAGGAAGGGTTTATGGGCAGAACAGCAAATGTTGAAAAATCAGTCGGGTTCAGTTGCTCCAGGATTGCTTGTGCAAGAAAACAGTCACTTCAAATTAAGCCATTGAATTTAAAAAGCAATGAAATTATCTATTCCACTCAGTAGGTTATTCTGATACAAGATTCTTTGACAAAGGCTGCCATGGTTCAGATGATGAAGTGATTCAGAAGTAACTAATAAACTAATAAAATAACTAGAAAAATACATGGAAACAATTATCTCAGGAATGACTGGAAAAAAAACATACAGTTTCTTGCTCAGGATATGGGTGAAACTGAAATTCCTGGGAAGTGGAAGGGTGCAACAGGAGGAGTGGGGAGCAGTTTGGTTTATCTTCTTTTTATGCATTTCTTCTTCCCTGGGCACTTCCAACTGACCTTGCCAGAGATGCTGGACCAATCTGGGATGGTTATTACAACATACAGAAAGAAATGGCATTCCTGTTCCTGAGATGAGGGGAAGAAAGGATCATTCTACAAAGAGAAAACAGGAGTGTTTCATTTGAGGACTGATCTGGCTGTTTTCCTGCAATCAGCAATGGCAAGGCAAGTAGAGATTAATTCAAATTTTAGTTTAGATTAAGACTGAGAAATCCACCAGTTTATTTTGCACTCTGTGAAAAAAAAAACAGACAAACAAACAAAAAACACACACAAACAAACAAACCACACACAAAAAAAATTGTGGTTCTCATGGTAAAGTTCGGAGATGAAAAAGTTGATTAAGCAGCATCTTCACATCTTCAGCACAGGGATTTCTGCCTAGGTTTCTGTGAAGTATGTTATGGAGATGTGCACATCCTTTTGAATTGTAAGAATTGGGTTTATCAATAGGCATCAGATGATTGGTATGTGACTCTGTGACTACTTGATAAAATTTCTTCACTGTTTATCAAGAAAATATAGTTTTCCCATACATTAATCTTTCTGGTCCTGCTGGTGAGAATGGTTACTGACTTCACTGCAGCAGCATCTGCTGTGGAGGAGCATTCATCATATGCAGTAATAAAAACAATATTGGAAATACTGCCTTAAACAGTAAAAAAGGGAGGCATCAATATTTTCACTTCTTTCTGTTTCTTCTATCCAAATTTTCTGTTCTTCTATCTAAATCCTATGCAAGTTAAGGACTATTTTTTTCTTTGTTTGAAGTTTAACAGTTTTAGATCTTCAGACAAATCAATTAATGCTAAACATTCTTGAGTCTTTCCCTTTGCTGAAAAAAAAATCAGGTACAATGTTTTTTCTGATGCACAGTCAGCATTTTAAAACCTCATTTCTTTTGTCTTCTTTTACTGCACGATATCAGAATCCATGTGAATTGTCTACTTTTTCTTAGAAACTCTATCTTTGAGTTTAAGTAGCATGGTATTATCAAAAAGCCCCATGGTTCTGAAAATCATGGTCTCCCAAAGCACTGATGTTCTTCATCTTACCTACAGCTTCTTTACTCAACTGGATTTATTACTGTTGGATTCCAGAAGGAGAACACAAAATGCATCAAATTTGTTTGTAATTTAAAATTGAAAGGGTGCTCTACCAGAAATACAGAGATACTGTCTGAACAGGCAGAGTTGAGAGTAGGAAAACTAAAGTTGAAGTGGTCTCTAATGGAGCCAGAGATGTCAAAGATATCAAAAAAGCCTCTGTCAGTACATGGGTGACAAAGACAGAATAATGTGGGCCCACTTCTAAGCAAGGCAGGGGCCCCAGCTGCACAGGATGTGAAAAAGGCTGAGGTACGAAGTACCTTCTTGGGCAGTGAAAATAAACAAAACACTCACTGCTTATATAAATTCCCCAAAGAAGAAAACAATTTGAGACATTCAGAAGGTCTCTGTGGTTTTTTTTTTCTCTTTTATTTTTTTTCCCTCTTATTTTTTTCCCTTTTATATTTTTTCTAGCTCCAGGAAGATTAGTTTTACTCTCCAGCACTAGCAGTTAGGAAATCTCTTTGTAAACAATATTGTGACTTTGTGGAAAGTTCATGTTTATTGACCATTAATGCACCTTGCAAAGATATCTCAGAGTTTCTCATGTTAAATCCTTGTGACTTTAATTTAACATTCAAATGGGGAGAGATTGCGAAGGAAAACAGAATTGAAGAGCTAAATATATGGACTCCCAAAGGGGAGACAAATTGGTTTTATTGCTCTGGTTCCCTTTCCTTTTCTGTTTTACTCTGGTTCCCTTTTCTGTTTTCCTCTGTCCACCTGCAACATCCAAAGCTTAATCAAATAATTCTTGCCTTGCACAAGAGAACATGAAGATGCTCACATTCTCTTATGAAATTTCTTGTATGAAACCTCTCCTGCATTGAGAAGTCACATAACTAAGGAAATTTTTATCCAATCTTTCAAAAAATGCATCGACTCCAATACTTTTTAAAGAAAATGCAGACAGAAATTAATTTGACCTATTTCTAACTGCCTTCCTGACAGCCTGTGTGAGAGTTTTGTCTGTTTCTGATTTCAGAACAATATTGGAAACCCCCATGAGGCCACGTTTCTGTGGCAGTGGTGCTTTACTTTTTTTTTTTTTTTTTCTTCTTTTTCCATTGCAGGGAAACATTCAGAGTAAAAGATGTATTAAATCCAATGCAGAAACAGACCTTCCCTGCTGCTCAGGGTAACTTCTTGCTCATTCAGAAGGAGGAAAATCCAGGCTCAAATCTTGCCTACACACAAGACTTAATAGGGTGCTCCTCTCCAAAAAGCTTCTATGAGAAGCATAACATGCAGGAACACAGACTGCTAAAGGCAAAATAATTTATCCTGTATTTTCCATGTTGTATACCATGTTTATCTTTCAATCTGATAACGCGAGCCTTGCCAGAGAAATATTCAAGAAAGAGGTCTTGAAAAAGCAGATACCAGTTTAGCCACCTCTCTGTCCTCTAAGCGCTTCTAGTCACATTGTCCACAAAAATAGTGAATGAGCCCTAGAAAATTTCTTTGTTGATCTTTGTTGTTTGCTTCTTCCTCTTGAAATAAAATGTTCCTTTTATGCCTTTTCCATGGTGTTTTCCCACAAGGCACACAATCAATTATAAGTCTTACAGATTTTAGTTTGTTTTATAAGAGAAATGTGATGTCAAGTTTGTTGTAGCAGTTTTCTCTGGGGGACACAAAATTCATTTTCATTCCCCTATGAAAGCTTAGTAGGCCATTGCTCAAAGAATTCTTACTAGAGTTTTGTTTCACATCTATTAATTCTCTACCACTCTGCAAAGATTTCAAGTGGAAAATAAAAGAGAGAACAAAGAGAACATTATTTTAAATATATTAAATCACACCCCATTTGATGTGTACATCCCTTCATTTTAGATGTTGGTCCACCTGTAAGCTGAGACCCTACTGCTGTCAGGATCACCTTTCAGGTTAAGGGGAAGACACTTTGAGGGCTTGTTTGTTTGCTTGATTGCTTTAAAGTTTGCTTGCTAAACAATGAGTGGACACTAAGCAGCACAACAATCCACTCTGCCCATACCAGAAATTTGCTTCACCAGTGCTTAGCGTTGCATTCTTTCTCAGTAGCTTCCAAACTGCAGCTGGATTATTTTTCTCAGAGAGAAGGATGCTGGAGCTAATGTGGATGAATGCCTCCTGCCTGGCTCTATTTTGGTGGGGTGAACTCCAAGGACTTCTGAAATGCCAGTAGGATAGGGATGGACAAGAGGCTGAGAGGGAATAGAGGCAGGCAGCTGACCAAAGGGATATTTCATGCCCTAGAAAATTTGTTTCCTTTTTGCTGTGCAGAATTTACTCTATATTTTTTTCCCATAGAACTGTTTTTATTTTGACCTAAAAGCTTTTCATCTTATTTTGTCCCCCATCTTCTTGAAGAGGGACAAAAAAGAGAATCTTGCTGGGCCACTGGCAGCCAACTGAGGTCAACTACCACATCAATGCAAATAAATAAACAAATTTTATTTTTTTGTTGATGTTTTTGATAGAGCAGCCTGAAGAGAGAGTATAGGCATTATAGTGGTGCAAATATACCTTGCACTGCCCAGTGCTGTGCCATGCCTAAGAGGGAGTTTAGGATTAGGCAGCTGCTCACTTCGGAGTCATGCTTGATTGCACCAGTTTCAACTTGGCAGGATTCAGAGGTGGCTTATGTTTTATTCAACCTTGGTGATGCTTTAGAACCATATTTGGAGTTTCCCTCTTCCCTCCACAGGCTGCAGAATTGTGTGGGGCATCCTGCTTCAGTGTATGCTTGAGCCTGGATTGTGAGGGAGGGAATCTTGGGCTTTGTCCCACCCTTTTCAAGAATCAGAGGTGCCTGCAAGCAGAGGGAGACATTGCAATCCCTTCCACGGCCTTGTCTTCAACTGCCCCTCCTTAACCCCTCCTAATAAGTTGAGCTGGATGGCAAGCCAGGGTTAGGGTAACCGTTGATCTGGGTTTAATCCCAAACCACCTTATATTCCTCCCAAAATCAGGATCTTCTACATTAATTTAACCCCCAGCTTCAAACCATTTCCCTACAAGCAGATTAACCCTAGGATTCAACTGTTCTTGCACTATGAGGGTTTTTAAGGATGGTTCTGTTGTTTTCGTTGTTGTTTCTTATGAAGATCTGTGCTTCATAATTAAGTGATAACATAATTCTTCAAGTGGAAGTTTCTCAGGAGTATTTGCTATAAATGACGCTGTTGAACTTTTAGAAGTATCCAACATATGTATGCAGACAAACACCTCTCTACTTGAGACCCAGTTGTTTTGTCCAAGTTACTGCTTAGGTTGTTGACATTTCCCACTAACTTGCTAATCTACAATTTTTGTATTTTATGTGAACCAAGAAAATACACCTAATATGCAAAATAATTAATTGTTCCACTAATTAAGGATTGCAGTCTCACCAATGAAATGTTAGCCCAGCTGCAATACCATTAACACACAGCTAAATTGATGCAGTCATTGAAGCTCATTCATCACAATGGTAAAATCAAAATAGATACATGCAAACTTTCTGTGGCATTGTGTTCACCCTCCTGCTCCTAAGATC
This sequence comes from Cinclus cinclus, assembly GCF_963662255.1. Classification (NCBI taxonomy): domain Eukaryota; kingdom Metazoa; phylum Chordata; class Aves; order Passeriformes; family Cinclidae; genus Cinclus; species Cinclus cinclus. The sequence goes on along the minus strand of NC_085084.1, from coordinate 20,971,127 downwards.
TGAAATTTGACAATTTGGGTGTCTTGGTTTGAAAGACAGGTATCTGCTAGGGAGGGCAGAGCCTCCCTTTGGAATGGAGAATTCTAATCCTCTCCCTCCAAACTATTATAATTTAGAAAATCAAAGGGGCTTTCAGGCAGAGGTCTGGGAATAGGACTAAGAGTTCTTTACTAATACATATAGCAAGACAAACAAACAACACTAATAACTAAAGCATTAAAAGTAAACAGAACTAGGGACCATTGAGGGGCTTTGTTTTACAAAACCTGGGGCAGTCTGACTTCGATACGGAACTCCGAGACCACCAAGCTGGAGCAGTGGAAAATCCTGGGCTGGTGGTAGCAGTCCAGATGAAGCAGTCTAGATGAAACAGTGATCCTGTAGAGAAGATCTGGTAGCCTTTGTCCTCTGCGTAAGATCTAGTGGGTAAGGGCCCAAATCCCACATTATATCCAGGTGAGAATCCTTGGGTCCTCCCTCTGGGTGGAGTATATCACAATGGGATGATCTCATTCTGAGTCCTGCAGTAGGTCCTTGATTGCCCATTAACAGAGATCGCTCCTGGAGGGACTTATCTATGAGTCATGCAGCAAGGCATTGATGGGCCCATTCATGAAGGTGGTGATAGAATAGATTTTGGACACATCCTGGATTGTAACCTAGGACATTGGAGTTGTCTTGCCAGCATGACGCACAAGCACCCCAAGTGCTTTGGTAGGAGTATGATATCAAGAAGCATTATATAGATGAATTAATGTGGATTCGTCTTTGCATGGATGATGCCAAAAGTCTCTTGCTCAATCTTCAGTTCCACCTAATACCCAAATTTGCTGTATTTCACTTGAGAGATACATGGTGGTGGGGGGGGGGGAGGGGGACTGTGTGTGTGATTGTGTTCTATATTATGCAAAAAACCAGCTCATTTAAAGACAATTTTATTTCAATTACAAGGACTTGATGGCTAGTGAGCTGTCTGTAGCGATGGGCCTTTGATTTCCTCCTACACCCACAGCTGCAATTCCAGTGTTACACACAGTTCATTCTATACCAGCAACATTGTTGTTATTATTAACCTTTGATAAAGATATATGGAACAGCAAAATTTACACTATACAGCCATGCTAAGCTAAGGAAAAGCTCTCCATTTCATGGGGAAAACAAACTAAAATATTGATTAAATCTTGATTCAGCTTTCTTCTGACCTGTCTTGCCTTATACATAAAAGCTGAAATACAGGTAGAAACTGTAAAGTCAATTGTGTATTTGGGACTTCATTGCACCAAGTGAGTCAGATTGATAAGTAGTCAGTTAATAAAAATACCTCTCTAAATGCTGGTGGAAAAAACATATTTTTGTTATTGCAAAAATTTCTTCCCAAATTTAATTACATTAAATTCATGAGTGAACATACCAAACATGTTTTTCCTATATCCACCAAACTTTGGATAAACTAGTGGTTTTTAACATGTCTAAGCCAACAAGAAAATGGCCAATATTCATTATTATTAAATCTATATCTTTATATTAACCATACAGTTGAAAAGAAAATGAAACATTTCTAACATTATGACTGAAAAACTGATGCAAAGAAATGAATTGGATCTCCATATTGTGGAGAGATTAGTGCATGAGAAAAATGACACTGTTTCTTATTTCCTGTAAAATTGAATTCAAAGTGTGAGCAATGTCAAACTCAAAGCCCTGCGGACTCATTAGCTCCTTTCCATTGGTACAAAATATTTTTTTAAAGGACCTGAACAACCTGTGTGCCTTACAATACAAACCTGCAGGGACTGGCTGCAGGAATGAGTGCATTTTCAGTCTCTGGCACCACTGAAGCCAGCAGCCTTCCTTTCACTTATGCAAATAAGCAGAGGTCTGGCCCTCCATCACTCCTCCCTGGTGAGCCTGGCATGTGGACTGTCAGTGGTGCTGCAAGCAGTAGTGAAATAACTGCCCTCTCAATGGGGCATAATCCCTGGTTTACAATAATTTCTGTAGCATCTTGCACCCTCTTAAACTTTGCAAATAATTTCTGACAAGCCCTGAAGTACTTTAATGCTGAATCTCCAGTCACAGCAAACACAAGAATATTCTGCCATGGTGAGTTGCCTTTTTTTCTTCTCACCAGGTATCTTGCATTTATTACACCCCTGTGGAAAAAAGATTAACTAGGCTGAGAATTTTCAACAACAGACCTGCTCAAGATGTCAGTTTTTGCTATTGCTAAAGATGTCAGTTATGCCATTTAGATCTGTTCAGATGGCTCTAGCCGCAAGTCAAACTTGTATACACTTATTTAAGACCAGATCCAAATGCTAATTAAATGAGCAGTGTTCTGTTATTAGCAGCATCCTGTGTCTGCTCAGCCATGTATTTACAGTTATTCAATTGCTTCAACAGTTTTTCAGAAGAGGCTCTGTGAGTAATTGATTTGTTTACTAATGCAACACAGCTTTACCAGGTCTTATTACACAGCATGTTCTGCTAGCTGCCTTCAAAAATTAATTCGGTGTTGAAACAAAAGTAATAAAAAAGATCCTATTTTTGAAACTCTCTGTCTCATTGAAGATCTCCTACTCCAATGTGTTGATGAGGTGAAATAACCTTTGACAAAAATATGTAGCAGAGGACTTGATTCAATAGATATTCAACTACAGATACATGAGAGTACTGTTATCCATCTCAGCCCTGAAGAGAATCAAGGCTTGCACATTGTAATGTGTCACACAACTTTTCCTGCAATATGCAGAAAAACCTGCCTCAACGGATTAATCTTTCATTATGCATTCAGTAGGAGTGACAGACATAAGTTAGAATTTCCTTACCAGTAAATTTCTCCTCAGTCACTCTGGTGAAAAGAGCACAGACACAATCACAGTACTGCCTCCTTTGGGATGTGGGGGGAAAGAGGAGTTGTGGATAGGAGTCTCACCACACTGTACTGAGCAGTCTCCTGACATGGGCTCATGTGTCCCAGCTGAATGTTAAATTCTCCAGGATCATCCAAGAACCAGCAGACCACCCCAGTGTGCATTCCCTGTTCAACAGAATGTACAATAAATTAAGTTCATGGCTTGACTAGTAGTTATTGCACAATTAATAATAGTCAATTTCCAGTTTAATGCATTGTCTGACTGAGTGATAAGCACAAATACCATAATGACACCTCATAGGACTGCGTTGTCCTGCTGTAGGACAGTGTCCAACTGTGCACACCTCCATGTGCATTCCTTGGCAGGAAGAGTTCCATTATCTCACCTCACACCTAGGCAAGAGAGTTCTGGCAGGGTGGAACTCTGAATTTAATTGCTGTAGATTGATTTGTGATGTTTGCCAACGACTGTCATAAATGTGGCATTACCTTTTCTGTGCCATTGAACATGGCCTACCTAAGAAAGTTTTGTAAAGGGAGAACTGTATGCAAACTATAATGCTTCAGAATGCTTGTTTTGTTCATTAAGGATGTTCTTGCCTTTTAAATTTTGTAATCATTTTGTAAATTGATTTGCACTTGAGCTTCCAGTCAAGGCTGGTCACTCATTAATCCTATTTCAGATGCACAAATGAGTATCTGGCTTATGTCCCGTAGCCTCATTCTTCACTTTTTATGCATATTTATCTACAAGACCCACATGGAGAAGAACAGAGATTGAGCTCCAGAACTACAGCAATCCCATCTATTCTACTCACCTAAATGACTAAAAGAGCTTTGCTAAAAAAGAAATACTCTTCTGAGGACAGGAAATGGAAACAAAACCAGTTTGCACTAGAATCCAAGCTCATGGATTCCAAACTCATACAAAGCCAGCAGCCCTATTAGCCAGACTTTGCTGCCTATTTTAATGTGGGCCAGATAGAAGCCCTTCTTGGATCACCCTAAGGTGTGATTTGAGCTCCAGGCACAACCTACAGTGCTTCAGACCCTGCCTCCACAAGTCAGACAGTGAACCTGCATCCAAGGAAACCATGCTGGCACAAAGAAAGTTATAGCTGTAGACACACTCCCTATAACTAAGCCTTCACCATTTGTTCCAGCCTTTAAATGCAAGGAAAATGAACATAATTCACAACTCAATCATGCTATAAAAAGTAGAATAGAAGTGATTTAACTCTATATCCTTTACTCGGTACAATAACTGTGCTTTCCTTTATAAATGTTACTAACACAAATCATGAAAGCACTCTTTTTCTAAAGAATTATGTAAGAAACCAAAATCTTTCTATCCATTTTTCTTTTATAATTTCAAGTCTTAATGGAAATTTTAAGGATGTGCTCATAAAAGAACCCTTTTTCCTGCTTCCTGAGTTTCATGTGCAGCAATACAAGACTTATTATCCTCCTATTTTATAAATTGCTAATAAAAACCTGTATTCAATAAGCCAAAAGAAAGTACATCAACCTGGATGTCACACTCTTGTGAGGAAAGCATTAAAAGGAGCCTCCACTGTTATAAATGGGTTAATGGTTGGGAGTGGAGGGGTAGGTTGTTAATTAATGTAATGTAGTTATGAGCTGATAAATCATTGTGAAGTTATGAATAGTTATAGGTAGGTTGCAATTGTCAAATTAGTGGAACTGCAGTGTGGGTGTGTGTTTCTGGAACATTACATCATAGAGTGAAGACAACGATTTGAACTGTGATTGGACGATGAGCCAGCCTATACATTCAAAGAACTCTGAAATGATTGGTTGAGATTGCACCCCTGTATGGACCAACCAGCAACCAAGAAAGTAACCAATCAGAGTGAAGATTGAACAATGCACCAATCTGCAAAGGGCCAAGATTATAAAGGTCCTGGTCCTCCAGTGGAAGCTTGAGTCCAAAGGAGAACCCAGCAGTATGTCACACTGCTGTTTTTTTTAGTTTTTCTGGGTTGTCGCGTGGGGCTTGGGCTTATCTCGAGTCCCTGCTCTCAGCTGTTAATTAATAAATGAGTCAAACTGCAAGAGGTTGCTGGACTTGTTTATTACAACTTTTTGGGGGCTTTCCAGAGATAACCACACCCTGAAGTGGTCCCGAGGAGGGACAGAACTTGGGAAGATGCATCCAGCTGATCTCGGCTGCCCTGGAACCAGATCTCCTTGCAGCTGTGGACAGACCGCTGGTTATGCCTGAGTAACAGTTCAACAACCCAGACAGAGAGGACCCTCTGAGAGGGAGTGGGGCTTGCAGCATACAGGAGGTGGTGTGGTAAGACTGCGAGTAGGGCATGACTAAGAGGAGTGCAAATGAGAGTGAGGTTGGTGACTGAATGAGATGGGAGCTGTGTAGAGCAGACTCCCGAAGCGAATGTGGACCCCTGCGTACTGTGGTTCCTGTTCTCTGCAAGGAGCTCAGCTGGGAAAAGGGGGAAGTGAGTGGGAACAACCGTGTGTGGTACTCCTAGGGACCCCAGAGTGGGAGACGGAGGAGTGCTCCCCTTTGTTGGCCCTTACCCAGCTAGACTCCCATTCTTCCAGTGGCAGGAGGCTTCTAGGGGTGTCCCAGTCTGAGAAGTGGATGCAGCCAAAAACCCTTGGCTTGGAAGTCAGTGCACAGGGTGGGACCCAGGCAAAGGAGGTAGGCTGGTTCGACTGGGACAACCTGGAGGGTGGTTCCCCTTGGGACAAGAGAGATGTCTCTTATGTGGGAGGGGAACTGGGACCCTTGGGGGTGGGTGGCCGTCCTAGTCAGCCCATGAGGCAAAGGACTTCCAGCCGGAGACCTGCTGAGTGTGAGGCCACCAGCTGGCAGATTGTTCCTCTTCAAGCAGGGGGAGGAAGTAGGTGCCTCGCCAAGGGGGACTAGCACCTCAGGCCAGTGGTTTGGCATGTGGCAAACCCATGTGTCTGGGGGCTGGCTGAGGGAGATAACTCACAGTGCGGTGACAGGCTGGGGAGGGCAAAGGCCGCCAGTTGGGAGAGGTCCACTCGCTTACTAGGAGCAAGTGTTTTGGAGAGTTAGAACCTGCCAGGTAGGGCCAGTTATTTTATTTTCGAATGACCCATGAAGTTTGACCCATTGACCCATTCATTTAGTTAACAGTAATATTTTCTTTCATTAGTTACTGATTTTATATATTTTTTCTTTGTTATTTTTGTTATTTATATTAGCCAAATCCTTCTTAATTCTGTTTCATCCTTGTAATTTGTCTCTTGGTATTTATCTATTACTTTACATAGTTTCCTTGCTTATAAGTTGCCATTTTGGTATAATTGCATGAGGTCGGGAGGTTGGTATAGTGAGGTTTTGGGGTGAGGTGATGACAGCCAAGAGTCCCCAAACCACTCACTAAGTTTGTGTGGAACTCCTAATTTGCGTAGGTGTTTTTATTGGTTTTGGAGTGTGGTGTATGTGTATAAGATTGCAGTTATATGTGTCTGTGCAAGGATGTTGTTGCTGTACTAGTGTAGGTGCACCATTTTGTGTTGCAAGTGTGAGCAGGGAGGGAGCAATTTAAATATAGACACAAGTTAACTAGAGGGACGCCATCTTAAGTGGGACTCTTCAGGTGCAGAATTAGGGCATCATCTTGGACATCCCGGAAAAGTCAGAGAAAAACAGCCATAATGTTTTAAGTAAGTTCTCACAGGCTGCTGTGTTACAGTGTTTCCTTTGTACTTCCCATGGTTGTAATTCTTCCCATCAAAAGAGATTACCAAGGTCCCTAATTTCTTCTGTACCTATCCTAGTTTTTCCACACTTTTTCTCTCTACTCATTATAAATCATATTTCTTTTGTTATCTTACAGTCCCTTTTTTAGCATATCCTTTTACACCCTCATTTAATTGATTTTCAATAAAAGGCAGTAACCATGGGTCAGTGTGTAAGCAAAAGATCAAATAACATGGAAAGAGGGGAAACCCAGCTAAAAACATTCCTCTCAGTAGCCCATTGGGTAGAAAGTTAGCAAGCTGGGTTAAAAATGAAGATTTGAAAGAATTGGATAAAATCAAAATGATAAATTATTTGTGGAAGTCTGGTCAGGAGAAATCATACAAGAGGGCCCTGTGTACTGGCCTTGGTATGGGTCGAGGGAAAAATGATTATGTCTAGTCTTGAACAAACATGTTAACTTGAAAAAGGCTGGGAATGGAGAAATATGCAGCCTGTTGGCTGAAAGATAAAATCTAGAACAAGGATATCAGAATATATAAGGTGCCAAAGGAGAATAAAGAAGTGGAGACAGAGCTTGAGAGGAAATAGGATCCATTAGAATGTCTCCCACTTCCTCCTCCTTCTACCCCTCAAGTAGCCCAACCCCATCCTTCCATACCTCACCACCCAGATCCCCTAGAGCTCAGAAGGGCAAGTGTTGGTTAAAATTCAGTTTGTAACTAGATCATGGAATGATATAAGGAGGAAATTAAAAATATGAAGGACTGGCAAGAAAAAGGGTTAAATGAGTTGTTGAGAGAAGTGCAGAGGGTATACCTAAGAAGGGAGGAAGAAAAGATGAAATCAAAAGGCAGAATAATGGTAGCAATAGCTCAAGAAAGTAGGAATGAGAAAAAAGGAGAGCCAAGGGATGAAAATGAAGAGGGAGGAAAAAGGGTGCAGAGGACCCCTAGAGAATCTTTTGATGAAGAGTGTTTTTATTGTAATAAAAAGGGACACTGTAAGAGAAAATGTCCAAAATGGAGACAGGATATAAAAGTGTACAAGGAAACCGAAACTGGGGAAGCTGATGATTAGGGGTCTCAGGGACTCTACCCCTGGGAAGAGTATCCAATGAAGAAATAGAGCCCTTGATAATGGACCCCAGCAGGAGGAGTTTGCATTCTTAGCAGATACTGGAACAGATAGATCATGTGTATTAAAATTCCCAGAAGGTTCCTAATCAAGTAAGTGTACATGTAAAGTAAAACATGTTAGTAATGAGTCTTTTGAGGCACCAGTAAAAAGCAAATTACTGTACTGTAAAAGCAAATTTTAGAGAGACAACTGTAGATTTATTATATATACCTTGTTCAGATCATAATTTATTAGGATAAGACTTGAAGGTGCAATTAGGAATAGGGGTCATACCTGAAGGAAAGAAAATGATTGTGAAGTTGCTAGTATTAAAGGCAGAGGATGAAGAGAAAATTGATAGTAAGGTGTGGGCAGAAGGGGAAGGATGAGGACTATTAGAAATACTCCCTTGTAGAAATAAAAATGAAGCTGGGAATTCCCCCAGTTAGGATAAAACAGTACCCAATTTCAGCTGAAGGTAAACAAGAATTAATACCAGTAATAAAATACTTAATAAAAGACAGGATTCTAGAACAATGTGTATCACCACACAATATACCTATACTACCAATAAAGAAATCTGATGACAGCTATCAGTTAGTTCAGGATCTCAGAGAGATTAACTGACAGACAATCACCAGGTATCCAGTAGTAGCAAACCCATATTCTCTATTAAGTACAATACCAGCAAGACATGTGTGGTTTAGTGTCATAGACTTAAAATATGCTTTCTGGTCCAGTCCTTTGGCTGAAGGGAGTAGGGACTGGTTTGCTCTTGAGTGTGAAGATGAGAACATGGGAAAGAAACAGCAATTCAGGTGGACCCGTTTGCCACAGGGATTCACTGATTCCCCCAACTTATTTGGGCAGGCTCTGGAAGAATTAATAAAACAGTTCCACCCCGACAAGGAAGCTCAAAATCTGCAATATGTAGATGCTTTATTAGTATCCGGGGAGAAAAAGGAACAAGTACAAGAAACAACTGTAAGACTATTAACTTTTCTGGGGAAGAAGGGTTTTAAGGTATCAAAAAGGAAATTACAATTTGTTGAACCCTAGAGTGGAATACTTAGGCCATTTGATCTCGCATGGGTATAAGAAGTTAAAGGCTGCTGGGATCTAGGGAATACTTACATTACCAGCACCAAAACCAAAAAGAGATATAATAAAATTATTACGACTAATTGGATATTGTAAATTCTGGATAGATGGGCATACTAAATTAGTAAAATATCTCTGTGATAAATTATCAAGGGAAGAACCTTTTAATTATGATATGGAAGATGAGATACAGTTTAAAAAGTTAAAAGAAATGTTATGAGAAGTCCCAGTTTTAAGTTTACCTGATTTAGATAAACCATTTGAACTCTTTGCTAATGTGGAAGAAGGGATTGCATATGGTGTGTTTACCCAGAAAGGGTGTGGGGTGAGGAAACTGGTTGCTTACTTGTCAGAATTGTTAGATCCTGTAGTCAGAGGTTGGCCAACATGTTTGCAGCCAGTGGCAGCTACTGTAACTCTAGCAGAGGAAGCATACAAACTAACATTTGGAAGGAATATGAAGGCATATACTCCCCATGATATTAAGTCTATCTTGAGTAAAAAGGCTAGCCAATGGATAACAGACAGTAGGCTGTTAAAATATAAATTAATGTTAACCAACATTGATAATCAAGAACTAACCATGACAAAAACACAAACCCAGCCCAATTTTTATATGGCGAGCCAGAAGGAACATTGGTGCTTGGAAGTAACAGAGTTACAAATGAAATTGAGGCCAGATTTGTATGATCAGCCCTTACCAGAAGGAGTGATATTGTTCGTGGACAGGTCATCTAGAGTAATGGAAGGAAAAAGAGTATTGGGGTATGCAGTAGTGGATGGGAGGAATATGGCAGTAATTGAAAAAGGAAAACTGCCAGGTAAGTGGTCTGCTCAGAGTTGTGAAATGTTTGCTCTACTAAAGCGTCTACAGCAGTTAAGATACTGAAAAGGGACCATTTACACAGACTCAAAGTACACTTATGGTGTGGTACATACATTTGGTAAGATCTGGGAAGAAAGAGGATTTGTTAATTCAAAAGGAAAAACTCTAATTAATGAGAGTCTAATAAAGGAAGTGTTAGAAGCCTTGAAAGATCCAGTAGAAATTGCTGTAGTTTGTGTTAAAGCTCACCAAACTGGGACAACAGTAGAAGCATTAGAAAATAACCTGGCCGACAAAATGGCCAAAAAGGCAGAATTAGAAGGTGAAGAGAAGATCTTACAGCTGGTGGACCTTGGGGAAGGGAAGAAAGATATGCAGAAGTCCCAGTTTTTAGTGAGCCTGAAGAGAAGGAATTATAAAAGATAGGTGGTACTAAAAATGAAAAAGGAGAATGGATGTTACCTGATGCAAGGCAGGTACTTAGTAAGGCGTTATCCAGAAAAGTCCTGGGGACTGGGGGACACAGGCCCCTTGTGATCATTTTCTGTGGACTTACACATGTATTGGAGCTTTTGAGATTGCTCAAACCATTACAAAAGGGTGCATAATTTTCCAGAAAATAAACAGGAAGGTGATGAGAAATGTACCAACAGGTGGGAGAGAGCTGGCCTGGAGGCCTTTTCAAAATATCCAGATTGATTTAACGGAACTTCCTCCAGTTCAGAGGTTCAAATATCTATTGGTCTTTGTAGACCAGTTGACCCATTGGGTTAAGGCATTCCTGACTGTGAAGGAAGAAGGTGATGTGGTTAGTAAAATATTACTAGAACAGATCATGCCAAAGTATGGGATTATTAATACCATAGACTCAGATTGAGGCCCCCATTTTACAGAGAGGGTCCGGCATCAAATAGTTGAAGCTCTAGTATCACATAGAAACTCCATACTCCGTGGCAACCTCAGAGTTCAGAAAAAGTTGAGAGAATGAACCAAACCCTAAAGACAACTCTCACAAAATGAGTGGAGGAAACAAAAATGAGTTGGTTGAGGTGACTCCCACTAGCGTTAATGAGAATAACGACTAAACCCAGAGCAGACACAGGGTTATCCCTGTACGAGATGATGCTTGGGTTGCCGTTCCTGATGACTCTGGATTGTACTGGGACTTATGAAGAAGAGGAATTAAATATAAAATCATACATGTGCACTGTTGCAAGTACTTTAGAAAATTCAAGAGAAAAAGGATATCTCCCTCAAAGTACCCTGATTGACTTTAAGATCCATCCATTTCGACCAGGAGATTGGGTTCTGATTAAAGTTTGGAAGGAGCAACCACTAGCTCCATGCTGGGAAGGCCTGTTCCAAGTATTATTAACCACAGAGACTGGGGTGAGGACGCAAGAAGAAGAATTGACTCATGCCACGAGAGTAAAAGGACTGGTACCCATTCCCACTGAATGGGCAGTAACTAACCAAACTGACCTAAAATTAACCCTCTGAAAGCAATCCAAAGAGGAGTGATAAAGAATGTTGACCTAATTGCTCAAAGTTTTATAAGGATGAAGGACTGTGGGTTTTAGCAAATTGTTACTCAAGTTATTTGTTATAATCATTGTTGAAGTTTAAAAAGTTAATAGTTATTTAATGTTTGCAGGTGTAGTAAGGATTATTTAAAGATTTCTTAGTAAACAGTTATTAACCACTGGTATTTCTCCTACAATCTAAGGATTCCCAGACATAGAGGATTCTCCACATATAATCAGGCCCTAAAACAAAGATACAAGCCGATACAAGGAGGAAAACAAATCACGGCAAGGGAACATAGTATCCGGTAAGAGCAAGGTTACAGGGGGAAAGACCCAATTAGACTACACTCATGCCAAAAAATCTGAGTCATCAGCACTCAGTAGATAGTTCCTGGAAGGAGATGGGAACCAAGAAGAATGAGAAAGTTACTGTATCAGACCCCTGTTAATACTGATGCTCTCCCTAATGAGCCCAGAGGGAAACCAAACCAATCCCTGTGAAAAATTTTACTATTGTTTATATCTGGGAGAATCTCAGAGTGCCATCTTGAGAATACATACTAATCCAAGTCCTAATTGTATCTACTTTTTACAATTAAAAACTTGCATAGAAAATGGCAAAACATATTGGCTTTTTGAAAACATAGGGAATTTTAAGCAAAAGTAGGTTGGAGAATGCCCTATAAGGGAAAAATGGGTATGTTCTGAGAAAAATCCAACAAAGGTAACACAGGAAAAAGGAGTCAATGAACCAGATATCATCAAAGAAAAAGAGATACAGGGAGTACTCAAGAAAAAGACAAAGGCTATTTTGAGTGGTAAAAACTTGTTTATAGACCTAGTTGAAAGAATAAGCCATGAGTTTAATGTAACTGACTGTTGGATTTGTGGGTACATCAGAATGGCCGAGATTTGGTCATGGGAGGGGATAGCTTTAAATCCACAGTAGATATTAAAATTACTAAAGAAGAAGGGGAAATAGTTGTCATCTGAGAAAAATTATAGAGATGATGAGGAAGTGTGGAACCAGTGCATAGGTGGACACCCTTGTTAAAAGCCATTTGGTTGGATAATCTTATGGGGGGGTGGTGGAAGATAGTTTTGTTTATTGTGGGAAGTGCATTAGCAAGTTTGATCTTCCTTTCATGTATAATCCCTTGCCTTATCCGACTGATCTCGAGAATCATACAAAGCTCTCTAGAACAATTGAGTGATGAAAAAATTGAAAGAATCATGAGAGTACAAGTCCATACACAAAAGGAAATCCCAGGAGTAGCAAAAGAAACTTATGAGAAATACCAGGCATTAAGAAAGTTATATCAAGCCCTATATAAATATGGAGGTTTGATGTGGGCCGAAGCCCGATCAAAGATTTAGAGGGGGGAGTTGTTATAAATTAGTTAATGTTTGGGGGTGGAGTGGTAGGTTGTTAATTAATGTAATGCAGTTATGAATTGTCGGTAAGTTGTTATGAAGTTATGAATAATTATAAGCGGGTTGCGATTGTCAAATTAGTGGTACTGCAGTGTGGGTGTGTGTGTAGCCACTGGGGGAAGGGCTGATGGGTGTTTGGTTGGTTGGGTAAAAGGAACTTTCTGGAACATTACATCATAGAGTGAAGACAACGATTTGAACTGTGATTGAACGATGAGCCAGCCTATACATTCAAAGAACTCTGAAATAATTGGTTGAGTTTGCACCCCTGTATGGATCAACCAGCAACCAAGAAAGTAACCAATCAGAGTGAAGATTGAACAACGCACCAATCTGCAAAGGGCCAAGATTATAAAGACTGCCCAGGTGCTCAGCACCTGGTTCTCCAGTGGAAGCTTGAGTCCAAAGGAGAACCCAGCAGTATGTCACACTGCTGTTTTGTTTAGTTTTTCTGGGTTGTCACATGATTTATCTTGAGTCCCTGCTTTCAGCTGTTAATTAATAAGCGAGTCAACCTATAAGAGGTTGCTGGTCTCATTTATTATACTGCTGCTCTAATGTCTGTAAAAACATTTTATGAGCATGTACATTGAAACACAAACAACCTCTCAGAATTCAAACTTTTTGCTCTCACTTTATTCTGCTGCCTGTTTTAGAATATTTAGGGGTTTTGTAACCAGTGTAAAGGACACCACCATCATTTAAAGTCAAACCGTTAGACCTGTGTTAATGGATTTATGGCTGGAGAAAATTGATGGGGTTGAAGACAGGTCCATTAATGACCATCAGAAATTGTAGCATTGGCTGGTGCAGGAAGCCAGGAAAAGTTTCAGTTGGAACTGTGAGGACTAGCTGGATTTCACAATCTGTGAAGCAGAGTTGCTCAAATGATGGCAAACATGAACAGAAAACCTGGAGAGAAGAACTGGGGACATGTTGGGAAAGGGAGTCTTGCAAGAGAAGAGTACCATCAGCTTCAAATTTGACATTGTCCAGAAAATACTGTGCAAAATGCTAGACCTGAGATCAGATTTATCTAAGATGGAAACAATGGAGAAGAAGATGAGTTGTTTATTTTGACAGGAATTGTACTGGAGAAGGTGAAGTGTGAGGGCAACTGAGGGGTCTAAAGTCACAGCCAAGGCCTCGATGTACTTTATGACATCTCCAGGGGATGGATTGTGACCTTGTGTCTTATATAATATGATGTCAGTATCTTACATATTTCAATTGTCACATTCAATTGTGTCATCACTGGTAGCAGAGGACAATGTTACTGAGTGATGGATTATGACATCAAGGGAGATGATTGTAGCATCACATCCCTCACTGCTATATAAGGTGCCAGCAGAGCCTGGGTTAGACTGGCTTGATCCTGGACTGCTGATGACGATGTTTGCAAGAGGTTGCATCCCGTGGTCCTCAGCTCTTCCCTAGGCTTCTGTAACACACAGACATGGATATGGAATGGTCATCAGAGTCCAGTAGCCAGGCAGGGACAGCTGCCAGTGGTCTGGCTAAAAATAGCCCCCATAACTCAATGGCTGTGGGTGGCCTCCTGCCTGAGGTCTGGGCAGGACTTTTTTGCCAGGAGCAGCATCTCTTGGACCCAGTGCAGGCCTGGCTCCACCAGCGTTTGGTGGGGATATACTGGGATCAGTGGTGGCTGATAGAGAGTGCAGAGAGCAGCATCCTACACAGCCTATGTGTTCATGGCCCTATTGCAGAGATCCTGATCCAGAAGCTGCAACATTTACTACAAGAGCATACAGGACCATTGGTCCACAGCATCATCTGTGTCATTGAGAGCTGGTGCAGTGAGAGGGCCAGGGGCCTGCTGCACTCCCTTGCTGCCAGGGATACAGGGGACAACCCTGGAGATACCTCTAGCTCCAGCAGCTCAAGCTGGAGCTTGGGTCCAGCTGGATGCTGCAATGGTCCCAGACGCCTCCCTTTTGTCCCCATCACCACAGAGCTGGTCCATCCCCAGGAAGAGTCAGGGCAGAAAGTGGTGACAGGTCCCTCTGCCCAGGGTTCCAGTCACAGCTTCTCCACTCCCAGTCAGGACCACTTTTCTGGGGGGTCACAGTGCCACCCAAAGAGGAAGGCTCACAGGCCCCTGGATGTTCCCCAGCCCAGGAAGAAGCCCCACCAGCAGGACAAAGAGGGCTGGGGAAAATCTTCACAAATGAAAAAATAAATGTCTCGTTCCCTGACACAGTCTCTGGGAATGTCTTTCTCCCCCTTGTCCTGATGCCTTTCTCTGATTTCACTCCAAACGCTCAGCCAAGAGCCTCAGGACTCTTGGCAGAAAATGGAAGAGCCTCTGAAAAAGCTCCAGGTGATGCTTCCAGAGGAGTCATGAATGAAGTTTGACTCAAACTTCATCAGAGAGAAGAAAACTCTGATAAAGCCTGACACAATTTCTGCCTAAGTGAAGGAAAAAGATACAGTTTGCTGATGTCAGAGGAAAGGTACAACCTGAAGGTACAACCAATTAGAGCTTTTGCAGTCAATGGGAGGAAAGAAATATTTGCACTGATGGAGAAACGAATGATATAGAAGGAGGGCAGGAAGAAAGGGAAAGGTGCATCAAACCAGGCATAGGAAGAGGAGATAATACAGAAGCATGGCTCATATGAACACTGATCATACACACAGATCCTCCAAGTGTCATTACAGGTGTCATTCCTTTTGTTGGAGAGAAGAAAGCATTAGTAAAGGCAGTTGAAGAGGAAAAGAAAAAGTAATACATATAGTACATCACCTTTTTGTTTCTGATGTTTCTTCAAACAAGAAGCTCAGTGGTTACCTTGAGAAATGCTCCTGAGCTGTCAGCAGCCACAGCTCAGCTCACAAGAGTGGGCTGGCAAAAGTGGGGTGGTAGAAGTTGCTCCCCAGGAGGAGGATGTGGAACTCAGCTGGCCAACAGGTGAGATGAGGGTCAAGAGCCAGGGAACAGCTCCAGAGGTATCCCTTGCTGTCCACCCAGGAAAAGCAAGGAGCAGGACCAGAGCTGAAAGAGCAGCACACTGCAAAGCACAGTTCTGCAATGTTATTGACCTGGGGCTCTCTGCTGCTGGCCCTTGTAGGAAACAACATCCTTGAGGGCAAGGGCATGAGTCCCCAGCTTCCAGCACGAGAATTCACACTTTAGAAATCCCATGACTTGCTGTAACAGATTGACTATTATTCACCAGTGTTCTTCATTTTTAGAAAACACAGTTTCCTCAGAAATACACCATCCAGAAGAAAAGGGGATTTTGTTGCACCACTGAAATATTCAGAAAAATTCCAGTAAGTCTTTCATTTTGAGTTGATAAGACTCAGTCTGGGTCTTTCAGCAATCCCTTAGTGTTAAACAGTGCGAGACAGCAGTGAAGGAGAACTAATGCTACCAAAAATCCTTGGAATGAGTCTGACAGAGGTACATACTCCTGTCAACCCGAAGTTAACAATGTGCTAAGTGGACAGTGCTTTTCAAACAAATTCAATTAAAATTTACATTTTGAGACCAACACACAGTGCCAGTGGTACCTAGGTGTTGAAATCCTTCAGAAACAAAGCAAGAAATACACTGGGCTCAAAGGGTCAATCAACAGAACTGAAATATGCTGTGGTTTTGCTACCATGCATGCTGCTCACAAAGAAGGCTTCACACATGCACTATCAGGTAAATCAGTCAAGATGACTAGCAAAACACTAAAAAAACAGAAAAAAAAAATTATTTGATGAATAATCATTTGATTACTTTGTCTTGTAGTAAAAAGAGAGATGAATTTGGGTTAAAGCAATGGATAGGACTCCAGAAATCTAGATTTAAGACTGTCTCCAGTGCAGAAATACAGTTTTAAAACTGGGTTTTCAGTCTCATCTGTGCATCTCAGTTCCTATCTATTTATCTTCAGAAAATGAAGAATGAGGCCATAATTGCATGAGTTATTCTGTTACTATGGTAATAGATGGCACAAAAGAGCCTACTGATAAATATTTAAAAAATCTGCAGCCACCTCCTTACCATCTTCACAATAAATCTTAACCCTCCCACCTCATATTGTTTTGCATTACTATTTTAAGGAAAGGTATGCATATTTCAAGTCTTGGGCTTTATATAAGGCAGTCCCATCATCCATGTATGTTCTGTACAAAATTGTAGGCACGCCATACTCAGAAACACAGCAATACATAAACATAGAAATCAGCCATAAACATGGAGCTTTTTTTTCTTTTAAGGAAGACAGAGAAATCCTTATTTCCAAAATCTAAATCAATTTGTTGTTAACTCTTGTAAATTCAAAAGAATTATTCAACAACATTTTACCAGGTGTGCAGGGAAGAAATAAGGACATTGAAGCACCTGAAGTACAAATTCCTTATTTTCCTTGGTTTATTTTACTTGGCTCTGTGCACTGAGGCTTGCAGAAGATAGTAATGAAACACCAATGTGTGACTCAGTTTCTGCCTCTAGCAAAAAGGAGCAGGCAACTCAGAAGGATTACAAGGATGCTGTGAGGTCATGCAGGGTTAAATTAGAAGGGCCAAAGATGAGTTAGAACTTAATCTGACCACTGCTATAAAGAAAACAAAAAAGTGTTTATGTCAATACATCAGCAACAAAGGGAGGGTGAAGGAAAATGCTTTGTTGGAGGTGGAGAGAAACAGAAATAAAGAATGAGGACCTGCCTTCATTGGCTCAGTCTTTAATAATGAGACCACTTGCTCCCAAGGTACTGAGCTGGAAGAGAGAGGCAGAAAGCATTATAAAAACCCCACAGTCCAAGAGGGAATTGTCAGTGAACTGCTATGAAACAGCCCCTCACGAATCCATGGAACTGGATGAGAAGGACCCAAGAGTACTTAGGGAACAGGTGGAACAAATCATTAGCACTGTTTAACATCTTCATTGATCACCTGGTGGAGGGAATCGAGTGCACCCTCACCAAGATTGCAGACAGCACTGGCCTGGGTGTGTGTGGATCTGCTGGAGGGAAGGAGGGCTCTGCAGAGGGTCTGAACTGTTGGATCTCCCCTTGGTCTCTCTGACCTGCCTCGGCTAGCTCGGGGTCAGAGAGATAGGGGATTTTTATCCAACATGGACAAAGGCAAAAGATTAGAGGCGGCTCTCCTTCCTGGGATGATCCAAGTTTATTGTCCTGAAGAGTTCCTGGGAGCAGAGAGAGAGCATGGGAAACGCGGGGTATTTTCAAGTCAACTCAGGGGCGGAGGAACCCCAGGTAACAGCCACTCAGGGCTGGCCAGGGGGAAAAGGGAGGGGTTAAGGGAAGGGGAGAACCACGCTACAAAGCGAGAGGGGAAACAGAACAAACCATCCTCAGTGCAACACAAAACCATAAATGTGCATTACAACATCTCCCCCTTTTTTGGTAAATAAGTTAGGAGAAAGGCATCGGTTTCATTCCGATTCAGAATATGGCAATATTGGATAAGGTTCATCACTGGGATGAGTGGGAGGTAGGTTTTTCTAAAAGGAAAAAGCAAATATTTTAAAGCATATTAAAAGTTGGTGTCCTTGCTAGAGGTAAACCAGATTCCAAGGAGATGTTTTCTTCTCGGCAGCGTCTTCTTTTTGAAGCAATTGAAACTTGCTTCTCATCCCCTTCTGCTGGAGCTGGATATTTGGGGACAAAAGGTTTCACACACTTCTGGGGAATCCACCAAGGGCCTGAGGGGGTGCATACACATGCATAACCACGCCCACAGGAAACAAGCTCATAGGGACCTTTGGTTTCCCAAGTTTCTGGGTCCCTAATCAAAACTGGTGGACGCTGGGACAATTTGAATTGACTACCACTGTTAAAGTGACGAATCACAGGTGGACTCATATTTTCAAAAGAATAATTCAGAAAATTGATAGCAAACATGGCTTTACAGAGCTTCTGCTGTGGAGACATCCACACAGTTGAACTGCTCTGTCTAGCCAGGACCTGTATGAGCATCTGGTGGGCACGCTTGATCACACCATGGCCTGTGGGGGAGTGGAGGATGCCAGTTTTATGTTCCACTCCCCGCTGCTGGACAAACTTGAGGAACACCTTGGATGCATATGCTGGGCCATTATCTGTTTTGATTTCCCTAGGGATCCCCAGCACTGAAAAGGCTTGCACTAGGTGTTGTGTGGCATGCACATACTTTTCTCCTGCGTGGCCAGAGGCGTAAACTGCACCTGAATATGTATCAATGTTTACATGTACATATTTGAGGCAACCAAAACTGGGAATATGTGTGATGTCTGTCTGCCACACTTCACAGCTGCCAAGGCCTCGGG
Organism: Cinclus cinclus; assembly: GCF_963662255.1. Classification (NCBI taxonomy): domain Eukaryota; kingdom Metazoa; phylum Chordata; class Aves; order Passeriformes; family Cinclidae; genus Cinclus; species Cinclus cinclus. Next base: position 20,952,236 of record NC_085084.1, on the reverse strand, counting down.
GGTTAACCCCTACACCCAGCGAAAGCATGGCCTGGAGCTGGCAGCTGGGACAGGAGGCCACAATGGCTCGAGCCTGACTCTGTGTTAGCTGGAACTGACAGATCAGATCTGGCACATTTTGATGGTACTGCTGGTGGCTCAGCTTTGCCTGTTGGAAAATGTCAGGGAGGCGTGCTTTCTCAGCTGGGGCAGCAAGGGAGTCTGCCTTATGATTCCCTTCTGCGATTTCGCCTGTCAGATCGGTGTGTGACCTTACACGAATCACATAGAACGGGTGTTCTCTATGCGAAACTAAATAGATTAGTCTGGAGAGCAACCTGAAGAGCTGCTCATTCTCAATGTCCTTGGGAACTGCCTGCTCTGCTCTGGATACCACCTCAGCTACATAGGCTGAGTTAGTTAACAAGTTAATTGGCTCCGAGGACTTCTCAAAGGCTATCACATCTGCAGCCAGTTCTGCTATCTGGGGTGACCCTTCCACAAACTCAACCTCAGCTTTCCACTTTTGAGTTAGTGGATTTCTCCAAGTCATCACTGACTTGTGGGATGCTCCAGACGCATCAGTGAACACTGTGATAGCTTTGAGTGGCCTACGGCTCCTCTTCTCACAAGGAATGAGGTGGAATTCCTCATTAAACAGCTTGTGAGGTGGGGTGTGGACTGATATTTGTCCACTGTAGTTATCCAGAGACAGCTGCAGGTTGGCACTGCTCTGCAGCAGGTGCTCAAACATTTCTTTGGTCAGTTTCTTGGGAGAGTTCTTCCCCTCCTTTGAAAGCTTGACCGGGAGGTGAATACATGCAAAGTCACAACCAGCCAGCTCACGAAGTCTTACTCTTGCCTTACAAATCAGCTGAGCTATCAGCTCCTGTGGCTTAGTGATGGTTCTGGGTTATGCATGTGAAAGGAAAATCCACTCGATGATTGAAAGTGAATCTTTCTGCCCTTTGGTCCACTGAAATATCAAACCGTGCAAGTGTGGCAGCTTTCCCAAGACAATAAATTTAAAGGGCAGCTCAGGGTGATACCGGTGAGCTTGCCTTGTGGCCAAAGTTTTTTCTGCTTTTTCTATGACTGTTTTTACCTCTAGGGTCAGTTCTCTGGGAGAATCCAGCTCTTTCTCCCCCTTCAATAAATTGAGGAGGGGGCCTAGGTTGTCATTGGTGAGGCCTAGCCAGGGCCTGACCCAGTTTAAAGACCACACAAGGAATGGAGATCTGCTAGGGTTTTTGGATTGTTATTAATTACCAATCTCTGTGGCACAATGGTCTGAGCAGTTATTTCCAAGCCCAGGTACCTCCAAGGTGGCATCCTTTGGACCTTGTCCTCCTGCAATTTAAATCCAGCAGGGGTTAAAACTTTAACCACTAGGTCAAGTGTGTCTTGGAGTTTGGTGTCATTGGGGGCACACACAAGTACATCTTCCATATAGTGTAGGATAATGGCCTCCCCCTTTTCAGAACTCACTGGGGAAAATAATGAGGCTACGTACCACTGGCAGATGGAGGGACTGCACTTCATTCCCTGGGGAAGAACTTTCCAGTGGTATGTCTTCACTGGGGCTTATCGATTGGTGGTGGGGACCAAAAAGGCAAACCGCGGGGCATCCTTTGGGTGGAGGGGAATTTGGAAGAAACAGTTCTTGATGTCCAGGACAGCCAATTGCCAATTTTGGGGAAGAATTGTTGGAGAAGGCATCCCAGGTTGCAGTGACCCCATGTCCCCAGTTACTTTATTTATCTCCCGGGGATCACGGAGAAGCTGCCACTTAACTTTCCCTGGTTTCTTTATCACAAAGACTGGGGAATTCCAAGGGCTAGTTGTTTCTTCTATGTGGCCCTTTGCCAATTGTTCCTCTACAAGCTCTTCAAGCGCCTTAAGCTTTTCTTTGCTAAGCGGCCACTGGTTTACCCAAACTGGAGTGTCATTTAACCATGTTAACTTTTGGGTAGGGTGCTCTACAGTGGCTGCCATTAAAAATCCTGGGGAGTTTTAGGGATAACTAATTTGACCCCCTATTGGGACATGGTGTCTCTCCCCCATAGAGGGCATTTATAGTCTGCAACAAATGGATGGACACTGGCCAATTTTCCGTCTGGTCCCTCAATCTGCATAATGTTTTTGAGACTTTTGCCGATTTCATCCCTCCTATACCCTGGATTTTGCCTGCCAGGGGTTGCAGGTCTCAATGTGATGGCCACATCCTTTCGGGTATGATTGTCACATCTGCCCCTGTGTCAAGCACCCCTTCCACATGGAGATGGTCAGATCCATGGGTCAGGTTGCATGCCATAGAGGGTTTGTCCTCACCCACTACTTCTGCCCAGTAGACTTCAGGTGATTTTCCATCTACTGGGATCTCTGCTGGAATAGGAATTTCCTGGGCAATGATTTGCCCTTCATCCAGATAAAGTGGTGTTTGGGGACATCTTGCCAGGAGAATGAGGCTACTTATGTTTCCCTTGATGGTCATGGGAGCTATCTCAATTTCCAGGGGTGTGTATGCTGTGTCCCCAGTAACAAAATACTCACTGTCCAGTTCCCTGTGGTTTAACGTCACGTCCTGTAAGTTGTCTGGCAGGTCCACTGCAATGACTGTCCAGTCAGTAGACCTGAAATCAAAACCTTTGGTAGTTATAAGCGTAAAACGGCCTTGAGGCTGCTTAGCCTTTTTAAACAAACATTCATTTTGCATCCCCACACCCTGTTTCCCTTCCTCCCCCTTTTCAGTCAAGAGAGAGGCTTCTGCTAGTGTGGAATCCACTGCATTTATATCTTTGCGTGCAGTTACATCAGTTGCCTGTACGTGCTTTAAATTTAGTTTTTTTGTTGGTTGAGTTTGTTTTGCTGTTGGCTTTGTGGACCGTCTCTGACGAAGTGTCCTGGGTTTCTGCAATAGAAGCAGATGATGTGCTGAAGCTGCTCTGGTGTCATGGGCTACTTCTTTACTCCTGATGCTACGGCTTCTGCAGTTCTTGGGTTTGGCAATCCAAGCTTTCTTTCTGGTCCACTGAACAGCTCAGCATTCCTGGTGCATGCCTCTATAATCTCTGGTAAAAGTAGGTGGTGGCATTGGAGGCAGTCCCAGGATCACCCTGTGACAGGCCTCATTAGTATTTCTCTGGGCCAACTCCTTAATGAGCTCCTCTTGTGCTAAGGGATTCTGCACTTGTCTTTGGATCTGTTCTCGAAGGTGATCAACAAACTGTAAAAAGGACTCAGAAGCAAACTGTTTAACATTAGTGTAACTACCTGTGGTCTCTGAAGTAGGCAGCTGGTTAAAAACCTTTTCTGCTACTTCACAGATTTTTGTTAGAATACATTTTGTTAGTACTCTGACTTGATCATCAGGGTTATACCACTCCCCTTCCCCACATAAATGTTCTAAAGTTATGGGACTTCCATCTGTGTCTACTGTGTTTTGGCTATCTTGTAGCAGTTCCTTTAGCAGTCCCTTCAGAGATGTCTTCCAAATGTTCTCCCACATATCAGAATCTGAGGGGCTCAGGAGACACTTGAAAAGATCTTGAAGATCAGCTGGAACTAATTCATTGGATGTTAGGGTAGTTTTTAACATCCCTTTAAAGATTCCACTATTACAGCCAAATTCTTTTTGAATTTTGCCAAGTTCCCTAAAAGTTTGATATGAAAAATTTTGGAATTGTCTAATTTAATTTCTCCTTCCTGTATATATAACAAGAGCAACTGATGGTATGTTTTTTTGTTCCAGGTTCTGATCCCCGGGTTCCTGATTCCCAGGTTTTCCCCCCACCCCCCCACCCCCGTGAGGGCTGGGAGGTGGGACACGACCCCCGCTGCCCCCCCTTAGGCAGCCGGGAGCAGGGCCACCCCTTCCCCCGCAGGGGCCGGCAGGGTGGACATGGCCAGTGCCGGAACCCCCGGGGCGGCCTGGAGTAAGGCTACTCCCTGCCCCACGGCGGCAATCCAGGGAAGAGAGGATTCCCTACCTTGGGGAACCGGGAAGGGCTTCACCCCACCCCGCATGGGAGCCGGGGGGTGGGAACCCCCCTCGCCCGTCCCCACACTCGCGGCAGCTCAGAGGAGGACCCGTTCCCACCCCACCCCCGTAGGGTACCAGGAGCTGCTGGCCATCCCCCCCAACACCGGACCCGGGAGGCTGCCAACCCCCGCCTGCCGCGTGGACCGGGAATGGGTTTATTTCTCTCGCTTGGGAATCTGGAGGGACAATTCTTCCCGCTCCGCAGGGTGTGTGAGAGGGGATGGTTCCACCCCGCTCCCCACGGCAGCTCGGAGGGAGCTCCCTCCCTCTTCCCCACCCTGGGGAAGCACAGGAAACTTGAGTAGGGGAGGGGCCGGAGCCACCCGGGTGGGAAGGGGGACGGTGGGAACCGGGATTGCAACACCTGGGGGCGGGGCAGCAGGGTGACGTCATTCCAGGCAGGTACCTGGAGGAGGGAGGGGGCGGGTCTGAGGGATGGAAAGGGTTATGGGAGGAAGAAGTGTTAGGGGCAGGTACAAGCAGGAAATAGGAATTTTGGGAAGAAGGAAGGTAACCTGAGGGATTAAACCCATGGCCGCCGCCATGGTGGACTCCCACCTGGTGTTCAGAGACCCTCAGGGGATTGGGCACGTGGCCTGGATACTGTTCTGGGAAACTACGGCTATGCCAGGCTTCCTGAACATCTTGGGGAGACTCATGTGTCCTTTTCAATTCAGGGGCAGAGGGGGAGAGAGGAGAATGGATAGGGAAAGTCAGAGGGGTTTCCTGTAGCTGTCTTTTCAGTTCTCTCTTAATCAATTCTTTGCAAACTTTTAGGAATATTGGGAGGAACTGAGAAAGTGTTTCCTCTCCATTTTCTATTTTTGATGTTAAAAGATCCCCAATTTCGTCCCATGAGGAGCTTGAATTTACATTCTGCAGGGTAAACTGAGGGAACTGAATAGATAGCCAACACACAAAATGCTTCAAACATCTTTCAGAAGTTCTAACATTCCCACTATGTAAAATTTCCCAAATCTGGGAATATAAACTCCACTGTGCGGTAGACAATTTAGAGCCCATATTGTTAAATGTAAACTACGCAAACAATCTACCTTTTCTTGCAGTCAGAAAAACTGGAAAACAGGCAGCTGTTCCCCCCTAACCCCGGGTTAGAAGGGGCCCCGCGCAGGCTCTGCTGCCCCACACGTGGACCGGTCAACCCCCCCGCTCTGCCACAGCACCGGCTGCACCACCCCATCACTGGGGTCCTTTTGGGGTCCCTGCCTGCTGCAAGGGTCACTCACCCCTTCCTGGAGGCTTGGGTCATCCAAACTGCTGCAAAGAAAAGTCCTTTTTCCCAATCTGTTTGGCTCAAAAACAAGCTACCAGTTTGTCCCTTTCTAGCAGAATATTGCGCAGAAAGCAATTTCGAGCTAGAAAGGAGCTGAGCAATCCAAAAGGTTTAATGAATCTTTAGATAGGACTGCAGCCAGAGTATGAGGTTCTCAAACTTTTTGTGAGAAAGCCTTCACGTTGGGCGCCAACTTGTCAGATCTCCCCTTGGTCTCTCTGACCTGCCTCAGCTAGCTCAGGGTCAGAGAGATAGGGGATTTTTATCCGACATGGACAAAGGCAAAAGATTAGAGGTGGCTCTCCTTCGTGGGATGATCCAAGTTTATTGTCCTGAAGAGTTCCAGGGAACAGAGAGAGAGAGAGCATGGGAAATGCGGGGTATTTTCAATTCAACTCAGGGGTGGAGGAACCCCGGGTAACAGCCACTCAGGGCTGGCCAGGGGGAAAAGGGAGGGGTTAAGGGAAGGGGAGAACCATGCTACAAAGCGAGAGAGGAAACAGAACAAACCATCCTCAGTGCAACACAAAACCATAAATGTGCATTACAACACTGAACAGGCTGGATCCATGGGATGAGGCCAATGGGGGGAGGGACAGCCAGGGGAAGGCTGTGTTCCTTCCTTGGGTGACAGCAACCCCTGCAGCTCCAGGCTGGGGGAAAAGTGGCTGGAAAGCTGGGAAAGGCCCTGGGAGTGCTGGTCACAGCAGCGGGACATGAGCTCAGGTGTGCCCAGGTGGCCAAGAAGGCCAATGTCTCCTGGGCTGCCCCAGGCATGGAGTGGCACCAGCAGCAGGGCAGCGACCATCCCTGTTCTGGCCCTGCTGAAGCCACACCTCAAGTGTTGTGTCCAGCTCCGCATCCCTCACAACCAGAAGGACATTGAGGGGCTGGAGAATGTCCAGAGAAGAGAGCAGAGCTGAGGAAGGACCTGGAGCACACGGACTGAGGGAGCTGGGGGAGCTGAGACTCAGGTGGAACCTCCTCACTCTCCACAACTCTCTGACAGGAAGGCACAGCTAGGGGACACATGGACTCTGTTCTCCAGGAACAGGGGTGTTGGGGGTTGGTTCTTTCCCTTTTCCCTCTGTGGAATTTTCCCCATTGTCATGTTAAGATACCTGTTGACTGGGCCCTGGTGACAAGGGGGGAGGGGAGGGATGAGGGTAATTCCCCGCGAGATTCAAACAGCCAGAAGAGGAAGCGGAAGACTGGGCCTCGGCCCATTTCCCCTGCGGAGTTCGGATGAGGACAATGGCCACCTCAGCCCCATTCCTGCCATCTCAGCGCTGGGAGCCATCCTCACTGCTGCAGGACCCTGCCCTGCTGCCTTCTCGCTGTAACCTGCCATCTTCCACCACTCTGCTGAGCACTAGGACCCACACCGTGAGCGGAGGGCTCTCTCCATCTCTCTCTCCCCCTGGGACAGCGCTGCCATCACCCCCAGCTCTCCTGCAGCTCTGCAGGACCTGCCTGCCCCCCAGCGCTGGGAAGTGCAGCTCAGGGAAAAGGTGCCTGCAGCCAGAAAGGACTGGGACTAAGTTACTGTTCTGCTTGGTGCTAATTTCATAGCTGTTGTTGTTCTTGTTTGTCTTGTTAGATATACTAGTAAAGAACTGTTATTCCTACCCCCATATCTTTGCCTGGGAGCTCCCTTAATTTCAAAATTATAATAATCAGAAGAAAGGAAGGATCACATTTTTCAGTCCAAAGGGAAGCTTCTGCTTTCATTAGCAAACACCTGTCTTTCAAACCAGGACAGATTTTGGCGCCCAATGTGAGGCCCGAGGGCATTGAGAGGAAAGGGTGAAAAAGGAATAACAGTTCTTGAGTTACCTCAGTTTTGTGTTAGGTGGCATCATGTTGTCCAGCTTACCGTGGTTTGGGCTCCATGTGGCCACAGCTTTATCTCTCCCATTTGCAATCCCTTACTTGAACATGGGTCCTATAACTCAGGCTGCTGTAACTATTATCCAGTTCATTCTGTGGGCTGATAACATGAGAAATTCATGGATTTTTAACTTCCTCTGGAAGGTGGGCACATGGATTCGGAGCTATCACACTCTAACTGTATGTTTTTGGGGCTACTTTAATAATGATACATACTGTGAGGATATGACACCAGGGAAAATTTTGTCCCAACCCCTTACACAGTTTTTTGGGTCTGCTCCACCAGCTTTTGAGGGGTTCAAATCTCTTCTAAGTAGTAATGATATCATACAGTGGCTGACATTGCTAATAGGCCTTGTAAACCTGTTCTATTTAACATTTGGAGATGAGGAAAGATTGACTTGGATGACAACCCTGATATGTCCCCCAAGAACTAGGGATTCTGCCCCAGAGCCTGGCCCTGATCCTACCCCAGGGACTAAGGATTCTGCCCCAGAGCCTGACCCTGCCGCAGAGGTTAAGGATTCTGCCCCAGAGCCTGACTCTGCCCCAGAGCTCACCTCAGAAAGGAACCATCCAGAGTGGGTGGGGTTTCTAGTGAAGGAGATGACCCAGATGCTGAAGGAGTACCTTTCCCCAGCTCTTGAGAAACTCTCCCCCTGCCTTAAAGAGGGAGAACCTGATGGTGCAGCAGTGGAACCCACAGTTGTTACATCTCGCCAGGTTCCAGATGAACTGCAAGGGAACTCACAACCAGCAGCAGTTGCCTCCCTGGAAACTAGAAAGTCTAGGGTGAAAACAAAGCACCTAGATAAAAAGGATCAGAAAGCAGGGCCCTCACAACCAGCAGGGGAGCCAGAGGTTGAGATCGTCACAGAGACCCTGTCATACGAAAGTCTCCGTAATCAGCGTAAAGACGTTGTACGAAGGGTCCGTGAGGCTTTTACAACGTGGTTACTGCAAGTCTGGGAGCTTATGGGTACAGGTGTGCAGCTGGATGGTACTGAGGCAAGGAATTTGGGACCCTTGACCCAGGACACAGGTGTGGATAACGTATTCGTAAGGGAACCAGGCCCCCTTTCCCTCTGGGAGCGGCTTTTAATGACTGTAAGAGAGAGGTTTGTCCATAGAGAGAGAATGTAGGAGCACCACCATAGAATGCGCTGGAAGACCGCTGAGGAGGGGATCCAACAGCTGAGAGAAGTGGCAGTACCGGAGATACTCTTTGGGAGGGGTGGACAACATGACAATGACCCCGACAAGGCCAGGTGCACAGGGCAGATGTTGTGGAATCTGGCACACCTGGGGCCATCTCAATACACCACATTCATTGCAGCCATTAATGCTGACACCAACCACGAGACAGTGGGTTCTGTTGCCGATAAGCTCAGAAATTTTGAGAGTATAATGAATGGCCCCATGCAGGCTCAGGTCTCTGCCGTGATTAGGGAACTCAGAGAGGAGTTTAAGGAGGAGATAAGAGGGGTGAGGGAGGAGATGAGGAAGGTCAGTGCAGCACCAGTGCGAGTCACAGATCCCAGAGTTAGAGCCCAACGTCCCCCAGCTAGGGAGAGAGGATACACCCCACGAGCTGACCTGTGGTTCTTTCTGCGTGACCATGGGGAAGACATGAGGAGGTGGGATGGGAAACCCACTTCTGCCCTGGCAGCGCGGGTGCGTCAACTCAAGGAGGGAAACACTAACCAAAGGAGCTCCACTAAAGTGAAGGTAGCCTCAACTTCCCACAACCAAGATGCAGGGTATTACAAAAGGGAGGATGATTTGTCAGATCCCCGTGAGGGAACCTCCAACATGTATGCCCAGGAAGGAAATAATAACCAGTGCTAGAGGGGCCCTGCCTCTAGCCAGGGAGAGGCACGGGAAAACTGGGTCTTTTGGACGGTGTGGATCCCATGGCCTGGCACATCAGAGCCACAAAAACATAGGGCATTAGTTGACACTGGTTCACAGGTCACCCTAATACCATCAGAACATGTGGGGGAAGAGCCTGTTTCTATTGCTGGGGTGACAGGGGGATCACAGGAATTGACTTTGCTGGAGGCTGAGGTGAGCCTGACTGGGAAGGAGTGGCAGAAGCATCCAATTGTGACTGGCCCAGAGGCACCGTGTATTCTAGGCACAGACTTCCTGAGAAATGGCTATTATAAAGACCCAAAGGGACTCAGGTGGGCTTTTGGAATAGCTGCTGCAGAGGCAGAAGGCATTAAGTAATTGAACACCTTGCTTGGACTGTCAGGGAACCCATCTGTAGTGGGACTCCTGGAGGTGAAGGAGCAGCAAGTGCCAATTGCCACCTCGACAGTGCACCACAGGCAGTACAGGACAAATCGAGATGCCATGATGCCCATCCAAAAGATGATGCATGAGCTGGAGGGCCAAGGGGTGGTCAGCAAAACCCACTCACACTTCAACAGCCCCATCTGGCCTGTGCGTAAGTCTGACGGATTATGGAGATTGACTGTGGACTATCGTGCATTGAATGAAGTGACTCCACCACTGAGCGCTGCCGTGCTGGACATGCTGGAACTCCAGTAGGAGCTGGAGTCCAAGGCAGCAAAGTGGTACGCCACCATTGACATTGCCAATGCATTTTTCTCCATTCCTCTGGCAGCAGAGTGCAGGCCTCAGTTTGCTTTCACCTGGAGGGGTGTGCAGTAAACCTGGAACCGACTGCCCCAGGGGTGGAAACACAGCCCCACCATCTGCCATGGACTGATCCAGGCTACACTGGAAAAGGCTGAAGCTCCAGAACATCTTAATACATTGATGACATCATTGTGTGGGGGAACACGGCAATGGAAGTATTTGAGAAAGGAAAGAAGATCATCTAGATTCTGCTGGGAGCCAGTTTCGCCATCAAGAGGAGCAAAGTCAAAGGTCCTGCCTGAGATCCAGTTCCTGAGAGTAAAGTGGCAAGACGGGCAGCGCCAAATCCCCACTGAGGTCATCAATAAGATCACCGCGATGTCTCCACCAACCAACAAGAAGGAAACACAAGCTTTCCTAGGTGCCATAGGCTTTTGGAGAATGCACATTCCTGAGTACAGCCAGATCGTGAGCCCTCTCTACCTGGTCACCCAGAAGAAGAACGAATTCCACTGGGGCCCTGAGCAGCAGCAAGCCTTTGCCCAGATCAAGCAGGAGATCACTCATGCTGTAGCCCTCGGCCCAGTCAGGACGGGACCAGAGGTGAAGAATGTGCTCTACTCTGCAGCCGGGAACAAGGGCTTGTCCTGGAGCCTTTGGCAGAAGGTACCTGGTGAGACCCGAGGCCGACCTCTGAGATTCTTGAGCCGAAGTTACAGAGGGTCTGAAGCCAACTACACCCCAACAGGGAAGGAGATCTTGGCTGCTTATGAAGGAGTTCAAGCTGCCTCAGAAGTGATTGGCACAGAAGCACAGCTCCTCCTGGCACCCCGACTACCAGTGCTGGGGTGGATGTTTAAAGGGAAGGTCCCCTCTACCCACCACGCCACCGATGCCACATGGAGCAAGTAGATTGCCCTCATCACACAGCACACTCATATCAGAAACCCAAATCGCCCTGGGATTTTGGAAATAATTAAAAACTGGCCAGAAGGTGAAAATTTTGGTCTTGCTGATGAAGAGGAGCAAGAACAAGTGACCCGGGCTGATGAAGCCCCGCCATACAACCAACTGCCAGTAGATGAAACTTGCTACGCTCTTTTCACTGACGGTTCCTGTCGCATCATGGGGATGAACCGGAAGTGGAAAGCAGCCGTATGGAGCCCCACACGACAGGTTGCACAAGCTACTGAAGGAGAAGGTGGATCAAGTCAACTTGCTGAACTCAAAGCCATTCAGCTGGCCCTGGACATTGCTGAAAGAGAGAAGTGGCCAAAGATCTACCTTTACACTGATTCATGGATGGTAGCCAATGCTCTGTGGGGCTGGCTGGAAAGATGGAAAAAAGCTAACTGGCAAGGTAGGGGAAAACCAATCTGGGCTGCTGATGAGTGGAAAGACCTTGCCAGTCGGGTAGAGAAGCTACCCGTAAAGGTCCGTCATGTAGATGCCCACGTCCCCAAGAGTCGGGCTAATGAGGAGCACCAACACAATGAGCAGGTAGATCAGGCTGCAAGGATAGAGGTGTCACAGATAGACTTAGACTGGCAACACAAGGGAGAGTTGTTCCTGGCTTGATGGGCCCACGATGCCTCAGGTCACCAAGGCAGAGATGCTACCTATAAGTGGGCACGAGACCGAGGGGTGGATCTCACCATGGACAGTATTTCCCAGGTTATCCATGACTGTGAGACATGTGCTGCCATCAAGCAAGCCAAGCGAGTGAAGCCCCTCTGGTATGGGGGGCGGTGGTCCAAATATAAGTATGGGGAGGCCTGGCAGATTGACTACATCACACTGCCTCAGACACGCCAAGGCAAGCGCTATGTGCTGACCATGGCGGAAGCCACCACTGGATGGTTGGAGACCTACCCTGTGCCTCATGCCACTGCCCACAACACCATCCTGGGCCTGGAAAAGCAAGTCCTTTGGAGACATGGTACCCCTGAGAGAATTGAGTCAGACAATGGGACTCATTTCAAGAACAGCCTCATAAGCACCTGGGCCAGAGAACATGGCATCGAGTGGGTGTACCATATTCTTTACCATGCACCAGCGGCTGGGAAAGTGAAATAGTGAAATGGGCTGCTTAAAACCACCTTGAAGGCACTGGGTGGGGGGACTTTCAAAAACTGGGAGATTAATCTACCAAAGGCCACATGGTTAGTGAACACCCGAGGTTCCACTAATCGAGCAGGCCCTGCCCAGTCTGAGCCCTTGAGAACACCAGATGGGGACAAGGTTCCAGTGGTGCATATGAGAGGTATGCTAGGAAAAACTGTTTGGGTGAACTCTGCCTCCAGCAAAGACAATCCAATTCGGGGGGGGTGGTTTTCGCTCAAGGGCCAGGTTGTACCTGGTGGATCATGCAAAGGGATGGAAAGACCAGATGCATACCCCAAGGAGACCTTGTTTTAGGGTGAACTACCTACAATACTGTGCCTGTATCTGTAACTGTATGGATGTCTATAATCTGAAGATTTTAATTTGATTTTGCATGATGGTATGGGAAAATTCGGGGTGGATAATGTTGGGGGTTGGTTCTTTCCCTTTTCCCTGTGTGGAATTTTCCCCATTGTCATGCTAAGATACCTGTTGACTGGGCCCTGGTGACAAGGGGGAGGGGAGGGATGTGGGAAACCCCACGAGATTCAAACAGCCAGAAGAGGAAGCGGAAGATTGAGCCTCAGCCCACTTCCCCTGCGGAGTTCGGACGAGAAGGACGATGGCCACCTCAGCCCCATTCCTGCCATTTCAGCGCCGGGAACTATCCTCACTGCTGTCAGACCCTGCCCTGCTGCCTTCTCGCTGTAACCTGCCATCTTCCACCACTCTGCTGAGCATCGGAACCCACACCGTGAGCGGAGGGCTCTCTCTCCATCTCTCTCTCCCCCTGGGACAGCGCTGCCATCACCCCCAGCCCTCCTGCAGCTCTGCGGGACCTGCCTGCCCCCCAGCGCTGGGAAGTGCAGCTCAGGGAAAAGATGCCTGCAGCCAGAAAGGACTGGGACTGAGTTACTGTTCTGCTTGGTGCTAATTTCATAGCTGTTGTTGTTCTTGTTTGTCTTGTTAGTTATACTAGTAAAGAACTGTTATTCCTACCCCCATATCTTTGCCTGGGAGCTCCCTTAATTTCAAAATCATAATAATCGGAAGGAAGGAAGGATCACATTTTTCAGTCCAAAGGGAAGCTTCTGCTTTCCTTAGCAAACACCTGTCTTTCAAACCAGGACAAGGGGACATGTGGACAAGAGGAAACAGCCTCAAGTTTTTCCACTGGAGGTTTAGATCAGATATTAGGAAAACTTTTTCCACAGCAGGGGATGCGAAGCGTTGGAACTGACTGCCCAGGTAAATGGTTCAGTTATAAGATGTGTGGATATGGCACCTGAGAACAGGATTTATGGCCAATGTGAAGTTATGGTGCTGGGTTGATGATTGAACTTAATGACCTCACATGTATTTTCCAACCTTGATGACTCTGTGAGTCTATTAATTACTAGTTTTTTAATGAATTACCCCCTTTGAGAATGTTGAGTACTGATCAGGAAAAAAAACCCAAAAACAAACAAAAAAACCCCACTCTTCCCTGATAACTACAGAATCAATAGCATGAAAAATATACAGGTTGAGGTGGATCTTTTTCCAAATTGTTTGCTTTGTTGTTGTTTTTTCCCCAGGTCTCTTGGTGTTGAGGGAGAATGTCACACTTAGCTTTATCTTGTCACACATGTTTTCCCCACAAGCATGCTTGCTCCAGAAGCTCATACCAGAAACAACTATGGCCTTGTAAGAGTGCTGAGCTGCTTAGTTAAACAAGCAGAAATTAAACTGAGTGCAAATCACCAGGCATAGAGCCTACCTAAATTAAGGAATCAAAATACGTATAAGATAATCACAGAGGTTTCTAGATGAGCAAAGGCAAAGGAAGGTATAAGAAAATAATTTATGCTTTCTATGCATATTTCAGAACAAAGAAGGATTTATAATAACCTTGAAACTGGCCAATTGACACTGCCTTTACATTGAAAAAATGTATTTGTCTGAATATTTCTCATATGGCAGAGGAATGCCAGTAGATACAAAGTTGGAATACATTATAAATAGTCTTAATAAGACTGAATTAAAATCTTCTGTACCAATGCCAGGAAAAGCAGTGGGAAACAATGTGAGGCTTTTATGCAATATTCTTGTCACAATCAAAAGAAGGAAGTGTGATCCAGTGGGATTTATCCCTAATATAAGGCATCTAAGGACACTGCTAGATAATCTGGTAGCTGACAAATCACAAATAATAATGTTGTGTGCATGTTTCTCACCATGACTGCAAGGTGATAGTGATAACATGAGCCCAGGCTGGGGGAAGGAATTGAACCAATAAATCTCTCCATGAGATTTAAAAAGAGAGAATACTGTTCACTTTAAAGACTGCAAGTTACTATGCAGAGGGAAAATTTTCACTGGAAGATGCTGATTTTATATTTTCTCATACTCTGACTTGACAATGAAAGCAAAAATCCATGACAAAAATGATGCAATCTAGAAAACTACTGCATACATTCAGGGATTTTTCAACACGCATTCTAAAATGATGACTAGAAGAAAAGCAAAAAAATATAATTATAAAGAAAGAATTGTCTTGAAGATGATGGCTTTCTGCTGAGACCTCGGAGGTGTCATAGCTCAGGCTAGTTCACACTTTTAATGTTTACAAAATTATTTAAATATGTCAGTTATTATGTTTGCAAAGGATGATAGGGGAAACTGTAAAGCTGAGAGAAACCATTCTCAGATGAATTTCATGTGTGGAACCAAAGAACTTCTGGCTTTCTTAAAATAAAGAAAATGAGAAGAAAAAAAGAGACGAGAAAAATTATCAGATATTAAGTTATACAGCTTGCATTTTTGCCCTTGAAAACCTCAACTCATGTAGTTAGTCCATGGTTATTTCCACCTGAAAATGCCTCTAAGGTGTGTATTCCTTTACATGCACACATAGATATCCAGTGGTTATTTACCTCCCAGGAACCAATGAATCTGATATCTAAATCCTTAGGGGTTGCTTTCCAAAAGTGGGAACCCTGTCTCTTCCCACAGGGAAGTTCTGCTTTCTGCCAATTATCAACACATCTGGAAATCAGGCCCTTGATTTTAAAATGAACAAACAATGGGTTAAAATCCTTACCAGGCACTGGCTACAGCTACTTACATGTTTCACATTGGAGGTTTTCATCTGTGCAAGCAAATCCAGCACAGTAGCATAAGCCTCAGCATTACAGGAGTTCTCAGCTGGGAGTCAGATCCTCAGCTGGGTCTGGCAAAGACCAGAGTGGAGGGGCTGTGGGAAAGACTGGAGAACACAGCTGAGCGTCTCTGGAACCATGCTCCCCAGGCAGAGCCAGCACAGTGAGGCTTGGCGAATGGAGCATGAGTGCCATGGGGCATCAGCCCCATCCCCTCTTCCTCCGTTTCCCTGGGGATGTCCACAGGGGATGGGATGGGGCTAAGCCAGCTGCAATCACTGGCGTTGTGACCCAGCTCTGCCACTCATCTGCCTGCACAGGCGTGAACTTCTCTGTCTTTTCAGGAGGCCATTTTGAGGCAGCCCCAGGGCCCCCCTCCTTCTCCTCCTCCTCCTCCATTACTCAGGCCTGCCTGGGAACACTGGAGGGCCCTTCTGCCATCCTGGCCTTGAGGGCTCTGAACATAGGGGCAGGAGGTATCTATGGAAAACATAAGGGCATCAGGGAGCAGGGTGAGTACACGAGGAATCCTCACTGTGTCCTGAGCTGTTTCATTATGTCCCTGTCCTGTCACATCCTTCAGGCACTGTGGGTGTTGCTACCACCACCCATTTCTGTTGGTTCCAATTCTCAGCATTCCCACTGACAGCATGAAGTCATAACCCTGAAGAGTAGCCAAATTGCCTTTGTTTTTATTCACCTTCCTTAAAGCTACCTGTTTGCTGTTGTTCATTTTGGATAGCAATGGAAGAATAGTTCCTGAAAGTATAAAATGCATCCTTTTGCCACCTTTGACTGTCTGTTCTCCCCATGCTGTGAAACTTCCCCTTTGGTTCAATACCAAAACTGTTATCGGAATAACCTGTGCAGAGGGAAAAGAACAAATGCAAAAAGCTTTAATTATTTTTCACCCTTTAGCAAGACAAAGAAATACATATACATATACATATACATATACATATACATATACATATACATGTACATGTACATGTACATGTACATGTACATATACATATACATCTCTCTCTATATAAATATTTTTTTTAACATACAGGAGAAACTTCTCATATTATTAGCCATCAGCTATATATACTCCTGTTTGGTATTTTTTTCCTTTCTTTACAGCCTTTTTTATGATAAAAGTTGCATTTGTTTAGATCTAGTAGTTAGACTTGTATAGGGAACATGTGTAGGAAAGTGCTTTATAGGAAGCATTAAAAATTATAATGCTGTTACAGTCCCAACTAGGAGCATGCCCGTCTGTCTTAGCAAGTTCAAAGGACAAAAGGCACTACATTTCCAATGGTAATGAAAGAAATAACAAAGAAGATTGAAGTAGAAAGAAATGAAGAAGAAAGCTTTAAAAAATCAAGAACATGTCACATGAAACTATAATTTCGAATGTAAACATCAAATAAATGGGAAATTGATCACTAAACCAATCTTCTGTTGTTATAACTATTCCAAAACACAGTAATATTTTTCAGATAAATATAGTGGAATTAATATATTTATTAATGGAGATATTTTATGTGTTCCCTGGAGAGACATCAAATGGGTAATGTTATATCAAAAGCAGTTAGTGGTGATTTCAGTCCTAAAGGAAAATGTTGCTCCCTTGTAAACAGCCTGTGCATGCAAGATGTTTCTATGTTTAGATTATTGAAAAGATAATATCAGAACCACGCTGTGTGAACCACAGAGTTTTCAGAATGGAACAAAAGTATGTTTGGAAATCAAACCCCAAGGCAGGATGGAATATCCTTAGTTTGCTGCAGTAGTGATGCGACCTCTCCAGGTGGACACATACCTGTGTTGGGCTCCCATTGAAAAACCAGCTTTGCTTCACACAACAAAGAACACAAATCCAAACTTTTCCAAAGAGACAGAAAGGTAAAATCCCTGGCAGGTGCATGCCTGGATTGGATGTATAGAAACACAGACTTTTATTTTTAGTTTTAAGAGAGAAAGCCCTGTTGTTTTTTTTTTTTTCTCCTTCACAAGAGTCTTTTTCAAAAATTTGCAGTTTCGCTATCCTGAATACTGACAACAGGTGCTTTATTTATTTTTTTTTTTTTGCTTTCTTTTTACTTTGGTTTAGAATATTTTCAGGTTTCCCCAATGAAGACATTCTTCACTGAAGGACATATAATGAGATGAAGTTTCAAGTCTGAGATGTCCACAACCCCAGAATTTCCGTTGACACGAGCTGAAAAATACAGATGGCCAAGCTGATATTCCTGGACATGAACAGGGAGATGTATCTTGCAGGAGGGCACACCTGAACCCCAGGAGCCCTGCAGAATTTGTCTGCCTCTCTCTGTTTATGTGTCCCTGATAAACACACAGGCTCACAGCCATCCATCTGGATGAGGAATAGTCCATAACATTTCAAGACCAAGAACAGTATTCCACAATCACTTCTGAGCTACCTCAGGCAGTGACTAAACTACCTGTGACAGCAGCCAGAACAAGATGTGATTATTACTGAAAACTCCCCTGAAAAATCCCACTTTGCCACAGCCCTCACCACAACATTTCACCTTCAGTCCGGAACCTTCAGTTCTCCTGGAGCTATTCAGGCAACAAATGCCACTCCCCCTGGCAGAGTCACAGCCAACCTGAATGGGCACACATGAAGAGAATTTCTTCCACTTGAGCTCCCTGGGCTCTTCAATGTCCCTGACACGCTTCCACTAGCTCAGCTCACTTGAGGGAGGATAACGATCCTGGCAGACCTGAGCAGCATGTCCAGCAGACAGGGGGACTCAAACCAAGGCATCCCAGCTTCAGGTTTAATGTTGATGACTTGTGCAGTCATCACACAAAACACTTCATGGAGATATTCAGCTGAGACTGGGGAATGTACAGTGACATTTGAGTCAGGGGGGAGCAGCACTACAACAACCTGACGTGGTGTTTGAAGACAAAACAAACCCAAGTGAGGAAGCAGAGAGAGGCAGAAGTTGCTTGTGAAATTCAACAAAGAACTATTTCACACAAGTTCACACAAGTTCATTCCAAAACTGAGATGCATTTTCAGGGCAGTTACCATGACTTTTTGTTTTGCAGTTTTGTGTAACAGACTTTATGTTCTCTCTTCTTCTACTCTGGACCACAGTTCAGAGACTAAGGTGACCCCCTAAGTTTTGTTGAGTAGGTTTCAGATTCTGTGTTTTGAATTCACTCTAGTCAAAACCACAGGTACTCTGTACCTGGTGTTGCACGAAGATTCCGTTTGTCTGATGGGATTCTACCTTTTATGCAAATAGTTTGGTAAAAAAAAAGTTATGTGGAAGTAAAATTTGGAGTCGAGGTGTTCATATAGTGGGTTAAGACCATACCTGTAAGAAGAAAAAAAACTATCAATATTCTCCTTCCCATTCTTTAGACAACGAATCTAAGAAATATATGCTAAATTCAATGACTTATGACTTGCTTTCCAGGAATCAGTTTTCCAAGAATTCTCACTTTTATCAGCAATGGAAGCCCTAGATACAGACTCCAGGTAAATTGGTCAGAAAAATTTGCATTTATTTCTTCAGCTTTTACTGTTCACGGTGCTGTGGTTAGGCTAAGCAACTTAAAACATTGATGGGAACACCCTTTGCCACAAGTATAGTGTAGAAATCAACAGGAAACGATTCATTCAGGGACCAACAGTTAGCTCCCAGAAGATCAGGAACAGTTTGGGTACTGCATGCCCACCACACCTATATCACTTTAAGGAATACTGCTGGCACAGACATTGGAGGGAAAATGGTCTAAGCATCGGGGATTAAAAGGTGAAGGCAGTGACATAGCTGTGTGCAAATCAGAAAGGGGAAATTGTGTCTTCCTACATTGGGAGGAGATCTTACCTGCTAGCAGTAGGGCACGCAGGAGAGTTTCAGCTGAAGGGCACAGAGAAACAACAAAACAAGTGGTAGATTTTACAGAAATCAGAAGATAACAGGTGGTAGGGAACTTCTAGTTTGAGCACTTACCCAAGAGATAATTTAGACCCAGCAGGCTAGAGTGAGAAACCAAAATGTCCACCCTGAAAACAGGAAGTTCATGACAATGGGACCAAACGTGGTATATCTCCATGAGATAATATGACCCAAAAAATGACCCAGTCAATGATCCAGTCCTTCCTGGATAGCCTTATTCAGAGGAGCAGTGCACTTTTGGAAACATACCCAAGCCATGCTGTAGGAATTTCAAATACTCAGGAATAAGTAATTGCCTTTCAAGATGATCAAAACTATGCCATAATCCCTAGTCTCTCCTGGCTCTGACAAATCTAGCCTGGGCCAGAATAGAGTAGGGACTGCACATGGACAAAAATCAAAAACTTAGAAAAGGCTCTGACTCACTGGATTGTGTCCAGAACATTTTTATTCTGGGGAGAGAGATCATGGGAAACACAGAACCTTTTCAAACCTTGGTAAGGGGCAGAGGAACCCTGGGTCACAGCTAATCAGGTCTGGCCGGTGGGGGGTGGGAAAAGGGGAGGTGTTAAGGAGAGGGATGAATCACACTAGAGACGGAGAGGGGAAAACAGAACAAACCATTTTCAGTGCAATATAAAATCATGATTATACGTTACAACGTCTCCCCCCCTTTTATTTTTTTTAAATAAAGTTAAAAGAAAGGCGTTGGGTTCATTCTGATTCAGAATATTGATTTGCCCACCACTTACAGTTTGCGAGCAAGTTAGACTGTTTTTGGTTTGTCAACTCTCTGTGATTGACTACTGACATAGAACAAATGAGACCATTAATGGCGTTAAAAATTAAGCAACGTAAGATTCTGAACACCAACACTATTAGAAAAAGAACATCAAAAAATAACAAGATTGTTTTAGCTACAGAAATCCACCATCCCATGAGTCCCCAACGTTTGGAATGTTCATTGAAACAATCCTCGGATTCCAGCTTTACTTGTCCGATTAAGCTGCTCATGTCCCGGAGGGCTGCATGGATGTTGGGAGCTTGTGAGGTTAGGTTCATGCAACAGAGTCCTTCAAATTCCTGGCACTCATGTCCATGCAGCAGCAGGAGGAAGTCTATGGCTGCACAGTTTTGGAGAGCAGTCTGCCTGGTAATTTCCTCGTCTTCTAGGAGGTAGCTGATGGCAGTGGATGTTAAATTGGCCTGTTTGACCACCCAGCACTAGGTAGCCCAATTCACCTAGAGCTTTGGTTGCTGTGACCCATGGAAGGAACAGAGACACAGCAACTCTTTTTGACTTGGCCCAATGAAAAATTTCAGAATCGCAGTTTGAGTCCAAATTGTCAGCACTTCTCTTTTGAATTTTGTTGGCCAAATTATTTTTGCAAGTCCATTATTTAATTAATGTTTGTTTGGGTGCTAACAAGGACAACCACCCAATGATACATGGCCCTCCTAATAGCCGAGAAGGGACCCCTGCCCATGCCCAATCCCCACAGATTAAGAAGAGTCCCTTGGGGAGGCTTTTGGGACTTGAATGATTTGGGTCATCTGCTGCAACATGGTTTAGAGTATTACACCACGTTTTTGGCAATGAATTCTTCCCAATATTGCAGTATGTTGTGCAAGGTTTTGGTGCTAGAAGACTTTGGGCATAAGGTAAAATGAATGCAGCATGGTGCTGGGGAGGAACCGAATACCTGTAATTCTTGGGGTTCCTGAGATGCTTGTGCAGACTTGGCAGCCACTCCTCTATAGGCTTGTCCTGGTTTGAAGGACAGGTGTTTGCCAAGGAAAGCAGAAGCTTCCCTTGGACTGAAAGAAAATGTGATTCTTCCGATTATTATAATTTCGGAATTAAGAGAGCTCTCAGGCAAAGATATGGGGGTAGGAATAACAGTTCTTTACTAGTATATTTAACAAGACAAACAAGAACAACAACAGCTATGAAATTACCCACAAACAGAACAGTAACTCAGTCCCAGTGTTTTTTGGCTGCAGGCACCTTTTCCCTGAGCTGCAGTTCCCGGTGCTGGGGGTGGGCGGCTCCCGCAGAGCCGCAGGAGGGCTGGGGGTGGTGGCAGTGCTGTCCCACGGGGAGAGAGAGATGGAGAGAGCCCTCCGCTCACGGTGTCGGTCCCGGTGCTCAGTAGAGTGCTGGATGGTGGTAGTTCACAGCGAGAAGACAGCCGGGCAGGGTCCGATAGTGGTTTCCCGACGCTGGGATGGCGGAGATGGAGGACAGGCGGCGATCGTCCTTCTCGTCCGAACTCCGCGGGGGAAATGGGCCGAGACCCAGCCTTCCGCTTCCTCTTCTGGCTGTTTGAATCTCGCGGGGCTTTCCCTCTTCCCTCCCGTCCCCTCCCCCTTGTCACCAGGGCCCAGTCAACAGGTATCTTAGCATGACAATGGGGAAAATTCCACAGAGGGAAAAAAAAAAGAAAGAACTAACCCTCAACATTATCCACCCCGAATTTTCCCCTACCATCATGCCAAATCAAATTAAAAATCTTCAAATTATAGACATCCATACAGTTACAGATACAGGCACAGTATTGTAGGTAGTTCACCCTAAAACAAGGTCTCCTTGGGGTATGCATCTGGTCTTTCCATCCCTTTGCATGATCCACCAGGTACACCCTGGCCCTTGAGCAAAAACCACCCCCCGAATTGGATTGTCTTTGCTGGAGGCAGGGTTCACCCAAACAGTTTTTCCTAGCATACCTCTCATATGCACCACTGGAACCTTGTCCCCATCTGGTGTTCTCAAGGGCTCAGACTGGGCAGGGCCTGCTCGATTAGTGGAACCTCGGGTGTTCACTAACCATGTGGCCTTTGGTAGATTAATCTCCCAGTTTTTGAAAGTCCCCCCACCCAGTGCCTTCAAGGTGGTTTTAAGCAACCCATTGCACCGTTCCACTTTCCCAGCCACTGGTGCGTGATAAGGAATGTGGTACACCCACTCGATGCCGTGTTCTCTGGCCCAGGTGCTTATGAGGCTGTTCTTGAAATGAGTCCCATTGTCTGACTCAATTCTCTCAGGGGTACCATGTCTCCAAAGGACTTGCTTTTCCAGGCCCAGGATGGTGTTGCGGGCAGTGGCATGAGGCACAGGGTAGGTCTCCAACCATCCAGTGGTGGCTTCCGCCATGGTCAGCACATAGCGCTTGCCTTGGCGTGTCTGAGGCAGTGTGATGTAGTCAATCTGCCAGGCCTCCCCATACTTATATTTGGACCACCGCCCCCCATACCAGAGGGGCTTCACTCGCTTGGCTTGCTTGATGGCAGCACACGTCTCACAGTCATGGATAACCTGGGAAATACTGTCCATGGTGAGATCCACCGCTCGGTCTCATGCCCACTTATAGGTAGCATCTCTGCCTTGGTGACCTGAGGCATCGTGGGCCCATCGAGCCAGGAACAACTCTCCCTTGTGTTGCCAGTCTAAGTCTATCTGTGACACCTCTATCCTTGCAGCCTGATCTACTTGCTCATTGTGTTGGTGCTCCTCATTAGCCCGACTCTTGGGGACGTGGGCATCTACATGACGGACCTTTACGGGTAGCTTCTCTACCCAACTGGCAAGGTCTTTCCACTCATCAGCAGCCCAGATTGGTTTTCCCCTACCTTGCCAGTTAGCTTTTTTCCATCTTTCCAGCCAGCCCCACAGAGCATTGGCTACCATCCATGAATCAGTGTAAAGGTAAAGCTTTGGCCACTTCTCTCTTTCAGCAATGTCCAGGGCCAGCTGAACGGCTTTGAGTTCAGCAAGTTGACTTGATCCACCTTCTCCTTCAGTAGCTTGTGCAACCTGTCGTGTGGGGCTCCAAACGGCTGCTTTCCACTTCCAGTTCATCCCCACAATGCGACAGGAACCGTCAGTGAAAAGAGCGTAGCGAGTTTCATCTGCTGGCAGTTGGTTGTATGGCGGGGCTTCATCAGCCCGGGTCACTTGTTCTTGCTCCTCTTCATCGCCAAGACCAAAATTTTCACCTTCTGGCCAGTTTGTAATTATTTCCAAAATCCCAGGGCGATTTGGGTTTCCGATACGGGCACGCTGTGTGATGAGGCAATCCACTTGCTCCATGTGGCATCGGTGGCATGGTGGGTAGAGGGGACCTTCCCTTTAAACATCCACCCCAGCACTGGTAGTCGGGGTGCCAGGAGGAGCTGTGCTTCTGTGCCAATCACCTCTGAGGCAGCTTGAACTCCTTCATAAGCAGCCAAGATCTCCTTCTCTGTTGGGGTGTAGTTGGCTTCAGACCCTCTGTAACTTCGGCTCAAGAATCTCAGAGGTCGGCCTCGGGTCTCACCAGGTACCTTCTGCCAAAGGCTCCAGGACAAGCCCTTGTTCCCGGCTGCAGAGTAGAGCACATTCTTCACCTCTGGTCCCGTCCTGACTGGGCCGAGGGCTACAGCATGAGCGATCTCCTGCTTGATCTGGGCAAAGGCTTGCTGCTGCTCAGGGCCCCAGTGGAATTTGTTCTTCTTCCGGGTGACCAGGTAGAGAGGGCTCACGATCTGGCTGTACTCAGGAATGTGCATTCTCCAAAAGCCTATGGCACCTAGGAAAGCTTGTGTTTCCTTCTTGTTGGTTGGTGGAGACATCGCAGTGATCTTATTGATGACCTCAGTGGGGATTTGGCGCCGCCCGTCTTGCCACTTTACTCCCAGGAACTGGATCTCTCGGGCAGGACCTTTGACTTTGCTCCTCTTGATGGCGAAACCGGCTCCCAGCAGAATCTGGATGATCTTTTCTCCTTTCTCAAATACTTCCATTGCCGTGTTCCCCCACACAATGATGTCATCAATGTATTGCAGATGTTCTGGAGCTTCAGCCTTTTCCAGTGCAGCCTGGATCAGTCCATGGCAGATGGTGGGGCTGTGTTTCCACCCCTGGGGCAGTCGGTTCCAGGTGTACTGCACGCCCCTCCAGATGAAAGCAAACTGAGGCCTGCACTCTGCTGCCAGAGGAATGGAGAAAAATGCATTGGCAATGTCAATGGTGGCGTACCACTTTGCTGCCTTGGACTTCAGCTCGTATTGGAGTTCCAGCATGTCCAGCACGGCAGCGCTCAGTGGTGGAGTCACTTCATTCAATGCACGATAGTCCACAGTCAATCTCCATTCTCCATCAGACTTGCGCACAGGCCAGATGGGGGTGTTGAAGGGTGAGTGGGTTTTGCTGACCACCCCTTGGCCCTCCAGCTCATGGATCATCTTGTGGATGGGGATCACGGCATCTCGATTTGTCCTGTACTGCCGGTGGTGCACTGTTGAGGTGGCAATTGGCACTTGCTGCTCCTTCACCTTCAGGAGTCCCACTACAGATGGGTTCTCTGACAGTCCAAGCAAGGTGTTCAATTGCTTAATGTTTTCTGCCTCTACAGCAGCTATTCCAAAAGCCCACCTGAGTCCCTTTGGGTCTTTGTAATAGCCATTTCTCAGGAAGTCTGTGCCTAGAATACACGGTGCCTCTGGGCCAGTCACAATTGGATGCTTGTGCCACTCTTTCCCAGTCTGGCTCACCTCAGCCTCCAGCAAAGTCAATTCCTGTGATCCCCCTGTCACCCCAGCAATAGAAACAGGCTCTTCCCCAACATGTTCTGATGGTATTAGGGTGCACTGTGAACCAGTGTCAACTAATGCCCTATGTTTTTGTGGCTCTGATGTGCCAGGCCATGGGATCCACACCGTCCAAAAGACCCGGTTTTCCCGTGCCTCTCCCTGGCTAGAGGCAGGGCCCCTCTAGCACTGGTTATTATTTCCTTCCTGGGCATACATGTTGGAGGTTCCCTCACGGGGATCTGACAAATCATCCTCCCTTTTGTAATACCCTGCATCTTGGTTATGGGAAGTTGAGGCTACCTTCACTTTAGTGGAGCTCCTTTGGTTAGTGTTTCCCTCCTTGAGTTGACGCACCCGCGCTGCCAGGGCAGAAGTGGGTTTCCCATCCCACCTCCTCATGTCTTCCCCATGGTCACGCAGAAAGAACCACAGGTCAGCTCGTGGGGTGTATCCTCTCTCCCTAGCTGGGGGACGTTGGGCTCTAACTCTGGGATCTGTGACTCGCACTGGTGCTGCACTGACCTTCCTCATCTCCTCCCTCACCCCTCTTATCTCCTCCTTAAACTCCTCTCTGAGTTCCCTAATCACGGCAGAGACCTGAGCCTGCATGGGGCCATTCATTATACTCTCAAAATTTCTGAGCTTATCGGCAACAGAACCCACTGTCTCGTGGTTGGTGTCAGCATTAATGGCTGCAATGAATGTGGTGTATTGAGATGGCCCCAGGTGTGCCAGATTCCACAACATCTGCCCTGTGCACCTGGCCTTGTCGGGGTCATTGTCATGTTGTCCACCCCTCCCAAAGAGTATCTCCGGTACTGCCACTTCTCTCAGCTGTTGGATCCCCTCCTCAGCGGTTTTCCAGCGCATTCTATGGTGGTGCTCCTGCATTCTCTCTCTATGGACAAACCTCTCTCTTACACTCATTAAAAGCCGCTCCCAGAGGGAAAGGGGGCCTGGTTCCCTTACGAATATGTCATCCACACCTGAGTCCTGTCTTAGGGGTCCCAAATTCCTTGCCTCAGTACCATCCAGCTGCACACCTGTACCCATAAGCTCCCAGACTTGCAGTAACCACGTTGTAAAAGTCTCACGGCCCCTTCGTACAACATCTTTATGCAGATTACGGAGACTCTCGTATGACAGGGACTCTGTGACGATCTCAACCTCTGGCTCCCCTGCTGGTTGTGAGGGCCCTGCTTTCTGATCCTTTTTATCTAGGTGCTTTGTTTTCACCTTAGACTTTCTAGTTTCCATGGGGGCAACTGCTGCTGGCTGTGAGTGCCCTTGCAGTTCAGCTGGAGACTGGAGAGATGTAACATTTGTGGGTTCCACTGCTGCACCATCAGGTTCTCCCTCTTTAAGGCAGAGGGAGAGTTTCTCAAGAGCTGGGGAAAGGTACTCCTTCAGCATTTGGCCCATCTCCTTCACTAGAAACCCCACCCACTCTGGATGGTTCCTTTCTGAGGTGAGCTCTGGGGCAGAATCAGGCTCAGGGGCAACATCCTTAAACTCTGGGGCAGAATCCTTAGTCTCTGGGGCAGAATCCTTAGTCTCTGGGGCAGGGGCAGAGTCAGGCTCTGGGACAGAATCCTTAGTCTCTGGGGGAGAATCCTTAGTCTCTGGGGCAGGGGCAGGGTCAGGCTCTGGGGCAGAGTCCTATTCCTTGGGGGACGTATCAGGGTTGTCATCCAAGTCAATCTCCCCTCATCTCGGAATGTTAAATAGAACAGGTTTACAAGGCCTATTAGCAATGTCAGCCACTGTATGATATCATTACTACTTAGAAGAGATTTGAACCCCTCAAAAGCTGGTGGAGCAGACCCAAAAAACTGTGTAAGGGGTTGGGACAAAATTTTCCCTGGTGTCATATCCTCACAGTATGTATCATTATTAAAGTAGCCCCAAAAACATACAGTTAGAGTGTGATAGCTCCGAATCCATGTGCCCACCTTCCAGAGGAAGTTAAAAATCCATGAATTTCTCACGTTATCAGCCCACAAAAGGAACTGGATAGTAGTTACAGCAGCCTGAGTTATAGGACCCATGTTCAAGTAAGGGATTGCAAATGGGAGAGATAAAGCTGTGGCCACATGGAGCCCAAACCACGGTAAGCTGGACAACATGATGCCACCTAACACAAAACTGAGGTAACTCAAGAACTGTTATTCCTTTTTCACCCTTTTCTCTCAATGCCCTCGGGCCCCACGTTGGGTGGCCAAAATCTGTCCTGGTTTGAAGGACAGGTGTTTGCCAAGGAAAGCATAAGCTTCCCTTGGACTGAAAGAAAATGTGATTCTTCCGATTATTATAATTTTGGAATTAAGAGAGCTCTCAGGCAAAGATATGGGGGTAGGAATAACAGTTCTTTACTAGTATATTTAACAAGACAAACAAGAACAACAACAGCTATGAAATTACCCACAAACAGAACAGTAACTCAGTCCCAGTGTTTTTTGGCTGCAGGCACCTTTTCCCTGAGCTGCAGTTCCCGGTGCTGGGGGCGGGCGGCTCCCGCAGAGCCGCAGGAGGGCTGGGGGTAGTGGCAGCGCTGTCCCACGGGGAGAGAGAGATGGAGAGAGCCCTCCGCTCACGGTGTCGGTCCCGGTGCTCAGTAGAGTGCTGGATGGTGGTAGTTCACAGTGAGAAGACAGCCGGGCAGGGTCCGATAGTGGTTTCCCGACGCTGGGATGGTGGAGATGGAGGACAAGCGGCGATCGTCCTTCTCGTCCGAACTCCGCGGGGGAAATGGGCCGAGACCCAGCCTTCCACTTCCTCTTCTGGCTGTTTGAATCTCGCGGGGCTTGCTTCTTCCCTCCCGTCCCCTCCCCCTTGTCACCAGGGCCCAGTCAACAGGTATCTTAGCATGACAATGGGGAAAATTCCACAGAGGGAAAAAAAAAAGAAAGAACTAACCCTCAACAAGGGTTCTTAATCATTACAGCATGCTGCCAACTATTTTTGTGTGGTTGATTGCTGTGTGACTCAGAAACTTGGTTAGGCATGTATGTGTCAAAGCTGGTTGAATATTCTCCCGCCTGCAGTGGGATCCCTACCAGGCAGATGGACATAGGGCTCTTTGCTGCTGCAGTGGACAGGCATATGTTTTCTTGCTGCAGCATCTGTGCCAGGATCACCCAGATGTTTTGATGTGGCTGAGGGACAATCCATGCAGTTGTCAGGCTTCTCAGTGTGAACAGGATGTCAATGTGGCTAGGACTTATTGTGAGGTTAAAAGTTTGTGTGTCTGCCGGAAGTAAATCAAGTTTCAGGAAGATGTTTTCTTTCTGGCAGCATCTTCTTTTTGAAGCAAATGAAAACTTGCTTCTCGTCCCCTTCTGCTGGAGCTGGATATTTGGGGACAAAAGGTTTCAACAATTCCTGGGGAATCCACCAAGGGCCTGAGGGGGTGGATATATATGCATAGCCACGCCCACAGGTAACAAGCTCATAGGGACCTTTGGTTTCCCAAGTTTCTGGGTCCCTAATCAAAACTGGTGGACGCTGGGACAATTTGAATTGACTACCACTGTTAAAGTGACGAATCACAGGTGGACTCATATTTTCAAAAGAATAATTCAGAAAATTGATAGCAAACATGGCTTTTCAGAGCTTCTGCTGTGGAGACATCCACACAGTTGAACTGCTCTGTCTAGCCAGAACCTGTATGAGCATCTGGTGGGCACGCTTGATCACACCATGGCCTGTGGGGGAGTGGGGGATGCCAGTTTTATGTTCCACTCCCCGCTGCTGGACAAACTCGAGGAACACCTTGGATGCATATGCTGGGCCATTATCTGTTTTGATTTCCCTAGGGATCCCCAGCACTGAAAAGGCTTGCACTAGGTGTTGTGTGGCATGCACACACCTTTCTCCTGCGTGGCCAGAGGCGTAAACTGCACCTGAATATGTATCAATGTTTACATGTACATATTTGAGGCAACCAAAACTGGGAATATGTGTGATGTCTGTCTGCCACACCTCACAGCTGCCAAGGCCTCCGGGGTTAACCCCTACACCCAGCGAAAGCATGGCTTGGAGCTGGCAGCTGGGACAGGTGGCCACAATGGCTTGAGCCTGACTCAATGTTAGCTGGAACTGAGAGATCAGACCTGGCACATTTTGATGGTATTGCTGGTGGCTCAGATTCACCTTGGAAGATGTCAGGGAGGCGTGCTTTCTCAGTTGGGGCAGCAATGCGGGAGTCTGCCTTATGATTCCCTTCTGCGATTTCACCTGGCAGATCGGTGTGTGACCTTACACGCATCACATAGAACAGATGCTATCTGTGGAAAACTAAATATATTAGTTTGGAGAGCAATCTGAAGAGCTGCTCATTCTCGATGTCCTTGAGAACTGCCTGCTCTGCTCTGGATACCACTCCGACTACATAGGCTGAGTCAGTTACCAAATTAAATGGCTCTGAGAATTTCGCAAAAAGCTCTCATGACTGTGGCCAGTTCAGCAACCTGGGGTGACCCTTCCACAAATTCAACATCAGCTTTCCAATTTTGAGTTTGTGGACCTCTCCAAGTTATCACTGACTTGTGGGATGCTCCAGAGACATCAGTGAACACTCAGAGAGCTTTGAGCAGCCTACAACTCCTTTTCTCACAAGGAATGAGGTGGAATTCCTCATTAAACAGCTTGTGAGATGGGGCGTGGCCTGATATTTGTCCACAGTAGCTATCCAGGGATAACTACAGGTTGACATTGCTCTGAAGCAGGTGCTCAAACATTTCTTTGGTCAGTTTCTCAGGAGAGTTCTTCCCCTCCTTTGAAAGCTTGACCGGGAAGAGAATACATGCAAAGTCACAACCAGCCAGCTCACGAAGTCTTACTCTTGTCTTTCAAATCAGCTGAGCTATCAGCTCTTGTGGCTTCTTGATAGTCTTGGATTTTTGATAGGAGAGGAAGACCCACTCTATGATTAAGAGTGAATCTTTCTGCCCTTTGATCCACTGGAATATTAAACTGTGTAGCCTTCCCAGGACAATAAATTTAAAAGGGCAGATCGGGGTGATACTGGTGAGATTGCCTTGTGGCCAAAGCCTTTTCTGCTTTTTTTATGACTGTTTTCACCTCTGGGGTCAGTTCTCTGGGAGAATCCAGCTCTTTCTCCCCCTTCAATAAATTGAGGAGGGGGCCTAGGTCATCATTGGTGAGGCCTAGCCAGGGCCTGACCCAGTTTAAAGACTCACACAAGTAATAGAGATCCGCTAGGATTTTGCGATTATTATTAATTACTAATTTCTGTGGCACAATGGTCCGCACAGTTATTTTCAAGCCCAGGTACCTCCAAGGTGGCATCCTTTGGACTTTGTCCTCCTGCAGTTGAAATCCAGCAGAGATTACAACTTTAACCACTAGGTCAAGTGTGTCTTGGAGTATAGTGTCACTGGGGGCACACACAAGCACATCATCCATGTAGTGTAGGATAATGGCTTCCCCCTTTTTGGCATGCACTGGGGAAAGCAACAAGGTCACGTACCACTGACAGATGGAGGGACTATACTTCATTCCCTGGGGAAGGACTTTCCAGTGGTACCTCCTCACTGGGGCTTCTCGATTGGTGGTGGGAACCGAGAAGGCAAACGGCGGGGCATCCTTTGGTGGAGTTGAATTTGGACGAAACAGTTCTTGATGTCCAGGACAGTTAATTGCAAATTTTGGGGAAGAATTTTTGGGGAAGGCATCCCAGGTTGCAGTGGCCCCATGTCCCCAGTTACTTTATTTATCTCCCGACGATCATGGAGGAGCCGCCTCTTGTCCTTCCCTGGTTTCTTTATCACAAAGACTGGAGAATTCCAAGGGCTAGTTGTTTCTTCTATGTGGTCCTTTGCCAATTGCTCCTCTGTGAGCTGCTCGAGCGCCTTGAGCTCCTCCTTACTGAGCGGCCACTGGTTTACCCAAACTGGAGTGTCATCCAGCCATGTTAACTTTTGGGCAGGGTGCTCTACAGTGGCTGCCATTAAAAATCCTGGGGAGTTTTAGGGATAACTAATTTGACCCCCTATTGGGACATGGTGTCTCTCCCCCATAGGGGGCACTTATATTCTGTAACAAATGGACAGACAGTGGCAAATTTTCAGTCTGGTCCCTCAATCTGCACAATGCCTTTTGAGACTTTTGCCAATTTCATCCCTCCTATACCCTGGATTTTGCCTGCCAGGGGTGGCAGGTTCCAATGTGACAACTGCATCCTTTCAGGTATGATTGTCACATCTGCCCCTGTGTCAAGCACCCCTTCCACATGGGGGTGGTCAGATCCATGGGTCAGGTTGCATGCCATAGAGGGTTTGTCCTCACCCACTACTTCTGCCCAGTAGACTTCAGGTGATTTTCCATCTACTGGGATCTCTGCTGGAATAAGAATTGCCTGGGTGAGGATTTGTACCTCATCCAGGTGGAATGGTGGCTGAGGGCATCTTGCCAGGAGAATGAGGCTACTTATGTTTCCCTTGATGGTCATGGGACTCACCTCAATGTCCAGGGGTGTGTGTGCTGTGTCCCCAACAACAAAATACTCACTGTCCAGTCCCCTGTGGTTTAACGTTACGTCCTGTAAGTTGTCTGGCAGGTCCACTGCAATGACTGTCCAGTCAGTAGACCTGAAATCAAAACCTTTGGTAGTCACAAGCCTAAAACTACCTTGCAGCTGCCCAACCTTCTTAAACAAACATTTATCCTGCATCCTCACACAGTTTCCCTTCCTCCCCCTTTTTAATTAAGAGAGAGGTTTTTGCCAGTGTGGAGCCTGCTACATTTATATCTTGGTGCACAGTTATGTCAATGGCGGGTACACACTGTAAATTTAGTTTTTTTGTTTGTTGATCTTGTGTTGTTGCTGATTTTATGGACAGTCTCTGGCAAAGTGTCCTGGCCTTCTGCAGTGGAAGCAGATGATGTGCTGAAGCTGCTCTGGTGTCATGGGCTGCTTCTTCACTTCTGATGTTACAGCTGCCACAGTCTTTGGGTTTGCCAGTCCCAGCTTCCTTTCTGGTGCACTGAAAAGCTCTGCTTTCTTGGCACAGGTGTCTATTATTTGTGCAAGAGTTGGTGAAGGATCTAGAGGCAGGCCTAGGATCACCCTGTGACAGGCTTCATTAGCTTTTCTCTGGGCCATCTCCTTAATGAGTTCTGCCTGTGCTATTGGATCTTCCAATTGTCATTGTATCTGTTCCCAAAGGTGATCAATAAACCGTAAAAAGGGCTCAGAGGCAAACTGTTTAATATTGGTATAATCACCCATGGTTTCTGATGCAGGCAGTTGGTTAAAAACTTTTTTTGCTACTTCACAGATTTTATCTAGAACAACTTTGGTTAACACCCCAGCTTGATTGTCAGGGTTAGTCCACTGCCCTTCACCGCATAGGTGTTCCAGGTGATAGTATGCCCGTCGGCATCAGTTGCTCCCTAGGTGCTTTGTTTAAGTTCTTTTAGGAGTTCCCTCAGAGATCTCTTCCAAGTGTTTTCCCACTGATCAAACTCTGAGGGGCTTAGGAGACACTTGAATAAGATCTCAAAGGTTGGCTGGAACTAATTCATTGGATATTAGGGCAGCTTTTAACATACCATTAAAGATTTCACTATTACAACCAAATTCTTTCTGTATTTTGCAAAGGTCCCTGAAATTTTGAAAACAGAAATTCTGGACTTTTCTAATGTAATTTCTCCTTCCTGTATAAGTAACCGGAGCAACTGATGGTATGGTTTCTATCTCCCGGTTTTGACCCATTGGTTCCCAATTCCCTGGGTTTCCCCCTACCCCCCACTCCCATGGGGGCTGCGAGGATGGGCTACCCCTTCCTCCGCAGGGGCTGTTAGGGGGTACATGCCCCCTGCTGGCACTCCCTATAAATCCCAGAGCAGGGCCACCTCCTCCCCTGCAGGGTCTGTGAGGGGAGAAGGCCCCACCCCCCTGCCTGCTCCCGCTGCAGCTCAGAGGGCAGGCTGCCCCCTCCCCACCCCCACTTCCATAGCAACCCTCAGGGTAGGCATAGGAAACCTGAGTATGGGATGGGGCAGAGCAGCTCAGGTGGGAGGGGGGACCATGGGAACCGGGATTGCAGCACATGGGGGTGGGGTTTCAGGGTGATGTCATGCAGGGCGGGCACTTGGAGGAGAAAGGGGGTAGGTCTGAGGGATGGAAAGGGTTATTGGAGGAGAAAGGTTTAGGGGCGGTTGCGAGTGGATAAAAAGGATTCTGGGAAGAAGGAAGGTAATCTGGTGGACAAAACCCACGGCCCCCGCCATTGTGGACCCCCCCCACACAGTCAGCGACCCCCCCCCCCAGGGGATCAGCCACGTGGCCAGCACCATTTTGGATCTCTAACACGTGGTCGCTGCCAGCGGGGGTGGGGCCGGGGCCGGGGTACTGTGGGAGACATGTGGGTTCCGGGAAACCATGGCTATGCCAGGCTGTCTGCACATTTTGGGGAGATCCACATGTCCCGTCCAATTTGGGGGCAGACAGAGAGAGAGAATTAGGGGAAAATGAAGCACTTGGCTTTGCTTGATCTTCAGTTTCTTTTTTAATTAATTTTTTTGAATTAGTAAAAACATTGGAAGGAACTGAGATACAGTCTTGTCTCCATTTTCCATTTTTGCTGTTAATAAGTTTCCAATTTTGTCCCAATAAGAGATACACTCCAGATTTTGCAGGTTAAACCCAGAAAATTCAAGCAAAATCCAATGAATAAACTGTTTTAATAGTTTCTTAGATATTTTATTATTTTACTCTTTTAGGGTGATTTTAACTTGGTTACAAAAACTCGTGTGGCCGCTTCTGCGACCCAGCGCCGCTTGCTGCAACCACACACAGCTTATGTCACTCTATGGCACCGCTGCACGTAGCTCACTGGAGCCTGCATGCATGCTGCCTGGCCCTGCGCCGCCACGAGTTCACTTGGTCCTGTGCCGCTGCGAGTTCCCCTGGCCCTGAGCCACCCCATGTCTGACTGTGTGGCGAAAAGGTTACTTACCTTTTCTTTGGCACCATGAGAGTTTGCTAAGTTAGTCTCTTGTCCTGAACTGACTTGCCTGGGCAAAGCAAGCTACTGGCCCTTTCCCTGTCCAAAGTTGCTGTGTGAAAGCAACTTTTTCCATCCAGGGTAGTTGTACAACCCACAAGGTTGTAATTCCACACATGGAAATCCATCTGATTCATGGGCTTCGGACCTTCCAGGAAACCTCATGTTGTGGTGACAACTGTGCCATAATCCCCAGTCTCTCCTGGTTCAGACAAATCTAGCCTGGGCCAGAAGAGAGTAGGGACTGAACATGGACAAAAGCAAAAACTCAGAAAAGGCTCTCGCTCACTGGATCATGTCCAGCACACTTTTATTATGGGGGGAGAGAGAGAGATCATGAGAAACTCAGGACTTTTTCAAATCTTGGTAAGGGGCAGAGGAACCCCGGATCACAGCCACTCAGGTATGGCTGGTGGGGGGGAAAAGGGGAAGGGTTAAGGGGAGGGATGAATCACACTACAGACCAAGAGGGGGAAACAGAACAAACCATTTTCAGTGTAATATAAAACCATGATTATACATTACAACACAAAACCCAGACATCAGGCATTTGTTTTATTCCATTAATTGCTGTTCTTACTCTTTTTTTCTCTCTGCACTCCATTACTTTACACACTGGCATCCCAACAGCTCACTAGAGGCAAAGATCTTCACTCCAGCTTGTGATGTTTCATTAGCAATGGTCTTCTCTGCTCAATTTTATTTACATCTGACTGCCTCCTTGTCAAACTTCTATGCACATTATTGTTTGCTATTTCATTCAATTGCTTCAAGGTTTTGAGCCCTAGGGATAATATTGTTGCAAATTGTTTGTGTAATGAGATCCTCACTTAATCATATTAAATGCCAGAATCTGCATTTAAAACAGCATTAGGCACATGGCACAGTCCCATGGAGACTCATGAGTTGGTGGATGTTACAGAGAGCAATAGCACAAGGAAGAATGCCCCAGCCACACACTTGGGAATATCCATACTAAAATGCTGTCTTGTGTTGTAAGTGTCCCGCTTTGTAAATGTGAGGTACATAAGCAATGCACATGCCTGTCAGGATCTGCACCCCTGCTCTACACTGACACTAATTCTTGTCACTAGAACTTGAAGATCATAATCAAGTACCATCCTGACTAAGATTCCCATATATTTTCTTCCAATATAGGTGTTTTTTGACTTCTTATGTAGAAGATGTTTAAGAAATAAATTATGTGCCTTCTCATTCATATGTTTTTAATTTAATTCTTAGAATACATTTGTATTCCCTGTACTTTGTTTTCACTTTGACAGGGAGATTCTGGAAGAGACCTGAGTGCGGATCTCATTAAGCTACCACACACAGCCAAAACTGCCTGGGAATTTTTGGGATAACTGACCCAATACTGGATCAGTCAAAACTTGGACTGGTCATAGCACTCACTGAGTCTGACACCATCCAAACTTTCAATAGAACATCAGGAAAAGCCTTGGTTCATGGAGTAAAGTGAGCATCTGACAGTTTCAGAGTCTGTTGTGTTATAAAAATGAAATTATTTCACACAGTATCAGAGCTGAAGCATTGAGTTTTTCTCAACAGCACAAAATTCACTGTGACCCCACACATATCCCTCAAGGTGCTGATAGTGTTGAAAGCCTTTTAAGACACAATGCCTCAATAGCTCCTGCTGGGTGTACTGACAAACTCCTACCAAATGACCCCTGCCATCAACTCCCAGCAGCACAATGTATTATTTCCCATTAAATGCTGTTTGAATAACATAGTGGAAAGGAATTAAATAACAAGCCATCAAATGGCATTTGTGGAGGAACCATTGGTAGAAAAGTAGAAACCAAATTAGAGACATTCCTCAAATCCAAGAAACACATGCACTTGCTTAGGTTTTTGTCTGTTGTGTCTTGTGCTCCTCCAACAGACAGGGACATTCAGCTAATGGCATCTCACTGAAATCAGCTGTGAATGAGCTGAGTGATGTGTGTCAATAATTCTGCTTAATTGACAGATAAATCCTCAAGTGACAAAAGCAATTGTGAAAAAAACATAAATTCTGTTATTCAGTAAAAAAACCTTCTATCCTTTATTGCTAGACCTGGCTGTAGTCTTCAATCCCTAGATAAAAATCCAGGTAAGTTTTCAATTGGTTTCTCAACATGTCAATGAAAATAGGGCTTAAAAATGCTTGTAGTTGAGAAAGCAGAGCCACACAGAGCTGGTATTCAGTCACTTTTGAGGAACAGGATGACACATTTTGAATTCTCAGAAACTGCTTTTCTTTGTATTAAATACATAAGGATATGTCTAATGGTTTTGTATATCTCTTCTATGAGAGGTATCTTCCTAATAATGCTTCTCCTGCCTCCAGAGGCATTTGTAGTCTGCTTCCGTTCAAATCAATGATTGAACTCCCTATGGCAGATGAACTGAGTTCTAGCACAGCATTTCAGCAGAGGAGTTTTTAAAATCCTTGAAAATGAAAGGAGAGGGCTTGCTTTTCTTCCTTATGAAAGGACAGCTAAGAAAAGTAATTTAAAGGAGGCTTTACTCAGTGGCACCAGAGACTGAATTCAACTGGTGTCTGTTGTTCAGGGCACACAGTATGTTTATGATGGCTGAAATTTCCTAACTAGAAATCTTTTAGTGAAAGGCAACTAAGAAGATTAGAGAGGAAGAAAAAGGAATTCAGCTGCTTTTTTTTTTTTCTTTTTTGAGACCAGGACTTCTAATGAACCAAATTTTAAATAACTTCTTCAAGGCCTAGAACCAGAGGCAGGGGAAATTTTTGTTCATATCAAGATAAACTTTCTTCTTGTATGGGGAATGCATGGAAGAAGATGGAAAAATACCTTTTACTGCTGTTAATTGTATCACCCACCAAAGGCACTTAAGGTGTGGAAAACATATCAAAAGGGCCTTTGAACCTGGAAAATTAAGTTAGCTTATACATAGTTACCTGACTATTACCTGACAACTGTATTTTCTTTTTCCTTTTTAAAATATCCTCCTTCTGCTATTCGCAACTCAGATGGAAATGAACTCAGTATTTGAAATCCCAGTGTGACATATACATGACAAACCAATTTATGCAAACTGGCATACCAATAATCAAAGAGAAAATGGCAGGTAAGCAGTAAGTCTCATTTTACCAAGAAAATTGCAGGTCACACAAGAAGTGGGTATAAATCAATGTCACGCACCATCACTTTGACTTAACTACCTATCATTTTTGAGCATTTAAAAAACTCAGTACATTGCTGCCAGTGGCAGGATGGAAATTGCTGTTTCAACACAAGGGAAGATGCAAACAATATGGATGAAAATGGATACACAGGGTAGCATTAAAATGTCACAGCCTGTTAACAGAGATATCAAACAGCAGTAGTGTTTCAGGCAGTAGGTGCTGTGGCAAGTTCTTAATGAGGTTTATTCCTTGTGTCCCTCATTGCAGCCACTGCAAACATCTTGTACCCTCACAGGCACTGTTTCCAGTGTGTCCAGTGGTTCGTGTGGCTCCTGTGCAGGAGAAAACGACATACCTTGTGGTGGCTCTCACACTGCATGATAAAAAACCATATTCCTCATGATCAGTAATCTCATAAGCATCATAAAACAACAACAACAACAACAACAACAAAAACAAAACAAAACAAAACAAAACCAAAAAAAAACCCCAAAAAACTTAGTGGAATTTCTTTATAGAAAAGGTGTAAAACAAACCCTGAACTAGTGACTGTAATGATCAGATAATTGCCTGGAATCAGTGTCCAACACCAAGTCCATGTGGTCACTGCAGTGACTTCAGAAAACAAGCTGAATATTTGTAGATGGAGAAATTAAGACAGTTCTTCCTGCTGACAAAGAAACAGCACTCTTGAAAAAGCATCTAGGTTGCATCTTTGAATGTGATTTCATAATCTTGTTCTGATACAGAACCGGAGATCTTGAAATTGTTTTGTAGAATCAGGAATTTGAACTGCCTGTGTCATAATGCAAGATATGGAACCGGGTGTTCAGCTGTGGATATTTTTTTTCTGTCCAAGTTTATCAGTTTTTTTCCGCATTCACCATCTTAGGTTTTTCACTCCTACTTGATTTAAAGGGTGTTTGAGGGAAAAGTCTTTAATGCAGAGCTGAACAAGGAAGCATGGAATTAATTTAGAATGGGATTCAAGGGAAAAATGGAAGAACAGAATGACAAGAAAGATGGGTAAATTCAGGAGTTGACAAAGCATTTAAGGCAAAAAACTCCCAAACCTAAACAAAAAAGAACCACTCCTAAAATCAAACTCTAAATAGTTATAGTGGAAAGTAAAAAGGTGGTTCCGAATTTCCACTTGAAAGGTGGTGCTTGAAAGATCCCTCAGATGAGTTGTACTGTGATGCTTTGACTATGTGAAGTAAGCAGAGCATTCACATAACCTAGAAAAAGCTGAACAAACCAGTTACTTTGGCAATTTGTCTAAAAAAAAAAAAAAAGAAAAAGCAGCCAACTGCTAGTTGTCTATTCTCTCTAGGAATTCTGCAAATTGAGAGGCTGCTACTTCACTTCTCATTGGTATTTACATAAAACCATAGATTCCTGGGAAAATCCTGAGAATGGAGGTGTGAATGAACAAAAGGTTCCACAATTTCAAGGAAGACAGCAAATTGCCTAAGTTACTCTCAGCTGATGTCACTGAAATGGCAGTAATAGTAAGACGTAACTTATGGGTAAGGGGCAGCTTAAATTAATTTAGGTAATTAGAAATTAAAGAAACTATAATTGTGAGAGATTGGGCAGGTAAAATTTGCAGTAGCACATATTTGAACTGTTTGAAAGGAGTTTCTAATTTGTAATTTTTCTTTAGTGTATAGAGCTGTATTTAGAAATAAACAACTCTTACTGTGCAATATTTCCCTGTAACTTCACTAAATTTCACAGTAGGCAAGTAAACTAATTGATGCAATTAGATGTAGATGAGGAGAACATTATTTTCTCCTCTTAAAAAAAAAAACAGAAAAAAGGAAAAAGAAAAAGAAAACAAAGAAAAAAAAGAGGCAGATCTAAGTATACTGATGAAGAGATTTCTCACAAAATTCTGCTCTCCTTTGTTCTGACCCAGGACTCATAAAGGATGTGCCTTTCTGCCCAGATTGAGCTATTTCCACTCTCTAGTTGTTCATGCAATATTGGATACAAAAATGCAGCTCCATACACATGAATTTTGGTGAGCAGTGTCTCAGGACACCTTTGGCCTGTCATGACCTGAGCTGTTCCAGCTCTTTTAGCTAAGACAGCAGTTGTCAAGGAGTCAGGAAACTATAACCTCAATTTGGTTTCATTATTACTTGGTTTATAATGATAACAAGTAGTTGTTTTGTGTAGACTGAATTGCCTGTAGATGAAGACGTCGTGGCAAACAGGAAAGTTGGGACCAGAGGACCCAACCCTGACATACATCACAGTTTCATGGAATGAACTCTATGCACATGGAGCATCATTTATAAAAGTACATATGATTATCTGGAAGCAAAAACTGTGACAGCAAAATATACCAAACATTTACACAAGTAGAGAGGTCATTCTATTTCTTCTATAGTCTTGTCCCACACTCAGATAGGGAATATACACCTCTGATACAGAGTCATCCTGCATTTTGATCCCTTCATATGGGTTCTACAGAATGCATATTCTTTTCTCAAACAAATGTCATATGTTGGATTGAGGAAATAGAAGTTAAAGTTTCTGGGTTTCTTTCCCACT
Source organism: Cinclus cinclus (assembly GCF_963662255.1). Classification (NCBI taxonomy): domain Eukaryota; kingdom Metazoa; phylum Chordata; class Aves; order Passeriformes; family Cinclidae; genus Cinclus; species Cinclus cinclus. The sequence continues at coordinate 20,912,915 of NC_085084.1, read as the reverse complement.
TCTTTCACAAATTAGGCAAAAAATAAATCTGTTAGGATACTCCAGTATAGTAAAAGTTTTTTAAAAGCCTTTGAAGTATCCCACCTGAATCCTCAATACAAGATATACATGCTTTGAGTTGACTGCATGAACACACAGTCAAACAGGATGGCAGTGACCAGCAGCTTAAAGCCAGAGTAAAAATGGGGACCCAGTCACCTTCCACCAGACCAGGTTGCTTCAAGTTCCATCCAGCCTGGCCTTGAATATTTCCAGGGATGGTGCAGTCATAGCTTCTCCAGGCAGCCTTTGCCAGTGCCTCACCACCCTCACAGGGAGCAATTTCTTCCTGGTCTCTAATCTAAATCTTCCCTTTCCCAATTTAATGTCATCACCTCAATTTCTTAATGAACTGCAATTCACACAGTAATATAAAGGACTCCCCTGCTTGAGTGGGAGAAATGTATTCCAGCAAATAATATACCTGCAAAAGAAATACAAACTTTGCTTTAAAATACTTTTTACACAAAGAGTGTAATTGTGTGTCATTGTGCTGTTCCTGGAAAACAGTAAATTGTCAGCTCAAGAAAGAATTAACATTCTATTTCCAAGTTTTAGTCTGTGATTTGTTTTACTTTTTATTTTTCAGGCAGAAGAAGTTGTATGCTTGAACCAAAAATGAACTTTTACTTCACCTACCAAGCCACTCATGCATAAATTCTGAAAAACTACCCATAGGGGTTTTATTCTGTTATTCCTTGACAGTGTAAGATAATTAGAGTGATGTCATGCCTGTAATTTCCTAGCCAAGCAATGCAGGAAATAATTGCTCTACAAATACAAACTCTGGGTCTCCATTTTCTTTTCTGGTACTTCCCTAACAGGGAAAAGAAAATACTGCATCTGCCAGTACCCCAAGATGAGGGAATGTGGCAGTGTCAAACTGATTTACCTTGACAGGATAACACCTTTTCAAAAATACTGCTAATGGCACAGCAATGATTTTTCATTAAGCAGGCCATAGGTCATCACAGTTAGTAGTCTCTGTCTACAGGTTATCCTGTTCAAGTGATGTACCACACTAAATAAATAGAGTTTCAATATTCTATATAATATTCTTTCAATATTCTACATAGTCTATTGTGGAAGATGTTGAGTCCAACTTGTTGTTTGGGGCAGAATTCACTAACTGAAGCTATTAGTCTTGGATAGCAAAGACTTAGAGCTGCACTGGGGCTTTATAGTTGAGGAGAGCAGTTAAAGTGCAGAGAGTTCACAGGGTTTGCTATTGCTCAGAATGTTGGGTAAACTGAAATGCTTGAGTGAGTTCCTAATATTCATCTCAAAATACTACTTTGAATATATCAGATTTAAATATGTGGAAGTGCCAGAGGTTCTTTAGTTTTCCCTAACAGAAACAAGAGCAAAGAGAAAGGAGAGGACCTAGGCTAATCTCCCAAAATACTAGAGTCCTAAATACAGATCAGAGTAATGAGGATGCTTAATGTCTTGGCTTAAGAATTTTTTATCCATTTTAAACATCACCATGTTTAGGATCCAACTGGACATAGACTAAAACTAGTCCCTTCTTTAGCCTACCATCCTGAAGGGCTTTCTGAACACATCAGCCAGCACATGGGAAGGACACTCGTATTTCCCTTCACTAAAAATAGGAGGACACCAAACAAGCAGAAATATGAGATATTTGACCATTGTCAGCTTCACCACTTTCAAGCAAAACTTCTAAATACAAAATAAAATGCAACAGTGGGTATCACAACAGAGCTAAAAATACTGATTTTATTCCAATTAAGAAAAATGTACTATTTAATTTTTATTAATTATTTTATTATTTATTCATTATATTATGAAAATTGTTCATTATATTATATTATATTATATTATATTATATATGTATTATTTTATTAATTTGATTCATTATTATATTATTTAATAATTTTTATTTGGTGATGCATTTTCTTTATATTTTAGGGGTTTTTTTTTATTCACCTGTATCTTTTCACTCTGTTAACTGGGATATATTCTATTCACCAGCAGCTGCTAACAAATCTTTTTCTGTTGCAGGGTGTGGGTTGCCAGAAGAGCTTTATGCAGCTGAAATTGTTAACCCCTCTCTTCAGCAACTGTGCACAGACTAAGTCTAGGTAAATACCAAGTACATAGGATATAACTATTCTACTTGGACAGAATTATGTAACTGGAGATTGCCAGTGACAGAGAAATGTGACTTCAACAGTGGAATGGATGCAAAAAGTAGTCCAAATAAAAGCCAAAGCTCAAGCAGGAGTCAGAGTTGAAGTGGTTGATTGAAGGCAGAGCATCCTAGCATAGAAGTAGAGGGCATTGACGTCTGAAGTCATTGAAGTCTGAAGTCAGGGTATTGTTCATGCAGTGTAGCTTTATACCATTACAGTTCCAGGGCTACAGCTTCTAGCAAAAAATTCTCACTACAGAGTCTACTGTTTGCATTACTTGGCAGCCTTAAAAAAACACAGTTTCAAAGACCTCTCTAGCTGAATATGCTGTTCTTTTCCCTATATATGGGTTCCTGTTCCAGGGCTTATAGCTTATCAAGGTCATGGTATCTTGTTTTGCTGTGCTCTCTGTTTCATCTCCCATTTGTTTTCCCACAGGAGATCAGATGAGAAATCTCTATATACTACAACACTTGTTTTCCTGATTTGGCATAAAAATTTACAAGCACAGAAGTTGAAACTGAAGGACAGGCCTCTGCAACTTCTGACCTCTTCATGGTATAATCTATATTTTGAGCATACAGAGAAAAAACAGCAGAGGGAAAAAAGATGGTGGTAAATTTTTACTGTGGAAGGAGCAGCATAGCAACTCTTTGCTTGGAGTCTACTGCCTGAACAACATAAAAAATTGTCAATGGAAAAAGGCAAATGTTAGGGGTTCTTTTTTCCTTCCCTCTTTGCCTGTGGAATTTTTATTTTTTCCTATTGCCATACTAAGAAACACTGATAACCAGGTCCTTGAGATGGTGGGGGGGGGGGGGGGAAGGGTGGAGGGGGAGCCTCCCTAGGGTTTTGGGAGTTTCTCTCGGAGGGACAGAGACACGGCAAGGTTAGAAAACAGGTAAAAGGAGAGCAGGGGCAGTTGCTGCTCTCAGGTAAAAGGACAGCAGGGGCAGTTGCTGCTCTCTCTCACTCACTCTTGGCTGAGGATAAGGGTCACTGCTACCACCGCCATGGCCCAGCTGGGAGCTGCCTCTGCTTCTGCTGCTGGACCCCGCACCCCTGCCCTGCTAGGGTGCCCTGCCACTTCAGTTTTCTGTTTCTGAGCGTCCTGCTGGGACACCGGGACCGACACTGTCCCAGGGTTGGTGAAGCAAAGCCTCTCTTTTCCATCCCTTCCCGTCTGAGCACCAGCACTGACACTGTCCCAGGGTTCATGAACCAAATCCTCTCTTTTCCATCCCTTCCCGTCTGGGCCCAGCCGCCATCACCGCGTGCTCCCCGAGCCCGCCCCACAGCGCCCCCTGCAGCCGCGCGGGGATCATCGCACCTGCCCCGCCCACCGGGAGCCACCAGCGTTCCCTGCCGGCTGTGATGGGAACTGCGCCAAAGGGGAAAGAGCCCGCGGCCGACAGGGCTGAACTGGGTTCCTGTTCTGCTTGGTGTTAATTACATTGGTGGTGTTGGTTTGTTTGCCTTGTTGTACATACTAGTAAAGAACTGTTATTCCTATCCCCATATCTTTTTGCCTGAAAATCCCTTAATTTCAAAGTTATACTAATTCGGAAGGAGGGGGTTTACTTTCTCCATTTCAAGGGAGGCTCCTGCCTTCGCTGGAAGACACTTGTCTTTCAAACCGGGACACTAAATAAACACACCAATTGAAATAAAGCTGTCAATAATGGAAGTGAAATAAGCTTCTTGTTATAATTCTACACCTTTTAAATTATTGTCCTCAATCTCAAAAACGATGGGGTACAGAAACATTCTTTAAACAATTATGTTGTTTAAACAACATTCTTTAAACAACTACACTTCCAAAAACTCTCTCTTGAAAGAATATGTATCAGTCAACAGCAACAGGCAGGACTGGACAGACTATTGAAAACAAGCAAAGGGAAGAATGTTCTACAGAGACCTGATGATTCTCCTGTTACTGACTTCTTGGAGTGTGAAAATTGTTGTGTACAACAACTATTTACAATGGAAATTTAGCTAGCTCTGTTCAACCCCAGAAACTGAACTGTAAGCATTATTTTATTTGTAGAATAATTATTGGATTTTTTTAAAAATAGAATGTGTGGTTTTGTTTCCTAGGAATTTTGGCAGCACTCCCTTAAGTTTATTTATATTTGCATTTCACATCAGGCATTTATATGGATTTACTTGTTCTCCTTTGTTTTTAAGTGTTAGGGAACAAAAACCCAACAATCTGTTATTCCATTGGAACTTTGTAGTTGACATTCTCAAGAGAAAGACCTTGTTAAACAAGTGTGCAAACACAGAGAGAGGGAAAAAGATATTTCACAACTACATGCCAGCAGGACTGACGAACTGAGTAATTCCTGATTTCCAAATATTATTTAACTTCTGTTTTTGCTATGATAACCTCAGGCTTTCTCAGGTTTTTTTTTTGGGTTTTGTTTTGGTTTGGCTTTTTTGTTTTTTTTTAGGAGCTTGTTCAGCCAGGTATTACTGTGCCAGGTAGTCTGGGAGATGCAGTGAAGTGAAGCAAACTGAGGAACAAGTTTCCTGTGAGCACAGGTTTACCACTTAGCCTCCCACAGTGTTAAACCCTAGCCAAGGGGAAAAAAAGTAATCCTGTAAAAATTTCCAAGTGGAAAATTAAGAGAAAGATAGGAAGCACAGGAAGAAACAGGCCCTCTCAGATGACCTGTGCAAGGTAACTTTGTGCCCCATCATTGCAAGAGAACATTCACTGTCCTTGGTGCAAGCAGCTGAAGACATAAATATTGATTGATCTGGGGACCACAATCTTGCTAAGTGCAGAGGTGGTTCAATAATATGACATGATGGAATTTCCTCACAGGAAAGAGGATGCCTGAAGGAAGTAAACAATATCATTCTGATTTGATATCAAAATATTAGGTGAGATTGTAATTGTATCATTACCTTCCTTCCTTCCCATGGAAAGATTGATATTGGTGAGGAAATACTTTTCAGTGCTACAATAGAAGGTAATTAGAAACTCAATCTATTTTCCAGACCAAAGAGAAAGACCAGTAGGTGAATTATAGAGTAATAACTTATGAAGGAATATTGGTTTGGATGGTAACATGAATTTATAAAGGGAGAGGGAAGAAAACAGAACCATTAAGGAGGGTCTGGGAAGCCAGACAAAGAGGAATTATTAATTTATATAAAACAATAATTTTGAATACAAATGTGACACTGTGAAGTGTATTTATTTCTGCAAGTCAACACACCATGATTGCAGGACAGTAATGCCACCACTCAAGACAGAGAAGGGGCTGAGCTAAGGAGCCAGGATCTGATTAGTTTAGGGAGAAATCTCCACATGGTGACAGGAGCTCATCAGAAATGGAAAGACAAAACTATGGGGGAACAATATAATGGTCAACAGAAGAAGCTTTCAGGGATGGGCTTAATGCTCGATAAGGAAAATGAGGAGATAAGCAGGTCCTAATGAAGACTTTGGAATGAAATTTACAGTTTCTCTGTGATAAAAATAAACCATCACCTTCAGCTCAACAGGCTCAGCAGCAGCAAGAATTGGTCTGTACACACAGACACTGGAGAAAGCATCCCTGGACAGTAGGACACCAGCAAATAAGAACACCCTTCAAGATTTCCACAGCTGCCAAGAGAAAGAGATGCATTGTTAGGGAGCAGAAACTGCCTTGTTAAATGGCAAACAATATCAGCATCATTAGCAAAGAAAGCTCATGGAGTCAGGAGCAGAACTAAGAGCAAATGCTGATAGCCAGGGCTGCTGTCCACTATGGTACAGGTGTTCAGCACAGAGTACAGGTGCCAATATATAAATATATATTATCTATGGGGTGTATCATGCATAATGTGTATATCTGTGGATAAATGTGTACACATGATTTCCTGTGTGATTTTGGTTTGTACTATTTCTCTCCAGAGGGGATCTGAGAGATGGGTGCTTCTAAGCAGAGATGTTTTCATGGCACCCTACAGTGGCTGCAGGAGAGTGCTGGCCACAGTCTGCACAGAATTATCTTTAAACCATAAAATAACAAGCCTGCGCTGGAGGTGTTGAAATCCTCATGATGCATGAAAGATGGCTAAAGTGTCTTACTTATTAACACAGGACTGAAATTTCCCCAATTTATAATTAACATCTGTTGATAACTTTGGAAGCACCAGTATCTGCGAGATTCTAATCTAATGGAGTAACCATAATTCGGTAGTAACAACATTATTCATACTGACACACACTGCTCAAAATGAAAGCCTTAATCTGTAATCACATTTCCAAATTATCTGGTTTCATTCATTTTTTGAAGAGAAAGTGATCACTGAAAAGTATAAATATCATCCTTATCAGGTGTGATGGCTTTTGTGAAGCTCTTTCAAGGACACTGACATATCTTCCTTCTCTGATCCACCAGCCTCATGCATTGAGTTCCATCTGAGCAGCTTAAAAATTCAGAGGGTAGCCTTCAGTAATGTTGATTTTTTTGTTTCTGTCTTGTAGTTTAAATAATTATATCAATCTGTTTCAAAATGTCTCTAAAGGAACCATAAAACATACTCAGCTTTCTCAGAATATTGGTCTGTCTGTTGTCTGCAATATAAAACCCTTTATTTTGTGTAAAGGTGAACAGTGACTGGTATTTACTGCCATCATCAGTCACTTTGTGCATGATACCTGCAGAACAGATACGAGTTTTGCAGAAAGTGAAGAAGATGAAGGAACTCCCTCAAGAACATACCTGCCACACCAGCGCTTTGCAGAACCAGACTAGTACACTGCAGATGTACTTCATGGTTTTGGGGGGCTTTTTAGGGAGGAAGGGAGGTGGGAAAGAAGGGAGGTGGGGTGGAAGGATTCCATTATATGACTGTTGTCATAATTTCAGTAGCTCAAAACAGAGATTGATTTGAAGTAAAGTTGTGCAAATGTTTATGAAACTGGCAGGGAAGAGGAGAAAACAAAGATTTCTGTTCTGAGTCAAACCAAGGTGTTGATGAGCCCCACTTGGAGTCTCCACTCCCCAAAAGTGAGAGCTGAACTCAGAAGATACCAGAGTGAGTCAGGCAATGGAAGCATGACAGCCCTCCTAGGCTCCAGTGAACTCTCTGAGCCTAGAGAGAAATCACTGTGGGTAACAACTGCTGATGGATTTTCCTCCCACAGATTCGCTGGAGAAAAGGGCATTCAAAACTGATGATGCAAGACATTTCACAGTTTAATCACAAAATGCACTTTGGGGAATGTTTTTTCGTCTGTCACTTCTTCAAATCCTCTTTTGGAGGGGTGGGAAGCAACAAATCTCTGTCTCTTTCAGGGCTGTGTAGAACCTTGCTGCATTCTTTTCTTTACTGTGTCCTTTCTTTTCCAGACCGAAGTATACCAGGCAGTGACAGTGAGGACTTCAAGTACATTTGACAATTGGTGCATTTCTGCATGATTTAGAAAACAGATGAGACCAGCGTTCTGCATTCCATATTTTGAGTGGAGTGTGTGCTTAGACTACAGGAGGCTGCTTTGTAACATTACCTTCTTTCCAACTCCTACTAAGAAAGCCCTAAAAAACTACTACTACTACTACTACTGCTGCTGCTGCTGCTGCTGCTGCTGCTGCTGCTGCTGCTACTACTACTACTACTACTACTACTGCTGCTGCTGCTGCTGCTGCTGCTACTACTACTACTACTACTATTACTACTACTACAAACAGTTGAGATTATGATGTTTGCATTGCTGGTTAATAAAAAGACCCCCCAAATGACACTGAACCTCTGTCAGGCATTACAAATTTCAGCTCCTTGCATGTCTTCCCCTTTACCCTTGCTGTGATTTGAATGCCCAGTGCATAATGTAATAGCAAATTGGCAAAAGCTAATTTAAAAACCTTAACCAACTGAACAAATACCTGGCTTTACCCTCACTAGTCCCTGCACAAGGAGTTTGTTTTCAATCTACATGATAATAGAATGAAGCTCCCACAGATGGAAGCAGCAAAGAGATGCAAAGACAGCTTGGCTTTGTGTTTTATGTGTATAGCAAACCTGTAGCACTGTAAATGCAGAATTTTCAGGATTTCACAGAATCACGGGGTTGGAAGAGACCTTCAAGATCATTGAGTCCAAACTGTGCCCTAACACCTCAACTAAACCATGGTACAGAGTGCCATGTCCAGTCTTTTTATAAACACATCTGGGGTTGGTGACTCTACCACCTCCCTAGGCAGACCATTCCAATACTTGATCACTCTTTCCATAAAAAAGTTTTTCCTAACATCCAACCTAAATTTTCCTTGGCACAGCTTAATGAGGTATCCTGTCATTCTGCTAGTAGCTGCTTGGAGAAAGAGACCAACCCCCAACTGAATACAACCACCTTTCGGGAAGTTGTAGAGAGTGATATGGTCACCCCTAAGTCTCATTTTCTCCTGGAAAAGATGTCTTTTCAGATGTCTAAGAAGACAAATATATTTTATTTTATTATGAGCTGTCCAAAAAGTACAAAAAAATGCCCCCACTGACACCTTCAGTTGAGCCAGGAAGGAGAATTTCCTCAGGCTGTTGCTTTGCTCAGTTTTTACAGCCCCAGATACCCATGACTGGCTTCAAGCACCCTGGTGCAGGCATAATTCCCTACTGTGTCTATCCATGGAATTATTTGGACATTGTTCCAGTCCTTCTGATTAATCTTTTCTCCTAGAGAGTATCTCAAATATGTGGTCAGGTCATAATGTACTTCTCTTATCATTCTTGGCTCTGACACACAGCCCTGTTACCAAATCTAAGATGGTACTTATTAATCACTGATATAAATAAAGAAGGAGGCATCAGCTGGCACAAGACTTGTTAGTCACAGATGCAGGGAGATAACACAAGGCCACAGTAATCCCTGATATTTGTACTAAGCTCTGTATCGTACAAAACTAAATATTAACTATGAATACAGGGATCATACATTATTGTGCTGAAGTTAATTTTCCAACATGTTTCCCCCATTACTGCATAGATTCTTTCTTAAAGAAATACATCTTGCTCAGTGACAAATTCAAGAGTCACTCTTGGAGAATGCCTGAAGCTATGTTCAGGCATTTAATTGTCAATGGCTGACAGAGTCCACTCTCTCCAGTCCTCCACTTTCTGGCCCCTGTGGACAACTGCCGGGACCATCCCAGGACTGGATGCCAAGTGGTCTCAGAGTGCACACAGTATCATCCTAAGCCACAGTCAGAACTGAAGGATCACTTTCAATTTCACACTGGTAGCTCCAGTGCCATCCCTTTTGACATGGCTCATAGAGCTGATGTTGCACTTTATAAGCCTTTCATTGTTAAAAGAGAATTTGAGACAGTGGCTGTGAAACGCCAACAGAAAATCATTATTATTAATCCACCCCTTTTTTGTATGATAACAAATGAAACTGCACCTGGGAAGACAATCTGCAGTAGCTAAACATCAATCCACCCTTTGATGAAGGAAACAAACTGCTGCTACTGTAACTAATTCTGAAATGCAGTTAAGAACCTCAATGTCCATTTATGTCTCTGTCTTGGAATGGAGAATGTAAACTGCCCCCCTCCAAATTACTGTAATTTTGAAATTAAGGGGCTCTCAGGCAAAGATATAACAGTATATCCTATATATAGGATATATAAGGTACAATAGTTATTCCTATATATAGCAATAACAGTTCTTCACTAGTATGTATAACATGGCAAACAAAGAACAACAACTGCAGAATTAATAACAAACACAACCAAGGACCCCGTGACAGCCTTCTCAGTCAAGACAGGAGAGGATGGAGGAGAGGCTTCGCTTCACAAACCCGGGGCAATCAATCCCAGTGCCCCTACAGGACTCAGAGGAGCACTTGAAGAAAAACTCCCAGTAAAAATTAAGTTTAGCCTGATGCTAAACCTTAGCCGCTCTTCTGTTTTCCTTAAGTACCCATAAGTACCAGTAGTTTCCTAGCAACTTATGGGAGAAAATTCTGTAAGTAAAAAGAAAGAAACCCAACCCCCAACAGTCTCTCTCTCAAAATATATGCACACAGAGGCAAAACTCCCCTTTCCTTTCTGGGTCTTCCCTAGTTCATGTATTAAACAAATTAAGGCAACAAACAAAGGAAGTTTATAATACAAATTACTATTCAAATACAAATATTTGCCAGGTAACTTTTTAAGGTAAAATGTCTTCCAGGATATTTTATGCAAAATTAATTCTTCTGTTTCAATTGTAAAAATAGCTTCTCAATTTGCATTGAAACAGCTTTGTACCTGTAGAATACAGAGGAGAGTTTAGCACACACTGTGGTATTAAACAAGATCTGAACTGAAAGAAATAATGATGCTCAGCAAAATACTTGTCTTAATCAGATAAGCTGGTGTTCAGAATACACCCCTACTGAAAAGTCATTACTGTGTCAGTGATATTGTATTAAAGTAATGAAAAGCAAATCTCATGTGCTTGATTAAATCAGCTCTTTCACATGGAACAATTCCATGAAATGCAGACAGAACAACAAAACAGAGAACAAACTGAAGTTTGAAGTGCTAATGAAAATGCAAATTGAATGAAGAGGCAGTCAAAACATAGAAAAGTTTTTTTCATTAAAATATTCCTAAAAATAGCAGAATGTAATATTCTTTTTCTTTTAATCCTGGACTTGAATAACAACTGTCATGGTGTGGTTTTTGATGAGATAAAATGCTCGGAATTATAAATAGTTAAGAAGCCCTTCATAGTTGTACTGGCATTTCTAATCTGTTAATGCAGGAGCTCTCCAGCAGGAGGCCACTTATGAAGAAAATCTAGTCTTGATATCGATTTTTGCTAATTTATTTTTGTGTCTATCTGTATTTCAAATGGTCAGTTCTGCTCTGCAAAGGCATTCTGTAAATGTGGTACTGTGGATGTCTACTGTGTTTTCATCATCATGTTCTAAAAGGAAAACACTTTAATTTGACTTTAAATGAGAAAAAAAATTAGGAGGATTTCTACAAATAAATAAATAAATAATTTTAAAATCCAGGGAGACAATCATGAGGTGGCCACACATTTACAGTTGCCTGCACACCTTCTTCATCTGTTGCATAAGTTTTAAATGTGGAAAACATTTCTATAAACTAAACATATTAAGCAGATTCCAAGTGAAATATCTAATATACACTAAACTCTGGTTTTACACTGAGTTGTCTACAACAGCTAGCATAATTTTGCTCCCCAAAATGTTGAATTTTGTGAAATAGAAAGTAAGAATTGTATGCAAGCTAAGTATTTTGACATTACATTATACTTGTAAAAGTAATTTTCCCTGTTAAATAACTAATCAGGTGTGGTCCTAGGCAGTTTGTGTTTTATAAAATTAAAAATTATTTGACTGGAGACTTTTTCTGCAAACCAATTGTACATAGGCAGAAATTAAATCTGTACTTCCATAATTATTGTATATAATCAATGATCTGGTTTTGAAAATGTTTGTAACATTGAGTAAATGAAAGAATAATTTGGTAATGATTTAATAATCTTAATATTTGTCATTAATTTCAGGTGTTGGTTGACATAGTATGTTCCAAACTTTTAGATTTTCCATTTCTATTTTTCCTAATATTGGAATTTCTGATGAACTTAAACATAATTTTAATTTGAAAGTTGTTGTTTTTTTAAAAAAAAAATATACTAGGTACACTGTTACTTCTTTCTAGTATGTGATTGTATCTGTGGAGTTATTCAGTGATCTGTGTGCAGGATTTTTACATCCTGTGTTCTAAATGTTCTTGGAGTTTATCAATAAGACATTTAACTTATTTTAAAAGGGAGTAGAAAGAGAAAAGAGAATATTCTCAAGTATATGTAGGCAGAGGAAACAGAGAATGAGGAGTGGGTGAGGAGATATCTACTGAAATATAAAAGTGGGAAAACCAGCACAAAAGGAAGGGGAAAGATGAGAGGAGACAGATCTGACACTCATAAAAAAAGGGACTGTTCCTATAACATACCATGTGAATGCTGAAAGCATAGCGCAGAAATAAAGACATTTCTGTGTTTGTGTTCAGTTTACCTAAATAATTTTCCTCCCTTTGGGTTGTCTCTGCAGAAACCTTCAGTGATGCCGTGGTAAATGTGACAGCAGCAAGCAAGAAGACCATGTGCTGGGGGTTGGTTCAATCCCTTTTCCCTCTGTGGAATTTTCCCCATTGTCATGCTAAAATACCTGTTGACTGGGCCCTGGTGACAAGGGGGAGGGGAGAGAAGAGGGAAACCCTTCGATATCCAAACATTCAGAAGAGCAGACGGAAAGCTCTGGCTCGTCGCATTTCCCCTGCGGAATTCAGGATGATCGCCACCTCAACCCCATTCCCGCCATCCCAGCGCCAGGAGTCATCCTCACTGCTGTTGGACCCTGCCCTGCTGCCTTCTCACTTTAACCTGCCACCATCCAGCACTCTGCTGAGCATCAGAACCCACACCATGAGCAGAGGGCTCTCTCCATCTCTCTCTCCCCTGGGACAGCACTGCCATCACCCCCAGCCCTCCTGCAGCTCTGCGGGACCTGCCCGCCCCCAGCACCGGGAACTGCAGCTCAGGGAAAAGGTGCCTGCAGCCAGAAAGGGACTGGGACTGAGTTACTGTTCTGCTTGGTGCTAATTTTGTAGCTGTTGTTGTTGTCTGTCTTGTTAGATATATTAGTAAATAACTGTTATTCCTATCCCCCTATCTTTGCCTGAGAGCTCCCTTAATTTCAAAATCATAATAATCTGTAGGAAGGAAGGATCACATTTTTCAGTTCAAGGGGAGGCTTCTGCTTTCCTTTGCAAACACCTGTCTTTTAAACTAGGACATTATGTTGTCCTGATGGACTTTTATTTATGCTTATGCGGCTTTTTGCCTCTTTATACAACTGAAGGTATCTTTGGGATTCTCTAAACATTCACTATTTATTCATTTGTAGTGAGAGAGTTTAGGTTTATGTGAGTTGTATTGCTCTGCCTGGTGAAATAAAACACAGAGAAGAAATGGAGAGAGCTGAATATGAGCTGACTGGGCCCTGTGTAATGGAAATTGCACATTGTGAGGAAAATTTTCTGCCATTTGCTGGGGAAGAGCTGCAAAAAGATGTCACTGTGTTTCTGGAGAAACCCTGTGTCACGAGAAATTATGAGAACAGGAATTTGAAGAACTGCAGGGATTTATTCTGCTCACACTAAATTAAATTTGTTATCATATATTAAAGTCAACAGGATACAATATGGCTGAATTTGGTCAAATAGTTTCTCTTGCTGTTGATTTGTTAATTAGGCTTTGGGTTAATCTCTATTATGTTCTGTTTCATGGACAGTGTCTCTAGTAAATCTAAAATATCCATCCATATCAGTATTTCCAGGGGTCAGATTAATAAACACCTTTTTTCTCCTCTTTCATTCAATCATTACTTTTCATAGGAGCAAGGCCTGCTTTGGACTGCAGACACTTAATTCCCTGATTTTGCAGAGCTACAGACAATTTTAGTACAGTTATAACTCAAGCCAACAAACCCTTGGCCATGTGTCTCCCTTCAGTTCTAAGGGCTTCTGCTCTGGCTGAGGAGATGATCACTTTCCCAGGGATACAAGACTACCTCTGTCAGTGAGCATTTTGGCATTTGTAGGGCTGGACAGGGAACTGCCTGGTTGATTTTTTTCTCTAAAACCCCCAAATGTTCTGAGCAGATGAGAGCTCTTTGCAGAATATGAAGATAAGCATTATTGAGAAAGTGATCAGGACCAACTAGATCAGGAAAAATAAAACCTCCCAGGCACACAGATTTTCCTTTCTACACTTGGCTTTAGGTAAGAATTGATATTTCTTTCACTTCTTTCACAAAGTCTGCAAACCTCAGGGTGCAAATTCTTGTCCATGTACTCCAAACTGCAGAGAGCTGCAAGTTGTGACTCATTAAATCTGAGCACTGAGGTGCTGAGTCCTGCCCTTCACTGCTCTTCAGAACAGTGGGGGTGGAAAGAGAGAAACCTCACTTCAATACTTCCTTTTAAAGGCAGATAATATTTTACTGTCCTTGACACCAAGCTGGATATCAAACAGTGTGAGGGAAATGCTTCATAATGATGGCACTGACAAGGGTTTTGTAGTGCATGGTCCAGGCTGTGACAGAACAAATGAATCCGAACCAATGTATCAAAGCCACCCTTGCAAAACAATGAGCAAACAAGGCTCTCAGGAGTTATAGGACTATATACAAAAAATATTAAGCATGACAAAAACTTGAGAAATGTAGAGCAGTAATGACTATACCATACAATTCTCTCTAAAGACAATACACACTTAGCAGTAAAATATGTCTCTAATGCACATTGACTTTTTATTTATGACCAAATTTAACAGATTGCTGGATAATATATAGACTATATAGAGAATATATAGAAAATATATAGACAGTCACTGGTTTGGAAACCTTAAAGTCAGTCTCCCAATGTGTGCAGTTGTGTCAGACTTGCATGTACTTCTAAATAACGAAGAAGCAGTTATTTGTGCTAGATAAGGGGCAGCATGAATAAGGACGTATTAGAAAAAAAAAAACAGTTGCAGCTGAAAGACCAGGAGCATTTGAAAGGTGTAAACCATGAAATTTCTTCTCATGCTCATTAGCTGCATACAGCAAATGATGTACACTTTAAAATTCTTTTTTCATGGCTTCAGTAATTTTCCATAAAGGGAAAATTCCTCAGCCTGAAGTCCCTCAGTCCTAAATATATGACTACAGATTATAGACTGGAAATATCCAGAAAAGTATATCCCAATTGATTTGTATTTTGTAGTGTGTAAGAAATATTCAACATTCCACTCATTGTTACAAAACTGACTTTGGCTTCAGCAACAGGTGATTTTCAGAGAAGAAAAGAGAGTTTAAGCACAGAGCTGTAGATATTTAGGAAAAATGGAGCAGAAAGCTCAGCTACCCCATGCTTGTCATCCATTTGAATATGGTCATGTAAAATTCATTATCTCACCATGATTCTCTGGGGTTCTCAGGAAATTTGAGTTGTGAAAACTGGAATAAAAAAGTTAGATGTTTTTCAGTGACCCAACGTTTCCCTGACTAATGCCAGTGGAAAGGATTTATCCTTTGGTCCAGTCTTCTTTTTCAGAGATAGAGGTACAAATATGCAGAGCAGCTCAGAGCCACAGCTTCAATCCTAGTGCTCAAATTTTGCACAAAGCTGTTTGGAAAAAGAGCTAAATCATGGCAGGCTCATTCTGATGTTAAGCACAGCCTCCAGCCCTTCTTTAGTCATTGGAACATGGTGAAAAATTCTACAGATCTTATTAAACCATCAGAATAGTAAGCTGAGGATCAGTGTAATTGTGGAAAGAGTCATGACTGAAGGTAAGGAAATTCAATATACAGAAAAAATAAGAGGGATGTAGTGGGACAGAAGACACAGAGAGCTTTACCTACATAGCCATGGAGATGAGCACTGTAACAGTTCAAGGGAAACATGGATCAATGCTTCTGTGGAGTTAAAGAATAAACAATTTATTACAAAGCATTTGGACTGGAATAGAACATGAAGAAGATAAGTTTTACACTGTAGTAGTCCATGTGGTATCTGCAGTTTGAAAACTGTGCTCTGTTTTGGCTCCTCTCCTCTCAAAATGTAGAAGACTCAGGAAAAAGTAAAGTAAAGGGTGTCAGTGGTCTAAAGCAGAAACATGAAAAAATGAAATGAAAGTTGGATGCGTGCATAACAAGGGCACTGTAACTAAAATGGGAAAGATCATCTGGGGTCTGCAAAGTGCAAGGAATGGGTCCATTCCTGTTCAGATAATCCTTGGTGCAGGGCAGGGATAGATCCCAATGTGCTGGGGCAGGTCTGGGTGAACCTTCCTTCCCTTTGCCACCCCTTTGTACAGCTTGCTTTTTCCTGTGCCATGGCTTACAGTGATGTAGGGTATTGCTGGAGTCAGTGGTGCTGTTTCCAGCAAAGGGATCTGAGACAGAGTTAAAATTCAGCCAGTCCTTCCTGAGAACTCATTTTTCCAAAAACAAACCAAAGACAAATTCATGTTGAAGAGGTTGGTAGGGGAGCCTCCTGCTGTGACCATTCCTCTTGGTGGCTTTGGGAAGACTGCTGGAGGCACCCTGGCTGAACTTTCCTTTCAGGCATGTCACACACAAAGCCCATCTCTCTGTTGAAATAATTTCCTGTGTAGAGCCACAGATAAAATACAATGTGCACACCCTTTAGGTAAATACATTGATAACTTCCTTTCATCAAAACCTTATTGTTAAACTGCCAGGTATATCAAAACCCAGCCAAACCAGCCACAGCCAAACTATTGTCTCCTCATTAATAAGCACTTTTCTGAGAAAGACTGTAGTTTTTACCTTTGGACCCTGAGGGGGTCTGTCACAGCTTAGTGCTGCTTCCATCACTTACAGCAGCTTCCTGTGCACAGAGCAAAGTCAGATCTCTCCAGTGACCACCTCAACTCTTATAAATAACCATGGGGTTTAGGTAATGATATTGCTAATGCATTCAAAACCATCCACCTTTTTCCAGCAGCACTCTTAGTAGACACCACCTTTGGAAGCTGTTTATTCCTTTTTTCCCCAGTAAGTCTACCTTTATGTGTGAAAATTTCACTTAAATAGTCTCAAGTGGAATAATTGCATCTAAGATCAATGAGGCTTTCTCTTCAAGTTTTATTAAAAATCAGAGTGGTGACTAAACAAGCATTCATAGTTTCTGCACAGGCTGTTTATGCTGGACCCACCACAGTGTGAAGTTAGTGAGATGGCCAAAGTAATAATGTTAAGTAACAAAGTAAAAGAAGAAAGTGCTTCCCCTCCTGCTCTGGTGTGCCAGTTCTGGCTGGGTGAATTTAGACAACAGGTGTTGGCAAAAGAAACTATTTGTCCACGTGCAGAGCAGAGATTTTTCATTCACATTTCCTGCTGGCCACAGAGTTCCAGGGCTGCAGCCCTGAAGTTATCTGCCTCCATCAGAAGCATGTTGTATGTATTTTGAACATTTTACCTGCTCTTTGGAGAGGATACAATGCCTGCTTTAAAGGAATGCCAGCCTTTCTGTTGAACTCCCTGCTGCTGTGTGTCTACAGCCTTGCAGTGAGTGGCCACCAGAAAACTTAACATGGTAAGCTTTAAGGTAAGTTCTGCCTTTTTTTCTTCCCCCTCTCCTTTCAATCATCAAGTTGATGAAACAGTATTTCTGGCAGCCTCGGTGAGGCAGATTGAGAGGATGTGTGCACTGGGGTGACAACTTCAGCAGGTCAGCCAGGTGCCACCTTCATCTAGTCAGTTGCACACACTGGCTGATATGATTTAGAAACAGAAGCTAGTCAGAAAATAAGTGCTATCAGCTATGAAAATAAACATTTTTTGCAGATTTTCAGAACCCCTGATGATCATAAATGGGAGAAAAGTGCACTGATTTTCATTCACTGCAGAATTTCTGTCCAGTTCTGCCCCCAGTAAGCAGGGAAAACCACTGGTAGAAGTGAGAAGGAAGCAGTGTACTGTGACCTGCACACCAGAGTGGGCTGCCTGTGTATTTCCTGTGTCCACAGTTCTTGTTCAGACAGTCCCCTGAAGTGCATGTAATCATCCAGCCCTCATCAAATCAGAGGAATTGCAGTGTCTTGCTTTTTAAAATTTACATCCATTAGTGCAAGGAAAAGTTTAGTGCCTATAGGCTGCTAAACCTTGTTGAATCACACTCCTGCACTTTAATGAAGATGAGTATCAGAGAATGAACACACAAAAGTGGCAATTACCCAGATGAAGAGGTTTTAATTGAAAAATGTTGTTTTTTAAAAGATGTTTTTAAGAAGAGTTTTTGTTCAGCACCACCTCAATCTCTGGTTATTTATTTCAGATATTTTAAATGAATAACACCAATTCTGTAGTTTAAAATGTTGTAATTTTAATTCTTGAAGAAAAACAAAAACAAAAAAACCCAACAAAACAAAACTGTATAATAAAAACTACCTGCACATCCCAAAATGAACAAAGTATTTCATTATTTTTTGAGTTTTGTCCTCCAGCCCAGGATGTGCCAAGACTAGAATATACTCACTGACGTAACAATCTTTATACAGCTATTAACTGATATATTTTTCCCAGGTAGAAAAGATTTTTGATAGTTTCCAAGAAAACTTTGACCTTTACAATTTATCTGATACCTGTTCTTTATATAATGTTCTTAGTACAATACGTGCTTCATTAAGTTGTTTTTTTCTGTCAAACCAAGGAGTCTACAGTAATTTGCCAGTGAATGACAGAAAAAATATGATGTAAATAAAGAGGGAGACTGATGAGAAACTAATCTGATTATTTTAAAAGTAGATCATGAGCTTTAGTCCTTCAAGCAACATCAGAAAAACCTTAAACTGCTCTAGAGAATAGAGAAAACAAGAATAAGGAAAAGAAACTGAATAGAGAAAACAAGAAGCAATTAGGAAAAAAAAAAGTCACTGTTTCTGTAAAGAAGTGAATTACTAATGAATATTAGCAATGAATAAACACACTGAGTAGAACTCTCTGTATTTTTCTTTAAAAAGATCTGCTCTCTACAGCTGCTGACTAGTCATCTACACACATAAAAGACCAGTCAATCCAGTGTCACATGGAAGGAACAACAAAAAATGAATCACAGTGTAAAATATGTAAGTACAAAGAAAACATCTCAGGGGTAAGGTGAAAATACCTTATTGATGGTAAAAGATGTTTCAGAAGCCCCAGGTACCTGAATTCTTCCCATGCCACTGGCAGCACAATGTGTTCAGCCCACTAAGTAGAGGCTGTCTGGACATCAATTTGAGACTGATTTCCTAAAACACAGCCTTTCTAAAAACTCAAGTTCCATTTAATGCCAGGTAGTCACTGCATTTTGATGGAACCTTTCCTTAAAATGTACTGGATGTAGACTAAAATACTTTGCACTCTTTTATTTTATGTTGGCTGTTCTCCTGTGTTTTTCTCATTACACTCAGATGACTGAGTCATGGGAGCCCATTACAAGCAAAATACGGAACAATTTCAATCATCACTTGTCCTGTGGCTCACACCTATACAAATGGTAGATTTCTTTCTCTCAGAGCCAGCAGAGCCCCACTGAATGTTAACTCTACCCTGAATATTTACTGAATGTTAACTTCAGAGCAGTGAGATGAAGTCGAGCAGATTGCAAACAGATACTTTTTCTCTTGTGAGTGGATTAAGATACCCAGGTAAGGACTCAAACCTTGCTGTTGTCCATATAGGCACTTAAAACTTCTCCCACAGGTACAAACCCCCTGGAAAAAGAATGCAAGGCAGTTTGTGCCAACACAGAGGAGGGCTTTTAAGAACAGAATATATAGACCAGCCACTGATGCAGCTGCAGGAGGGAACCTCCAAAACAGCAAGTGAGGTGTCCTCTGCTCTCTAAAGAAGTGGGGTGGACCTACGGCACCAAAGTTTCCACGAAAGGTTGGTTGTGGCTCCCAAAAGGTGCTGGTCACACCACTGTCACTGTGAAATGGGAAGAGCTTTAGACACCTGGACCACACTTTTGAATGCCATTCACCAGGACAATAAATGTTCATCTTGATGTGCTTGATTAATATGACACCTGCCTGTATTCTCTACTGTCCTACACTGTGAGTTTGAAGGTGACCTTGATCAGTTCCACCCAGACTCTAGCACTTATTAGAAACCTGATACAAATATTATTGAAGCTTCTCAACATCCCAAAGGACTAGGACAAAATTTGTGTCTATTAGGGAAAAAAAAAAGTTGTCTAAGAAATGTTTTTTGAAAGGCAAAGTCTGATGGATCTGAAGGTTTATTCCTTAGATATTAGTAAGGAATTCTTCCCTAAGAGGGTGGTAAGGCCCTGGAAGAGGCTGCCCAGAGAAGCTCTGGCTGCCTCATCCCTAGAAATGTCTAAGGGCAGGCTGGACAGGGCTTGGAGCAACCTGGGACAGTGGAAGGTGTCCCTGCCCATGGCAGGGGAGGTTGAAATGGAATGGTGTTTAAGGTTCCTTCTAACCCAGAAATTAAAAGAAAAGGATTATGTAAGACTAAAGCTGGAGTTCTATTTATTCACATATTTTCTTTCACCTAGAACTTCAGCATCAAAAGACAATAAATAACTAACAGGTTTTTCAGAGAGCATTACATATGGTATGTAGATATATTCAGAACACACTGTGAGAGCACTGGGATATGGTTGGTATGGCAAGGATAGAATACTCATATTTTGCAGTGTTCCAGAAATCTCACACCCCTCTAAATAGTGCTCTGTAATGTCCATGGCTGCTTTGCTGCATGCTGTGTTTTTAAACACAATCTAAGAAACAGCTTGGGCAAGTATAAAATAGAAGGATTCTGTACATTTTATTTTACTTCTGGAGCAGCTAGTCATGCTAATGTACAAATTCTTAACCAAGTTATAAAAATGTGATATTACAAGGAAGGAGGAAAATAAGTTTAATATAGAATCATACATTAATTTGAATGGAT
This sequence comes from Cinclus cinclus, assembly GCF_963662255.1. Classification (NCBI taxonomy): domain Eukaryota; kingdom Metazoa; phylum Chordata; class Aves; order Passeriformes; family Cinclidae; genus Cinclus; species Cinclus cinclus. The sequence continues at coordinate 20,892,218 of NC_085084.1, read as the reverse complement.
AGCAGGACATAATCTGTGAATAGTTAAATTTATAAATATAGTTAAACACATTTATGCCAGTAAAACAATCCTAGCTACTTTCTTTGTGGTACTTGTGGTGCTTGCTGTGATACTTATAATGACTGATCAAACCAGAGAGGGAATAGAAGAGGAAAAAGGGATAAAATAATTTCTTTAAGTCATCTAAAAGGAGGCAAGGCAGACCTTCTGATTCTTCTATTAAGCTTTTAATTAACATAATCCTTAAAGAGATCCATCCAAATATGCAAGACCTGTAGCTACAGTAGTTGGAAAACTAGTCTGTTTTCAGATTTGTGCAGGAATTTCCCAGTCTTCCTCCTGGAGGACCGAACTCCTAAAGTCACCAATTCCTAAAGCTACAGTGACATGACATTTTTGTTTTGTTAATTACTCTAGTTACTGGAATCAGATGCAAGAACTTGCTATTTTATCATGAGAATGAGCAGAAAAGACTACTAGTACTGCCCATCAGTTAGCTCCTTCTCCAGCACCTCAGCTCAAACACTGCCAAGATCCAGTGCCATGCAGAGGGAAGATAAATTAAACTCAGCACACAACTGACAGACCCAGCCTGGGAGAGTTGAGCACAGAGCTGTGGCAACGACACTTCCTGTGAAGCTTCCCCAAAGCAGCACCCAACTCTCCAACTAAAATAAATAAAAAGCAGTGCACAGATGAGCTCGGTGGATGCAACTTAATCAGCTCCTACAGGTGCATTAGGTGCAGTGCCAATGGGAAATCTGTCCTGCATACAACAGCTCATTCTGCTAGTGATGCATCATGTGTGCTACCTGTTCTCTGCACACCCTGGGCTCCCTGCTGGGATCTGAGTTGAAGCCTCCAAGTCTCATCATTCTATGACTCTTTCCAATGCTGTAAGTCTTATTCAGTTCATTTATTTTGAAACTATTCTTTTGTGTGTATGTTTGGATACATCATTAAGCAAATATTTTGTTTTTTTGTCTCAAAGTGCATGCAAATTACAGAGGTGAATTATCAGCTTAGAGGTAGGATAGTGAATTGGTAGGAACTGCAGCTGGGTTCCTGCAGCATTATCCTAACCTGAAGAAAAATCAGCTTGAAAAATGCATCCTGCTTCTTCAATGAGTGCAGTGTCACAGAGATCAATTTGCCTACTGCCAGCCTAAAAAATTAAAGAACACAACTTCTTGATTTTTCCCACTGATTACAGCTAATGGAAAAATTTATTCTTTCTTATGAAAAGAAGAGGTGTTCAATTATTTTAATGTCTCTCAGGCAACAGGTTAGTAGGTTCTTATTGAAGGGTTGTCTCCTAATCTCTAGTTCATTGGAGAAGTTTTTGCTGCAAGTGATGTAATTTATGTTTGCAAATGAATTTTTGCTCTTGACATACTCATATAAACAGGATTTAATTAGCAATAAGTGAATAAGATCCACAGTGTGCAGCTGAATTCCATTCTAGGGTCTGAGGTTAATGCTACTACCATGTAAAAGAGCTTTACCCTTGAGCTCAGGTGACAGAGGTTTTATTGTCATGATGATTAAGGCATTCCAGACATGATGACAGCCTGCTGAATGAACTTAGTTTTCTTAGAGAAAGAAAGTGGGGGGGAAAAAAAAGAAAAAGTTTATAGGAGATATCTGTATGGTTAAGTCTTTAAAAACAGGTAAAGAGGAGAGTTTTTGAATGCAGCATCACTAGCTCACCCAAGCATTATCAGTGAACTGCACTCAGTGTGTTCAGGGAGATATAAAGGAAACTGATGCATCTGACTGCAACTAACACTGTCAGAAGGGATTATCTCCCAAAAACATGCTGCAGCTCTCAGCTATGGGGGAGGGGGGGTAGATCACCCAAATCTCTGAGGTCTAACTCTGACCAAACAAATCCCAAAGGAGCATCTGACTTCTTTCCTTTTCTCTCACACTCCGAGTGCCAGCTATGTCCGCTGCTCCTGCAGCACCTCTGATCTCCGGGTGCTCTGGGTAGGGGAAAGTGTTCTCTGTCCCCAGCATTTGGCTGTGGCTGTGTCACCATCAGTGTGGTTGCTGTCATCCTCGCTTTGACTCTTTACTCTGTTTGCCTTGCCGTGGTGGGTAACACACAGCTCAGCCTGTGAGAGGCACAGAAGGAAATGTCCCTTTCCAGCTCAGACCTTCCCAAGAGAGATTGAACAAGTGGATTTTGGACAACTGAAAAATAATCCTCTTTGTTTTCATCATCATCATCATCATCATCATCATCATGATCTACTAAAACCTCTGTGATAATTGATAAAAGATTTGTGTTAATCATAAAAGTATTGGGCTTTGTATAAAAGTATTGGGCTTTGTATAAACCAGAATACTAAGGTCTGAAGTGAAGCATGGACATTAGATAGAGGAAAATATATGATTAAATTATTCTGTTTTAAATCCCTTTGTTATGAATATTATGTGTTCTAAATAAATTGTATCTACTACCGGTTTGCAAAATCAGACTTTCTGATAGTCCAATACATTTTGCAAAATCAGCCTTCCTACCTTTGTTAGATCAATGCTTCCTATTTACACAGACCAGACTTCCGGACTTTTGCTGGTTTTTATCTACCAAGACCAGATGGGGACCTATGAGACTGACTATCGCCCAAAGATTTTACAGATGTTTATTCAACCACCACTGTTTACCTGGCAAATTTAAAAATTATAACGAGAGACCACAGCATAAGAAGAGGCTGCAAACCAAGATGGAGTGTGGAGTAGGTGGTGACCCCTCCCATTCCCCAGCGCTGCTTGCTCTGTCTATATCAAACAAAGCAATCTAAATTTTGCTAAATATCGAGGCGCTTTTTTTTCTCATTTAAAGCACCCCAAAATATTTCCTGCTGTGGCAACTGTTCTTGTCTCACAATGGCAAGGCAGCAACCTTCTGGAGATCTGCAGGTTGAGTGAGTCACCCAAGTTTTGGCACTATGTGCCTAGGATTCACTATAGAGAAGCCAAATTTTGGTTAGGCATCTTCTGAGCTGGCATATGTGTTTTAGTTTGTTACACTTATTGCAAAATATTGCATATTGGCAAAATATTTTTGGATTTCCTCTCTCTATTCTTCTGTCATGCAGAAATAGCAATTAAAAAAAAAAAACCCAAACCTCATGCAGTGATAAAAAATGTTTTTAAATTTAGGAAAAATTATAAAGTATTATGAGTACCTTCACACAATGCTTAAAAATAGAAATGAATGCTATGATTTTGACCTTGTAATTTCAAAAACCCTTCTGCCAGTTCCACTGAGGTTGGAACTTTGACTTAATGCCCCTCCCACACATTGTCTCTGGGATTCCCTGATGCTCTAGGAGTTTGGACATAATGTACAAAGATGATTTTGTGATGAGAAGGAAAACATGCAGCACAAGCACAAAAAGTTTTAAGAGCGAATAGCAATAATTCTGTCTGTATCCTGGTTGCTCCTGTGGCCATTCCCATAAAGTGTCTGTTCTGAGGCTGAAAATAGGAAAAAAAAAAGGTGGTTGAAAATTGTGAGTAGTTAAGAGTTACAAGAGAAGCTGAAAGGTTAGGAAAGGTCTGCAAGATGATGATGATGATGATGATGATGATGATGATGATGATGATGATGAAACTCTAACACTTGAGGTGCTGATCAGAAGCCTCAAGCAAACAAGGACTGAAATTCATCAGAGGAGGCTTCATCTTCCTCCTAACATAGAGAGCTGGAAGCAGGTATGGCATACTTGCAGTGAATGTGAAGTGTGTGGTTTTAATACTAAAGATAGCTTAGCACTGCTGTACTGCTGGTTCAGGCGGGTAGTCTCAGGGAAGCAGCTCTATGCCATGGCGTTGAATATTTTTTCTAAATCAAGTGAAAATTGGCTATCTGGACTTTGAAGTCTAATTCTATATTAGAAAATAGGAACAGAAGACACAGACTAAGAACTACTTCATAAAACTCTCCAGCTTCTTTAACTCTGAAAACCAGTTTGAGGGGACAGGAGAAGTCTTTCTGCCCTTTTGGGGAAGAATCCATAAGAGTGAATTTCTAACAGACCTGCAGCAGATGCAGCATATCCACTCCAGAGTGAAGATCTCTTTCTGAATGCACAGCTGTGTGTTGTATGTGCACAAAAATATTAGAAGGGATACAGTTACCTGTTTGGCAATTCACAGAAAGAGTTTTAAAAACATTTTCAGCAGCCTTGATTTTTAACACAAGTGTGGACCTTGGGTGAATCCATAACTGTGGACTCCTGGAAAAGCACAGAGGGCTCCATTCATCTCCACTGTACCCTGGCATGTTGATGCTGAAGTAATTGGCCACCAGCTATCACTATTTTGCATATGTGGCATTTGCTAAGATTTGTCTTAAGAAGTGGAAACCTTTGCTTTTCCTTCTTATGTGTACCTTAGTGTACCCTATTATGTATCTGTAGGTTAATAGGTACCTCTTAGTACATTTTGAGTGACAGCTTTGTGAAATATTTATAAAAAAAGAGAAAAAAAACAAACCAAGAAGCATAAAAAGTCTTACAGGAAAAAAATAGGGAATCTGCTTTTGTAGAGACACCTCATCATATATGACACCTCTTCAAGAAAATTTATCACCCCCTGGTGTTAAAATAAGACCAATAAATCAATGTGAAAGCACTTACCTGTGAAAGCACTACACTTACACACTTATTACACTTGCACAGCAATTTCTTTTGCTAATTCTTTTTCATGAGTGACTGCATAAATATCTCCATCTGAAGAAACACAAAAAAAAGATTTTAAAGAGTCTCTACTGGCAACAGAGGAAAAAAACTCCAGATCATATGGATTAATCCCTAATCTTCAATATTACTTTTCTGGCAATAATTCTGGTTTTGTCATACCTGTTTATTTTCTTCACAGTGTCAGCAAAAGCCTCGGAGCTTTTACAGCCATTCCTGGTGCAGCTGAACAGTCTGTGTAGATCAGCTTGTGTTGGCACTGATGCCACTGATCATGAAGCCTTTCTGCTTCTTCTAATTTCCAAGCACAAACACTCGGGGAGAAAGAAATATGTTGGGTTTATATTTTTTGTTTGTCTGTGGGTTTTTTTTGGGTTTTTTTTTTTTTTGTTTTTTTTGTTTTTTTTTTTTTTGTTAATCTTTGGGCTGCAGAACAGTCTGAGGAGCACATAGCTCCGTTCCCTATTAAGGATCAATACTAAAGTCAGTCTCAGAGGGGACAGTGGGTTTCTGAAGGTCAAATTCTGCTCAACCTGGCAAACTTTAGACCTGGTAAAATTGTGGGAAAGGAGATTTATTGATTTGGTCTGCCCTGATTTGATCTATCACACTCACAGATTACTGGTACAACTCTGTTCATAGCCACCAACAAATCAGGGAATTGCAGCAACACTGCTGGATAGACTCCTGATAGAAAGTAGATTTTACTTGAACTCTTTTTATATTTCTGCTCTGAGTTCTCCAATTAAATTGTTAAATGATTTGACAAAAGCAATCTACATCCCCTAATTATTTCATAACATTTTACACTACCCTCAAACTAGGAGTCTGTGTATGAGGTTAATTGAGGTAAGGCTAGGAAGGTATAAAAAAAAATATTGAGAATCCAAATACCTCTACAGGTAAAGACTGTATTTTTGTTGTTATTTTGCATTTTTGACAGGTGCTGGCTCCATTAAAACCAACCATTCTGCCAAAGCAAAGATTTTATCTTAATTTGCCAGTGCTATAAGGATAGGTTCAGAGTTATGGGAGACTGTCACTATCTCAAAACCTTGCAGTAAACAAAATACTCCAGGACATAGAGCAAACTGCTTGGAGAGAGGAAGATCGGGAGTTAGGGAAGGGAGCTTAATAGGAACTGTAATCCTGTCCAGAACTGATATGTTATCTCAGCACTGACAGACCTGACAAACTTTTAAGCATTTCATAGATGTTTTTTTTCACCAGGACTGGAAAAAGAGCTGGAGGAACTGAAGAAATGTGCAAAGATTGGCTACTGAAAATAATTATTTGCTGTTCTAGAAAACATGCTAATTCCTGGTAAAATTCAAGTGGAATTTACCCTCTTTGAATTAACATTCCTGTTATAATTTCACTTAATGACAAGAAAATTTAAATAAGCACAATAAAAACTGATGCCCGAGTCGATGTTGATGCTCCATCAAGCCCAGTGTTCATTCACACCAGGGCAACTTAAATTACCTCTCAGACTTGCTGAAAAGGGTGAAATGGCAGCAAGAGCTCACCCCAACTGGCTGTGCTGCCTCTGGATGTCCCTGTAAGCTCTTCTTGGCACCACTCCACAACAGACAAGAAATTTTAAGCAGTAATTCAGCAAAATACAGAGCCCTCTACTCAAATGCCATATCACATAATCCTGCATATATTTATTATGCTAGTCATACAGTTTTAGGCCATATAATCTGATTTTGACTCAAATTAGAAAAGTTTCGCCATGCATGGCTTGTTCAAGAGAAGGAAAGAATCAGCAAAACAGCAATGTCTGAAGAATTTGCAGCTCGGGGAGGTTAGTTTTCATTGAAAGATGTCTAAACCATTAACATAATTCTCAGTGCTATAAGAGTCATGAAAAAGGAAGACACAGAAAACATAAAACATATTTATTAATATATTTAATTATCCTTCTTAGGCAAATATCCCAGAATGCTACATTTCTTCAGAAAGCCATTATTTTTTTGCTTTACAAAAACCCAAACATTTAAAGGATACAAGACAAGAAGAAGGTGCGTGTGTGTGTGTGTGTGTGTGTGTGTATACATATATATATATATAAGATATTTTGAGATACACATAGAACATTGAGAGGTTTATGGCCCTCTGTATGAAGCAGATTAATATCCACCACATCCATTCATATGCTGTAAATTGTTACAGATAACACTTGATCACATTTCTCTATTTTCATTTCTCCCTCTAGGAATTGTCCTGTCTTTTTAAGTGTGCCCCACTTCCTAGCAATCTTCCTTTTCAGTTCATGTTCAAATATTCTTGGTATAAGCTGCTGCTAATAGACCTATTTTCCTCTATCCTATGTATTTTATTTCTTTTTGCCCTATTTAAAAGTAAAAGAAAAAAAATCTAAATTTTGTTAATCCTAGGTCACAGCAGAAATTATTCTGTTGTGAACGTAATTTATAGCATTCATTTACAGAAAAAATAAGAAAGAAAACAGCAGAAATCACTACCATCATGGAAACACATTGTGGGAACATTTGTGGGTTTTTTTAAAAGGAGGGGTTAGAAGAAAATCTAAAACACTTGCCATAAAAACATCCAGAGTGTGAAAAAAGCAGGAACCTAAGCAGTGACTTTCATAGTTTATGCTCCGAGAATAACTATTGTATTTACATTATAGAAAGTGGTTGACTATAAATGCAAATTTCATAGTTCACTGTGCACTGGTTGGTTTACACAATCTCAAAATTTAACTCACCAGAAATTTTGCTCACAGCTGGGAACTTGCACACATTTTGAGATGTAAATATTGACAGATTATTGTGCTATTGCTCCTTCCAAACAAGACACCCAAAGACGGAACAAATTTCATGCTCATTGCTCAGAAGCAGAAGAATAGACAGGGACAGCATAAAAAAATCCAATGAATTTGCCTTCCCCTTGTGCCATCAAGAGCTGGGTAAACATCATGAACAATCATTACAATTTACGAAATTACTTACTCAAACACAGAGTGTTCAAATGTTAGGATTTTCTCTTTTTACATGTCAACAGGAGCAGCCAAAATAATGTTTCATCCATCAAGATTTTCAGTACTTTTGTCAATTAACTATAACATTTGAAGGGAAATTTGAGGTCTATTCTGATTGAGTATTCTGGAAGATGGTGCACAGTCCCTCTAACTATTTTACAAGAAGTCATTCTTTCTCTCAGCTAGATGGTAATTTAGTTTACAATGGATTGTCTCTGAAGCATGTGGAACACACTTTACTGACAAGAGTATGAAAAGCAATGGAACCAGAACCTCCTCAAGAAGGAAGTGGCACAAACTGAAATTCAGGAGGCTCCATCAACATCAGCAAACATATTTCTTCTGTGCAGGTCACTGAGCATTGGCACAGGCTGCCCTGGGTTGGTTTTAGGAGTTTAGTGCTGGCTTTTAGGATTTGGTTTAGGGTTGGAATTTTCATTTAGGGTTAGAATTAGGGATAGAGGGATGTTTATAGTTGTGTTAATATTTAGGGCTAGACTTAAATCTTTATATTTTATTTATTCTACACATATAAGAGACAAAATAATCAGTAACCTGAAGAAAACTCCTGTCCATTTCTAACATTTTGAAGGGGATTGTCAATAGGTACCAGGGCACAAAATTGGATGCAATCCATTATGTAAGTCTGAGCTCCCAGAATCTGATAACCAACATTCTGTGACCCTGAAAGTCTGCTGTTACTGCACAAGATTTTAGATACCTGGACCTGACATGTTTACGCACATTTTAGATTCTTCCTCTGGGTAGCAGAACTCAAATCAGGAGAAGGGAAAAAAACCCTGCTAAAAAAACCCACATGACACAGATTCCATAATTTGATTGTGATTTTTTTGCCTTCCTTCTTCTTTTCTGTCTCTCACTATCTCTCTTCATTTATTCCACCCTAAACTATCACAGGCAGCAGCACCAAAACATGATAATGTTATCTCTAGGCTAGAGCAGTAACCCAGAGAAACCTCCAAGGTGCTGAAACACTTCTCAGTAGATTCACAAAGTCTTCTCTGGATCATTTTGTCTCCTGCCAATTAAAAGTCTTTAAAATATTTGCTAGAAGGGGCACAAGAACTCACAAATGTAGTTTGGATCAGGCTACCCTACTTCGGAGGTTAAAAATGTTTACTAGGGTAGACAGAGAGTGTTCAATGCCAGATAAACTCCATGGGCAGAAAATTCCCAGGCATGGTTAGTGCAGAATAAAGGCCTGATCTCAGTGGCCTGAGCAAACATTGCTGCCACTTGAGAGAAGAAATTACATTATATTCCAAACCCTTTCAACAATTTCTTTTGAGAAAACACAACATTTCTGTACACATTATTCTTTGGTACTATAACCATACTTACATTGCTTACATTACAGGGAGTGAACACCTGAATTCAGAGTGGGACACAGGTGGTTGTGAATGTGTACACATGGACCATGCTCCTAGGAGGGAAGAGAGAGAGGGATGGATTGAAGCAGGGAGAGAGGGAAGAAGGAGAGGTGGTGAAAGAGAGATGGGGAAAAGAGAAAGAAAGAGAGGGAGGGGGAAAGGATACTTGAATTGAAAATAACATCCAGAATCTCAGGTAAATGAGAACAATTTATGTTTGCAAAGGCTTTTAAATTTGTCAGCAAACTGGAGTTTTGAACCCCTGGTTTTCTCCCCTGCTGGGAGATCCCCTCCATTCTCTGTGTCCCCTGAGTGCCACAGGAAGGTTCAGGTGTCACAGATTTGAACACACACAGTGCAGCTGAGCAACTGCCTCACAAAGAAAGGTGTTCAGAAATACTGATCATAAATCCTAACGAAGCATACAGATGATATTTCCATTTAAATGAGCAGAAGGAACAAGGAACAATTAAATACGATGTCATAAGAAGTTCCAGTGCAGTGAAACAGGTTTTCATTGTAATCTCACTACTTTTGGCATATTATGCAGTAGTTGCATAGATAAAAATTCTGAATTTAAACCAGGTAAATTTTTAAAAAATTGACTTTATTCAGTTAAACTATGCAGTTCTTAAGGAATGATGCTGAAGGTAGAAGATGTTCTTATAATTTGTTAACTTTCTCTTTATTTTAGTGACTGAAATAATTTTAAAATAAGATCCTTCTAATGACTCTAAGTTTATTTGCAATGTCCTGTCTCAAACTGTGATTTTATATTTATCATTTTGATTAGCTAAAAGGCAGTGGGTGAGTCAAGGTCAGACAGACTCCAGTGTGGGGGGCTTCAGGAGCTGTGTTTTTCAGTCTGAATTTGCCCATTGAAACAGTCTCTCCCCCCGTAAATGAGAGATGAGAAGATGCAAGGACATAAAGAAAAGGTTTGAATTTCTCCTAGCTCTATTTCTTCTTCTTTTTTCCTTATTAAAACAGAAAATAAAAATTAGCTGAACATTGCCAATTTGCACTTTTTTAGGAGTTTTACTGTTTGAAAGACCCTGCTCTCTGCTCAAATGCACCAAAGAGTTCCATCCTGAACTGACCCAGGTCCCTCCCTTGACAATACTAGTAAATTATGTGGCCCACCAGGACTTTATTCATGAAGCACAATGTGCTTAAGGCCTTTCAGCTGTTGGACTTCACGAATTTTGCAGCCTGAGAAAGCTCATCTTTCCAGCATTTCTTCAGATCATCACATTTACAGAGAAATTTCTCAAACCCAGACCCAAGGACAAAAATGATACCTTCTCTGTAGCTTTCCAAACAGTAGTTTTTAGAAGTTGCCTCATGTCCAGTGCAGATAAATCCCAGCCATTGTCCTAAGACATACCTAGCCCACACATGGTGGTTCACACCACAGTGAGATTGTGAAGGTCCAGTGACTGACACAGGTGTGCTGCTGTGACTCAATCATCCTTACCCTTCATCAAAAAATCAGGTAAAGAAGTCAGAAGGTCTGAAAGATTAACACTGAGGCACAGTATGTCATACATTCAGAGAGTTCTGGGTTTGTGTATTTTTTAAGCTTGAAAATCAGACAGGCAAAGGGTGAAAATTTGCTGAGACAAAAGTAGAGGAGTCAGAGTTCTGCAGACTGATTTTGTAGAATACATTGTGCAAGTCAAACAATTTATCTTCTTTTTTTACTTTAAAATCTACATAAATTACTGCATTACTGAAAACAAATAATTTTTTAAAATAAAAATTCATGGATATTGCTAAGTTAATTTAAAAATATTTGTCCCTTACAATAAGTCAAGCATGATCTTTTCAGCATCATCCATATTGTTTTTCCTTAGCTCTAGAAATATGAGTTAATCAAAATGACTGGAGTGTTTAATTTGCTACCGTGTGCTGGATCCAGACCTATGAATTTAATCGAAGGTCTCTCTCCATCACAAAAATTAAAGAGCTTTATTGGATGTGTGAGACCTTATGGTTGGTTGGGTTTTTTAAAGCCCTATTGTGGGACATGACAGTAGGGAATAAATGACACTCTGCACACTGAAAGATCTGAGGAAGCAACATACAAGTGCTTGTCACTCACCCTTAGAGGGTTTCATATCACTTTGTTAATCAATGCAATTGCCTTGGCCATGGCCTTCCACCCCCTGCCCCCCCATGAAACCATTTTCCCATCCCATGTGATTGCTGTTTCAATCACATGGCTGTGACATGCTAAGAGCACACAAAACTGTAATAAACCCTTATTCTTAGTAGTTTAGAGCTGAAATGAGCAAGAAGGAAAAGACTGACAGGGAAACGGAGGTTGAAAGGCTTCCCAATGCAATTCGATACCTGAGCTGGAAATGAAGTTCATCTTCAGTACCTCAATCTGTTCAGAAAGAAACACTGTAGTGTGTCTCAGTATGGCTGGAAAGCTAAAAATAAAAGTGGTTTAATGGACTGATGCCTGGAAAATCCAGTGAGGGTTATTCATTACAAAGATACCACCTTTGGGAATGTGTCTCTGCACCAATTTCATAAAGAGGGTGGTTAGGGGAAACAAAACAATGTCCCACTTTATGCTTGTACCCTTCCCTGGGCATGTGCCATTGGCTGTTGTTGGAATAATGACCTCCAAAGCTGAAAGTCCTGGAGGTCATCTGTGCCCTGAGGGTCACAGACTCAGAGAACAACTCAGGTTGGGAGGGAGATCTGGAATTGGGTGCTTCAGCCCTGTCATGGTCATCTTCCAAGTTAGATTCCACTTTGAAATCAGATCTGAAATTGCTCATGGTCACACCACTCACATTTTGAACCCCTTCCAAGCATGGGGATATCCCACTGTCCAGGAGGTTGGACACTCTCATTGTGAAAATCTGTTCTCTCTGCTTAGAGATTCTCCTGTTGTTGCATCTTTCATGTAGAGCTTTGGAGTTGGGGGTTTTGCTTTTGTTTTAATTTTATTTTTTTATTTTTTATTTTGTGGGTTTGTTTGTTTGGTTGGGGTTTTTTGTGGTTGAGTTTCTTTTGTTTTTTTAGGAATTTTTTCCCCTGTGTGAAAATCTAAGTAGAAAGAAGCAAGCAAGCAAGCAAGCAAACAAGCAAAAGTTTAAAAAAGAAACAGGTATAAACACCTATTTTGAGTAGGCTGACCCTTCTCAGTAGGAACTAGGTACTAAAACCTTTCTGCAGACACAAAATCATTGTTTCGAGCTTAGACCATGTTGGGGGTTGGTTCTTTCCCTTTTCCCTCTGTGGAATTTTCCCCATTGTCATGCTAAGATACCTGTTGACTGGGCCCTGGTGACAAGGGGGAGGGCAGGGGAGGGAAGAGGGTAACCCCCGCGAGATTCAAACAGCCAGAAGAAGAAGCGGAAGGCTGGGCCTCGGCCCATTTCCTCCGCAGAGTTGGGATGAGAAGGACGATCTCTGCCTCAGCCCGTCTGCCCCATCCTAGCTCCGGGAGTCATCCTCACTGCTGTCGGACTCTCACCTTCTCCTGCCACCATCCAGCACTCTGCTGAGCATCAGGACCCACACCGTGAGCGGAGGGCTCTCTCTCCATCTCTCTCTCCCCGTGGGACAGCTCTGCCATTACCCCCAGCCCTCCTGCGGCTCTGCGGGACCTGCCCGCCCCCAGCACCGGGAACTGCAGCTCAGGGAAAAGGTGCTTGCAGCCAAAAAACACTGGGACTGAGTTACTGTTCTGTTTGTGGGCAATTTCATAGCTGTTGTTGTTCTTGTTTGTCTTGTTAGATACACTAGTAAAGAACTGTTATTCCTACCCCCATATCTTTGCCTGAGAACTCCCTTAATTTCAGAATCATAATCTGTAGGAAGGATCATTTCCTTAGCAAACACCTGTCTTTCAAACCAGGACAGACCATCAATTCCACTTTATAGGGGATGAAATTGTTTTACTCCATTTCAATACCATTTTTACAGCCTCTGAAATGCTTTGTAAAAGAAGCATAAATCTGAATCTCACTTATTAGTTATCTTTTCCTGTATGAAGGTATCCTTCCTCTCCTTCTGCATACAATAAAATAGTTACTTCTTCAGAGTACCTTCAGGACTGGGCATCCCTTTAGAGCCAAGAGTACTTTTTACCAAGCTGCCTCTTGTTAAAAAGCAGGGAGCACTTGGCACATTTTCTGGGTAGCAAACCACTTCCAAAGAAGGATGGATTTTTATCTTTTTGCCCACGATATCCCCCAGTACAAGCTGACACTACTGGGAGGGAATTGCTGATTTTCCTAAGGAGAAAATAAACAATTGCTGTATGAACACATCTAACTTGGTGTTCTTTCTTTGGCAGGACATCTGTGTGTGCCATCTGCAAGGGAAAGAATGCTACAGGAAAGGGAGGGAGTCTCTGCTCATCCATCCCATCTCTGTTGTTGTTTTTGTGCCTTACAATGAGCAAATCTCACACCAGACAAGTCTCACAACATTTACTGTTTCTGGGTGCCCAGGGAAAGCCAAGATCACAGGGCAGATCTGTTTTCATGGTTTCTTGTCTGCTTTTTGCACTTACAAATGAGATTGGAGAATAAGAATGGAGAGGAAATATTAAAACTAACACAGCAAGGAGAAAAGTGCATCTTACAGATAGAAAACCCCTGGGAAATAAGACAAATAAACTTGTTCCTTATTCCTAGCTAGAGGTAAGGAATAAACCTTGGAGTATCCAGCTGCTGCTGGTTTCACTTCTGCTGTGTGCTGTATAAATGATACACCAAAAAGTAATTCCACAAAATTTTTAGCATGAAGACATATGAAAACAGAAAAAAAGGGTGAAGACCAGGGCTAGTGCTAAATCCAAGACATCCAGTAATAGTCTGCAGTGTGAAATCACAAAAGAAACTACAATTTCCTGCTCTAACTCTTAATTTTTTTTCATCTCTAAAGCAGAGCCTTTGACACATGCATTTGAAAAACTCTGCCACATGGCACAAGTTGTATTTTCCCCTAGAAGCAAAAACAAACCTCGCAGGATACACATGAGCTACAACTTTTGATCTGCTGCTGCTGCTGGAAAGCATTTTGACACTACAGAGCTAAATTGTAAGGCACAGACAGAGGCTTTTTCATAGGCTGGTGATACACTCAGCCATTAGAGGATCAGAGCAGCACAGAGCTGTCCACAGGCCTACTCCCATTTAAAAATATTCCCTGTTGGCTTGAATTCCTTCTTTGTTAAAGTCTCCATGCTATTACACCAAACTGTCTTGAATGACATCCACAGCTGAGCATCCTAAATTGCATTTCACTGCACTGTTTGCTTTAAATATTTAGTTGAATAAGAGCCAACAAAATTTGATGATGTTGTGATTTGAACCACTTCCTTAAACACAAACGGAATAAATGTATTTGAAAAATTAGTTGTTTCAGTCAGCCATAGGAAATGAACAACAGCTGTGAGAATAAAACAATTTTCCTTTGCTTCTTTTTAATTCTCTGAGAAATTGTACATATGATACCGTCCTAGAATTTCTTTACTCATGCTCAAATGAAGTTGTAGGTTTTTAATTTTTTTTTTTAATGTAACATAGGAATTTGTTGTCTGCTTTCATTCAACACAGGTGGGGGAAAGTTTATCAGAGTTGCAATCATCTGTCCTTTGTTTACTGTAAAAGACAATTTGTGTTCCCAGTAAGAGAAAACTTTGTGCCTTGATGTTTCAGCCAGAAGTTACCAAAAATTGTTTTCTGTAGCACCTTTCACTTTCTGTTGCATTAAGATTGAATTATCTGGGCCAATTCAATGGCAAATGCACTCCTCTAAAGCTTTAATTCTGTGTTTTCCTTATTGAAATTGCTTCATCGATCCCCAGGTTATCTCTGTGGAGGGACTAGACCAAATGGCTGCATTGCAATTGTTTTTGCTTATTTAAAGCAAGCTTGAATTCAAATATTTACACTCAACAAAAGTCAGAGATCAGGTGATAATAGTCTGAAGGATAGGTGTGAAAGCAGTGCAATGGAAGAAACACAGATAAAATGCTTTCAGCAGGAAATGCAGAAATCTGTGTGGCAGTGAAAGATGGGTGCAATGAAAGATAATCTGGGTTTGTGCAGTTTTGGAAATACAACAACTTAGTTGCATTTTTTTGCTGTCACATTTATTTATTGTTTTTACAGTACTCTGTTCAAGCTGGTAAGATCTGAGAACACTCAGGACTGGCAGGAGACATTCATCAAGTGCTGGAGAACGCTGCCTGGAGAGAGTTTTCTGTAACAAAGAGGTTTTTCTACTGCTCCCAGCCATAAATCTTCACTGTGGGGAAAGAGGCTGGATCTCACTACATCTGGCAGATGATTTGCCACAACTTTTTTCACACCTGCTCTGATTTTGAACTATCCTGGAGCTTTTAGATTGTCATTAGGGGCTGTGCTTCTGCTGCCATGGCACACCAGGTTGGTTCATGCCACTGTTAACCAGACTGTCACAAGGCAGGGGGTAGCAGGGGACTAAACTCTGTGCAGGATCAGATGGAATGGCATTCCATCACCAGGATCGTAACTGGCACTGTGATGGGGGATTTCAATTCCTATAGTAGAGATTCAGAAACACCAGGCATAGCAAAGAGGATGCACCTGATTTAAGTCTTGGAAATTCCTCACCTGAGTCTTAAGACTCAGCCTTACACCTTAATGGCCATGCTTTCCAAAGGTGAGGAATGTCTTTCACCACAGAGAAGGAATTACTTCTGCTGTTTATTTTTGTAGTATTTATTTTCCATTTTTAAACCCTTCATCAATCATTGAGCATTGCTGGGATTTAGAGGGCAAAAGAGAGATACTAGAATTAGGAAACTTTATTTTTTGTTGACATTGAAGACAATTTACTTTGACAGTAAGTATTGGAATTGATTGTAGATTATGATCCCTTTACTTACAGGCATGAATATTTACGCTGTTTTTGTTTTGTAACATCTGGCATCTGAACTGCATATACTTTTATATAACTTACACTGCTTTTTATAAACATTCAAGTTATGAATGCATAAAGGGAGATATTTGCCTGAGATAAATTTTCACCACTTCCCCTCCCCCCCTGCCCCCCCCCTCCCCCCGCTCTGACTTCTTAGTTTTCTGTCTGTGAAGAAAATTTTAAAAAATCAAAACCATACAAAAATTCTGTCTCCTGTATGCTCTTTACAAAACTGTGCTGGTTATTTCACACCATAACACAAACACCTTGTCTGTTTCAGTAACCATATTCTAGCAGAATTTTATATGAATGAAATACATGCTCTGAGCCACACAAGTCACTGAAAATGTTTGTTTCAGGGTCACTTGAAAAACTGAGCTATCTGGAGCGGTATTTCAGTTCAAATTAGGCTGTGGTCAGACTGGACAGACTTTTTTAACTTCAATTTTTTTTTCAAAATATTTCTTCTGTATTAATAAAGACTCTGACTATTTCTCACAATTCAAAAATGCCTAAAAATGAGTGGATTCAAATTCCTAAAAATTAGAGGATTCCTGAAAGTATTCCTGGAGGCCTGTAGGGTTCAAGTTGCTGCCAGGGAAGGAGGGAGCTGTTGCCAAGGTATCTTTTCAAGTGAATTTCCTGTGGTTCTTGTTGGCAGCTGTACATTGCTGATCACTCACTCATTGGAATTAATGCGGATGATCCTTCCCCTGAACAGTGCCTGGAGCTGAGCTCTGCTCTGTGCCAGAGGAACTGAAACAAAGCAGAACTGCTGGAGACCTTGCACTTGCTTTGTCATTTCAAATGGAAGATTCAATGCCACAAAAGTTACAGATTTCTCAGTGTCGTTAGTGCCACAGAGCATGTAGTACTTCTCAACACAGTGCCCCTGTTTGCCTGCAGTCATGGGCATGGGAGGAAGTCACAAAAGCTTCTCTTGGTTTTGGATTTTTTTTTCACGCCTACCAAACAATCGAGATCATTTTTCACACCATGTTGTGTCCCCACAACCTCTCAAGGGGTCTCTTGCAAATTATAAAATTGAGCTGGGAACATCATGCCTTTTAACTCTTGTCCTTCTGTTCATTCAGTTTATGACTTCTTCCAGTTGGTTTTTGAGCATTTGTAGATTTGTATTCAGTTATTTCAATAAACAAAATGGCACTGTGATAGTCCATATTGTGAATGATGTGTAAATGAAGTTATAATCTCGTTAAATTCAGACATGTGGCAAAACACTTTCCTACAGTAGATGATGTGACTCCAGGAAGAGTTAATTGCTATTTTATTTAAGAATGCAATTAAAGGGGACAATGGGAAATAGGGTGATGACTTGTTTACAAGACTAAACATAAGGACTGTAGCACAAAGAACAGGAGTGATAAAGGTTGAACCATATTATAAGAGCAGACTTTATATTGTTACACAGAATAAATCAGACTCTAGCTGTGTAGCCAGTGTGGTCTTGTCATAAATTGTGGCAGATAGGAATGTATATTATGTAAGATTTAAAAATTAAGACTTTCTGGCTTGTCTCCATCCTCACAAGATTTTTATGCTCTGATAAAAACACTCAGCCAACAGACACAAATTCTTACCAGTGTGCCTTGTCAGTGGTGAAAAACAGAACATTATCATATTTAGACTTGAAAACTTAAGTCTTATTTCAATGCTTTAAGACTCTCTGTAGACTAATAGTAGTCAAGCTTATAATTGTTGGATGCTCAGAAATCTCTTTTCTAAATACCCGTTTACTCTTCGCATGAATCTGTGTAAGTTGTGTCTCTTCCAGGTTCAACAGTCTTTGAAGGAATGGGAATTACTGAAACAGCTAAATCAATCATTCCTGGTTTTTTTGTATCATTAGAAGCTGTTGCTGTCTCTTGATGGCGCAATTCCATTCTTTTCAAGGTGAAAACTGAAAAAAAAAAAGGTGAAAACTGAAAACTGTGACATGTGTCTGAAAAAAGAGATAGAAATAGGACTGGAACAATCTGTCTAGAGATAAAGGCAACCTGGTTGAAGTGCCCCCAATAATCAAAAGTTTCTGGTTGTCTATTATGTTTGCAAGAACAATAAAAAGTTATTTGTCTTTATCCTGTGCCATTTCACATTAATTTTCACCTTTTTGAGGAAGCCATCACAAAGGTGCTGCTGGTAAATGTGATAAAGAAGGATCTGTCCAGGAACCCTGGGAGTTGAGGTAAGTGGAAATTTCATGATGGGGCACAATTGGCAGAACAAAAAATCATGGATATGTGCAGAATAAAATAACTAGTTATGGCAGTTTTCGTTTGCTGATTTGAGTTTCCTGGCCAACCAACAATTATGTAGTGTATTTATTGCTAGCTAAATGCCAAACCCACTAGAAATTATTTACTCATTTCCTGCTGTGAGATAAGGATTACGAGGAAGAGGGCAAAACAGGCTGAAAACTTTAAAAGGTACAAAGAAAAATTTTTTTAACAAAGAAAATTGAAAACTTAGAAACTGAAAAGAAAATTAAAGATAATTAAAAGAAAAATTATAAGAAAATCAGAATAATCTTTCAGAACATTTCTCCTCCCCACACACTCTCTTTTCCTTCCTCTTGACACTGTAAAGAGACAAAACTTGGAACTTTCAGTCAGTTTACCACCTCTACACCTCTAAACCCACTACACTGGAAAACAAACTGACCTTCCAGGAAGACAGGAGCCAGCAACAGCTATTCTAGGAGCTCCTGTGTCTGAATGAAAATATAAAAGTAATTCACTAAGTAACTCACAATCTGCTCAAAATTAACTTCGTTGATTTTACCACATGAATATCCATATATTTAAGATTTTGGGTGAAATAAGCTTCAGGTAAAGCAAACCTTTCTAGCATCAAAATTTCACAGAAATTCCATCAAAATTTAAGCACATGCAGATTTTACACCCTTGCTAAACAAGAATGTTGTTGCACTGCAGCTACAAATATTTATTCTGATGAGTATTTAATCTTCTAATCGGTAAGAGAAAATCAGACTGCCCTGAGACTGAGACTCAGTGCTGCACTTAAAACAAAAAATTGTCTTTGTAAGACACAATTTTCTCCTTTTTTCTTTTACACAACTTTCTCTAAGGAAAAAACAAAACAAAACAAAACAAAAACCCCAAAACCTTCAATGAATATTTACAGCTACTGAATTTAGTTGAAACCAGGGGGTTTTTTTACTTTTTTTTACTGTAAATTATAATACCAAATTTGGAATGCAAGAACATAAAATTGACAATTTTGAACGAGCCCAAGTTCAGCATCCCTGAAGGTGAGTGAAAATGGGTGCTCAAGAGAATGTAGAGATGAATTTGATACTTTTTCCAGTTCAGCTCCATGGCTCTGCTTGCAAGTCCTGGCTTCCAGAGTGAAGATTGCATGCACTCAGTAGCTCTCCATAGTTTTCACTTTGTGTAAAATTTTCCTTTTTCCAGTTGAGAGCACAGTAACTTTCAGCATCAACAAAATACAGAGTTTTACTGCTTGCCCAGTCCTTTGCTGTTTGATGTGCATGTCCCATCTTTTGACTTCTTATGTGTGTAATTACTCATAAAAGACAAAAATAAAAAAAAAAAAAATTCGCTGGGGATTATAGGATTAATACAAGAATGAAATAAGAATAGTAGTGTTAGGGTTTGTTATGATGAAGCAAGGCAAAAACACAGAAAATTTTAGGTACCAATCATTTGTAGTCAGGGTCATCTGTAATAATTTAATTTCTTACTGCACTCAATTAAAAATTTCCTCATCAAACTCAAGAATGACATAATTGACAGATTCATGAACTTACCTATAAAGCACATGAAAAGCACTTTTTTATATAAAAATCATAAATGTACATTACTGTGATGTAGTCGGTCTTGTAAAATGAGACTAAAATTCTTTGTTAAATATGTGTTTTCAGATAAGGCCATCAGCATGTGGGGTGCTCTGCTGTTGAGTTCATTTGGAAATAAAACTAAAGAAATAATACTGGGAGGTGTCACACCTTCTCACGCCACTGGGAAGTTTCTGTTGAATTTGAAAGATTTTAGTTCACGTAGAAGAAATTAAAATAAATGTAGTTTGATAAACAGCTCTGTAGAATTGCTGGCTTATTGAAAATGGGCCAGATACCTTTGTTTAGAAGAGTTTCTTGTCATCATTATGATAAGAAATATCTCTAGGAAACTTTTTTCTACTGACAGTGATCAGAATATGGGAAGTTGTGCTGAATACCACAAAGATATTTTGAAGACTTTTTTAGTTTAGGTTTGTCCTTACTCCATAAAATTATTGTGAGTCTGGGATAAATATTGTATTAGTTAGAGAACTGATGAACAAGTTCAGTGAGCAGGATGTTCTTTTCCTGAGGAAAAGCAAAAAAATCCATGGTGAAATGCCCCTGCTCCACTCCCATCCCGTATTTTGGAAAGTTATGTACCTGTATGTCTTTTGTAAACAATTACACTATTAAGCAAGGCATTTTATCTTAAATCTTTAGTTCCATATAGCTAAATTCTCTTCTGATGTGTCTGCAGAGTAGCAGCTTTATCAGTTAAACAATTACAATATGTATTAAGCATATAGTTATATAAATAAATATTACATCACACAAACCGTTGGATGGACTTAGAGACTTTTCTCACCTTATGTATGGGGTTTTTTTCCCACATCTCTAGTGAGATTGTGCCTGTATCTACAGCTGTTCAAGTTTGAGCTGAAAAGAATTACATGCTGAAATTTAAATTTTGTTTTTTATTTTTACTTACAAATTATTATTGTAAAATTATTATTATTAGTAGTTGTAGTATTTTTAAAATACTATTGCTAAATCTTTTCTTCTGTCTTTAGGAGTATGAAGGACAGGCTTGCCTGTAAATTCACTAAAAAGCATTCATTTTTCCTCTAATAACTTTTTGCAGCTGAACAAAATAGCTGTTCAGTACCTTGGGAGAAAAGATTGAACAAGCTTTAGATTTTATGCTTGAAATGTAACTTCAGAGTTCTGTAAACACCTTAATTCCCACTAAGGCTGAAGAGCACTTCTAATGTTATGAAAACATTCTCAGTTACTTTCAATGATGAACT
The DNA here is from genome assembly GCF_963662255.1 of Cinclus cinclus. Classification (NCBI taxonomy): domain Eukaryota; kingdom Metazoa; phylum Chordata; class Aves; order Passeriformes; family Cinclidae; genus Cinclus; species Cinclus cinclus. The sequence goes on along the minus strand of NC_085084.1, from coordinate 20,871,078 downwards.
CCCCACAATAACTTACAGCTTTCTCCTGCATTGTAAACAATCCCCAAATCTTTTCTAGTAGGGTAGGTAAAGTTTCAGCCTAATGGCTTAGCAGATGAACCTTATTTTTACTTTTTTTTTTTTTCCTGGTGCTTGTCCTCTATCTTATGATATCAAGGTATTTATAGAAGTAGGTACTAATCATAGTATTTTGACCTGTTTTTTCTGGTTCACAGCCCACAAGTTTACATGGCCTGAAGAAGAACCAGGCTGAAAATATGGTAAAATCTCAGCTGCAGGAATGCACTTCAGATAGTTGGCCTGCCACCCTTGGCAGAGAGGCACTTGATTGGCAGTATAAATGACCACTGTTTAAACTCTGCATGTAAAAATCAAAAGGCAAGTAAGGTAAATCTGTGATTTTTACATATTTTCATAGATCAGCATCCCCAGCAAGATGTCCAGTACCAATCTTTAGCTCCTCTCAGCTCAAATCCTCATGTCAGTCATATTGTGAGACCAGTGGAAAATGGCAAGAAATGGTGTCAGGTTTTAAGGCTTGAGGTGACATTTTTAAGCCAGGCTGACCTTAACCTTTTTTTACAACGTTTTTGGATCAGACCCTAGGCAGCTGTGGTGCTATGCTTCCACTGAGCCTAGTCAGCAGATCTAATGCCATGGCAACTGAGAGCCTACCCAGGGCTCATAAAATTCAAATACAAGAGTCTTATTCGTAATGACAGAATGATATTAAAGGAACTTCAAAGTGACACTCAGGCACTTGTGTGCTGGAGTGAGCACTGAAGCATCTGTGCCATATTACAGCTGAGTAGTGTCACACAAATTTGTGCATGTCAAAACCTCAGAAGAGCAGCACCATCCACTTCAAAACTGTATGTGCTCTGTGCACTGTCACAGAAATGTTAATGGCTTGGTTTGGTTGTTGTCTTACATTTTGTCTTGGTTTGGGGTGTTTGCCCCTCACTCTGGTTAATACCAAATCAGATATAGCAGTGATTTTGCTGCCCCATTACTGTCCCAGGGGCTGTGAAAATTCACACACCAGCTGCAGCCTTATAAGAACTGAAAAGTACCAAAGAACTCCTACTGAGAAGTGTAATCTGTGTTGGTACTAACACCAGCCAATTAATATTCTGAAAAAAAGAAGCATTAAACACTCATTTAAACAATTTTTTTTTAATATTGTCCAGAGTAAGTCAGTGACTGCAAATTTTGCTTTGGCTGACCACAATAAGTTAATCAAACAGGGTAATGTATTCTTATCAAATCAGATGTCTCATCCTACACATTAACTACTTGCTATCAAGATATTAAGTGCTTGTTACTTACTAGTACTGAAGCATAATAATTTGCAGCATTTTCTTTAGGTAATAAACTTGCCTTTTCTTTCATACTCTGTAATCAAGGAAAAAGAAGGAAAGCTAGCAATCAGCAAACTGGTACAACCAATTTTTGTAATGTTCATAATGGAAAGAGGAATAGAATCTGCAGGTGAGAGTTCATCACAACTCCTGCAAGGCATGTGCAGCAGATTGAATTCAGAACGTCATGAAATCCAGATAATTTAAAGTAAGTCTGGTTGTCTGTACTATGATATGCAGCTGGTACCAAGTTCAGAAGAAATAAAAATACGTCCAGTCCACTTGGACGGTTTGGTGACCCCTGAAATAAAGCCTTTTTCCAGTTTGTTTGCATACTTCTGAAACACAGAAAAACTCTGCTTTGCAGAGAAAATCATATCACTGTTGCAAGTTGTCTGTACTAAAATCTCAGAAGGAGAAATGAACTTCAGTTTTTTTATTTGCATGAGAAAGAGGGAGACATTTTATAGTTTCTGCAGATCAGTGAGGCCTTTTTATTCCTGTCTAGAAGGAGGGGCAGGCAGAGACTGTGGCTCTCATTAAAAATGTGAGAACAGTCTTCCTGAACACATCTGAAAAACTGGACTTGCTGAAAACATCAACAGATTGTGGCATAGATATGGAACCAGTAATCAGGTCCAAACCACTTTCATGGAAGAAAAGTGTCTGTTTCTCACGTGGTTTTACCTCAAAACTTTACAGAACCCCTCCATTCTGCATCAATTGCCCAGACTGAGCCTGAATTCTCTTTTAGATAGGAGGTACCTGGTGGAAGCTTCAGTTATTTGGGTTTAGTTGTTTCTGGTTTTGGTTGTTTGTATGTTTGTCTTTCAAAGGAGCATAAGAGATAGCTTTCAAAGGTTTGCATTGTATTGCAACACCTTGCCACTAAATTGGGCTTGCAATCCCCAAAAACATAATAATCAACAAATAATTGATTTGCATAAATGAAATTTATTTTTACAAAACTTTACTGCAAATTTAGAATTCTCTGCTCAAAACTGTGAGAAGTGACTCTCACTGTTAGAATTTCGAAGGTTTATTAAACCTTAACAAAAATACAACAAAAGAATGAATAAGAAGAAAAAATCAGCCCTGGGAGCCCAGGACTAAACTGCCATGTGCTAGCCTACAAAATGCTCTGCCTTTTATACCCCTAGGCCCTCCCAACGTCTTGCTGGTTAACCCCTTCTTTGCCATCTGCTTTGGAGACTGCTTTCTTACATCTTGGTTGGAGGTCAGGTGTAGTAACAAGCTGGCCCTCCCAAAATGCCCAGACTCCCCAAACCAGCTTGTACAAGGAGAAGGGGAAAGAGGACTATGGGAAGATATATTACACTAACGTAATTATACATCTACAAAACATAACGTATAGACAATGTTTATCCTTTAATTGTGAATGCCAACCATTGCTTTACTCATCTATAACAAAACAAAGACAAGCCAGTCCTCCTTCTTATTTCCTTTTGAACAAGTTTATTAGAAAGTCGTCTAATAAGACATTAATTCAAATTGAATTTTTAAACTGACTGTGACATTTAAAGGCTCCACAGAAGGTAATATCATCTTTTTCCCCCCTTTAAAAGCTGTCAATTATAGCTAATTCCTCAGCAGGATCTAATGAATGAGGTGTACAGCAAGATCCTCTTTTGCAAATTAGAAACGTGTGCTTAAAGACAATGGTGGGAAACTGAGGATTTGTTAAGTTCTGGCATCGTTTTCCTGGCACACAGACCCATCAGAGTGTGTGAGTTGCATTTCCAAAGGCTGCTAAGGCAAATCCAATAACCTGACTGGATTTATCCTCTGAGGTTTGATACTTAGGTTACCAAACCTGTATCATAATGATTTACCTCAATAAGCCCTTAAAAACTCCATCTGGATAGAAGAAGGGTGTTCTCACTCCATCCAGCAGGCAGCCTGTGCAATGCTGTGAGCTGGGGGAGCACTTGCCTGCAGGGCAGGTGCTCAGCAGCAGCCACACACTGGCAGCTATTGCTAATTATTAGCCCTGACTAGCAGCCAGCCATTCTGCCTCCACACATCAACAGTACTATTTACAATATTTTGGGAGATAGCTGGTTCATTTCTTACATGTCACTGCTAATAAAGACATTTATTGCTCTGCAAGGTGTTGCTGCCTGTTTATTTATTGAGAGCCTTTTTTGGGCTCCCTGAAACAAGGACATTGAGGGGCTGGAGGATGTCAGGAGAAGGGAATAGAACTAGGGAACGGTCTTGAGCACTAGGAGGCGCTGAGGGAGCTGAGGAGCTCAGCCTGAAGAAAAGGAGGCTCAGGGGGTACCTTCTGACTCTCACAACTCCCTGACAGGTACAACCCTGTGTGTCAGCCTCTCCTCCCATGTAATGAGTAATAGGACAAGTGGAAGTGGCCTCAAGCTGCTCAAGGAGGTTTAGTCTGAGTATTATGGAAAATTTCCTCCTGAAAATACTTGTCAGACATTGGAACAGGCTGCCCAGGGCAGTGGTTCTCTAAGGGTTTAATACACATGTAAATAATAGATAATATGTATATATGAGTGTATATATTTACATGCTTTTATTCTTTATTTAGGTTAAACCCATACAAATATATGCATGAAAATGCCCAGAAAAAATGTGGCTGGCTACCCTGAACTAGTGAAGGGTGTCCCTGCCCATGGCACAGGATGGAACTAGGTGATCTTTAAGGTCCCTTCCATCTTAAGTCATTTCATGACTTAATGACTGAACTTCAGAAAGGATCAAAGCCTCTCTGCCAGAATGGCGCTGTCCTCCAGAGGAGCATTGGCAGACAAGCAGATATTTCACTTGCAGTGTCCCATAAATGCTCTGGAGACACAGCTTTTTTGATGGGCAACGAGCAGATGCTGCTGTGGCTCTGTGGCTGTTTTTCCTTTCTCTTTGTTCTTCTGCTGTGTAGTTAAATAGTAGATAACTGGGATCAGAACTTCTCATGAAGGAGAGTGTCCTAGAAACAGACTGAAAGACCAGAGGAAGCTTTTTTACCAGATTTGCTTGCTTTTCAAAGGTTTCAGCAGTAATACCCAGAATTTTCTCTGGTGGAATTCCCTACACAAGACATCACAGCACTTTTGAAAGGACTGAGTCATTTTTCTCACTCCACACGTGTAGATAAACAGTATCAATCTTGGATGTAAAAGAATGAGACATGATTTACAGTGAGGTCTGTTATAGTGGCAGTGAGGAATGTTTATCCCAGGTAAAAAGCTGTTTTTTTCTCACTGCCCATCCATGGCCCTTGCTTACAACACCTAAATCCATAGCCAACAGAAGTGTTTGCAAACTGAACAGGTTAAATCTGATGTTTGAAAGATGTCAGTATAGTTTTCAATCATGACTTGCAACTGGAATAGGTATTTTATTTCAAAATCTTTGGCTGCATTGAAACAGATTCATCTCCAGGTGCTTGAAGAAAACGTGTCTTCCATTGTGACCAAAAGCCTCTTTCCAATGGTCATTGGTATTGGATCTGACAGACTTCAAGGAGGATTTCAGGGCTTTCTGTCATCACACCAAGCTCCCTTTTTGCCACAAGCAAGCTGCCTTTAGCAGCTTAACTGGGGACTTGGATGTTCTCTCCAGTGTGTGGAAGCAGAAAGCACACACAGACCCTTCCAGGAGAGATCAGACCTGACAGCCTTGACAAATCTGTCACTCCAGCAGCTAAAGTTTCACCACAGTGGTGCTGATATTTTTGCTAAATTTGCAGTCATGTGTGTGACTCTGAAATTAAGCCACTGCTAGTTCTTGGACATGGCTTTGACCATGAGGAGAACATTTTGGGGAAGACAGGTGAAAAACCTGTGTAGTGAATCAGCTACAAGGACACAAAGGGTGCTGCATGAAGGGTGTGGTTTCTGGTTTGTTCTGAAATGTGCTTTTCTCTTCTTTTTTTTTATTTTTTTATTTCAAGGAAATAAAGGCAAGAAACAATAATCCTTTCCTGGACTTTAACATTTCAGGAGACATTGTCACCTTCAGAAGCTGCATCTATCTCAGAATAAATCTCAGAAATTTACTAATTATCTACTAAATTTAAAATGTGCTAATTACTTGCATCTATTTACAGAATTTACTTTCTCATGTTTGGGCAAAAAGTATCCATTTTCTGTGTCACAGATTACACATACAAAACAGTGGCTACTCATCTTAAGTGAGTGCATCTGAAAAAAAATAAACAAAGAAATATTGTCCTGCTGCAATAAAGTCTTTCTTCATGGTAGAGGTGTGCTCCCATCAAACTAAGGAGGGAGAGGAGGACAATCCCATAGCACTGAGACAATGCACAGATGATAACAAAGTCACAGATCTTGTTAGACCTTAACTGTCAACCAACACCCCTTATGGCCTGAAACAGTAACTGAGACATCCAACACAAGGCTTCTTTTGTTCTAAAATTATTAATTTCCTTTTACTTGCTAGAACAATAGAAAAGTAAATATGAATGTGTGTTACAGTTTGGATTTACTAAATTTTAAATATATTTACTTTTTGTTGTGAAATAGAATTAGGAGTAAAAGCAAAGCAGGCTTAAAACTTAACATGAGTTAAAAAAACCCCTTTATTAATAACATAAAGAAAAATAATAATAAATTCAGAGGAGATCTTCAGACCACTTCCTTCTTCCTCTTTTTCATATCTTAATAACATACAGAGGCACTTCAGTTAATTCCTTGCTTAAATAATTTTTTCCGTTCACTTTAGGGAGAGGAGTTCCTTTTTGCTTAGCTATAAGGACTTTTTTTTTCAAGAGAGGAAATAACCAATTCTCTCCTGATTCCACTTTTTTCCATTAATAACAGCTGCCAGGGATCTGCTATCATGAAACTCCTCCCACTTTCACAGTTTTCCTAAAACTCCCTGTGGGCTATGGGTAAAAAAAAAAAAAAAAAAAAGGCATGGGATATTACTTTTAAGGATGAGTTACTTAAAGGCAAAAGTTCTCTTCAGCTTACAAAAAGATTTTTCAGCCAATCTTCATGGTGTCTCCTCATTCCCCTTCCATCTAGAAACAGCTTTTACTTCACTGACTTTGGTGTATCCTTTCTGTTCTTCATCTCACCCAGGGAAAGATGAAAGTTTGTAAGTCTTATCTGAGCAGTGGGAAAAAAAGTTAAAATTTCACACAGAAGTTGCGGGGGCTGAACTAGGCCATGCTGGAGCTGTGTCAGGATCTCAGGCTGCCCAGGCCACACTGAGGCCCGGGGGGGGAGGAGGGGAAGAGGGGGGGATGCGAATGAAAACTGCAAAGTGCAGTCAGAGGAGAAATCAACGACAAGCCTCTGACTCCATAGCTGCCTTCCAGTGCCAACTGCATTCAGTTCCAGCCGCAGCCCGGGGGTTCTCCCTCTGCCCTGCTCAGCACACAAAGCCCTGGGGGCTCTCCCGAACCGGGCCCGGCTGCCTTCCCCCAGGCCGTGAGGGCGGCTGGGCGGGCTCGGCCACCCCAGGGCTGCTCCGAGCCGGGGCAGGGCAGGGCCCCCCTGAGCCACGGCCACACCGGGATCTCAGCAATGAACTTCTCTTCTTTTTGGCTATCGGGGTCCCTAGTTAAAAATGGGACCCAGCAGCTTCCCGAGCCCACCCTTGCCTGGCCTGGGCCGCATTGGAAGCGGGCCCGGGCCAGGTCAAGTATTACCTTGTAAAAAGCCGGAAATGCAAGAGAGTTTTCGCAGGGCTTACTTGCTTCAAATGTGATTCACGGAGTCAAACGACTTTTCTAATTGTTTTCTCAGGCTGTCAGCAACTAAACCAGCCTCCAATTGGTCCCATCAATTCACAGAGGAAGTTGTCATGGAGAAAAACTTCCTAGTATGGCTTCCCCTCAGGGTAAAACCAGCACTGGTAAAACCAGTGTCAGAATGAATGTGTTTGACTTGCTGACTGTTTAAATCCACCGGCAGCTGTGCTAGAAAAGGCTGGGCTCAAATACTTTTGAGGCACTGGAGTAATCATCAATACCTGACTGCTGGTCTGTGCTGTCACCTCAGCCTGTGCTGACAGAGGTCATCTGTCATTGCCAGTGTCCTCTGGGGTGCACAGACAGCTGGCAGCTTTTCAGAGTGGGTGAGCCAGCCCATGCTGGAGTTATTTTGTCTACTTCTTTTACAGATGTGAGAGGTCGTGCTGATTCTGGATCAGATACCTTCATTTTCTTAAAAAATTCTGCTGGACCAAGGCCTCTGTTCATCCCCTGCTGACACTTCCACTGCAACTGCAGAGCTGAGCTGGAATGAGCACATCAGAGAGCGATCATGCCAGTCACAGACCAGAAAACTCAGAGGGACCAATTAGGTCCTGAAAACTGTGTGGTATTTTTGGGCCTCTTCTCCAAACACTATGGTCAAAACCCTTGCAGTTTTTAACCGCTGTGGCAAAAGCCAAAGAAGCAGCTTAAAAGAAGCCTGCAATGGTGAGGGCTGACAGGCTGAGGAGCAAAACGATGGACCAAGACTGAAAGAATCTGGTGGTGAATTTGACGACACTCTTTGTGAAAGCACTTGAGTTGGTATAACCAAGTGTAGGCCAACACAAAGCCAACAAGAAGAGAAACCACAAAGGCAGAGAATTGAAATGTGAACTCCTTGAGAACCTTTGCAATGGCAAAAGTGCATCAAGTTCTATTTGTGTCTGTGATCCACAGAACTAGTTGCAAATCCTGCTGAGGCTGAGTGCAGGAAGGTCACGGAAGCCAACTGCTGTTTCCAACTGCTTGGAAACTGCTGAGTGAATCTTATTTAAGGATGCAAACTCCAGGCGCCTCTTCATTCCAAGGTAAAGCCCATACGTACAGAAAATAATGTGTGGAGTAAGATATTGTTCCAAACTGGCATGTAGTTATAACAGTTGATATTGATTTATCAAGATATTATGAAATGTTCTACAAGCTTCATAGCAACCCTTTCCTCCCTTCTGATTTTAATTCCATAACATAGCAAATCTTCCACTGCAAAGCTGAGGCAACAAGCGGGAGACTAAAATACAGAAGCACAGATGTGATAAACAAAAAAGATTTTAATTTTTTTTAAAAAAACAGAACTTCTAAATTTTCCTCCATTTGTTATTTTCTTTCTTTTTTTTTATTTTAAATTTATACTACTTGTTTCTTGGCTTTTCATAAAAAAATCTCATTACAGTGGCTTTCCACAGTTCGAGAAACTGAACTGTGTGTGGCCCAGTAGCACTGGGCTGATTCTGCTGCAATGGAGCTTGTTACGATGGAGAATGAAGTAAAGATGTTGAAAAGAGGCTTTGGCAAAACTGAAAATTAACAAATCAAAACTCCCTTCTTTATCTCAGTAATGAAATGCTGCCAGAACCTCCCTTACTAAATTGGCATGTTCTTGGTTGGTTTCCTCAGGCACAGTTAACAGCATGAACAAAAATGTGTTATTTGTAATAACATCCCGTAATGTGAATTGCTATGTTTGGATAATGTGTTCACAGTCCTAGTCTTCTGAATGATATTTGCAAGTTTTCAGAGGGGCATCTGAATTCTTGTTTTTCCTTTGATTTTTACATAAATAATTAAAGCAAGCAAACAAACAAAACTCAACAGTTTACAAATTATTCATTTGTTTAAATGCATCTATCATTGTGGATGGCCACAGTGCACAAGCTCTGGCTACATCCAACAGATTGGGCAGACAAGCTACAAGAACCAGAGCAGCCTTCAGAGCACATGTGGCATCCAGGTGTGTCTCAGAAGTACTTCCAGGTGTCTGTATCCTGACTGGAAGTAATAGGAGGGTGCATTTATAGACACTTCCTCTTCTGGCTTTGCAGAAAATATAACTGCATGGTGTGGAAGCCAAGGGACCTAATGTGAAGTCTCAAACACAGATAGCTGGTGAGCTATTGAGCCAACCAAGGATTGCTGGCAATCACACACTATGAGGAGAGAACAGGGTGCAGGGGTAAGGCAGCACTTTTCTGGGACAAACATCTTTGTTCTGGATCCTGAAATTAAAAACAAGGTGAGTTCAGGAATGAGGCCGAGGTCATGGACTGTAGGGGCAAAGCCCTCTGAACCATTTCTAGAAAGAAAAGCAGACTGCACACAGTAACTTATTTGCATAGAAAGTGAGAAACTTTACTCCAGGGTAGGGAAAATCAATTTGCAAAAAGGTACCCTCACAAAGCCTGAGACACAGGACCCTGGACAGCCCATCAGCTCAATGCTGGGGCCAGGACTGCTGAACCTCCTCCTCCTCCTCCACCCCCCCATCCCCCACATCCCGCTCCCTCCCTCCCCCCCCCCCCCCCCCGGCCATCCCGAGCCTGCTGGGGGCACTGCCACCACTATTTAAGGTTTGTGTGGAGGTTTTCAACTGCAGTAGGAAAGGATGCTGCCCTCATTCATACAGGTGATCTGGGCAGATGTTTCCAGATATTCATCTCCCTTTGCCTTTTTTGAGGGGAGAAGGGAGGGAGGATCAAAATTACTTCTGTTAAAATATTTTTATCGTGGACAATCTTTAGAAAACATTTAGTACTTAAGAAGCTATTTAAAGCTGAATGGCAGCTGTAGTGGGTTACTGTAGTACCCATTAATGCAGCTAACTGTGAGAATGTGGAGATAAACATTGAAATCCGTGACAAAAGGGAAAGCACACCACAGAAAGCACAAAAAGCACTAGTACAGTTGAATTTCCCACATTGCCTACCAGTTCACTATATGGCCTATGAAATCTGGTCTGCAAGACAGGTAAAGTCCAAGGAATCTTCTCCTTGGAAAAAAACCCACGTATTTGTAGGAAAAAAAAATCCTGTCTGAGGGAAGTGATCTGCTCAGACTGATTTCAGGCTGCAGTCTGTCATGTAAATGGGGCAATTTTCAGCTCCTGCGTTTCACAGAAGTCTGGAAAGAACCAGGCTGGTGGAAAAAGAAATTTGGACAAGAATATTTCCACTGGCAAGTGAACAAAGCTGTCAGAAATGAAGAAATTGTATCCTTGGCATAACCACAGGTGGGTGTCCTGCCAGGGACAAAGCACAGAGACAAAAGCAGTTACAAACCCATTAAGTATTGAGGAAAAGTGTGGCAAGAAAAGAATTTGAGTAACAAATAAGGGAAAATCCAGGCTTGAGTCAGTGGAACTCTTTCACTAGCTGGTAGATTTTAAAATGCACTTGGTTTCTAACAGAGCCTATGTTCATTGGGTGTCTGTAGATGCATGCAACTGTGACAAAAATTACCTAAACAGACAATTTGAAACATTCTTCTCATTCATCACAGCTACAAAGTGTGACATTTCCTTGTTTTTTTATTAATTTGTAAACCCGTACTGGTTAACTTCTGCAAGAATGTAACAATTACTGTGTCAATTTAAGTGTGTTAAACCCGTGCCTAGGGAAGAAATTACAGCTTGCCTAGTTTTCAATGTAAAAATTTCTGCCTTTAACAAAATGTTAGGAATATAACATTTTTCTTGCAAAATATAGAACTGGAGAAGGTGATTCACATAGTTAAACTTTTTCTATAAAATAAAATTTATTTTATTCAGCTCTGGCCAGTATTATTATTATTAGGTACTAACCTTTGGGTTCAGTTGGGTTATTTACTTTGTACAACGTGCCTTGGAAGAAACCTGGAGTATATTGTGTCTGTTTTCCTGATGAACCTTTCACTGAATTTCCAGCTCTCTCCTCAGTCATTCTGTAAAGAAAATTTCTCTCAGGCAGATAAGATTAAAATTATATAGATATGACATGAGTCAAAATTAACCTGGCACTCAGAAGGAGTTTGCTGTTAAGACCTGTCAGAAGGCACAATAAGTGTTGTCTCATTTTAGTAATAAGATTTTGCAAAATGTGTTTTATTTTAATAACAAGAGGGGATAATCCGTCACATCTCAGGGTGCTGAAGAAGGACAATGAGTTCCCCCTCCACTCCACTGTTTATTGTCACCTGCTCTAGCCCCAAGTGCCTCCCAAAAGCTGCTTTTGTGCAGCTGCTCATGGACTCAGAGAAATTTAATTTGTAGAGGAAATTCCACTGCTCTGTCTTGGAGAGAGACTCTGCTCATGGGCATCACCAATGAGGAGGATGAAAAAACATTTCACATGCATGCTTCCCACATGCATTTTGTGAGGTTTTCATCATCTATATGCTTCCCCAAAGGGTGCTGGTGAATAAAGGAAATGTTCCTTGTATTAACACAGTGATGGCAGGGGCAAGCACAGAGACTCTCTCCTCCCACCTATCTGTATCTCTACTTTTCTTTTTCTTATTTAGGATAAGACCCAGGCCAGGCCCCCAAATTCTCCACAGCAGTATAACTTTACTAATGGGCCCATAAATCCCAGATAAGCAAAATAAATAAATGAACAGTGTTGTGCTGGATCATTACAGACCAAGAATTTCTGAGTAAAATCCAGAGAAAATGCAAGATTTAAGAAGTTTATGTCAAATATAACTGTAGGAGAAAGTGCACAGACAAATAGCTCCATTTCAGTCTCACTTCATCGTGTTCTTCCTGTTGATTCATTAATTCCTTTCTCCTCACAGTATGAATGTCAGTGTCATATTAATCCCTTTCTCACCACCATTTAGAAAGTCAATTTTTCAGAGCATTGAAAAAAGCTTATTTAAACTTACAGCTACAGCTGAAAAATATTCCTTTTATAAAGAACTCAAACCCAAGTTTCTCTGAAAGCCAGAAGTGGTTTTAATAGAAACTAACAGAAAATGTACTTAAAAAATGTTGGGGGTTGGTTCTTTCCCTTTTCCCTCCATGGAATTTGCCCCATTGTCATGCTACAATACCTGTTGTCTCGGCCCTGGTGGCAGGGGGAAGGGGAGAGGAGGGGGAAACCCCTTGATATCCAGAAAAGCCAGAAGAGCAGACGGAAGGCTCTGGCTCGGCCCATTTCCCTCACGGAGTTCAGACGAGAAGGACGATCACCGCCTCAGCCCCATTCCTGCCATCCCAACACCGGGAGCCATCCTCACTGCTGTCGGACTCTGCCCTGCTGCCTTCTCACTGTAACCTGCCACCATCCAGCACTCTGCTGAGCACCAGGACCGACACCGTGAGCGGAGGGCTCTCCATCTCTCTCTCGCACGTGGGACAGCACTGCCATCACCCCCAGCCCTCCTGCGGCTCTGCGGGACCTGCCCGCCCCCAGCACCGGGAACTGCAGCTCAGGGAAAAGGTGCCTGCAGCCAAAAAACACTGGGACTGAGTTACTGTTCTGTTTGTGGCTAATTTCATAGCTGTTGTTGTTCTTGTTTGTCTTGTTAGATATACTGGTAAAGAACTGTTATTCCTATCCCCCTCTCTTTGCCTGAGAGCTCCCTTAATTTCAAAACCTTAATAATCTGTATGAAGGAAGGATTGCATTTTTCAGTTCAAAGGAAGGCTTCTGCTTTCCTCAGCAAACACCTGTCTTTCAAACTAGGACACCAAGCAAACCTCCTCACACATTCCTTTGCTGTTAAGAGCAAAAAACTTTCAGATGCAGACACTACAAAATACAATTTATATGGAATTAAAAAAAAATGGTGAACACCTATCCATTAAAATATGTAACATAGATGTATGCAAAGCATAATTTTATTTATGCAGGTCTAAGAGGCACACTGCACATGCCCATGGTGATCCCAGAAGTCACATTGCTTTTCTTTATTGTGCCTATTTGTTTTATGAAATTCTTATATGTATGCCTATACACATGCAGAGGTGGATCTGCGCAGCTCTCAGTAATGCATAAATACCTACAGAGAAGCACACATGCATCTCTTTTGGGGTTTATGGTATTCTAGGGATTTACCATAAGTGATACATTTTATTACTACTTATGGAACTGAGCTCGTTTCAATTTTCTTAAAATTTCTAAGTGTCTTTTCTGTTTCCAGTTTCTGGCTTCTGCCCAGCACAGAACTGCTGTCCAGTGATTACTCTCCTTAAAACAGATGATGCACATCCAGAAGAACAAAGCTATTTAATAAATTAATCATAAAAAACGGTTAATAGTCAGACACTGTTGGACAATTTGTTTGATTTGGGACATGTTTTCAGTGACATTGTCAGATTTTTTTCATCAAACATTTAAATCCTATTACAAGAAGTGAAATATCAAGGTCAGGTATAAAACTGTTTAATTCAAAATGCAAATGCTGTTTGATCTTCCTGTGTTCTCAGTTTGTATCAATGTCATTTTACTGGTGCAGTTTTATTATATTTGTCTCAGGATGAGGTGCTGAAAGCATTGATTATTTTCCCTTGAATCTTTCTCTTCTTCTATCCACAATCTATCTCCCTTTTCTCCACTCTTTTTTAGTAAGTTTTAACTTAGAAAACATATACTAAAAGATAGTTCAAAATGTTAAGGACATTAATGTCATGTATCTCACACACTGAAATTAGAACTGCAGGAATTGTTTCCCTTCATAAACTGCAATGACTTGCACTCATAACCTTGGAGCTAGCCACCACATGGTAATTGCTTTTGCATGTTGTATTCAGTACCACCAAAAATCACCCACTGAAATCATTAGTAAGAGTTCTGTCATCTCTCCAAAATGAGGGTCACCACTTCATGGATTGCAGCCTACATCTCTGAAGATCTAGTTGGGCCAAGGCCAGTCCCAGCTACCTTTTATGTTCTCCTTTTGAATCACAGTACCACCCATCTGTGCTCCACAGAATATTAATACCTGATTACAGCTCTCCTTGCTGTGTGTCTAAATGATGGGGGAACATCTAAGAAACTGTGCTTTAGGGTGTTCCAGAGAGGTGTGATCCCTTAAATTCCCATGCAGTGAAGTCATGTGTAAACAGGGAATCCTGCACTAAATATTCCGCATTTTACTTGGGAGATTAAATTATTAGCCTTTGTTTTCAACTTGCTCTTATTTCATAGCAGATTTTAAAATTAAAGATAGAAATAAAACCAGGACTAAAAGTATTTGTAACTATCTGAAGGAAAGTATGACATATAGATAGATATAGATATATAGATATAGATATAGATATAGATATAGGTATAGGTATAGGTATAGGTATAGGTATAGGTATAGGTATAGGTATATAGATATAGATATAGATATAGATATAGATATAGATATAGATATAGATATAGATAGATATAGATATAGATGATAGATATAGATATAGATATAGATATAGATATAGATATAGATATAGATATAGATATAGATATAGATGATGTAGATATAGATATAGATATAGATAGATATAGATATAGGACTACCAGCCAATTAACCAAATGCTGTCCTGATACAACTAGTTTCTCAATGCAGAATCTGAGGTTCTTATGTAGCAGAAGAGTCTCCCAGTGGGTGTCAGTTGACAATTAACAGTTTCTACACCATTATTCCCCAAAAGCCTGTGGTTTCAGAGGCTCTCAGCTGATATTTGGAACAAAGCCCATGTCCCTTGCTCCACTGCAACTTTTTACCCAACCCAGTCTGATTAAAGCTGGCATATGTTTATATTAATACATATTACATTTTGAAATATTTGCAATAAAATTCAAGCATCTTCTGGTTGAGAAGAAGGACATGTAACCTTTATATACTTTTCTATACAAACCTCGGAGAAATGTTTTTTAAATTCCATGAAAGAATTATTTCTCAGTCACTTCAGAGTGATATGTTCTGGGTGAAAGCACTACCAGATACTGTGCACAGTCCACTCTAAAAAGAAAGTTTGGGATGGTTCTCTTTTTTTTTATTTTTTTTTTAAACTTATGGGAATATAACCAGTGTTCCTAGCTTTTTATTACTTCCATTTTCTGAGCCATATTACACACCCAACCCTGTCTCCATATGCTGTTAAATTTCAGGTAAGAATGAGAGGTAGTGGTGGATAAAGTGTGAGATCTCTGGCAAAATGCTTAACATCTGTTCGAATAAAACCAACAGCATCCCGGGATGCACATTCACATTTATCTGCCATGAGATTTGGAAACTGGCCTTGCTCCAGCTGGAAGACTCATTTGGAAGACTGTTTGCAGTTCTTCACACTTAGGTCTGGAATGGCTCACACAGCAAAGGAGAAAATAAAGCATATGGCTGTGAGAGAGATAAAGGGACCAGGAAATAATGGATCTTTGGAAAAGCAGAAGAAGGCACAGGGGCTTGGGTCTCCTGAGAAAGTGGGACATGCAGCAGAATCTCAATGACATGACACAAGGTAAGCAGAAGCCTGAGTGAGTGGCTGTGGAGCTGGAATGAGCCAGTGCTAAATGAGGAAGCAAAGAATTCTGGCAGCATTTCCTTACAAGACAGTGAATATAGTGTGAGAGATGAAGCTGTTAACAATCAACAATTCAGAAAGTCTGACAGTTAGCAGGAGAGCATAGACATTAATAAAGAAATAGAACAAAAGCAGGTATCAAAGGGTAAGTTGTGTTTTCCCCTGCTCCATTAAAACTCGATTCCTGTCAGGGCAGCATGAGGGACATCACAGCAAAGCCAACTGGAGAGCCACCAAGAGAGTTACCAGTTCCAGAATTTCAATTTTAGAAGCCTTTAATACATCAGTTTCCATTTGCGACATCAAAGCTGCTTCCAAGTGGCCCAGGACTGATGAATCAGGTGAGAAAGACAGAGGTCTTTTCCTCCAGCACTGACCCTCAGCAGGACATGGGCACCGTTCAGTGCACTCCACCATGTGCCACAAGGTGTCCCCTGGGGGGAGAAGTTCTGCTGGAGCCAGGAAATAAACAAGCATAAGGATGGATGGATGGATGGATGGATGGATGGATGGATGGATGGATGGATGGATGGATGGGCGGATGGACAGCAGTTCATATCTGGATATGCAAAAGGGAGTTGCTAAGGGGAGCCACAAATCTCCCATCTCAGCCTTGGGATACTATTTTCTTCCCACAGCAATTCCCACAGAAATGGCTGCTGAAAAGACAATTTACTTCTGTAAATGTCCTCTTTAAAATGAGAGTATAGTGACATGCAACTTGTCAGAAAGGGAATCAATACAGACTTTCTCCCAAACCTCCTGAATAAAAAGCAGGAATCTAAGAGAGGATGGTGTTACAGATTTTATTCAAATTCTGATGCCAGCTGTTCTTTGCCTTACACAGTTATCTGCACAGCCATTTTTCCATCTCCTTTTCTAAAAAATAATGACTTTTGACAAAAATGTCCCATGTGGGCACCCAACAGGATTCAGATTAAGGAGCTCCCTGGGATTTTGCAGAGACAAAGAAGCACTTGTTGTTTCTACTTGGGCCGAACAAGCAGATGGAATGTCATTGTCCCTGGGGGCACAGCTCCAGTTTAACAAAGTGGTCACAAATGCCTAGTGATGAGATCAGAGATTAATTTTTTACTTTACAGTATCGACAATAACTGAACCTTTTTCAGCTTGAAGTGGTGTAATAGTTGAAGTACTGATGTGAAACTAAGGCAGGAAAAAAAAATGCAGCCTGGTTTTATAACATTGTATAAATCCAAACTCCTTTAATTTCTTTGGAGACTTGCAAAATGAGCTATCAATGTCAAATGATCACCTCATTTTCTAATTTGATTTTATGCTATCAAGTATCTGAAAAATACAGTCATCTTAGGTGTTTCTGGAAACACCTCACCCTAAATTTTTCTCAGCTTCTGTAATTAGTTAAGCAGACACGTGTTGCTACTTGTTTTTTGGATCAGAACAATAATCAGTACATGAGATGGGAGAGTAGTTCCTAAACTTTCCTCCAAATATCTCTCCAACAGAGATGTTAAGGTGCAGTGAAGCTGGAGTGCAAACCCTGAACCCACCCACCAATCCCAAATTTGGTAGCTTTTTCGTTGGCATTCATGGCAGCGTCTGTATTTCATGGCAATGCCTATCCTTTAGGCTACCTTCCAAACACAACAATAATGGGTCAGAAGCTAATACTATTACTGAATTTTGAAGGAATCACAAAAGATTAATGACCTAATCCCCCCAGGATTTTTTGACACCAAGATGTGAAAATTGCAGAAAGCAACCCACAGGTTATAAGCTCCTCAAATCTGCCCTCCAAAAATACAGAGAAAAATTGCAACACAGGTTTTGCTTTGGGTAGATCAGCTTCTTCCAGTAAATCATCCTAGTGAGGAGTTTGCTGAGAAGTCTGAGGAACAAGAACTCCTGGGTCCCCACCCTGGTCTTCTACTGAGGAGTCAAAAATCCTGTAGCAGAAAATTCAAATCAGTTTACACTGATACAAAACCTGACTCTAATTTCTGTAAAAGCCTAGAGAGACAGCATAATCTTTTAAAAAAATCTCCCTGTGACTGAACTCTTCAAGGGATATTTGCCAGGAAACTGTAGAATAGGCTCGTCAAAAAGTCCCAATTTTGAAATACTCATTGCTCTCCTATAGACTTATTGTGCAGAGCTGTGAAGAATTGAGTTTTTATAGAAGCCAACAAGGAAGATTTCAAAGACTTTTCCAATGTTTTGCTGGACTAAAAAGCACTTTTTTTTCCTGGGTTTTTTTTGGTTTCTTTTTTACAAGGGTATAATGAAGAATGTGGGAAGAGGAAGTAAAGAACAATGTTTTCCATACATCTCTGTCCTATGCCTGAAGGAACTGATTAAGGGATGAGCCTTGTGTTTCCCTGGGAGTGAGCATTAATGGAATGTTTCATCTCTGACCTTCTGCTGTCACAACACTTTAGGGAGCTGAATCCCTGTGAGAGCTGGATCTTCTAGCCACACCTGACTTTACAAATTCCTGGGTCACCAGGAAGAAAAGGGACAAACATGAACACAGAAGGGGAGACCACAAAGAGCCACCAAACAGCTCAGGCTCCTGCTGTCCTGCAGGCTGGGTACTGCCTGTGCCTTGGTAATTTGTATTGGTATTAATACATCAGTGCAAAGGTCTCTGAGGAGACATCGAACAGCAACAAAGATTCACTGTCACTGTCAGTTCTTTCCATGACAAGCCCTACAAACAGATTCATTTTCCTCATTCCAAAGCTGAATCCTGCCTGAGGCAGGTTTGGGAGGCCAAGAAGGATCTCACCCCTCTGCGGTTCCTCTGCCCTGCTCTTCCCCACGTCTCTGCTACAATTTCCCTGGGAGTAAAGCCCAAACAGGAGCTGCAGGTGAGGATTCATCCTGCTCAGCAGTTCAAGGAAACCATGACGACCTTGCAGGACAGGTAATAAGCTCTCAGAGGCAGCACGCTGCCTTCTAAAGGCATATAAACACACATTTTTGTTAATTCTTCCCCCTGCCATGTGTGTAGGTCACGCCAGAGTTTTTGTGTACATGTCTACAAAGACCTACAAGCAACTCTGCCTAGCTGTGTTTCATTGTTTCATGGGTAAGGTTTTTTGTGTGTTTTGCAGGAAGACAAAAACTTTTAGGCTCCATTGCTCATCTGGTTTGGTGTAGTCATATATGAGCACTGTGCTGTTCTGTGCTGGCAGCATCAGAAACATGTGGAGTTACACAGCAGTTTTATCTCCAGTTTGTGAATCCTTCTCATCTGATCTTCCTGCAGATGAAATATTTATCTTACATA
Organism: Cinclus cinclus; assembly: GCF_963662255.1. Lineage (NCBI taxonomy): Eukaryota > Metazoa > Chordata > Aves > Passeriformes > Cinclidae > Cinclus > Cinclus cinclus. The sequence goes on along the minus strand of NC_085084.1, from coordinate 20,852,194 downwards.
AAGTGCTTTCAGACAGAACCAAATGGCCTCTGACCAATTTAAAAGGGCTGATTCCACACCACCACCCTCCCCCCCCCATGCAACACATACACATTTTAGCTGATTTTCACACTTAAAATGTCATTATGTATAGCAAGCGGGGACAGGTTTGCCAGACTGACCCAAACAGAAAGCTAAGAGCCAGCTCTGGGAAGGTGGGTTAGGCACTGTGGCCCCAGAGACTCATTCCTGTGACATTAAAAACCCAAAATGTTAGGCAAGATGGGTAGATAGGTATTGCATAAAAGACTGTAAACCACAGGTTTTTTTTAGAAAGTTGAAGATTGTTGAGCAAATGTTATTTTTCCTGTGTTAGGGCCAAATGGTGCAACCAGAGATTTGATATAAAGGAAAGGAGCCTCTGTCACAAGTTTGTCTGTTGGCTTTTCTTCCCCTTGCTTATTATCAGGAGTGTGTGTTTATTTTTATTTGTTTATGTTCTTCATAAAATTTGTTTAGATTTTTGTGTTTTCCTTTTCTGTTTTTCTTGGTATTATGAGGAATTTTCAACAAGAGCCAAGATAGACCCAAATCTCTGTAAAAGTGCTCTGGGATTTCTGGAACTTGCTGCAGAGCACAGGGAGGACCATGATGGAGCTGTTATTTTCAGGGATGGGTGATTTAAAACAGACCAAAAAGACAAAACAGAAACATTTAATTCTGATATGTCTAATGGGAAGAGGAGTAAAAAGTGTCAGCAAGAAAATGGCCATGGGTCTTTGCTCCCTTCAGGTGTGAAGTTCACCTGGGTCTGCTCAGAGGAGGGAATGACTCTACCACAGCACTTCATCAGGAGAAATCCTGTGGTGCTTAGTTCATTCTGCTCTAAATATAATGATTCTTTTTCATGAATCTGCTTAATGTGAAAAAAGGGCTTTTTGGAGCAATTTTTATTTTATTTGCTCCTTCTCAATTAGCTACAGCAAATGAAAGCAGAACAACTAAGATTTAGGTTTCACTGACTTGACTTCTCTCTTTTATTATTTTTTTTTCATTTGCCTGGGTGGTTTGATGCTACTGAAAGTCAAGAAATTTTAGGGACAGCATTGTGGAAAAATTATATTCAGTTCTGAGATAGTTAATAACCTTGTGAGGAGGACAGCATAAACCATTTTAGATGGATAGTAGCAATATTACCTAGCTCTTGGAACGTAAAAGACCAAAGAAATAAACATGTGTTTATTGTTTTTTAGAAAGAAAAAATATGATCTCCATTATAAAAAGTACTCTGTCAAATGTAACATTTCCCATGTTCCTTAAATTTGATTAAAATATACATTACAGTAAATACAATATGATACCTTATGATAAGAGGAAGAAACTGAAGTATTTTTAAAGTAAATGAATACCGTTCAAGTCTATAATAAATAGAGTTCTTTATTAATTAATTGATAGTCAGAGCAGGATTGCATTATTGTTATTATTTTATATCTTGTTTGTTGGCCTGGATGGACAAGAACTGCTAACTACTATGTTCCACTATGACTGGGCAGAATACTACTCCAGGGGACAGGCAAATATACTTGCTTGTGAGTTTAGGATCACTCTCATTTGGGTCTCTTTCAGCAGCTTTTAAAGATAGCTAAAAACCACAAAAAGATCAGCATTTCTGTGTGAGAACACTTTGGATTACATTGGCAACCAACTTAGATTAAATCTTACTACCTCAGAGAAAGTGAATTACAGTAAGAAGATAAATGCAGGCCTATTAAGCCAAGATTGACTTTTTAATTTTCTTTTATTTTTTTTTAAATTTTTAAAATAAGATTTTAGAAAGGCTCCCAAGAAAACAATAAATCATTTGGATAAACTGCCAGCTTAGACCATACTGACTGTAAATGCCCCAGCTTAAAATCCTGACTGTACACAAGTGGAATCCTTTTTATGTCCTCTGTGCTCCTTCCTCATCCACAGCCTTCTCAGGCAAAAGAAAATTTTCACTGACATAGGGTCATGGGCTTAGGCCTTTCATGAAGCACCAAAGTGTGTCACTATTTTGCTGGGTCTCCCAGTGATTTCGCAGTTATTCTCCAGAAAACTTGTTGTGTGGACACGCTGGAGTCTTCCATGTGTAAGGACATGTGAATAGAAAAAGCAGCTCTGAGAAGGGCAAAATATTTTCCTTTGTGACAAAAGAAATATGTTCAAGGCACTTTATTTTCCACCCCACACCTCCACCCCCCTTGAAAATCCAAAGCCTGGCAACAGCCAGAGCCACTCTCACAGAGAAGAGAAAGCCCAGCTGTGAGTGGGGAGGAGTGAACTGCCTGAGTGTCATTCTTGTTTGTGCTCTTGAGAAATGGGCTTTTCCGAGAGATCAGGTGGGGGGTTTTGTTTCTATTCTTACCAGAACTGCCCTCATAGCCTTTTCCCCTGCTCACTACTGTGTTAGATCTGTGTTCATGGCTGATAAATAACCCACAATTTGTGGTCAGACTTAATTCTTCTCATCTGGTACTCCTCCACAGCAGAATTTTCTGTGCTGCAAGAAGCCATCTCCATTTCCTATCTCAACAAGTCCAACGCGCTACACTTTTAGTAAAAGCAAAATCTGCTCCCAGTGCAGAAGTTTTTCTTCTATCACTCCCTTCATGATCACTGACTTTTCTCTACTTGAAAACTGTTTTACTGTTTCTAGAACTTTGCGCCAGAGATACCTTTTATTTTTTAGGGGGGGGAGGGGGGGGCGTGGTGGGCAGATTTTCAGCATCCATTTCAGTTACCAGGCTGAAGAAGGAGAATAAGGCAAGCGCATCATCCTCTCACCTCACCCTGGTCACCTTAGAATTCTGGTCATCTCAGGGAAGTTTCCTCTAGGAAATTATGAAGTGAAGTTCTCTCTTTCTGTAGAAGTGGGGACTTGAGGATTATTTTTATCATCTCACAAATGTGTAACTAAAAAATATGAGCAGTTTCTGTTAGAGCTGTTGAATGCAGTATCTGACAGACATGAGGCAGCTGCCTGTCCCCAGGTCCAACTAGCAGTGAGGCTGAAGGTGTACCCCCAATGTTTTATTTTCTTTTAAATTTTGTATATTAAAAATAATTTCTTGACTAATTCAAAGCATAAAAAATATGATGGTAATATATATTTGCTTGACTCCTTTGTGAATTACAAAAAAATAGGAAAAACAGAAAGCCAGTGTAAATTGACAATGAGAGCAGGAGAAAGAATGAGGCACACTGAGGCTTGAGACAAAAGGTGAATGTTTATTAATTAGTAACAAGAGTTTCCATGGTTGCTGGGGATGCTTGTTCTGATGAAGAATTTAAAAGCATCTTCATTAACTAATGGGCTATTTCTCTAGCCTGGCTGGCCCCAGTTTTCAGTCTGTGACAACTCTCCTTTCCTGAACAAGGTGTTTTTGAGGGCTGCTCACAGCAGTATGAAATGCAGTGCCTGCAGATTTGTCATCCCTGTCTCTGCACTAGGTAAGAGCAGTTGTTTCATTTATGCATATCTGAATGCTAAGCCCATGTTATTAGCAACCTGATTAGGTTCTCATTAAGATCAAAACCTGTGTTTTTACATCCAAAATGTCATGTGTATCTCATAGCAATTCCAGCCTATTAGCCAGTCTGCATTTCTTCCACTGGTATTTTCAGGCATTCAGCCCAGAACAGTGTTTCTTTTTACTTCCTCAGAGAAGCCCTAACCATTCTGTCAGTTCAGATCAAGACCTACCAGCCAGGAAAATGCCAGGGGTCAGATTGCAGTTTTCTCTTTCCAAGAGCAATCTACTTTCACCCAGATAAAAATAAAAATTTAGTGTATTAAGGAGCTACAGGAAGCCTGTGGTTTTCTAAAGGTTGGCATTAAAAATTGTGCTTGCCATTTCATGCTGAATACCTTGTTCAGTGTACAGAGGTAGGGATCATCAAAGGATGAATTTCTGAAATGGTAAATAGTGACCTTTTGTTTTTTCCCCCCAAAAAGACATAATGGAAAAAAACAACCTTCAATATCAAAAGTTTCCCCATGATCATCTGTGGTTGTGCATGAAAGAAGGCAAAGCAGTTATTCAATCCTTGAGCCATTCACTTGCTAGAAATAGGCAAATTAAAAGAGAAAAAACATTGTAGTGAACTATATGACTTGTTTATGGAAGATTGTTTTTTTCTAAAATTAAGTGTTCCTTGAGAGACATTTGGTTATTGTTTATTTACATTAGATTTTCTGAGGTTGTCACTGTGCAGTGTTCACAGAGTCAGAGCCAGACTCACATTGCAATTTTAAATGAGGTGGTGATTTCATTTACTCTTATAAGACAACTACACCACATTGTAGGGCAAATAAATGTATTAGACAAGATAAAAGTTGGAGGAAATGGGGCCACACTGATTTGGATCCTCATTTTTCCTTTATGCATTTCTAGAAGTTGTATGGAAGGAAAATAACATACAGGGAGGAAAAAAATATGCATGCCTGTGGTTAAAATAAACTAATTGAAAGAGAAAAATCCTAATTGAAATTGCATCTGTGTACCAAAAGGAAAATCTCTACATTCTGTGAGACCTGTGTGTAAAAATACCTTACACCTGAAAATGTATGAGCTGGGTCCTGAGCAGAACAGCTGAGGTCAGCAAGACTGAAAATGAACTGGTGAGAACAAACACAAACTTCTCATTGTTCTGAAGTTCCTCCTAAATCCCAGTGATCAGGAGAACATAGTTTTAAGCACTGAGAAACAAACATTTTACGACTTGGTCAATATAATTGATAAAATAAATAATATGCTTAAAATGCTTTTTTGTACTCATGAAGATCTCATATCATGTTTATCTCATTTTGGTTTAATTTACACTCCTATTGGGGTAAAGGTAGTAGCTGTGGCTTACACTGTCCAAAGGAATACATTGAATAGGAGCTGAAATCTGACCTTCTCAATTCAAGTTGTTAACAAGAAAGAAACTACAGTTTTTTGCTTCAGAAAATGACCCTGAGAAACCTGGGTGTCCCCAGCCAGCACCTGAGAAAGGTGCTTTAAGGGGGGAGGGGAGCTTCTTAACTAAACCATGAGGATGAATCCCTCAAGAAAGTATACAGAGAAAGCTCCGTAAAGAGGAACTAAATAAATGTCAATGCTTTATTTTCATGTGAAACACCATTCTTTCAGCAAGAATTAAATTATCTGTAGTATTCATTGAGACTATGGTAGTGATAAGGATCAAGTTTTCAGACCAGGTTGATTCTCAGAGCTGTCTAAAAACAGTTTAGAAGTCACCTGGTTGTGGTATCACTCAAAACTCTTGTTTGTTCCATATCCTCAGAGGTACTTCAGTAATCCAGTTCTACTGGCAAAAAAAAGCTGGAGAAAATGAAATCCAAAGTCATGAGTCCAGGCTGTCATGGAATGTCACCCTTTAAATTTTTATGCACAATTACTGTTGAGGGAGGCTTAGGTGAATCCAGTCAGAGCAGACGAAAAGTGTTATGTAGATGATCTGGCTGTCACAGGATGTTGGTGGAGAAGGCTGAACATGTTCAGTGAAATTAGAGGGGAGAAACAACCACCCACTTTTCAGGAAAAGGCTATGAGGGCAGTGGGTGGATTGCCAGCTCCTCTGGATGTAGAGGATGCTGTGACCAGCTCCAGTGTAACCTCATTCTGTTGCTAGTGTTACAGTAACACAGTGACTTAGTGGCACAACTAATGCCAACTTCAATTTCCTATATCCACATCTAAATTCAGGAAACAGAAAAAAAATATTCTCTCTAACAAAGCTTTTGTCTTCCTTATTTCCCTTCCTTATAATTTTATTTTTGGCCATTCACAATCTGGTTATAAAGGACTTTCTTTTATAGCTTTATTGGATTTCCATATAAATCAATGGCAAATTAATGCCTGTAACACAGTATTAAATGCCAGACAACATTGATTTTGAGGAGAGGGATAAATTCCTGTTAGTGGTCAGATCTCTTGCATCATGGCTGTTGTGATAGTTCTCAACTTTTGTCTCATTATGCCTTTAGATTTCCTAAAGGTCCAGTCAGATTTAAAGATCCACTATGCATGCAGTCATGATCTGAAGCATTAATTTGTTTTTGTTTCTTTTCTGCATTTACAAGGGAGCTTGTGTTGAATTCTGGCAAATCAGCCCAAACAACCCCCTCACATGTCCCACAGGTGGTTGTTCTGCAGCTCCTCCTCCTCTTCCTATGCCACTACAGTGAATAAACTTTGCCTTTGGAGATCATGAATGTACACAGTAAGGGCTCAATGGTATATTCAAAATCCTTTATTTCTGGGACAGAAAAAAACCCAACCAAAACAAAAAACCAACCAACCAACCAACCAAACAAACAAACAAACAAAAAACCAACCAAACAAAATCCCTCCCAAAACACCAGCCATTTGGATTTCCTTAGTGTTGTGGGTTTCAGGTTGGCCAAATCACCAGTGCACCCACTAGAATTATTTACTAATTTCATGCTGTGAGAGAGGTCTAGGAGGAAGGTAAAACAGGCTCAAACTTTAAAGGGTACAAAGAAAACTTTATTACTAGAAACTATAAGGAAAACATAGTAAAACTCAGAATAAAACTTTAAGAACACTTTCTCCTCCCCCACCCAAAACTTATTTTCTTTCACATTAACCATTCACAGAAACAATTCAGTCAGTTTACCATCTTTAAAACAATCTTTCACTAATTCATCTGGGAGAAGAAATTTAGTTAGGGAGTTTTTATTTTGTAAATGCTCAAAACACATTAAGTCATCAGCCATTTCTGAACATGTAAGCAGAAATACACTTCCAGATGTTGTCATGTTAAAAGTTTAACAGTCCATTTGGGCAAGCAGTAGAAAGATGCATAGGGGGAGCAACTTGACAGCTCCTGTTTTTCCATGTGCTGGAGATGTAAGACTCAAATTCTTCTGCTCTGGGTATCACTCTCTGGAATAGGCTTCATTCTTTTCCAGTGCAGCATGACGTTATGTGTCATTAGTCCTCATTACTGTATGAAATTACATGAGCAGACAAAGCCATGTAGGGGAAAAGGTGAGGCTTGGAAGCGTTTAAATTATCATTTCACATGAAGGGAATGGATACTGAACAGTATTGACACAGAGAACTTCTTGACATAACAGTTTTAAAGTGATGCAGAGTGCCATCATGTCAGTTCTCCAGTGAGAGGCACTAAACACTATCAAATTCATCAAATTTCACTTCAAAATTCGTATTAGTATGTCTGACAATGCAATCCCTTGGCCATCAAAATGCAATAAAATCCCTGAAGTTGGTTTTGATCTTGATGAACATTGCTGCAAGTTCATCTCTGGTATCACCCTTCTGTGCCCTTCTCAGTAAACACGAACTTGTGACCCTTGGGACTAACTCATTGTGTTTGCAAAAAATTCTCTATGGACAAAACAGGTTCAAACATAGAATACAAGAGCCAGCTTGGAATTAAAGAGCTATGTACTGCAATAAAGAGCAAATTTATAGTACCCACTGAGATACTTCTTTTAACACAGCACTTCATTAATCAGTTTTATTCCTTTACTTGTTATGCAGAATTAGAATAGAATAGCATTCTTTCCAAAGCATAAATCAGATGGTTACCATGTTTTGTGTACCAGAAAGATAAATTCTATTTTTTTGAAGAAAAGTGAATATCAACAAAATATACATTTCTACATAATGTGCTGTATCAAATGACAGTTTCTGTTGGAATGAAAGTAACTTATGCTGATAGATTAATTTTCCTTGGACACATTCAGATGAGGCTGTATTTGTATTGTTGCATTTCTCACTTCTGGCTGAGAATTGTGGCTTGGCAATTCAGGGAGTGCACTCTAAATCAGATGCTTTGAAATTAAGACAAATTAAGTTGAACACAGCTGCTTAAGACTGAGACCAAAACCAGTCACAAATCTTTATTAAATATCAATTGCTCGAAATTGGCACAAATGTGTCTCTTCAGCCTTTTTGCTATTTGAAAAAGGGGTTTGTCCTAGAAATCTCCCTTCTTTTCCGGGCTACATAGTCAAAGCTTATCCTTCTGGAAGGTGCTGTAATCAAGGGTTTGAACTGCTACTTTGCCTCTGATGAGACCCAAGGAGAGCATCCTGCTTGTTTTTTCTATCTTCAGAGACAGTGACATGTTTCCCAACACTCCTGGGATCTCTTTGTGTAACCCCTCCATGTCAGTCTCCGGTCCCAGACCCACAGAACTGCCATGTCCCATGACTATGGGACGCTTCTGGAGTTTGGTGTCATCATCAGGGAAGCCAAATTCCTGTGTCCAGAGACCACTTTATGATGCCAGTGGAGATGATCCACAAATTTTCCACAGAAAAGTTTTTCCAACACAAACAACATTGTTGCAAAAGTAATAAATTGAATCTGGAGACAAAGGAGACCATTCCAGGAAATAATAGGAGCAAGGATTTAGATGGGTGAGTCTGCAACAGGAACTCATCAGTCACAAACTCACCAGAATGATAGTGGCCTTTCAAGTTTTTACAGATGTTGCACTCATTCCTTCCAAAAGCAGCAGCATTTTTCTCATCTACCAGATGTATCCCATTATACTCTGAGTATTCTGATTTTGCTCTATTCTTCTTTTCTACATTTCTGACCATACAGACACAGCACACCCTGCTGCAGTAACCATGCATGTCTGCCAGGTGGTCACTACTCTGCCTCTTGACTCATTTTCATCAGTGACCTTGCTCCTCCTTATGAGCAGTGTAATGCCATCAAGACAGATTGATCAAAAGTATTCCAATACTTACCAAAAAGACTTCTGAAACTAATCTTCCAGAGCTGACTTTTCACATCTTAACCCAAAAACAAAGTCAGGACTTGAGAAATTTTGTTGGGAGATACCACAGTCAATGTTTCCACCTTCACCAAGCATTTGGTATCCTCTCTGTGTGATGTCATTTGAGGTAGCTAGCTTAAAATTATAAATTTTTTTTCTTTAATTTTTAATAGAGTTGCCTTCTATAATTTATTTTTTATTATTATATTCTGTCATGTTATTTTGTCATATGGCACAGTGTCACCTCATTTGAAAAATATATTATTTTGCACATTATTCATTTGATAGGCTCAAAATCTCAAAGGAGATGGGGGATATTTGTTAAATACTGCTCACTCCTAATGTTAACTTGTAGAAAGAAAGTCAGCTCCTGAACACTCTCATTAGAGAACTTTGTTTGAAAAATTTTGACTCTGTGCTTCACTTGTCTTGCTTTATTTTCTCTTTCCTTCTAAACATGGAATATATCTCACATATCTGGAGCTACTACGAGGATGGAAAACGAGAAATACTACTATTTTTTCCTCTCTCCATCTCTCTCTTGCACATCTTTAGCTACTATGACCATATTCAGTCTTTCTGTGACAGTTTTATTCAGAATTTTATGAAAAATACTTCCCAAATTATTTAAATAGCCTTGTATTACATCTTTATTTGCTTCCTAAACTTTTTGCTAACACCTGCAGGACTATGTACATATGTATATATCTGTGCATACAGCACAGATCATCAATAAACAGCTGTTTAAAATATTCCCAATGCAAAGCTTTCAGAAAAACTTTTTAAAAAGGAATTTAAAAATTGACCACAAAAGATTTGCCTCTTCAGGCTTAAAGCAAAGCAATCCTGATAGTGTAAAAGTTTTTCCCCTGCACACACACAAAGACACACACACTGCCCTGTGTATTTCAAGGTGTGAGCTTCCATTTTATGAAATTTGTGGGTGTGCCGACTCCTGATTGTTTCTTTGAAAAAGGGTTTGCTATTAAAAACCTGGCAGTGCTCATTTGGACATGGATAGGCAGGATCTCCAGCATTCAGAGATGAACCAAATGTTGTTGGTAAAAAAGAAAAAACAACACTGTGAGATGGATGTGGAATTTCACAGAAATGGGCAGAAAAGTCTCCATAAAAATATTTGGGATGTATGTAACTTTACTCTACAAATAGGCAGGTGCTTTTACATAAGGCTCAGTTAAAGCTTTTTTCTTTCCCAGTGCCACCAGCTCACCCTGTGCCCCTTTTCCCTCCCCTGTGCAAGGTGGCACTTATGATACAGCAAATAACCACTGTGATATATCAGAGGCCTTGGATGAATTTTTCTTCCTTTTTTTCCCTTCTTTGTTTTTGTTTTTGCTTTTCTTTTCCCCTTCTTTCCTAGTAACATCTGTGGCAACTTAATTCAGTGACATATCCTATTATTTTCTGGATTTTTGCCTTTCACTTTTATTTTTCAATTTTTATTGTTGTATATTCAGTCTAAATTTCACTCTGAGCTTTTGGAACCTTAGGGATAAAGTTGTGCTCCGTGACAATACATAGAGATATGATGGTTAAATGAGGCAAAAATCAAAAGTTGACATTTCCCCATCCTGCATGTGCACAGAAGACATGAATTGTGTCTGCTAAGGGAGTCATTACAGGGAAGTTTCAGACATTTATAGGTTTCAGGTATGAATTACCACACAAAATTTGCATAGGTTTCTCAGATAAACATACTCTAAAGTATTCTTTTTTGGCCTGCTGACTTTTAAACACATTTTTCAAAGGCAGAAGAAATGTTGATATGGTTATTTTACTTCTCTGGATGCAACAAATTTCTCAGTTGCCACGACTGCGCATACTGATGATACTTCGAGTTCCCAGTGTTCATACAGCCAAACAGACACTGGGACTGCATCATCCCTGAACTCTTTCTCACAAAAATGGTGGGTATTTGCTAAAGAGCTCAGCACAAAATTTGAATATAATTTCTCGGGAAGAAAACCCAGCATGCCACATCTCCCCTGCTAGTATTCCTCAGCCTGGGTTGGCCCCTGTGGCACCTCTGGGTATCCCACATTTATCTCACACCTGTGGGGTGGAATCTGCTGCCTTCGCACCCGTGTCAGGGAGGGAGGTAGATCATGCAGCATCATGGAGATGTTTAGAGGCCAACCTGGATCTTTCCCAGGTCATCATCAATAGTAAAACCCCATCTTTTGGGCTTGATTTCATGCATTTCACACGTCATCACCACTGCACAATAAGCTGGTTACTCATATTTGATGACTTCCCCACAGTGAGAAAATGGTGCTAATGTAATTTCTGTCATGAAAGGCAGAGGGTTGCTTTTGTTCTGGAAAAGAGGTAAAATAATTTAATGTTTTTATTTTACAGCAGTAGTTTCATGCCACTGTTTTTCACAGCATCCCTCTGCTGGTGGGGGGGAAGTGCTCTGTGTTTTTTACAAAATGGTGATTTTTTTAGTGGTCTGATGTTTGCATACTTTATTGGTTCTTAATAATCAATATACCAGGAGTAAACAAAATTTCTCCTCTGTATTTAGGTTCATAAATCAAGAGAGATGTCAGTGACACCAGCAATAACACAAGACATATATGTTCAGAATATATGGCATGCTTTTCACGTGTTGGGCTGCCTACAAATATCCACTTGACCTGTGTTATTGGAGATCTTGTAGTTTAACTTTTTTGAAGAAAAAATAAAAATACATCATCTGGTGTTCCTTAATATCCATCCAACAGAAGGGGCTGCACCTGCAAGGACAATTAAATTTGGGATGATATAGCATGGGAGACTTGTTCTCTCCTCTAAATCCAATGGGTTCTCACACACTACAGATACCAGACACATTCTAAGCAAACTTTAGGAAAAAAGCTGAGATAACGTCTGCTGGGAAAGTACAGGTTATGTTCAGTTCCAAGTCTTGCATGAGATATTTCCCACATTTTGAATTAAATGTCATTCACCTGCTTGTGTTTTTATGAAAGTATTTGTATTTTGCTATAGGTATGTTTTTTTTCCCAGCATTTGAATGGGAAAGCTTATCTACATGCCCTGTGCTATTCCTCCTGGAAGACCAAATGTGCTCAGTTTAACACAAAATTAAACTTCAGAAGTACTTGCACTATACAGTGTTTTTTTCCAGGAGTCACAAATGTTCTTCTCTTCATGGAGATCTCCAGTTTCTGCCTCCACTTGGCCCTTTCATACTGGCTCCCAGCAGAACTTTCCCACCTGTCCTCAGACTCCAGAGAAATTTCCCAGGTCAGGTATCTCCATGGCTGTGGATGATTGCCTTGCACTTTTGAAATCCTGTGTTCTGAGCAGCTGCTTTAGGTCAGTTTGTTTGTTTGGAAACTGCTGAAGAGCAGCACTTCAGTGCGTAAAAAAAAAATAGAAAACTAAAGCCAAGTTCACCACAGTTTTAATTTCAGAGCAGTAAAATTCCTGGAAATATTTACTGTTAGTTATTACTTACCATGTATGCTTGATCAGTTAAAGACAGGCTGCCCTATTTTGCTCCCAAATTGGAAATTTTTCCTCTCTTGAAACTATTGAAGAATAAATAAAATATTGTATGTGTCAATAATGGAAAAAAACCCCCACGTTTCTGCCTAAATATTTTCCTAGTTGATTTTATTTTTAAATTAAGACCACCTATTCCCACACTTTTTTTTTTAAATATAAACAACACCTAAAAACCTAGTATTTCCTATATGAGTAAAATCCACCACACACGGCAAAACTGGAAAGGCTCTAGGATTTGAACGGAAAACATTGCTTATTCACCATTTAGCCATTTGTGCTGTTCTAGGAAGGACATATGAAATCTGCTATTAATTCATAATTACAGACATGATGCAGAAAACATCAGAGCAGTACATTTATTAGATGACTTTCATTTAATTATGTAATTATTGCTTCTCTTTAATTCTGAAAATTACAAAGTATCTGCTTTCCTAGCACACTCATTGCATGCACAAAGGGGTGCATCAGGCTTGAGACCTCAAGCTTGCTAAATAAAATAATGAATGACAAGTCCTGAAAAAAAATTTTTTATTCAGTTCCTCCAAGAGTTTCAGCAACTCAATTTATAACTGTGTAGGCGAGTCCTTCACCATACTGAATTTTGTGAACTTTTAAATTTATCTTGTCAAAGTATGCTTCAGAAACACCAAGGATAAAGAAAACATGGTCCTTTTTTGCAGTCTTCTAACAGATGTCTGACCTGGGGACTTTGGCTGGTGGCAGGTGCAGTTATACCCGCACAAGATGGGGACAGCTCAGTCCTGCTGAAAACAGGTTTTGATTTCTGCAGCTGAAGGCAATATTTGCATAGCTAGCTGTTTTAGCAGGGAGAAGGATTCAATGCAGATAAAACTTTCATTATTGCTCTTGAATGATGAGGGATGAGAGCAATAAAAATAGTGACACCAAGTTTAGGAGAATTGCACAGCAAAATATGAAAATTTTCATGCCGAACTGTATCCATGAAGTTCCTTATAAAAATTGTTTGAAGGTGTTTTTCCATAGCAGCACAAAGATACCTATTTCCAGGTAGTTTTCAACCATCCATCACTCTGATTTATATGCTCAAATTATTTATGTCCTGCATGAAAAGAAGGCTTCAATTGCATCCTCAGTGCTCATGTCTTCTCAGCCTCCTGACCACCAGAACTTGGGATAGAATTTGCCCCTCACAGGTTTTATTGCCCCATGGCCAGTCTGTGAGACTTGCACCTCTTGCACTCAGGTCATGATATGAGTCATTCCCCCAGATTGTCAGGGAAACACTTAGCTTGTGGATACAATAAAAGTCTGGTCTGTAACAAGTAAGTATCTAGGAGAACTGGTGTGTGAAAGTACAGGCTACATGAGTTGAACCCTGGAACACAAGCTGCCCCAGATGCTCGCTGGGCCAGAGAGCTCAGCCTGCACTGCCTCATGCTTTCACAAAAAAATAAGCCCATAAACTCTGCTCTAAAAAGGGAATTTTACAGATCCCAGTTGCTTAATCTTGTGCATAAAGTTATTTTATCTTTCTTTCCTTCTTCTTTATGCTTAATACAACATCACCGGCATATAACCTGTATCACAAAGACTACATGGGATCACAGCTTCTCCTTTCAACATGTACCAGCTCCAAGTGAAAGATTAGCAGATTCTGTACATGTGTTTTAGTTGAATCAGTGCTGTTAGATGGCTTTGAAATGTGTTTGATGCTGGATTTGCTCTGGCTCAGGATTTTACCAGCTGCCTGAGGGTGATGGTCTAGTGGTACTCTGAGGTTCTTGGTCCCTATGAAAGTCATGATGAAAGTTGCAGATATTTCAGTGAGAGAGAAAAATAGCTGGTACACACAGGACAAGGACAATGGTTTGACTTTTGTTATGCATATATTTTTATAAATGGTCATTTCCTTCTTCAGGGTTAAAAAAGCAGTTTAAAGAAATATGTGGTTTGCTTCTCTGGAGAGACTGGATATTCATCAACCTGTCCAGACATGGCCATGGACTCAAACCCAGTCATTCTGGGCCATAGGAGCCACACTTGTGTCTCTAACTTGGGGCAAATATGAGGCAGTTTGGCTTAGGTTGCTCCTCTTTTGTCATTTCTCTATGATACACGCCATCCTGTGCAAAATCCCAGAGATATCCTCACCAGTTCCTGCCCCCTTTCCCTGTTCCATTTCCATGCTTAACAAGGCTACACCAACTGCAGTAGGCGTCAGCCATTGGCATCTGTTCTGCATCACAGTATCCAGGATGGAGTTTGGTATCATTTCAACAGGTGTGTGCCATAAAAATCAGAGCCATTGGAACATATGTGATATTTCAGAGTTCATGAATGTGTGAGAAAAACTTTTCTTCCTGCACCAGGACACTGCTCTTCTGCTAACACTGAGGCAGGTGTTCCTGGGCATATCGTGAGAAGAGAGAGACCAGAGCAGCCCTTTCATCCCTATCTGGCTTATGCCTTGTTTCCCCTTGAAGCACCTACTTAACCTTCAGAAAGGGTTTAGGTTTTATAATCATGTTGGAATGATTCTTTTCTGGGTGAAACATTAGAGTATTCTAATGAGGTGTAATGGCTTCTTGCTTGAACTGCCCCACAGCTGTGATTTTGTTTGTTGCTTAACTCTTCTTGTGTAAAGAATGAAACCTACATCAGTTGGTCACTGAAGTTGCATATATTTTCCTTTATCAGTGTGTGTTTGCTGCTGTGATTTGTTGGACCACATGGCTTCACTAAGGAGTTCTGTGGCTTTTCTTAGGGTGGATTTTCTTCTTCTCCCCCCTGCCTGAAACAGGACTCCTTGTATCACTCCTCAAAAGAAAGGCAGTTTTTTCCTTAACAAAATTAATGCTGATTTATTTTTAGCAGGTTGGGAAGGCATTAAGCACTAAGCAGGCACCTGAGGCATTTCTGCAGGGACTTACAGGACAGTGATTTATTTTCTGCATCTGCTGAGGCTGTCAGCAGCAGGGTCACCTGTGGTTTTGCATTGATTTGTCCTTTCAAGGCACTTCTAATCTCATTAGGTGTGATAAAATATGCATATAGTTTGCTATGTGGATTTACCATGAATATCACTCTTTCTGGATTAAAAAAAAAGGGGGAAGCATTTTTGTGACCCTTTTCAGAAAATTTCACCTTTCTGTTTTCATTAACTGTACTCTTTCTGGGAGAATGAAGCTCTTTTTTTTGGGTAAATTTCCCTCTCAGTCATACCAAGACTTTTCTTAATCATTTTCAGATATGAAGGAAATCTTATTTGTCCATAAGCTCATTTATTTCTTTATACAGCCATCACAATCATAGCGCTACTTGGGCAGAGAAAAGTGGCTGAGAGACCATAACACAAAGTTTGTTACTTGAAAGCTTCTGCAGAAGTATTAAATTCATATGACATAATAATCTCTGTGGGTTTTAATTAAATCTACTCAGCAGGGTTGCTCTGCCAAAAAGATACCTTTTAACTGCGTATGTTCTCCTTTGAGAATAGCTGTGCAGGGCAGTAGTGTCTGTCATCAGCCAATTGTTTTAATTTTTTCCAGGCTTGTTTTTTTAATTTTCCAATTTTTAAATTTGTTGGGGGTTGGTTCTTTCCCTTTTCCCTCTGTGGAATT
The DNA here is from genome assembly GCF_963662255.1 of Cinclus cinclus. NCBI lineage: Eukaryota > Metazoa > Chordata > Aves > Passeriformes > Cinclidae > Cinclus > Cinclus cinclus. Next base: position 20,836,250 of record NC_085084.1, on the reverse strand, counting down.
TTCCCCATTGTCATGCTAAGATACCTGTTGACTGGGCCCTTGTGGCAAGGTGGGGGGGGGGGGGGGGGGGGGGGGGGGGGGGGGAAGAGAGAGAGAGAGAGAGAGAGGAGGGAAACCCCGCAATATTCAAACAGCCAGAAGAGGAAACGGAAAGCTGGGCCTCGCCCCATTTCCCCCGCGGAGTTCAGACGAGAAGGACGATCGCAGCCTCAGCTCCATTCCTGCCATCCCAGCGCTGGGAGCCATCCTCACTGCTGCAAGACCCTGCACTGCTGCCTTCTCGCTGTAATCTGCCACCATCCAGCACTCTGCTGAGCACTGGGACTGACACTGTGAGCGGAGGGCTCTCTCTCCATCTCTCTCTCCCCCTGGGACAGCGCTGCCATCACCCCCAGCCCTCCTGCGGCTCTGCAGGACCTGCCCACCCCCAGCACCGGGAACTGCAGCTCAAGGAAAAGGTGCCTGAAGCCAGAAAGGACTGGGACTGAGTTACTGTTCTGTTTGTGGGTAATTTCACAGCCGTTGCTGTTCTTGTTTGTCTTGTTAGATATACTAGTAAAGAACTGTTATTCCTATCCCCATATCTTTGCCTGAGAGTTCCCTTAATTTCAAAATCATAATAATCTGTAGGAAGGAAAGATCACATTTTTCAGTTCAAAGGCAGGCTTCTGCTTTCCTCAGCAAACACCTGTCTTTCAAACCAGGACAAAATTTTATTTATTTCCAGCTTTAATTGTATTGGCTCTAGAACTATTTTTACAACTTTGAGGCTTCTGTGTTTCTGTTGTAATGGGTGTGTGAATCACAATCTGCATCAGACAGACAGATCCTTTTTCCATTATCTTGGAGAAGCAGAAAAACGTGTAGACTGACACAGAAACCAAATTCCTCTTCCCACTTCCCTTGGATTCCTGACAAATGGGTGAAGCATAGATCAGTGCTCTGAGAAATGATTGTAAACAAATAATTAATAGGCATTTGTACACATTTGTTTAGCCATACTATGGGAGGGGAGAGAGAGAGGTGAGGTTATTGCTGCAAGATCCTATCCCAGTACTCCCAAATTGAAGGTTTATTTCCACAGGTTTTGGGTTTGTGACTGTATGAGTTGCTATGGATCCAGGACTGCAAAAATTACTCCAGAAGTGGTTCAGAATCAATTGCTAGGAAAAGAAGTTTATATTTTTTTTCCCCCTTGGTGATTCATAACTTCTGCCCTCTGAGGAAAAAGAAGGAGTGCAGAAGAGACACTACTGTGCTTGGCAAAGGAAGATATTTACAAATAACTGGTGATTTTTGCCTTTTTACCCAGGCCCTCCCAGAGGGGTACAGCCTGTGATATCTCTAAACACCTGCTCACTGCATCCAAAACACAACTGAGCACCTTTAGAAACTGCCAATTTAAAATTTAAATTAGCCCCAGAGGGGTCCCTGTGCCCTTGGTGACAGCAGAGTTGCAAGGTTCTGCTGTGCACAAAATACACCAAGTAGGGTTTCCATGACAGAACATTGATCTAGAAGCCACAGGGGACATCTCCCCTGCAGGGGAGATGAAACTAAACTTGTGGCTTATTCTTGTTTTGAGAGATATTCCCACTTCTCTTGCCCCTCCTTTCTTCACTGCATTTAGGGTTGGAGGTATCTGAAGCTCCTCTTCAGGAGCCTGGGACGAGCTCTCCTGGTTCTCCACATCTTTCCTCTGTATTCCATGTCTCGTTTCCATCCTCCTCCACACAATTCATCAGTTAAAAAGGACACTTTTGGATTTGTTTTGTTTTTTGTTTTTCTTTTTTTTTTTTTTATAATTAAGAGGCATAGCTGCCTCCTCGTACAGCATGTGCATGCCAGATCCACTCCTGCTTCACCAGTGAGGTAGTCATTGAACTTTTTCTGCACTAACTGCATTGCTTGCAGCTGGTGCTGGATTTATAATTCCAAGATCTGCTGTCTGAGGACATCATTGAACTACTTCAACAAAGAACCTGAAAGTACTGCCCAAAACTTTGTGAGATTCTGTAAAACACAATAAGATTATAATTCAGCCTCACTCACTGCCTTGCCAGCTCTTTGCCATGGAGGCAGAGGAAGAAGAAAAAGGTTTGCTGGCAGACAGGCAGGGAGGATGCAGTTGTGGAAAGCAGGTGTTTTTGGCAAGTGATCACAGTTTACTCACACAGAACACAGTTTCATCACAGTTTCATGGAGTAAAAGCTTCTCCTGTTTCTGTCTCAACTGGCATAAAAGCCTGCTCTCAATTCTTGTAGTTATTTGCTATACTAGGACTGGGCAAGGCACCACTATCAGAGTATTATCTTAGTTCTGATAAGGTTGAGACTTAGCAGTGCCAAAACACAGTGATATATAGCGCAGTACCATCTTTTCCATGGTCTGGTCTTGTCTTTTTCCATCCAGCTCAGCTACATCTTTATACCTGCTTCTCTTTCCCAGAGTTGGCTCAGTATTATGAACAATATAATGTAACCTAAACTGCATCCACTTTCACAGACAAGAAATTTGAAAAGGCATATCTAATCATGTAGGCTTATTTTACAGAATGAAAATATCTTTGGCATTTTTATTGTGGAATTACTGCAGAGGTGACCCAGTCTCTGAAAGAGGAGCTATGTTTACGGCTGGTCCCTTTCAATTCCAAAGGGAAGTTGTCAGCTTAGTTTAAATAAAAAGTTCTCCTCTGAGAGGAAAAAAAATTCTCTGTAGTTCAGAAATGACCTTCATTATTTTTGCTTGTGGAAATATTCTGAAAGAAGAGGACATATCTTGTGCCATGGCACAAGGGGTGTGAACTGGAGGTACCCTGCTTTTGCTGAGACTTGACTCTCCCAGTGCAAGGAGAGTGTGTGGAACCATCAAATACAAAACATCATTGAAAAATTTAGACCCCAGCCAAAAATCCTGGATCCTAGAGCAAAACACAGTCTGTGACTCATTGGGAGTACAAAAGTCAGCGTAGAATGTGTGGCTGCTCCATCTTCGGAAGTGTCCAAGGCCAGGGTGGATGGGGCCTGGAGCAACCTGGGATATTAGAAGGTGTCCCTGGCCACAGCAGGGGTGAGACTGGGTGGGCTTTGAAGTCCCTTCCAACCCAAACTATAGAATTGGAAGACTGTGATTCTGTGTGTCATCTCCTGCATACTCCCACTGCTGTCATCACTAGTCCCTAGCTGATGGATCTACGTATAGTTCTGCTGACAAATACAGGGAGAGAAAGTGACATTAGTTTGCAGCAACCTATTATAATTTTTTTCTAAATTAACTTTGTCTGACATGTTAGTAGACAAAATGATTGATGACGTTATAGGTCCTCTGTGAAAAAAACAAATTAAAAGATGAGATTCACACCTTTTGCTTTATATTTCTGTGCTTTATTACGAAAGCTGTATTTCCACTTTCCCACAAGGTTTTCAGTGGAAGTTTAAGGCAGCATTTTTAATTTATTGAGAGTTTGAATGATTGGGCTGCAGCTAAGGAGCAAATTAAATTGAGGCCTTGCAGCCAAATCTAGTGCATGATCTTAAAAAAATAATATAAATAGAATTAAAATATTGGTGCTTGCAGGCAAAAGAAATAAAATAAAAACAACAAAACAAAGGGAGACTTGTTTGTTTTAATTGGAGCCATTTCCTCAGACTGCTGATTTTAAGGCAGAAACTTACTGCATTTTGTTTTTGATGTAGAAACAACTGGCTGTACTTTTGACTTAGAGAGCTTTTTCTCCTGAAAAACTGCTGTAGGATGTTTGATTTGAACAGGTGGCAAAGCACCACGTGGAATATGCATGATCTGCCTGGTCTTATTTCAGGGGAATCTTGTCTTTTTAAAAATTTTAAATAAGTATTTTAATTTATGCTTCTAATGTTTTTAAACCAACAGCTTTTATGTTCTATGAGACTTGGGCATCTTTTGTGACTGTGTTATAAAAATACTTGAAACAGATTAAATTATCAAATAAGGATGATTTAAGAGTTAACGTCAACTCCTGTGTGTCAGTGAAGTTTTTCCCAATTAAAACACAAGGAAAATTTAAATGCATTTGTCTCCAAGGAAAAGACAAATTATTGATCAACCTTTGATTTATTGCTATTGATGTTTTACAACACAATAACCTACTAAGGCTTCTTAGACATCATCCACAATCCAGGTATTCTAGGGCTCAGAAACCACCATAAATAGGTGACTGAAAACCCTTTAATAGTTGGAAAAAATTAAGACAAAAAAATGGTCAGTCCACTAGCACATTTGCAAAATAAAAATTCTGTTCAGATGTGGAGAGCATGGTGAAGGTGACAAAAACAGTTAGTGAAAAAGGCAAGTCTTCATTCTTAACTGAGAAGGCAATTAAAAATCCTATAAAAGTTGTTGTATCATGCAAAAATCAAATAAAATACACAACTGCGATAATAATGGTTGAATATTGATTGAATATGAGAATATTTGAATAACACAATATTTGAAATGTACCAGCTGAGTTTTGTCTCCTGGTGCTCCCAGGACTTCCAGTGCTCAGCAGGGCTTCTGGCCCCTCACCTTAACTTCCTCCCTGTTGGGGGATGGTCTTCCCCTTTTCCCTCCATGGAATTTCCCCCATTGTCATGCTAAGATACCTCTTGATTAGGCCCTTGGGGCAGGGGGAAGTGGGGACAGGAGGGAAGAGAGAAACCTCTTGAGATCCAAAAAAGCCAGAAGAGCAGATGGAAGGCGCTGGCTTGCCCCATTTCCCCACGGACTTCGGACGAGAAGGACGATCACCGCCTCTGTCCCATCCCTGCCATCCCAGCGCCAGGAGCCATCCTCACTGCTGTCAGACCCTGCACTGCTGTTTTTTCTCGCTTTAACCTGCCACCATCCAGCACTCTGCTGAGCACCAGAACCAACACCGTGAGCGGAGGGCTCTCTCCATCTCTCTCTCTCCCCCTGGGACAGTGCTGCCATCACCCCCAGCCCTCCTGCAGCTCTGCGGGACCTGCCTGCCCCCAGCACTGGGAACTGCAGCTCAGGGAAAAGGTGCCTGCAGCCAAAAAAACACTGGGACTGAGTTACTGTTGTGTTTGTGGCTAATTTCATAGCTGCTGTTGTTCTTGTTTGTTTTGTTAGATATGCTAGTAAAGAACTGTTATTCTTATCCCCGTATCAGTAACTTTTTCTTGTCCTCCCTGCTCCAGTTGGTCTTGGGCAGGGGAAAGTTACAAGGTACGTGACCTTTTTTTCCAACCGGTGTAAAAAGACCAGGAGAGCAGCTCAGACTTTTTTCTACAGGCTTTATTATTGTCCGTGAAGGTGGGTCAGGCTATAAATCCAAAGATGGGGATCACACATATAATTTTATAGGGTTTTGGGGGCAATCACAAGTAAAACAGGGTTAACACATTTTAGCCAACTACATTATCTTTCTTTGTTTGGGACAATCAATTGTAAAAAATCAAACTTAACCAATAATATTCTAAAAAGATAAGAGGAAGAGCTTACATTTTTTCTAGCATGAGTCATTCTAAGCAAGTAGTTTTTCTTATCTCAGAGAAAGTGCCAAGGGGGCCTCACAGGGGTATCTGCAGAGGGATTTGTCTCCTCTACACATATCTTTGCCTGAGAGCTCCCTTAATTCCAAAATTATAACAATTTGTAGGGAGAAGGGATCACACTCTTCATTTCAAAGGGAGGCTTTCCGCCTTTATTAGTGAATACCTGTCTTTCAAACCAGGACACTCCCCTACCTTGGGGGACCTTAAAACCCCACACACACCTGGGGCACACCAATCCCCCATTCCCAAACCCCTCTCTCAACCCCTTCCATCCCCAAGACCTTCTTCCTCTCTGGGTCACACCAAAAGAACTCAAGCTCTTCCCATCACACTGGGGTACCCCAGTCCCCCAAATAAGCCCCAGTCCTACAACACCCTCCTTGAAAATTACCTGCACACCAACCTTTTCCACCTTTTTTCCCCCAAAAAATGCATCCACTACCCCAAAAAGCCAGATTTTGAGGGGGCAAATGGCAAAAAAAAAGTAATTTATGCTTATTTTTTTAGCTTTTATTTCATAAGAATTCCAAGGGCTTTTTGTTGACCCCACACTGTTGTGAAAATACCCAGGAATTCTGCCAGATCCTCCCTTATTTCTGGGAAATTTGTATCCCACTGCCAAAGTTTTGTTATGATTTTTGAGGTGAGAACTCAGAGATCTGGAGGCTTCCCAAGGCAGGGTGAGAGACAACTGCTCCCATGGAGATAAGTGAGAAGGAACTGAGAATCCCCACCCCACAGTCTGGGTGGTCAAGAATCCAAGTGGCAATAGGGAGGAAACAGGCAAAAAAGGTGGGGAGGGAGAGGGGCAATTCAGCATTGAGGAAGGGAGGCTGGGGAGGGAGGGGCTCAGAGTGTGGCACAGTGCCCCAAAAAACTGGGGTCACAGTGCCCTGAAATTTGGGGTTACAACACCTCAAAATTGGGGATCACATTGCCCCAAATTTTGGGGTCAAACTGTACCAAAATTTGGGGCCAAAATGCACCACACTTAGGGGTCATGATATCCCACACTTTGAGGTTAAAGTGCCCCCACTTAATCTCAAGTGTGGGGATCACATCACCCCACATTTAGGGTAACAACACCCCACATTTGTTGTCACATTGTCCCACATTTTGGTGTCACAGTTCCATGCACTTTGGGATTGTGATGTCCCTCACCTGGAGGTGACAGTGCCAAATTCTTAAAGGCTCAAACTTTGGGGGCAAAACACCACACATTTTGGGGTCAGAATGCCCCATACTTCAGAGTCACAGCACCCTATGTTTGGGTTAACAGTGCCCCACCCTTACAGGTTGCAGCACCACACACTCTTGGGTCACATTGTCCCACACTCTCCTGTCAAGACAGCTCACACTTGGGAAGTCATATTGTGCCACATTTTGGGGTCTCAGTGTGCCACATTTTGGGGTTACAGTGACTCACATATAGGAGTCTCAATATCTCAAACCTGGGGTCACAATGCCCAACATTTTGGGGTCACAATGCCCTGCATTTTGTAATAAAAAAATCACACTTGGGGATCACATTGCCCCACACGTGGGTATCAGAGTGTTTTACTCTGGTGTTTACTCTGATCATTGGGTCGCAATGATCCACGCATAGATATCACTTTGCCCCAGATTTGCACCCACAAGTACGGTACCCTAAATGTATGATACCCTACCTTTTGCACATGCCTCATGATTTAGGGTCAAATTGCCCCAAAATTTGGGGTCATAGTGCCTCACTCTGGAGTCACATTGCACCACACTTTGGGGCAAAACATAGCACACTTAGGGGTCACAGTGCTACCCACTTTTAGGTCATATGGCCTCACAATTTGCAGTCAAAATACCTCATGTTTTGGGTGGTGATGCACCACATTTGGGGGCCGTGGTGCTACAAATGAAGGGGTCACAGGTCCCCATGGATTTTGGGGTCAGGATGCCACATACTTTGGGGCTGCAATTCCCCAAATAAGGGTCCCAGTGTCCCACAGTTGGGGGTCATATTGACCCACATTTAGGGGTAAAATATCCCTACCCATTGGGATGATGACAGCCCAGTTTTGCAATTTAGCAATTAAACCTCAAATATCACACCCCAAAAAAGCCTTTAAAAGCGTTTATTGACTGTTATATCAAAACCAGCCCTTGGCAATGTCATGTTTATATGGGAAAAAACACTGGGATTTGGATACTTTTGACCTGAATTTGATACATTTCTGGGTTCCAGGGGGTGGATGGACATTAGGACATCAGGACATTAGGATCCACACAGAGTTAACCCTTTTGGAAAAAATTCCAGGAAAGTGTCATGGATTTGAAGCAAAATCCAGAATTTTCACAAACCTGGGGGAATTTGAGGTGGATCCCATTATGGGACGGGATAGATAGGAGCATCAACTTCCTGACGGGTCTGGTGGTAGATGTGGCTGGAAGAGAAAGAAATACATGATTTTGGGCAGGATGGGTCAGTTTTGGCAAAATGGTGAAGTATGCAAAATGCATTATTAATGTGAATGTAATGGGTCTTTGCATTCAAAAGTGGGTCAGCATTATGTGTAACGGCCTGATTTGGGGAAAAGTGGCTAATGTGGGGGGAAATGGTATTTACTATGCAAAATGGCTTGTTGGGAAAAAGATGTCATTATTGGGCAAAAAAGTCCCCTTATAATGCAAAATGGCTCATTTTTTGGCACAGCAGTTGCTTACCTGAATCGTTCCCACAGGATTCTGCCTCAGTCGCTGTGGATGAAACCAAAGAAACTGGAAAATTCCTTCTAGGATCTGTCCAGCTCCTCCCCCACTGACAATATTGCCAAATTTCTGAGTAGGAAATCATAATTTTTCTTGGATTTTGGGGTAAATATATTAGGAATTACTCACCATCCAGCAAAATCCCGGGACTTCCACATGTCCACTACTTCTCCAACACTCCGGGCATCACGTCCATCTGGAAGCTTCAGGTCATCTCCAGGGCTTCCATTGAAATTCCCACAGGGGGCACAAAGACGGGAGGCCAGGCCTGAGGTCACGGTGATGGTTGCGTCCCCATTCTGGGTGATGGTGGTGGACATCCCAGACCAGTGGTTGATGGTGACATTCTCAGGGGACGATGTCACAAAGATGGAGTCAGAGATGGTGGTGGGGGGCTGGGTGAAGAGGCCATTGACCTGGGAAAATTACAGAAAATTATGAAAAATGTGATGGAAAACCAGTTTGTTCTTGGGCAAAGGGTTGGCCAGAGGCAAAATCACTCTTCTCTTTTTGCAAAAATGTCTCATTATTGGGCAAAATCCCTCCACATCAGACAAAGTACCTCACTACCAGGGAAAATCTAGAGAGATTTTTTTGTCCAAATCTCTTTAGATGGACCCAAACCACCCAAAACCCCCTCACCTGCTCTACTCACCCACACCTCCATGTTGCTGTTGATGCTCACAACGCCCTCGCGGACGAAGACAATGGCAGCTGTGGCTGCAGGGATATTCATGTTATGACAGTTGCTGACCTCAATCACCACCTTGAACCAATCTGGTGCATTCTCATTGCAGAGGGCTGACACCTTGTAGGTGCCAGTGGCCAACAGTGGCCCAGCAATGCCATCGAAGGTGGTCAGGGTGGCTCCAGGCATAACCCAACAGTGGCCTTTCCTCCTGGCACACACCTGTGCCCCATCACGGGTGACGCACACCTGGTCCTGGAGACACTGATTGTCCCGACACACCAGTCCCCGTGATGGGTGACAGTGGCATTCCTTGGAGCAGTTGTTGAAGGTGACAGTCTCACCTGCCTGGAACAGGAAGTCTCACAGGTAAAGCACAGTCTCCTAAATCTGGGGGAAATTTCCTGAATTTCAAGGGGAGAAATCCCAGAGAGCGAGAAATTCAGGTGGATTTCGGGGACTTTGGGGAGCTGAACCAGTTAATAGTAACTTTTCCCCTGCTAATCACAATTTTTTTTTGTGTGTTCTTTGTCATTTTTTCCCCATTAATTGCCCTTTATCCTCATTAATTATTAATTCATTTTTCCTGGGTACTCCCTCACTAATTGTCCCGTTTCCCCCCCTGCTTGTCCTTTCTACTGTTAATTGTCCTTTTTTCCCCCCCGAACCCTCTGGAACGTTCTTGATGGGGCAGTTCTGCCCTCAGACTGATTCCCAGAAAACCAACTCCACTGGTCCCTAGCCTTGGGTGTCACATGTCCTGTCACCTGACCTTGAGGTAGCGTCCCCTGTGGAGGCAGCCGCAGTGCTCAGGTGACACACAGGTGTCCCCATCAAAGACAAACCCCTCATCACACCGACACCCCTCAAAGCATCCCCAGCTGCAGGGGGTGGGGCCCACAAGGGCAGCACAGGTGAGGTCACAGGTGCGGGTGCAGAGTTCATAGTGGCTGTTTGGAGGGCAGGACAGGGCTGAGAAAAAGAGAAAAAAAAACCATTGCTGGGGACAATTCCAAAATTGTGCAGGATTTTGGTCAACATTTCAAAGTCTTCAAAAAAAACCTGTGGGTTTTCTAAAATTTGATGGAGTATTTTTCAAAATGGGAGTTTTTTCCCTAGTTTAGGCATTTTCCTCAAAACCGGGGTCTTTTCCTTATCAAAATAAGGGTGTTTTTCTTTTATTTTAATTTGAGAGCATCATTCCAAAGTGGCATTATTCCTCCATACTGGAGTATTTTCTGTAAAATGTTATAAATTTTTCCTAAAAGGCTGGTTCCTTAAAAAAATTGGGGTTTTTTCTTCAAGAAATTTGAGCTTCTTTCCAGCGTTAGAAGGGTTTTAACAAAACTGGAAGGTTTTCTGCAAAAAAATTGTTCAAAACTGGAAAGAATTTTTCAAAATTTTATTATTTTTAAAAATGGTGAGCAAATTTTTTCAGACTTTGAGGCCTTTTTCACAATTCAAAGGTTTTAATCAAAATTTAGGGATAACTTCCAGATTTTAAAGTAATTTCTACATAATGTGAAGATTTAAAAAAAAAACACACAGGAGTTTTTCTGAAATCTCAGAGAATTCTTTCAAAAATAGAAGGTTTTTTTGAAATTTGTGTGGTTTTTTTTCACTTTTTCAGGGTTTTTATAATATTGGAGAATATTTTCTAAAACTTGAAGGAATTTCAGCAAGATGTGAATATTTCTTTGAAATACAGAGGAACCTTTTCAAAATTTGAGGCAATGTTTTCCAGAATTATGAAAATTTTCCTCAGCTGGGTGATATTCTTTCCAAAACTATTTTTCCAAAGCTTGAGGGATATTTTTTTTCCCAAAATGTTAGTTTTTTTTTTTTTTCCCAGGAGAAAAGGTAGCTTTTGAGGAAAAGAGGACCTGAGAGGCAAAATTCTTCATGACTTACGGCAGAACTCCTTTGTCCTCCAGGCTTTGACTGTCGCGCCAGCAGCTTGGCATGCGGTGGCATATGCCTGCAGTGCGTTGCACAAAGCAGCTTGGTCCCCGCTGGCAGCACAAACATCATGGACACAGTGAGAGAAATACTCCACGGGGCTGACACGTGGGTGGCACTCCCGGAATGGCCCTTCTGCATCACGAATGATCCCGCAGGATCCATTCCTACCGTATGTCTCCTTGTTGGCAACATCACACCTGCTGCATGTGCTGTCATCACAGCCATCACTGCATGCTCTGTTCTTCTCTGGAACCTTCCAGGAGGTGACAAATTCCTGGATGGTTCCAGCCAGTGACCCGCTGGGCAGCCGGAAATCATCACTGGGGTCCCCATCATAGTCACCGCCCAATCCGCACAGCTGGCCGTGGTAGATGTTTGGGACAGTGATGAGGAGGAAGGTGGCTGTGTTGTAGAGGATGCGGAGTCCTGCAGCAGTGTGGAGGATGATGTTATTCCCCTCTTGGCCAATGTGGAGGTTCTTGTCCTCTGTCACCAGTGGGAGGGTGTAGTTCTCCAAGTCCACCTGGAACGGGGATAGGGTGACAGGTGTGACACTTGGAATAGAGTCACTACACCTGACTCCGCAGTGACAGTGTAGCTGTGGAGGGAAACACCACACTCCTTATAATCATGACATCACCATGGGAGTCACTGGATACTCTCCACAACTGACAGTGTACCCATGAATGAACACCACCACCACCCTCTTTATCATCACCATATCACTATGTGGGTCTCCAGACTTACCGTCACCTCCCACCTCCGTCCCCGCTCCATGGTGATGGTGTACCCATGAATGGATACCACCACCCTCTTCATCATCACTGGGTCACCGTGACTGCCTGCCTCATGCTCCACCAACACCGTGAAGTTGACCAACTGTCGTGCCGGCTCACACACCTGTGCCAGGATGTAGGTGCAGGATCCTGGTACATTGAAGGTGCGTCCATCAAAGGTGACATAGTGGGGGTCTCCTGACACAACCAACCGACCGTAACCAGTGGGGTGACATCCCAATACCCCATTTTCCATCCGGCACTCCTCATGGGCACCACAGAATGCCTCCTGACAGGTCACTGTGCCATTGGTACCACAATGGCAGCGTTCCCGGCATGAGGGGTAAAATTCTGTGTTCTTCTGGTAGTAGCGACCAAGGTACTCACAGCCACACTCAGACTCAGGGACACAGTCAGAGCCACTGAGGATATAACCAGTGTTGCAGAAACAACCCTCGGAGCAAGGAGATGCAGGACAGGAGGTGGGGACGGAGGGGGTGTGGCAGGTGGGCTGGCAGGGGCTCCCACAGAGCTCATAGTGGGAGTGAGGGGGGCAGGAAAGAGCTGTAGAGAAAAAAATAAAGAAATAGAGAGTAAGGGGAATATCTGAAGGGAAGGGAAGTCACTAAAAGAAAGAAGGAAGAAAGGAGGGAGGGAGGGAGGGAGGGAGGAAGGAAGGGGACAAAAAGGAAGGGAGGGAGGGACAGGGAAGGGGGAAGAGAGGGGAGGGAGGGTCCCATTTGCCCCCATCCCATCCACACTCACTGCAGAACTCTGCCGTCCTCCATGTCTCCACAGTCAACCCGTGATTCTGGCAGGCAGTGACATAGGCAGAGACACCCTGACACACAGTGTCACGGTGTCCCTTGTAGTGACAGGCATCGAAAGCACAGTCCTGCAGGAATGGCTCCGGGTTGATGACATGGTGACACTCCTGGAAGGGTCCCTTTGCTTGGGTGATCACCCCACAGTACCTGTCCCCACGGTATGGCTGCACTTTGACTGCGTCACATATCGGGCACTCTGGGCCACAACCATCGGAGCACCCGGGGACATCCCCCACTTTCCAGCTGTCACCCAGCTGAGTCTCATTGGAGGCGCGGTGACCATCAGGGGTGACAAAGTCATCATCAGGATCACCATTGGCGTTGCCACAGAGGCCACAAACGGCACCATGGTAGGTGGTGGGAAGGATGACACGGGCATAGCTGTACCAGTCAAAAGTGACAGTGACACCGAAGTCGGTGGTGACAAAGCCATGGACGCCGCGGTAGAACACAGAAAAGTGGGGGTGGGTGAAGGGGAGGGACACAAAGGCGCCATCCACCTGTAGGGTGGAAAGAGAAGGGAGACAAAGGATGGAGACAGGAAGAAAGAGGTTTGAAGTAATAGTTTGGTAGTTTTATTTTATTTTGTTACTGTATTTTTATTATGTTATAGTTTTATTTTAATTTATCTTATATTTTTATTTATATTTTTTTTCTTTTTACATTTATTTTCTCTTACTGACTTTTTACTGGCTGTCATTTTTATCTTTATGCTTTTTATTCTTATTTACTTTTTTGCAATTTTTTGGAATTATTTTTCTATCTTAATTAGTCTTTAATATATTATACATTTAATATAATTTTGGGTAAAAACTGGAGGGAAATAGGAATTTGGCAGGACAAGGAAATTTCTGACAAAATATTGGATTTAGAGGAGAAAGGAGAATTGGCTGGGAAAAAGGAGAAAGCATGAGAAAGAAAATGGAATTTCAGGGAAAATATGTAATTTGGGGGGATTAGGAGGATTGGGAGAACAGGGTTTTTAGGGGAAAGAGGTGATTTGGGGGGAAGAAGTAGTATTTGAGGGATAAAACGTGGATTTGATTGAAAAGAAGGGTACTTGGGCAAAAAAAAAGGAAAAAAGAGGAAAAATTGCAGACAAAGAGGCATTTTAGGGGAGAAAATGAAACTTTTTGGTGAAAAGGGGATTTTGCAAGAAAAAAGGACAATTTTGAGGGCAAATTGGAGAATTTTTTGTGAAAAGGGGAAACTGGGGGAAAATGAAGAGCAATTTTTTGGGGAAAGAGAGGAGTCAAGGCTTAAAGGGGATACTTGGCAACAAAAAGGTATTTTGGGAGACAAAGGGGATTTGAGGGATAAAAAGGGGGATTTGGCTAAAAAAAGGGGGAATCTGGGGGAAAATGGAGAATTTAACATTGAAAAAAGGTATTTTGAGGAGAAAAAGGAAGACTTCTGTGGGGACGAAGGTAAGTAGAAGGGAAAAAAAAGAGAATGTGGTAAATTGAGGGTGAAAATAATTTTTGGGGGGAATTTGGGGGTGAAAGGGATTCCCTGAGGGGTTGCCCACCTTGACCTTACGTGGGTGCTCCTGACTCATACTGATGACATTCCCATGGACCTCCAGGTTGACAGTCTTGGTGAAGGACACAGCACGGCTGCCTCGGTGGTTGTTTTCCACTGTGACATTGAAGGGGATTAGGGTGGGCTTGGGGGTGCAGAGGGCAGCAAACTGGTAGATGCAAGAACCTTGGAAGTCAAACCTCAGTCCATCAAAGGTGGTGTAGTGCGGGTCGCCTGTCCCAATGCAGGTGTAGTGCTTGTTTGGTGTACACCTAGTGATGCCATTAACCATGACACACTTCTCATGGGATCTACATCTCCCTGGCTTACAAGTCACTGTCCCTGAACCCTCACACTGGCACTTCTTCTGGCAGCTTCCATCTTCCCAAAATTCCTCATGAAGCTTGTAGGAGCGGTTGTTGTGGAAACAAGCAGAGGCAGTGGTGCTGGGAGTGTTGGTTGCCTTGATGTCTGCAAGGGATTTAAAGAGTCTGTGAGACATCATACAGGGATGGACCTCAGGAAAGCCCCAGTGGAATTATTTTAGGGAGAACCAATCAATGCAAGCCTTCCCTGTAATAGAGATGTTGGTTATATTGACACTTAAACCAAATGAGAGTTCAAGATACACCCCACAGATAACCCTCAGGAAAAATCTCAGCATAATTCCATTTTTTGGGCAGCTGGAATGAGATCAGGTAGATTTTGGGTCATTCTTTCCCCACTGGTTTTGTTGATGTCCACAAGTGTTGTGGAGTCCATGAGACACCAAGCAGGAATGGCCTTCAGAAAAGTGCTGGTATAATTCCATGTGTTATAGATACCTGGGGTCAGAGTAGGTGGGTAAGTGAATTTTGGGATGTTTTGGAGTGAAAAGACACATTGATTATGTTGATGCCTACAACCATTTCTCTAAGCTAATACCCACAGCTGAGTTCTCACATGGATCTTCTTCTCCCTTCCCTAAGATCTTCACAGACCCCCACATGAACTCACCACATCCCTCTGTGCCCTGTGCAGTCTTGTGGTCTCTACAATCTTCCTGGCATGAGGGATCTCTCCAGCTTTCTGCCCAATCCTCACCACCTTCACCAGGAATACCATTGGGAACCATGGGTTCATCATCTGCATCCTCATTGAAGTTGCCACAGAGGCCACAGCTGGCCCCAAAGTAGCTGCTGGGTACTGCCACCATGATAACCTGGTCCTCATCATAGGTCACCTGCAGCCCAAAATTCGTCTGGAGGATGGTCCGGCCGTCATTTTGGAAAATCTGCACTTTTCCATCTTCCAGGGTGACTGGAAGGTTGGTGAGTTTGTTGTTAACCTTGTGGGGTAGGAAGGTGAGGAGGGTTAAACCTCAGCAGGTAGTTCCCAACCTCGCAAAAAGCACATAGGTACAAACAGAGGGAGGAATGATTTTATGAATAATCAGCTTTTCATTATAAACCAAAATTTTTGCCCTACTTCCCAGAGAATCAAACCAAGAAAAGCTCAAACCCCAAATCTGAACCATTTCCTATATCTTCTGAGCTAATCTTGTTTGTATGGAGACCAGGATTGGAAAAAAACACATTCCACCTGGAAATTTGATTTGGAATGGAAAAAAAATCCCCAAATTCCACAGACATGGAGTTTCTACTTAATTTTTAAGGTCAACATCGATATTACAATGATTTATCTTCTCATATTTTTTTATGCTTTTCCTTGTTTTTTGAAGGTCAGACTCACCCAGAAATTTGAATCTGCTTGGAACTAATGGTTTTATTGAGAACAATGGATATGACACCCAAGGAACCTCACCTGGACAGCTTTGTCCTCACTGGCACAGATAGAGACATTGTAAGCATAGACGTAGACATTGGCCAATGGCTTCTTGGAGTGATCCTGGCTTCGCTGCTCCTCCACGGTGAAAGGCTCCAGGGTGGAGTCAGCCCCACAGTACTTGGTCAGGGTATACCTGCAGCCACCACAGGGGGACACGGAGGCCCCATCAAAGGTGTGGTACTGCAGGGAAGGGGAGCCTGTGCAGGTGCCCAGGTAGTCATGGTGGCAGGTGGGCTTGCCCTTGTTCAAGTGACAGCTCTCCTTAGGGCGGCACTGCACCTGCTGGCAGGGATCTGAGGGTTTATTAGTGACAGAGGATTAAATTCTATTAATTGATTATATTTTTGATCTAACTATATATTTATTTCTATATTTTGCATATTTTTATGGCTCATTTATGTTTATATGTAACTTTTTATGTATTGTTTATAAATACCTATATATAATCTCCATGTTTGTTTAGATATGAATGATTTATCCACATATTACTTATTCATTTCCATCATACAGAATTATTAAAAATATAATAAATGTATATGATTCTAGGTAATCTATAAATACAAATGTATCACAGACATGTCATCTCATATATATATATTATATTTGTCTCTAATACCTAGATATTTACTATTTAATAGATGTTTAGATTTATAGATTGTGATTTTAATGTATTATTTATGTATTTCTCCATTGATTTTTATTCATTTAGTATAATATATTTAGGTTTTTTACTATTATTCCTATATGTTTGTACATTGGTATTTTTAAGAAGTACTACTATTAATATAACATATAATATATAATATACAATATATAATATATAATATAATATATTACAATGTAATATATATTATTATAAATATATATTAAAATATATATAATATATGATTATATATTATATATATTATAATGTAATGTCACATATCATTAAAATACAATAATATTTTTAGTAAAATGAGTATGAATTTTTGTTATTTATATCTATATAATTGTAGTTAATTTATTGATATCAAAGTCCACCACCACTCACCACTGTTGCAAGCTCCCTCTGTTCCATAGCGCTTCCCCTGTCGCATCCCGACATTCCACACCCCAAATGCTGTTGTATTATGCTCCACTCGATGGATTCCAAATCTGTTTCCCAAATTTATCCCAACCCATGAATATTCTGTCCCAGGGATCGGCTCCCATGCCACACTCCCTAATGGTCTCTGATTAAGCAGTATTCCAGAAGTTTCTGCAGTCTTGGCCACTAGCAGGATGCGGTTGTCGTATCCCTCTAGCGCAACGACACTGTAGGAGTTGCAGTAACTGGTTATGTCCGGGATGCTGACAAAAAATGGCTCAAAGCTCATCACACCACGGTTCTCACCACTGCCCAACAGAAAAACCTGGACACCAGCTTCTGAGGTTACAAACAAGCCCTGCAGGGATTGGGTGCCATAGAGCAGAGAGTGGTTGGGTTGTATCTCACGCGTGGTCATGTTGAATTCACTATGACCTGTGACACGAGTTGGTTGCGCAGTGGTGATGTAGATGAGGTTGGATTGTCCTTGGAAAGGCACTGGAGGCACAAGGAAGGATATTCCCCACTGGGTGATAGGGTGGAGCTGTTCCACCACATGATCACAGTGGCTCAACCTGCCCACACAGGTGTGACCACTGAAGACACCCACTGGCCTCTGTGCTACCACCCGTGTTCCAGAAAGATCAGCTGTGCTCTGGATCTGTGCTGCTTGGAATGGCTCCAGAGGAATGGTAAGAGTGGAGCCACGTTGGTGCAGCTGTCCACGGAAGGTGATGTCAGCGTTGAGGTGAATGTTGACTGTGGTGGGTTGATCCCAAGTAGCCACCACAAATTGGGCATTGCGGGTGGGGCCAGGGTTGGGAGTGACCACATGGTATTCTGTCCCCCACCTATGGACTGGAATAATGACAGTGGAGTCAGCTGCTGTGGGTTTGTCGTTGACCATCACTGCAGTGATGGAGGCTGTGGTCTTCACCACCACAGCATTTTCAAAAATTTGGCTTCCCACCATCTCAGCTTGGGGTGGGATCTTCACCAGGACTGGTTGGTTGGCAGCTGCCTGCACCGTCATCCGTAATCCAGGCTTCTTCATGGAGATGGTGGCAGTGGTGGACGGGGAGGGACCAGTGAGGAGGAGGAGACGGAAGTCACTATGAAGGGTGCGCTGGTCACCATTCTGCAGGAAGGCCACCAGGAACTCATCACCCAGGTGAAGTGATGACATCTCAGAGGTAATGCTGGGGGTGTGGAAGAGAACTGGGTGGGGAAGAAGAGGGGTGGATGATTTGATAGATTATTGATTTGATGGAGATTTTATTGTTTTGATGGATAATTGGTTTAATGGACAGTCGATTTCATGGATCACTGCTGGATTATTGATTTGGTGGACTACTGATTTCATAACTTGATCAATTTGGTGGATTATTGATAAATGGAATATTAATTTAATGGGTTAATGATTAGATAAATTATTGGCTTGATGGACTTTCAATCTGATAGACCTTTGATTTCTTTTTCTAGACCATTGATTTGATGGATCATTGATTTAATGTATTATTGATTCAATAGATTATTGAGCCAATGGATTTTTGAGTCAATGGATTAACAAATTAAAGGACTTTTTATTGGGCAGACTGTTGATTTGACAAAGTGTTAATTTAATAGGTCATTGATTTTGATTTGACAGTTTACTGAGTTTATGAGCTATGAATCTGATTTGATGGGATATTATTTTGGGAAAAAAAAATAAATTGACATTGATCTGATGGATTATGCCTCTAAAGGATCACTATCACTATCACTATCACTATCACTATCACTATCACTATCACTATCACTATTTAATGATGAACTATCAATTTGTTAAATCACTGATTTGATGGTGTGTTAATTTGATTATTGATTTGATTAATTTTTCATGCACTCATTTTCCACTTAGGAGAGTAAACTTCTGTTGGAAGAGCAAACTCTGAACCCATATTTAATGAATTAATCTGTTAGGTCATCATTCACAGGAAAGAAACATTTGAATAATTGTGATTTTGATGAAATCCCAATTAAGTCCCTGGGCAAAAGATGGAGCTTTTGGGCTGGGAAATCCTTCTTCTGGGTTAGAAAATCCTTACTTTGAGGAAATTCATTATTTTAGGGGGTATTTACAACTTTTGGGGCACTTCCCTACCCTGTCTAAACTTACCCCAGAACATAACAATCCAGAACCATCTCAGAACATCTGCTTTTCCCAGGCTGTCATCCATGATGCTTTGGGTGCAAAAGGTAAAAAGAAAATAAAAAAAGTGAAATTCTCATATTTTTTGAATTCCCACTAGAATTTTCACAAAATTCACCATTTCTTAACATAAAACTCTATAAATCCCCCAAATCTGCGTGTTTCAACCGTGTACTCATCCCAAAAATCAGTGTTGTACTGAATTTGTCCCCAGAATCTGTTCTTCTTATTCAAGCTATCCTCAAATTCACTACTTTAATTGCATTTACTCAAAAATGTGAATTTTATTGCACCTGGTGCAAAAATTAGCTTTTGTGGGGGCATTTCCACATGTCTTCTCCCACCATCCCAGGTACTTTTGAATCTTCTTTCCTTTTTCCTCATTTTTTCTTTACCCTTTTCCTCCCTTTTCCTTTTTCCTCTTCCTATTTCTTTTGTAATTTCCTCTTTCCCCCTGATTTCCTCCATTCTTTCTTTTGCTTTATTTACCATTACCTCCTTCTTTCCCCAGATCCCATTTTTCCATCCAAATCGCCTTTTTCCATCCAAATTCCCTTTGGGCTTTTTCATTTCATCATCTTTTTTTCCTTTTTCTATCCTCTTTCCCCTTTTTACACCTTTTCTCCATTTTTTTCACTTCCTTACTCTTCTATCCTTTTCTTCCCCTTTTCCTTTTTCCCTCCATTTTCTTGAGTCTTCATTTCTTCTCCCTCCCATTTCCTTTTTGTCTTGCCTCACTCTTTTCCCTTTTTTCTGTTTTTTCCTCCTTTCCCAAATTTTTCTTACTTTCCTCCTTTCTTTCCCTAGTTTTCCTTTCTGCCCCATTTTTCCCTTGTCTCCCTTTTATTCCTTTTTCCCCTTATCTCACTCTGTTATCTTTCTTTTCCTCTCTTCTTTCCCCAGTTTACCTTTCCTCCCCCTTTTCTCTTTCCTTCTTCTTTTTCCCTTTTATTCTCTCTTCTTCCTTGCATTCTTTTTCTCCCTCTCTTGTTCCTTTCCACCGCCCTATCCTGCCCTTGTCTCCTCCAAATCCCTTCACAAACCTTCCAATCCCACTGCTCCTAGGACCAGACCCAGGGCTTGGGGGGGGGTGCAGGGGGAGAGAGGGTGGGGAGGGAGAGGGGTTAGAGATACAGGAGTTTTCAGGTGCATTTTCCCACCTTAGGGTCTTTCCTGCAAAAAAATATTATCAATTATTAGATCTAATTTGCCCTTACCAGCCTTTGGCTCCGTTTGATCCCCAGCTTAGCTCCGTATCCCCTAAGAGCTCTGTTTTATCCCCAAATCTGTGAAGAAAACACAATTCCAGGACAGCAGATCCAGCTCCTCCCTCAATTATTTTTTAATTTTGGCAGAAAGAGGAGAAATAAAATGACTAATCAAGGCACCCTCAGGGGATGACCCCACCCAATGATGTGAGATAATTTTTGGCCAGAAAAGGTAAAAAAAAAAGAGAGAAAAGGATGTTTTTTTGTTAAAACTAATGTCAAAAATTGGCATTATCAGATATCGAGGGTTTTTTGCCCAATGTGTTTTAAATTATTCCACAATGACAAGGAGTTGAGGGAGCAAAAATAGAATATTTTTTGAGAAATAGAGGGTGTGATTTGGGCGGGAAAAAAAAAAGAGGGAAAAGGGAAAAAAGGGAAGAAAAGGGAAAGGGAGGGAACTTTTCTTAAAACATGCATTTTGCACTTTGAGGAATTGATGGGATCAATAGACTCAGGCAAGCGGCATGAGGTGCACCAAGGGGAAGTGCCAGGTCCTGACCTTGGGTCACAACAACCTCTGCAGCTCCAGGCTGGGGCACAGTGGCTGGGAAGCTGCTCATTATAAAAGGCCCTGGGGGTGCTCATGACAACACCAAAACCTGATCAGGTGCTCCAGGTGGCCAAGAAGGATGTCCCAGCCATTATGTGGCAGCAGGAGTAGGACAGTGATTATCCCTGTGCTGCGAACTGCTGGGGCCACACCTTGAATACTGGGGCCAGTTTTGGGTATTAAAGACATTGTGGGGCTGGAGGATGTCAAGAGAAGGGAAGAGAGCTGGAGAAAGGGTCTGGAGAACCAGGAGAGGCTGAGGGAGCTTGGGGGGGCTCAGCCTGGAGAAAAGGATGATTAGGGGTGCTTTAGCACTTTCTACAATTACCTGGAAAAGAGGTTGCTGGCAGGTGGGGGTGAGTCATTTCTCCCCAGGCAACCAGCAGCAAGACAAGTGAAAATGGTCCCAAGCTGTGCTAGGGGAGGTTCAGGCTGGACATCAGGAGGAATTTCTTCACAGAAGGGGTGACTGGACATTGGAATGGCCTGCTCAGGGACGTGGTGTAATCACCATCCCTGGTGTATTCAAGAAGCATCTGGATGTGGCACACAGTGTTGTGGTCTGCTTGACATGGGGTGTTTAGTCAAAGGTTGGATTTGAGGTTCTTGGAGTTCTCTTCCAGCTTCAATGATCCTGTGATTCTGTGACTAGGAGTCAAGGGTGGGGAGGGGTAAAATTGTGTCTTGTATATTCTGTGTGTCTTGTGATGTCCAAGTGTGTTGTAGGTGCAGCATTTTGGGATTGTGTGCCAAGCTATCTGTTGCAGTTTGTGTCTCTTGTGCACATGTCTGCCAAGTGACTTCATATTGCAGAAGAACCCAGAAATTAACACCCAAAAAGGCCAAATTAGATAAATTCTGTCACATTTCACCCCAAAGCCCTGCAATGTGGTAACAGATCCCTACAATTGTGGTAACAGTGAGGGTGATGGTGGCATAAGAGTGATGACATCACCATGGGTGCCGTGACAATGACAAGGACATGGTTACTGCAATGTCTTAGCTGCAATTTTATTGCTCTGATAGAGGTTGGAATGATCTTGACCTGCACAGTATGTTCATTGGTGATAACAGTGGCAGTGTTGATGTCCCTCTGCCTCACTCCCCTCAATTCACCTGGAGGAGATATCAACAGGCCAAGAGGAAGAGACACTTTCCACCCAAATTACCAATATCCCCCAAAAAATCCCAATATTCCCCTCAGAATCCAAATTTTCCTCACAAATTATCCCATAAAATCCCCACATTTCCCCTACAATTGTTTTCAGTTGTTCCCCAAATGCCCAATTTTCTCCAGTTCCTAATTTGCCCCTAAATTCTCAACATTCCAACCAAGATTCCCACTGTTCCCCCAGATTCCTAGTTTTCAACAAATCCTGTTTTTCCCTAAATTCACAGTAGTCTTCCCACAGTCAGAAATCACTGCCCCAAATCCCCACTTTCCCCCCCTCACTTCTAAATTTAATCCCCAAATTCCCACTTTTCCTCAAAATTCCCAATTTTCTTCTCCAACTTACAACCAGCAGTTGTTGTTCAGCTGAGGAGGATCCACACCTGTCACCTGGAAGTCATCCACCCTAAAGACCCAGCGTCCCGGGACCTTGACATTGGAGGTGGTGGTGATGTTGATGATGGCATCAGTTTGGGATCCAGGAATGTTGTAGAAGTTGGTGTCATCACCGCTATTGAATCCTGCCTGGAAAATTGATGGGGGGGGGAGGGGGGTGTGAGGAGGGGGGAAGGGGGGAGTCTAGGAGAGCTGACCTCATCCAAAAGGGTAGTGGGCCCCAAAATGAATTTAGGATGCGAACATATTTGGTATCACCCAGAAATTATATGGACCAATCCATGCACCTCACTATCATGATCATCATCTCCAGAAGAAGGGTGGACTACCCTGTCTTCATCATTATCATCACCACTATCATCATCATCATAATCATCATTATCATCCCCAATATTTGGGATGGGCCAACCTCTGAACTTCATCATCATCATCATCATCTCCATAAAGGACAAGACAATTTGATCTCCCCAGAAATATTGTGAGCTAATCCTCAACCTTCATCATGATCATCCTCAGAACATGGAGTGGGACAACCTTCCCCTTCTCCTCCACCCTCCCCACCTACATGTGCTGGTGTCCCCCCCAGTCCTGTTTCGGCATCCCCATCACTTGCTGCCCCTGTGGTCCACTGGATGTCCCAGTAGTTGAGGATGATGTAGAACATCTTAGAGTCTGTGGTCAGCACAGCCTGGAAGGTGTTGCCCTATGGAGAAAGGTCACAGAGGTCAAGGGTGAGTCATGAATGTCGTGGGTGGGTTCTGGAGGTCAAAGATCGGTCAGTCAACAAGGCCACCAAGTGTGACAGCAAGAGCCAATGTGTGACCTTCATACCCATGGACCATAGACCTCACCTTTTCAGAGGTGGAGCCATAGTAAGCTACATGGTCCCAGGTAACCACCAAGGCCCAGGTGGCAGTGAAGGGGCTTTTGGGGAAGTACTGGCTGATGTCCTGGCTGATGTCCTCCAGCAGTGCTGGGTCAGTAGTCTGGCGGAAGAAGATGTCACCACCCAGCACGTTGTCCACATCTGCCCAGTAAGGAGCCACAAAAGGGCTCCCATCCACGAAAGGGAAGGGGTCAGGGGTGTATTGTCTGATTGGCTCATTGAAGGAGATCACCCCATTGTTGTTCACCTGGAGGTGACACCAGGAGCTGGTGGGTTGAACACCTGGACTTGGGTTATGGAGTCCTAGAGATAGGCCCTACAAGCATGCCAAGAATCATCACCCCTAGGTACCCCCCCAACACCTATTAACAGCCCAAGATCCACTGCCCGCAGGACTCCTGCAAGACCTGCCAGCCATAGGAACCTTCACCCACAGGACCCCCCAACACCCAAAGAACCCCTCAAGTTCCATCAACCTCCCAAGACACACCACACACAGTTCCCCCCTAAACATCAAATCTGTAGAACCCTCTAACTGCAACCTCTCCCAGGACCCTCCAGAGACCCAACACCCACAGGACTCCACAGTACCCGCCAAAATCCCCAAGACTCTCAAAAAATGCACCACCCATATGATCCCATAATGCACACCAACACACCCCAAGATCCACCCCATATGGAGCCACCCAAAACCAACCAACTGCCCCAAGACCCATCAGCCATATGACCACTAAGGACCCATAATCACCCACCATTGTCAGATCCCCCCCAAGCTCCTCCAACTCCCCCAGTACCACCAGCCTCCTCAAGATCCTCTACCCATCTGAAGATATTTTGGTATCCAAGGTTAAAACCCACTATGAACTCAAGAAGAGTTGATTTTGGGGACACACACACACACACACACACACTCTCGCGAAAAACTAAGTAGAAATGGAGAGAAAATTTGGAAAAATATAGGAAATTCCCCAAAATATGGAATTGGGGTGACCTACGAACACAGTTTTGTAGGTTTTGCCATAGAAGGTGAAGGGAATAGAGAGGGTGATCGCGTCAGATGTCCCATCATCGTGTTTGGGGTTGGCTTCATCCCCGTGGTGTGGTCCGTAGGGATAGAGCAGGGATCCTGTGAGAAAATCAGAATTTGGGAACTGCCCCCTGATTCCCACCCAATTACATGGATTTTGGGGTGTAACCCAGCAAATCTGAGGTTTCCATGGTCTTGGTTACATAAAAGTAGTTGTCACTTGTACTGGGTTTTCATAATGAAACTGGGGTGAAAGGGATTGACCCCAGTGGAATTACATGGAAAACACATGGATTTTGGGAGAATAGTGTGAAAATGGTATGATGTGGGTAGAAGAAAGTTTGATTTAGGTGGAAATAATGTTTTTTTAGGGCATAGACCCCAAAATTCACCTTTTTCAGATAAGGTTTGGGTGTCCACCATGGAACCTGGAGAAGAAATAAGAGAGAAAATCATCTACAATCCTTTTTAGTGTGCTTTCTTTTTCTCTTCTAAAAAGATTTTTAGAACAGGAACAAAAATTACAACACTTTTCAGAAACAGACATTTACCTAAAATCAGGAGGAAGAAAACACTAGAGGGTGACATCCTCAACCCTAAAATAACTGCAAAAAACAGAAAAACTTGAAAAAATAGTAAGTATATCCAAAAAGGCAAACTAATAAGCCCCCCCCCACCCAAAAAAAGAGATGATACATTAAAATGAAGTTCCAGAGGCAAAAAAAACCTAAAAAACCCAATCACATTAAAACACCAAACACACACTTTTTCCAGGAATTTTGTGTGGAGGGCTGTGTGTAAGTGTGGTATTTTAAGCATTTTTAAAAAGAATTTAAGTATTTGAAAAATTGTTTTTTTGACTTAATTATACTACGATTTAAAGTATTGATAAAAATTAATTCAGGACATTTTAAAATCAGATATAATTTTTAAAAGTTTCAATTTACTATGGTTGAATTTTGATCAAAAATTTCTTTTAAGTGAACATTATTTAGTTTCATTCTAATTTTTAATTAAAAATGCATTGTCTTTTTATTTAATGAAGTTCTTTTGTGAATGCTACTTGTATTTACCTTCTATTTATTTGGGGTTTCATTTAATTTTTATTTTATTTAATTAATTTAATCTTCAGTTTTTGCTAATTCTGTGAGTGAATTGAAGACTTTTCCCCCCTTCTGTGCCTAAATTCAGGATTTTTTGCCTTTTATCTGAGTAAAATGAGGATTATTTGCATTTTTAATGCATTTTAAAGCCATTTAAAAACACAAATCTTCCTTAAATGCATGAAAAATCAGGTTTATAAGAGACAGTATTGCAAGGAATGACCAAAAGCCCACCACAATAAAAATTCCCTCACCTGGACTTCAATGAAGTGAAGAACTGCAACCTGAAAATGAGCTTGAACACCCTCAAATGCTGGGTTTTACCTTGTCTTCCTCCTTTTATATCAAAACAAAAGATACAGAAACATGGAATTTCCCAACTTTCCCCCCGTCCAATCTCTCTGAGCTCTCCTTTAGATTCTTTAGAAAAGGAAATATAATCACGTGTTGAGGATTTAATCATGTGTTGGGGATTTTGGACTACTCCAGATGGATTTTTTAGGCACAGTGAAGACATTTTTTGAATAATTTTGGGGTTCTGGAGACATGTCTGGATCCCTCCTCACCTATGTGAGGGTTTTGTCCCTTTCCAAACTTTAAACTTTTATCCCCTTATTTAATTTTTTTAAACAAAAACATCCTTCTAAAATGATTTTTAATTATAGATCCCTTATTGCCTTTTTACTATGAGGAAGAAAATAGATTATCCTTGTTTATTTGGGATTTTGAGGATTTTTTATATGTAATTGTGAGAAATAATAAGAAAATAAGAAGAAATAATAAGAAAAATCATTGTCATGTACTGTTACCTTTTTTCTAGGAAGAAAAAAGAAGTACTTATACACTGAAATTCTGCTTTTAGGAGGAAAAAACTAACCATTTAAACTACCATCATTTTTTGTGTGGTTTCTCTTTTTCTTCCGAAAAGAAGTTAATAGCTCTGTTTTTAGGGATTTTTAAGGGAGAAAAAACTTTTATTCTCTTTATTTTATGGAAAAATTCTTGTTCTTTATTTACCTGGCATTTTTAATATTTTTTTTTTTTTGCAGGAAAACCATTTATTATCTCTCTCCTTTCTTCTTCTTATTTTTCTAAAGGAAACCCCCTCTGTTTGCTTGCATTTTAAGAAACCTTGCATTTAAGAAACCTTCTTCTCAGTTCCAGATGGGGTTTTTTAAGCTCTTTAAAGTTGTTTTGTTTTGTTTTGTTTTGTTTTTTGTTTTGTTTTGTTTTGTTTTGTCCTGAAGCTGGCTGGGACTTCTCCAGAATCCTCAGCTGGGACTTTTCTCATTAATTTTGGGAAAAAAACCAAAAATGGACAGGTTTGGGTCTCTATCTCTGGAGACAGTAGAGAGGGGTTGAGAGGAAGGGCAAGAATTCTGAGGAATTCACTGGATTTTTGGACGGGTTCCCAGGAGGAGAGTCAGCTGGGATGTCCCTGTGCATTTCCCTCACCCTTGGGTGTCCCACACCTTCTGAGGGACTCCATCAGTGGCATGATCCACCCACCCACTCCCAAATTCTCCAGAATTCTGGGGTCAGTTTCTTCAGCCAACCTCCCACAGCCAGATGTGATGAATGGTCAGAGTTTAATGCCTGCCCCAAATCCCCAGCCTCACTCAGGCCTTGCCCTGCAAACGTCCCCAGGACATTCTTGCAAGGAATAAAATTCTGTGTGATTTTCTTGGATAGAGCCAACAACATCGGTAAAACTCTGCCAGGGCCTTTCAGGGAGAGGCAGCAGGATTCCAAGGCAAGGGTAATGCTGGCAGTCACTTGGTATCACTGCTTTCAGTGTCTGGTGACAAGAGGTGTGAAAACCAGATAGTGTGAAATTTCTTGCTCTTTGTAACTTAGTGCATCATGGAGAAGTTTGTTTGTTTGGGGGCTGGTTTGTTCTGTTTTCCTCACTAATTCAAGACTTAATCACAACACCTGTCTTTTATCTGTACTGCTAAGGCTGGGAGGAACTGCAAAATTTTGCTTCCTAGAAATCTTGCTAAATGCTGGCTTTAAAGCTTACTTTCTTTAGTATATTCTCTGTGGTCAAGAATACTGAATGGATCATGCCCATTCTAATTACTGTTAAACAGTGGTTTTCCTTTTCTCTAGATTGGACCAAGCTTTCAGGTCAGGAAAGAGGTTTACATATGTAGTTTGAATTAAAATAACTGCTTTCTTCTGAAATTCAGTTACTTCTTTCTATCCATGGTGAGAAACCACCTTGCTGGCCTCCTAGCCACAGGTGCCTTGGAAAGGCACAATCTGGAGATTCACATCTTCCAAGGCCACCCAAAATTCTGGATGGATCCCTTGCTGAATATCCAGCTTTTAGGTCATGAAGAAGGCTCAGTCAAATGCACAAGTTCTGTCTGCTCGGAAAACTGGCTGTTTAAACACCAGAAATCAGGAGTTTGGATTCACATTAGTTTGAAACCTTGGCCTTAGAATATGGTGTTGTGAATATTTGTTGCTGTGTTTGGCCTCATGAGGATGTTGTTGTCACTGTAATTTCATACAGCTGGAACCGGGAAGAGTTAAAACAGAGAAAAAGAACACCCTTCCCTGTCTCTTCCCTTTGGTATTGATCACAGAACATTGGATCTAAGCCTCACTCCCTTCTGCCTCAGCAGATGTGACCCTAAACACAATAAATGCTTTATTTTTCTGGTTGGAGGGAGGAAGTTGACACACCAGCCACATTTTCCTTCTGGAACCTTCTCTCCACAGCATTCCAACAGGGTGGCCTCTGTCACCTTCCAACAAAGCCTCTGGAAAGGACTGTGCACAGGACTGTGATGCAGGACATGGTGAAACACTGACCTGATCTGACAAATCCTGTGCTTCCTTTCTTGCCGTGATAACGATCACTGCATGCAGCTGAAAAAAGCTCTGCCTGAAGGATCTTCTGTCTTGCCCAAGGGCAGCCTCAGTCTGGAGAGGAAGGCAGGCATGGCATGTTTTAGTCAGGGTCTCCAGAGCATGGCAAGGACAGACTGACTCCACTGTGGGTGATGATGCCATTGGTCACCACTGCAAGACATCTGCTTGCTGCTGAGGGTCCTGGATAGTCATGGATGCTTCTTCTCTGTTCGACTTCTTCAGCAAACCTTCTGGGGATGCCAGCAGGCTTTCTAAAAAAGACTCTGCAAGCCCCAGTGATGCAGCATATCTCCCACTCGCTGCTCTGCAGCAACAGGAGGTCAGTGTTGGTTTGTGTTGCACTGAGTTTATTGCATTAATACCCATCAGTACCATCTTGTAGTTAAAATTGTTGTATCAGCTCTCTACTGGTGTCTCTGTTTTTTTTTTTAATCCCTGTGCCTAAATTTCTTTGCCCCCTAATTAGTATAAAGTAAAAGAGACACTTGGAACACCTCCCTGGTTGACATATGGGTTTTATTTATCATTAGTTGCATTAAATCTTTTTGCAGTGAGCCTTTGGAAAGAGCAGGAAATGCA
The DNA here is from genome assembly GCF_963662255.1 of Cinclus cinclus. Lineage (NCBI taxonomy): Eukaryota > Metazoa > Chordata > Aves > Passeriformes > Cinclidae > Cinclus > Cinclus cinclus. The sequence goes on along the minus strand of NC_085084.1, from coordinate 20,807,247 downwards.
AGAAGATACACAAAGAAGCTCATTTACAGATTTGCAATAACAATTGGATCACACATTATTAAATTTGTAATTCATCTGGCATTTCATGCTTTAGAAAATGAAAAAGAAAAACAATGAATAATCTATTTTAAATGGGCTTGTATGTGACCACTCCATCAAAGCTAGCATTCTTTTTTGTTAGCAAAGGCTCATTAAAAAAAAAAAATCTACCCATAAAATGAGAAAGTACATCTTTACTGTGAAAAAATTGCTACAGCTAAAAGTCAGATTTTAAAAAGAATGGAAGATTTCAAAAATTCCACTTTCATTTCCTTATATTTATCTGTAACTGAGTTATATTTGTATTAGGATGCATCTGTGCATCATGGTGTGAATTAACAATCTGCCAAGCTGACAGGAGGAAAGTGGACCAGAACTGCATTAGAAAGGAATTTTATTTGTTGCCAGAAGTTTTCAGCTACAGTTGAGACTGTGAAGCTCAAATTACACAACACACTTATTCTGAGAAGCTATTTATTTTGATCAGACTGCAGTTTCCTTTTGTGATGACACTGAACACAACGTACTCAGGCTTTCAACAACCCAGGAGTGCCTAAGAACAGCCAGGTAAAGAAGATTTTATAAAAAAATCACGCTGACCATTGATCATTTAAGATTTACAGTGGGCTAGAAATAACATTTTCAGAAGAACTAACTTTTTTTTTTTTTTTGTTACTTAAACTCTTGGTGAGATCTGGCTGAAAAAGATTTGCATTGGAGAATTTTGTGGGAGAGAACTTCAGTGTTTTCCACAAAACAGATGGGGAAGGTAATGGATATTGTACATCCTACTTCCTTGTTTCTTTTTTTCTTCGTGTCAGGCAATGAGATCTGCTTAACTGTGACTCACACAATCCTCTCCTCTCATTGCTGCTTTATGCATTACTTGTGCTACTGGTTTACTTATCACAGCCTGTCAGCACGCTTTGAATTGGGACTGAGGTCTAATTGGGCTTGTGTCCAATTAAGAGGGACAAGCAGATTCACAGTTTTTTAATGAGGGAGGGACTCTACATGGCTGCCATGGTGTCTGTCCAATAAGATCTCCAATTAAATCAAATATGATATTCAGTAACTCAGGATTTAGAAAGCCAAATTTCACAAGTTTTGTGCAGATGTTTTACAGGATTTAGAAGAGAACTTTTGTGAGTGTGCAATTTTGGTCACGAACTTATTTTCTGTTTAGCTCTAACATGAATGCTCTAATTCTCTTGTGGAGAAATTTCCCCATTCTCTGTATGCAGCTCATGAAAATGAGGAGAAGGGGAAAAAAAAACCACTTAAAACTTTGTGCTGTCTCAAGTGACAAGAACACCTATGACAATTATAAAGTGCCACCTTAAGTGGATGTTCCCCTGTCAGAACCAGAGTCTGCCTATTCTGCAATGGCAGGAATTTGGCTACAAAAGCATCCATGTCTTTGTCCTCTATGAAATGTTAAAGACCAGCTCTAATTTTAACATCAACACAAAGTTAATCTCATGTATCTTTTATAGTAAGTCCTTTTACATCTGGTGTCTTCCCTTACTCTTACTGACAGATTCCCATGCTCAACACAGTGTTCAGTTTTGACTCATGACATGGTAAAATGCTTCCAGAGGGTGCTGCGTTGTAATAAGAATCAGCCAGGGGACTCAATTTCTTTATCAGTTTCTTTTCTGCAGGGAAAAGCCAATTCTTTATTCACATAATGCATTTTTATACAGTTTTTGCAGACCTGGTGTTGAACTCCCATTGCTCAGTAGCTTTCTTGCTATTCAATTAATTGGTTAGAAGGTGTTTTGTGTGTACATGATAAAACACCCTCGTTCACTCAGATGTTTACATATCTTCTTCAGAATAGATTGTTGTGTTAACTAACTTTTCATTCCTCTGATTCTTGTGGGAACTTACAGGCTACTTCTAGCTTAACTAGGGTAGCAGGGCCCAAACAATATTTTCTAGGACATTTCTTTTACAACACCTTGTACCTATCTGCATCAATGTTGCTGTCTTCCACCCTCAAAATAGCCTCTGCCTTCCCCAGGTGATTACTGTCACCTTGTTTTGAATTTCCTTGAAAATTCAGGTACCCAGAAACTCCTGGGGTCAGCTAACTCTCAGAGTGACTTCCATTACTGACAGAAGCAGTATGTGTATGGCTGAGCCAAAGGGAGTAAAGGTGAATCAAAGGTGCAGAGGGAGATCTCTCTGAGACATTACAATTCTGAGAAAAATTTTGAAGACACCTGGTTCAGAACACCCATGCCATTCATGACTGCTGAATAAAACAAAAAGTAATGTTCCTGCACTGCACTAGGCTGAGCTGGAGACTTTCTTCTGACAACACATATGGGGCTGTGTTTCAGATCTGGGACCAAAAGAGCATGGACAACACAGTGGTGATTTCTTATTGCTGAACAGTATTTGCACAGTATCTACATCTTTGTTTCTCTGTGATCTCTCAGGGAGCAGGTGGGGGTTTGGAAAAGTGATGGGATTTGGTAGAGCTGGGACTCAAAGTGACTCAAAGCAATATTCTGTATCATCCAGGACTGTGCTCAGCAGTAAAACTGCAGGAGATGGAGAAGAACTCTTCCCAAAAATAGCCACTTCTTGGAGACTGTCTGGGCCCCAGTTTTCTGATGAGAGGTGGGTGGATGACTGACTTTACATCCTTTTCCTTTTCTTATTTTTTTTATTCCCCTAATTTATTAGATGGCCTTTATCTGAACCCATGAGATTCTCATGCTTTTGCCCTTCTGATTCTCTTCGCCATCTCTCTGGGAGAGACAGACCAAGCAAATGACTGTTTACCCTAGGAGGGACTTACCCAGATGAAACAGAATGAAGAAAGACCCTCTTTCATTAAAAAGGTTGAGGGAAATAAAAGAACAACAGAGGTACACTGGAGTAAGCACAGAAATATTTCTCAGTTGTGCTTGATATTGGTAACTGCATCAAAAACTTTTGGAATCAGCCTTCTGTAGTTTTGGGCAATAGAATCTGGCCTGATTGTAACACCACTATTCCAGTCTTGACAAGCATTTAACCAGGTATTTGTCTGTAATTGCTGACTTTCTATAAGCAGTGTAGTACTCTCCAATTATCTGTGTTTTGGGAAGTTGTGATATGGCTTAAGTCAAGCCAAATTTATGCTGACCAGAAGTAACACAAGGGTGTATGTACATTAGCATGTACTGTAGAGCAAAAGGAACAGATGTGAACAACAAAACATTGAGGGCCAACATTCACATCACACAGATTCAGGGTGCTCTATTTAGATTAACTCTAGGCTGATCCTGTGGACTGAAAGGCTGTAGGAGGTGAAGTATTTTAGGAGACCCTCTGGATGTCAGGATTTGGTTAAGCCTTTTCCAGAAAAAAACCCTTCATCATGGTCTGAAAGGGCTCCATGAAATGAATGTATGTGTCATATGTTGTATGACTGAGAAATTCACTCTTGAGCATAGCTGAAGTGATAATACATTTGTGTTATCCACAAGGAGATACACAGTTCCAGAAATTATGATACTTTCTTCCAAAGCCACAAGTAATACTGATTCCTTTCACTAAAGGCTCCCAAAATGTAAGCTATAATATATTGCAACTGATTTTAAGAATTCATGAGTATTTACAGTAAAAGGTAGCAGCTTTTTTATCTAGGGTGAGACCTGTGGTCATTGCACAAGTCCTGCCTTCCTGCCACCTGACATTTGGGAGACATTACTTTCAAGAGGTCAAATAAGGCTGACCAGGTTTACCAAACTAATTTGTGTTTCTCTGCTGTTATGTTTTTGTTGCCTTCCTGTTGAGGGAAGGGCTGTTGGAAAGCAGTTAACTGATTCTGCATCCAGGCAAGGGTTCTGCAGGGCAGAACACAGGGTCTTTAACCACGTTAGAAGCTCTAACCCTGGCTCTAAACCTGGGTTTCCGGGGTGACTGCAAGTGATTTCTTCGTCATCCAGCTGGACAGTGTTCTCCTAAGTAAATAGTAGGGTTCAGCTGGGAATGTCCAGCCTAAAGTCACTCAGCCATACTTCAGTGAGCTGAAATGTTTGTGGTCACTGGAAACTGCTGGCAGAACCCATCTGAGATCAGTACCTTGAAAAAACACAAAATAAACACATTTTTTTTTCTTTTGCATTTATGTGTGTAATATGGGAGAGGCAAAAGCTTGTCTCGCTGTTCTCTCATGCTCTAAGCTACCTCCTACATTTTCATATTTGCTGAACTCAGGGGAGTCCAAGGATGTCAAACTTCGTGTAGAAATGAGGCTGGCAGATCTGTGGTGTGTTTCATCTAATCTCTTGCCTCTGAAATTAGCTACATTTGTGGGGAGAAACATTATGATGTCTAAAGTGTGGCCTAGGAGGACGTGCCGGCTCCATTTTGCAACTGTTGATGTTCCACTTCTGCCTTTTGTGCCTTTATTTCTTCTGCTAGGGTACCTTCCTTAACGACTGCAGAATCAGGACAGTGAGCCCCTGTTTTGCTGCTGTTGTACCAAAATCCTCACAAAGCCAGAGAGGCCACAAGTTAGTGACCACTTGGAGTGATTCTGGTAGTGCTAAACTCTTGTGGTGTGGACACTTTGATATATCCTTCATTTCAGCTTCATTTTAACACTACAAAATACATAAGTAAGTTTTCCCTGAATTTTATGTCCAGTGGCAGTTCAAGTTACTTCCTCTGTCACAGAAACTGAAAGCTACTGAGGAATCAGCAGAGTGAGTTTCACACTTCCGTCAGCCTACTAAAGGTTTCAGGCTTTTCAGAAATTTTAGTTTTGAAGTACCACTTTTAAAAAAATGAAATATAAATACCATACATCTTCACTGAAACATTTCTTTCCAGCTTTTATATTTCAGATGTATAAAGAAAAAAATCTTGAAAACACGTCCTGTTTGCTAACATACGTGAAGACATTTAAGTGGAAAATAATTGTGATCTGATATTTAAAGAAACCAGACTTGTTCATTTATTTTTAATATTCTGTTGTTTATTTCTTTTTAATTAAGTTTTTACTAAAAAATCTGTTTCTTCAGTAGCTTTCTGTTTCTGTGGTTGACAAATATAAACCACATTTTTTAGATTAAAAATCCAAATATTTTTAACAATAGTGAATAAATTTACTATTCCAAATAAACAGACTATACTAAATAGTGTCTTATTTAGTATAGATATTATTTATACTATTTACACAATTATATAAATATACAATTATTAGTTTTAAGCACACCTTTCTTCCATCAGTGGGCTTGTTTGACATTTTCTCTCAAAATTCAAAAATCATTCTTGTTCCTATACAAAATTGATCCAAATTTTCTGAAAATTTTGGGATAAAACCTCTAAGTTCACTTATATAAAGGGGAATGAAGAAAAAAGGTTTTCTGGAGGGAAGTTATGAAAGAAAACTCAAAGAACAGAATGCATAAGCAACAGGGATGAAACACTGACAGTGACACTATTGAAAGATTCCTGCTAACAAGACCATTCCCAATACACAAGTATGTTTTAAATGGCTTCTTGGTACTCCCATTAGTTGTAGATACTAGGAAAATAAAAAAGCCACAGACAAAATTATTTTGAAGAGGTTTTTTTAACAAATGCTACTCATTTATGTCATGCAAAAATTATTATTTCATATATTGATTTTTTAATGCTATATCACAGGCTAGCTGCTGATTTTCTTAGGAAAACATTAATTTTAAGACAAAAGCTCAAAATTGTCAGAAAAATTTGGTAACCTACCTGCTTTTCCCTTTGTGATTCCTTTCCCAAACAACTACACATTTTGTGGTTTTATGCTGATCTGAAAAAGGAAAAAGAAAAGAGGAATAAAGAAAAGGAGAAACAAAGGAAGCTTGGAGAAAATTCCCATAACACTCTTCATTTTCATCACATTTATCCATTAGTTTTTACAAAGAATTCCATGACCAAATTCCTGTGCACTCAAATGTTTGGTTAAAAAACTCAGCTGATACTAACAAAAACCAAAACTAAACCAAACAAACAAAAAAGGAGTCCTTTCCATTTTGGGGTTTATTGTCATGTATTGTAAATGTAAATATTTAATTTTACCTATGTTAATCTGGAAGTTACGTGGCGAGGGCATAATGGTGGCACATTGAGACCAGATAAATAACACTGAATAATACTTGAATAATCCTCTGACAGGTGTGATGATGCTTGGTGTTGGTAAGGTTTTGGATGCTTTTTCTGATTTTATATAAACTATTTAGGAAATCCTATTATGGAGAAAAGTAGAATGATCTCCTCTGAAATGTCAATTTTTTCTCTGGTGAAAAGCCTATCTTGGGGGATAGAAATGTACTCCAGCTCCTGTTTCACAAGCTTTAGGACTCCTGTGGAATTATGAACTATTCTTTTCCATTTTCCCTAATAATCAATCACAGCAAGCACGTGCCACTGTATTGGTACTGGTATTTATGCTGCATCTAAATCTGCAAAAATTCAGTGGTAAATCACATCTTCTTTATGTGCATAATGGTGATGTAATCTTGACACTTAAACTTCACTTTACTGAAACATCCCTGCCTTGAGTTGTTCCCTGAGCAGTGTAATCAGCAAAAGTGGGGCTTTCTGTAAAGTAATTGATTAACTGACACGGTCAGAAATCTGCAACTTACATAATGAACTGATAATTTCTTAAATGAGATGTGCCCTGTACTTCTGAAATTTTACACTGCAAGCATTTAACCAATACTGTGAGAAGGAGCAGTGTGGTTGTCCTGGTTTGAAAGAGAGGTGTTTGCTAAGGAAAGCAGAAGCCTCCCTTTGAACTCACAACTGTGATCCTTCATTCCTACAGATTATTATGATTTTGAAATTAAGGGAGATCTCTCTCTGTAAATATTTGGCAACTCGTAATTCACATTGCATAATTTAATTACTTTCACTGTGTTATTTTCATTCAGTAATGAGATACTTTCTAAAACTAATCAGATGTTCTTCCTTAGTTGCAAAAAAATTTTAAAGGAATCTATATTTCAATATTCACTGCTTTTTCTATGTCATCAAGTATCAAAGATGAGCCAAATCACCTATTCCAGTCCCCTTTAGCTGAAGCAGAATTATTTCCATTTTCTGTTCATGGACTGTGTCACCCAACTTCAGGTACATTGTTCAATCTTCATTTTCATTTGGTGACAATAAAAAGTTTCTGCTAAAGGAAATTGTAGAAAAAAAAGACGTTTTGTTTTTCTTCATCAACCAGCACCAAGGAAGATACAACTCCTGTGCATAGGGGGTAGTTTGCAAATGCATCTTAGTCTGGTTTCAGAGAGCAGAAGTAATTACCTCTAGTGCGCTGTGTAATTACCCCAATCTACTTCCTTTCCTTAATTAAGACTGTCATTTCTCATAGCTTTTGCCTTGTGGAAAGACATTTTTCTGCTCCATCTCATCAGAGGAAGAATAATTTATTTTCTGTACATATTTTGATGACAGGTCCACTCTAAATATTGGGATTTCTTCTTAGACCTGATAACTTCACATGCTTTTGATGCCAAAGTCATTCTGCTGACTGTTTAATTAGAAGACATCAAAGACGGCAATTTACATTTAATTCTGTAGTTAGTGTTTGTCTTTCTCAGTTTTATGCCATACTTAGAATACAACATCCACACTGTCTGGCATTTATTTAACTTGTAAATAATTTATGTAATTAATTTACTTGATAAGCCTCCCCATCTCATTTTATGATTTTGTTCTCAACCAAGCTGGCAAAATCTAGCTGCACTGGCAACAGGCTCAGCAGAAAAAAATTCTTTGAAAGTTTTATCAGTGCTCAGTGGGTGTGACTCATCTGGTCTGATGTTTCATAAAGCTTAACTGCTTGCAAAGTGTTAACCATCAGTACAAAAATTACTTCTAGGTTTGTATAATTAATATTCCTTTAAAAAGCTTACAAGAGATAATCCTAGACTTACTGACCCTTGGACCTGAGATGGTGTGGTCAGTCCTAGGTTGCCACATTCCCTGGGCCTCCCAAAGTCTCACAGCTCTGGTCTAAAGAGAAATTGTGTCAGGGCCATCATGGGCTGCTCCACCCGGGAACAGAAAGTCAGACCCAGTCAAGAGGAAGTTCAGGGAAGTAACTTGTCCAATATGATGACAAAAAAATTGCCAACTCAGTAACTTTTTGGTTTTTTTCTTATTATTTAAATATTGACATTCATGAGAGCTTGTTGCCCTATCTGTCCTCTCTTTCATACAAAGGCTCGTGGGTATTTTGTGTATCTGGCTGGGCTATTTTAAAACACTCTTGTAACAAAGTCTTTTTTCCCTTTGCTCATTTGATGCAGGGCAGCATCCAGACTTTGAGAGGACAGCAAAAGAGAATTTTTGGATAAAATTCTGAGGGCAACTTCAGCCTTTTTATGCAAACCTTCCTGTCTCACTCTTGGTTCCAGCTCTCTGCTGGCTCACCCTGCTGAAAATATATTTTGGGCTTCTTTGTCCAGTAGAAAGGACAGTTTATGTACAGAAGGGGTGCACAGGATGATGGAGATGGTAACAGCACTTGTTTCAAAGGGATTTCCAAGTATCTTTTGATTGTGTGGAGGTACCTATGAACTGAAAGTTCTGCTGGAAGAACTCTAAACTGGTAAATCCTGGGTCTCTGCTCCACATGCCTACCCAGCCCATCCCAGCATTGGTTTCCATAGTGGATGAGTGTCCTAGTTTGAAAGACAGGTGTTTGCTAAGGAAAGCAAAAGCCTCGCTTTGGACTGAAAAATCTGATCCTTCCTTCCTACAGATTATTATGATTTTGAAATTAACGGAGCTCTCAGGCAAAGAGAGGGGGGTAGGAATAACAGTTCTTACTAGTATATCTAACAAGACAAACAAGAACAACAACAGCTATGAAATTAGCCACAAACAGAACAGTAACTCAGTCCCAGTCCCTTTCCGGCTGCAGACACCTTTTCCCTGAGCTGCAGTTCCCGGTGCTGGGGGCGGGCAGGTCCCGCAGAGCTGCAGGAGGGCTGGGGGTGATGGCAGCGCTGTCCCAGGGGGAGAGAGAGAGATGGAGAGAGCCCTCCGCTCACGGTGTCGGTCCTGTTGCTCAGCAGAGTGCTGGATGATGGCAGGTTACAGCGAGAAGGCAGCAGGGCAGGGTCCAACAGCAGTGAGGATGGCTCCCGGTGTTGGGATGGCAGGAATGGGACAGAGGCAGCGATCGTCCTTCTCGTCCGAATTCCATGGGGGAAATGGGCTGAGCCAGAGCCTTCCGTCTGCTCCTCTGGCTGTTTGGATATCGAGGGGTATCCCTCTTCCCTCTCCTCCCCCTTGCCACCAGGGCCCAGTCAACAGGTATCTTAGCATGACAATGGGGAAAATTCCACAGAGGGAAAAGGGATTGAACCAACCCCCAACAATGAGTTCAGCAGCAGAACATCAGTCCTTCAGGAGAAAAGCTCAATGGAAACAAACAACTCAAACTCTCCTGTTTGATGTTCAGCCTTCCTCTTGAAGTCTTCTGCAGATTTTGTCTGCGAAAGTCAGGAGACCTGATAAAGGAGGAAACCTGGGCATGAGGCTCCAGCAATCAGCAATGTTTTCACATTGCTGCAAAGGGAATTCTCACCACGATATCCACACTTTTCAGTAAAAAACTGCCTAAACCACTGAAGCTGGGTAGAAAAGAGTGTGGTCCTGATCCTCAATTCACAGGTTTATTTATTTCTTCATCATTTTAGTGAAGCAATGGCTTGGGGTGTAAAACACATTTTGCATCAGGACTGGTGACATTGAAGGGCCCCTCACAATACAAGCAGCACCACTGCCTCAAGTAATTATCAAATATTGTGAGTGTTTCCTGAGCTGCATTTTCAGCAAGTATTACTGAGTTTAGATCCAGATCATGTCCCTCTCCCAGGAAAGTACTTTTACTGCTCCCAGCATGTGGCTGCAGGGACTGTGTTTCAACCAGTTTTCTGAGGAATATCTTTATATTGAGGAATATCTTTTAAGGAAAGATAATGGACATGCAAGAGTTCAGAAATATTTCTGTCAAACTGCAGAATCAAGGAATTTTAAAAGACTGTTTTTTCAATATGATAGTGTTGCAGGTATTTTCTAGGCAAAATATAGATTTAAAGTAAATATATGTTTCTGAATCTTTTTGGAAAAACATCTCTCTTCTTGTCACTGCTCTGCAGTGTAAAATATTGGTGGAAAACTAAAAAAAATATCAGCATTTAGCTGTTTCCATGAAGATATTTTTCCTAAGGGATGCTGAAAGAAATGCTTTATGCTCAGCTAAATATGTGAATTTTGAACATATACAAAGAAATGACCAAATTATTCCTGAGAGGTACTTATGTGTTTTATGAAGGCAATCAATTTGCGTAACGTGTTGACAGCAGCTTATTGCTTGTTAATATATTTAAAAGGCACTTGAGAGACAATTGGCTACATTGACTGCAGACGAAAAATTTATTACCAGTACCACAAGAAAGGGAGGACTGCAGGTTGTCCAAATATTGGTTACTTTGAATGGACTCAGGCCCAGTCTTTTTAAACTGTTGCTAATGGAAATTTAGATTGCAGCTGTGTGAAATGAATCTATTGGACTTCTTTTTAAATTAGTCTATCAGCCTTCTTTCTGCAATATTCAAGCTCTGTGCTAATTGGGTAATAGTTTCTTGTTACAACTCAGTCTGCACCAGGGATATTCAGGACAAAACTGGAAGTGAGACAGGAAGAACTGGGGGCATTGTAACTAAAAATGCAAAAGAAACCCAAACCAACAACAAAGTTTTGCCATGCCCAAGAATCCAACAATTACTGGGATGCAGAGGCTGCAGCCAAACTGGGGGCCCACAGATGGGCATCCTCCCAAATTATCCCTGTCCTGCAGAAAATGTCCCCACAGAGCCCTTCCATGGTGTCACAGCTTTTCCAGTATTAAGCTGAGATGTCCCCAGGAACGGCCCCACAGCAGCTGAAGCTGCAGCCAGCTGAGGGGTGTATGTCCATGTCTAGCATCTCAGCCCCTTCCAGAGCCACCCCTGTCACTGGGTCTGACTCTGCTGATCTCCAGCTGTGGGAGGTACCAGAGAAAGCAGGACAGAAAGTGCCTGAGTTCCTCCATGCTGCAGTTCCAGGGACTGAGGAGCCCACAGGTCACTTTGATACAAAGCCACTCAGCCAGGTTATATCAGCTAGAAGCACAAGTCCTCATGTATATGCATCCTTCAGTCTGTTTTCATTGAGGAACTCTTTATTTTATAAAGCTCGCTCTTTGGATGGTTATGAACATAATCCTTCCTTTAGTCTTTCAGAATCCCACCAAACTGACTTTGCTTTTTTCACCCTGTCCTGTTTCTTCCTCCTACCCCATCCCCACCTCCTTTTCTTCATTATTCTTTTGTCTTTTCAGACAAGATTAATAATACTGGTGGACCTGGAGAATTCTTGAAATAAATGACTTCTTTTATTGTCCCATCCTAAGCATCAGTTTGTGTTTTAATCACTTGGGGTTTGCCTCTCAGCCCCCTCTGACAAAGACATCCCTCCTGGATATATAGTGTGTGTGAGATTTGTGTTAAGCTGTAATTCACTTCAGTGTGTTTACCAGTACTCACCAATAAAGTAAGAAAGAAATTTAAAAATAACCCAAGAAATTGTCTTCTGTTTCTGTGATGAATGCTCAGCTTCTCTATATAAAATCAGACTCAGCGTGAATGCCAAGATATATATTTTTTTTAAGGGGGGAAAGATTCTGCTTTCTGTGCAGAGAGGTTGAATTAGATGAGCTCCAGTGGTCTCTACCAACCTTGCCCATTTTGTGTGATTTCATGAAAAGGAAAATTGTGACGTCATACTTTTTGAACTTTAGGGTGGAAAACCTGGGCAAAATTTTTAAGAAAAGTTAACAGATAAAGAGGCAGGGTTATTCCTGGTCATGGCATCATTTGAAAATTGTTTTCTGGGTTTTTTTTAATTTTTTCTTTAATTTTCCTTTCCAAACAGGAATAAAATCAAGGCCCTTAGAATTATTTTTAGATAAGATAAAATAAATGAAATAAATTAAGGACACTGAATTGAAACCCGAAGAGCATGCACCACCTTAATACATAAAAAGTGTTCAAAAGAGTACATGAGTGAAATCTGACAAAGTGCAAGATTAGAAATTATAGGTGAATGGGTTTGTCTTTATCTATTCTGAGCTCATTATTTCACTACAGAGTATCAGAAATTAGAATACAGTTTCCTCTCAGAGAAGCCGGGCTTTTCCAGAGGGCAGACAAGGAATATCTTCTTCTTTTTTTTCCTTTCCAGCATGACAGAAATCTTCAGTTAAAGTCCATGTTTCCTCAAATTATCTTATCATCTCCAATTAGGGTTTACTCTCTGTTAGCCCTTTACCTGGCTGAAGGTCAGCACTGCAGGAAGATATGTATGTTTCAGTACCTTGTACATCTCAGATCACTTTGCTCTCTGCCACTCTGCCTTTTGAATGGAGGACATACTAATTGATGACATTTTAGTCTCAAAGTCTGGTGCTCACAGGTTCCTGCTGATACCAAACTTTTTATCTGCCTTGGATGTGGCAGGACATGGAGACACAACCAAAGGATCAGGACTCCAATTTTTAAAATGGGCTTTGTGCCAGGAGAACAGTTGTAGGATATGGGGTTATAACTGTTAAAAGTGGTGAGTTGGGAGTGAGATTGTGATTGGCTGGAGGAACACAGCGACAGCATGTGAGCAGGAAACTGATTGAATGATAGGATGAATGGCCAGCAGTACAGCAGCTGAGCCAACCAATCAGTGCCTTCTTTCTGTTAAGTTCTGTTAAGGCTCTGGTTTCCATTATGTCAGTTGGAGACTAAAGATATAAAAGGGGGCCAATCTTTCAACAAAGCCGTCTCCTACAGCTGCATAAAGGGGGTCCATGTCTCTTTGTTCCCACTGCTACATACAGTAATAGCTGGTTGTTTTTATTAATCACTTCAATTAAACAGCAAAAAATTGTTGGATGAAGGAAGAGGAAAAAGGAAGGGAAGGGAGGGAAACATTTTTTACTTCAAATACAAAGATTAGAGCAATCCTGGAGCAAAGCAGCTCTACAGAGTCTTCTGTTGCCTCCCGTTGAGATAAACTGCAAGAGTCAGGAAGTGACCTGGAAAACCAACAGATAAATGTGAAAACGGTCCTAAATGTTCCCCAGAGGCACCCAGTCATTGATGTTGGAGACAGTAATATGATAACACGCTCCCAAGTTCCTGCATAACAGCCAACTTTTATTGAGTGCTCTCCTCCTTATATAGATCCAAAGGTCTGCACATTCTATCTCCATGGCTGAACCTGTTGCCACCTGGCCAACCAGCCAATATCTGCTCGTGTCCCCAACACCCTAGGCTTGCTCTCCAATGGTCCACACTGGTAAAGTTATATAATCAAGGTTCTTATAAAATTACTTACCTTTCAGTTATAAAACCAGGATTAATTATAACTGCGAGGCTTTCAGGCCAGCTGTTGGCCATCAGAACATCGAGGTATCAAAGTTCCTCCCTCCATTCCCTTTCCCTCTGACTCCTCATGTTGTCTTCACTTTCTTTGTTAGTTGTCATGAAGTGCAAGTCATCTCTGGGTATGTCACAGATCTGTTGCAGCTTGTGGGACACCAGAACCTAGTAAAATCCTCAAAGCTTCAAAAGCCACCAAAAGCCTCTCCTCATACTCATGTGATGTCAAGAGCCAGTTGTGCTTCACTTTGCTCATCCAAAACAGAAGGAAAATTTATTAGTACACTTTTAGTTATTAATCACATAGTAGAAGGGACAGCAGGTATAAATTTAAACCTCTTTATTTTCTGCAATAAAAACCTGTTAGAGTACTTTCACAAATCAATAAAAAGAAGTCCCCTGTCCATTTCCCTGTGATCTGTGGAAGGAATGCTGGTTGCCATTCGCTAGCAAAAAAGAACAATAATTAAGAAAGAGAGTGAAAACATTCTATAAAAGACTATTAATTCTTGAGAAATAGTAAAAGACAGGAAATCTTTTCTAGCGGTTACGAGGTTTTCACATCATGGGCCCTGTGTTGTCAGACCCTATAAATCCGTTAATACCAACACCACAGAATGACAGCTGTCACTTCTGGTCCCTTCTCTCTGTGAAGATGGAAGGGAAGGCATGCTGATGAAAAATGAGAACCAGGTCCCACATGGTTATTGGCAGACAGAAAACTCAGTAAGCATGAGTTCAGTCAAGGAATTTCATTGGTATCAGGAGCTCTGCAGGCACCGTGGGTACCAGCAAGAAGGAAACATGCCTCCCTCCAAAGGGGCTGGTCAGTGAATGACCTGAGCAGGGGCACAGCTTGCTCTGAAATATGCACCAGTTGGTAAATGTACCAACTCAAGGAGCGATTGAGTGTCCAACAGCCTCAAAGAGACTTTCTTAGATTTTCCTTTAGCTGCAAAACCATGCCACCTTTTTTTTTTCAAAATGCACTCATAAATACCCATTCAACCCGTAATTGAGCCTTCTGTTCTCAGGAGAGAACAATCACCAGACAACTCCTTGCTGCAGACAAAATAAGACAAGTCGTCAGTCTTGTAACAGCAGACTTGTCTAGACTGAGCAAAATTACATGGACCAAAAAACAGCAAAAAAATGTCAGGGTTATCAAACTCCCTTCATGTCCTGATTCTTAATTCCACTGTGCAGACACAGTCACAAATTAAATTGTGCTCACCTCAGCAGCCTGATTTACTCTTCAGCGTGGCTTAACAGTAATACATTGATAACATCAATAAGCTAGAGAAAAACATAACTGCCACTCCAACAAAACCAACTCCTATTTCATAACTTAGACCACTTGCTGACACAAACCCAGGCCTTTCAGAGTGGGTGATAGATTCGTATGGTTAAACCCAGGCTGCACTCTGAGCATGTGGTGAACAGAAATAGGTTTTTATGAGTAACTCATCCTTACTTCTTCAATTTGTCTATTTTGTCTTTGCCCTAAGTGACTTATTTCTCATCATTTTTTTCCCTCAAATTTGAAAAAATATGAATAGACCAAACAATCTTTCACAGCACACCCCTTCCTGTGACACACAGTTTCATTTCATCTCTGCAGTTGCGCTGTTTTCCCTATAATTTGACCTCAAGGCTTTAGTCTCTGCCTGATGACATCCAATATCCCCTGAATTGTTTGTATTATGGTGCTCGTTCCTACATTTCTACATGGAAGCAGGAACTCCCAAACACCCAGGAAGGATGAGGTGGAGAGGAGGCAACATCACCTGTGCCGTTCAGCAGGGGTGTTGTCGCCTCCACAGCCTCTGGCTGGTGACTGGACTAAGCTTGAGGAAACAGCTACAAGAAAAACCATTTCCTCATGGTCTCCATTGACTCCCCAGACCCCGAAGTCGAATTGCAGAGTACTTGGCTCTGAAGAGCTTTAAAATTCTCCTGGAGATGGAAACAACTTTTTGACACCTCAATTTGTTTTCTTAAAGCAGAAAATTATTTTTTTCTTTCCTGCTTAATGTAAGTCTCATAAACCAGGAAAAAAATATCCTTCAGGAAAAAGACATGATGAAAAGCTCAGTGAGTAGTCAGAACTATTAAGATCAGTTTTATTTTGAGATTTTTTTTCTCATTTCTTTTCACTAGAGGTATTGAAATAGGTCCAGGCATGTCACAAAGTCTCACTGTTGCTACTCTTACCAGCTGTGACTGGATATTAGGACAACCTATTGTAAATATAAAAAACATAAAGGTCAAAATTAAGGAACAGATCCTGGAGAGCCTAGCCCTGTTGAATCCACTGCTGCGAAAAGCTCAGATGCAGAAATGTCACAGGATTCAGTCATATCTCCTCCTTCAGGGAAGTTTTCTTGCCTCTGGTGTATCAGATCCTGTCTGCTGCTGATCTTTGGTTGGTGCCACAAAGTACCCACTACACCTCTTCTCTTTCACACATGATGGACCATGAGGTCTTAGCTCCACTTCATTCTGTGCTTAGATGCCTGTCACTGCCTGGTCTTACAAACAAAAGTCTGACTGAGCCCTTCCAAAGAAAAAGAGTTTCTCAAAAAACCAAAAAACAAATAAACAAACAAACAAAAAAACAATCCCCTGTTTGGCAGGCTGTTCTTTTCAGACTAAACAGCAACAGAGCAGGTTCTTGGCTCTTGCTCCACACATGATATAGGTGCCGGCTGTTTTTCAAATACATTTAATGATCCCATTCTATGTATGAAGAAATACAAATAGTAAGTAAAGTCAGAAAGGCAGGTGCATTTTATTTGGCAGATGCTCACCATTACTGAGGGAACTTTGCCTGCAGCCCTGTAAAGGGCTCCAGGGCCCTTGGCCGATGATGGGGATCAGAGATCAGAGAGAAGCACCAATCTAAGACAGGAGAGAAAGCAGAGCCTAGTCCTGACTCCTGTGAGGCAATGCTTCCAGAGGAGTCATGTAGAAAGACTGGTCAGACATGTCCAAGTGTGAGAGACTGGAAGGATTGTTGGCTTGGAACATTCTGGGTGCATGTGTGTGAGGAAAAGGGACAGCTGGGGCCTTGCTTTTATCTGCACCTCTGAGAAATGACCCTCACTTGTTAAAATGTAAAAAAAAATAAATAACCTACAAGAGACAAAATAACATCAAAGGGTGGTTACCCACAGGCAAAGGTATGCACCCCACGCCAGCAACAATCCTTATACATGCTACTGACAAGCCAACCCCTTGGTAAGCTGACCCTCCCCACACTCTTGCACATGTCATTCTTCTGACCCAGCTCCTCCTTCATCCTGCCTTTTGGAGTCTGTGCAGTCCTTGCTTCGACATTCAATGGTCAGAGATCAACTTTCAACATTGCAAAACTCATATACAAAACCACCATCTCAACAGAACTTCTTTTAACCTTATAACATACATTTAACATTTGTGAGAGCCAACATCCAACTATCCATTTATTATAGCACCAGTTCCACATGATTTGGCATTTCATTCTACTCGCCATTTAACTCATTGAGTACTGACTGGACCACTGTGCTAAGGAAAGACTTCAGGAAGGGGCACCCTGAGGCCAAAGAGGCTATTGCCAGGTAGAGGTCATCTCATACTGCTGGAAAGCGTCAGGGGTGTGTCACAGTTTTGGCAACAGACAAGCAACAAGAACACATACCAAGTCCACACAGAAAACACCCGGATTTTATTGATGCTCACACCCTTTCATAGGGTGTCTTAGTTTAGTTTGAACTTCCTGGCCAATGCACCAAAAGATGTCTTGGTTTAGGTTTGCCAATTTTAATATTTTCATCTTTTGTTGTGCAATTGAATTGTCTTGTCAAACTCATGGGGTATTACTTATAAGGGTGAGCTGCTCAAAGGCAAAAGATCTCTTCAGTTCTGTTCTCTCTATTCATACTTCATTCCCAGGAACAGAGATCCCCCTTTTCCCTTGAGGCAAAGGATTTCTGAACACTTCAAACCTCCCCACCGTGTATTTTTCTATGGTTTAGAGGAATTTTTGTGCAGTACAGTCCACCCCTATAGCTTACAAAAAGATTTTTCAGCCAACCTTCATGGCATTTCCTCCATCTAAAACCCCCATTCTCCTTCCATCTAAAAACTTAGCTCTTGCTTCATTGACTTTGATGTAACCTTTCTGTTCTTTTTCCTCTCACCCAAGGAAGGATTGAAAGTCTGTAAGTCTTATTTGAACATTAGAAAAGTTAAAATTTCACACAGAAGCAGGGGCTGAGCCAGGCCATGCTGGAGTTGTGTTAGGATCTCAGGCTGCCCAGGCAACTCTGGGTGGGTGGGCTGGATGAAAACTGCAAAGTCCAGTCAGAGGAGAAATCAGTTACAAGCCTCTGGCTTGAAGGCTGCCCTCCAGGACCGACTGCACCCAGCTCCAGCTGCCGAGGGTTCTACCTCTGCCCTGCCCAGCACACAAAGCCCTGGGGGCTCTCCCAAACCAGGCCCGGCTGCCTCCCCCCAGCCCGTGAGGGCGGCTGGGTGGGCTCGACCACCCCAGGGCTGCTCCGAGCCGGGGCAGGGCAGGGCACCACCGAGTCATGGCCATGCCGGAGGAAGACTGGGATCTTAGCAATGAGCTCTTCTTCTTTTTGGCTATCGTAGCCCCTGATTGAAAATGGGGCCCAGCAGCCTCCTGAGGCCACCCCTACCTGGCCCGGGCCACATTGGAGGGGGGCCCGGGCCAGGTTGGCGTTACCTTCTGAGAAGCCGAAAATGAAAGAGGGCTTTTCCCAGGGTTTACTTGCTTCAAATGTGATTCATGGAGTAAACTGACTTCTCCAATTGGTTTCTCAAGCTGTCAACAACTAAACCAGCCTCCAATTGG
The DNA here is from genome assembly GCF_963662255.1 of Cinclus cinclus. NCBI lineage: Eukaryota > Metazoa > Chordata > Aves > Passeriformes > Cinclidae > Cinclus > Cinclus cinclus. Next base: position 20,788,863 of record NC_085084.1, on the reverse strand, counting down.
TCCCATGAATTCACAGAGGAAATTCTCATGGAGAAAAACTTCCTAGTATGCCCTCCCCCAGATACCTTCAAGGCATAACCAGCACATAGAGTCTTCAAATTTTCTGTGCTTAGAGATGTGATTGGATAAGGGTCTTAACTCTGCCCAGTTGAGTAACTCTGGCCACTTGAGTAAATGTCTGTCATGGCCAAACCAGATATAGATACCAGCTATAGCTGTATAGGGGCGTGCTTGGGTTGTGCTAAGAGCTGTACTTTTAAAATGCATGTGTGACATTACTGCTGCCTCTATAAAAGTTTCCTTGGCCAATCTCTGCAAGATTCAGTGATGAATAAAAGTATTCAGTGTAATAAATTCACACAATAAAATCAAAGGACAGACACGTAAAAGGACCCAGGCACAGTTCACAAGAGTGTGTCATTGACTCGATACTTATTAAACTATCTATCAAAAGTTATCTAAAAACAAGTTAAAAATTGTAAATTGGTTGGTTTGTTGGGCTTTTCATTGAGGTTTTTTGGGGGTTTTTTTGTCTGTTTGTTTTTTGGGGGGTATTTTTGCGGTTTTTTTATTTGGTTTTGTTTGGGTTTTTTTGTTTGTTTTGTTTTTTTGGGGTTTTGTTTGTGTTTTTGCTTGTTTGGTTGGTTTTGTTTGTTTGTTTGACTTGGTTTGGTTTTGCTTTTTTTTTTTTTTTCTGGTTACACCCCCATTTCTTTACCATTCATGCCATCCTGGAACATGGTGTTCCTACATCCTAAACAAGGCTTTTGCAGGAAGTGACTAGCTCCCAGCTAATCTGCTACCCTGGCCCTCCTCTCTGCTTCCCAGGAATGATCTTAACAGCTGCACTTATGGGAGTCTCAGCAGAACATATGCTTATCAAGAGCTCTTAAGCAAAAACAAAAATCACTTTTTTTTGTGTGCAGAAAAGGAGGTGCTGACAAGCATAAGCACACGCAGGGCTCTGACGTAAGAGCTCCTGAGCCATAGGATTCCATGCATTGCTGTTCCCTACTCCTTTGCTCATATTTTATAGCCAGTTCCAGACAGGTCTGCTGCTGATGGAAGGAGGGATGTCTCAGCCTCAGCCACAGCAAGTGATTGCCAATGGTGGGAGCAAAAAGCAAACAAAACAAAACCAAACACAAGCAAACAGAGACAACCAAAAATCCTTTTCCCATTTGAACTGATTTTCCAGGCACAAGCTGTTTGCAGAGTTGTAGCAGACAAGGGAATGTCTCCTGCACAGTGCTGAGTCAAGACTCTGCTGTCAAAGCACCCATTGGCACTGACTCAGCATCAGCTACAGGTGTTTCTCCTGTTACAAGAGATCTGGTGCTGATGCTGTTTACAGTGTTTTTCACCAGCTCTGGCTAGTTCATTCAGCTCTCCAGCAGAGCTGGACACATGATGGACCTCAGGAACTCCTCAAGGAAATAGAGATCTTGAGGGAGCTCCTGAGGGCTGTGTTGGATGTGTCATTGCTGTCATCTTTCCTAAAGCAAAACACCTCTAAACAAACAAGTGCCCAACGAGGTGCAGTGTCTACAAAGTGCCAGGAGTCTTTTCTGTTTGCTCATTTGTGTTTTGATCCTGCTTTCAGGTATATTTAGAATTAAATTTCTTCTTGCAATTGTGGATTGAGGCAAAACTGGCTTCTCCTTACCTTAAGCCTATCAGAGCATCCTGCTTAGCTACTTCCCAGGTTAAAATCATTGCTCCATAAATTCTAGAAAATTAAATAAAAAGATTATTCTTGCCTAAGGGTCACACATCTGTTGACATGAAGTTTACAAAACATGTTCATGTTTATGTCTATAGGGTTATGTTGTAGTGATTCCACATCCTGCCCCCAAATCTGTAATTCCTTAACCAGGGTTTGAATTTTGGATTGCCTTACATCTGTGCATGTGTTTGTGAATCTGCAGGAGGGGACATAGTAGGAAGTGTCACAATAACAACAAGATCTTACAAAGAAAAGAGGCTTTATGAAGTGTGTTCAACCAAAACCCAAACCAACAAACTAATAACTAATGGTCTTACAGTCTCAAGTCAAAACTACCTCTATTTGAGTAAAATATTATGACTTAGGAGCTGTGACACAGCAATATTTCTGAGTTACAGTACTAGCTTAAAAACCAGGGAAGTAGCACTGAAATGTTTAGTTTCAAAGGTATACTTTACCTAAATTTGAAATATGAAGATTTTTATTTTCCCCTGAAGCATGATGCTAAATTTAATTCAAAAAAATATATTGGAAACCCAGGACTTAAACATCTTTGGATGATATGGTGATGATTAATAAAGAAATTCTTTTGATCTTCTTTTGATCCATCTATAATGCTTAGTCATTAACTTAGCGAATTTGCCAGTTAATTTTATAATATTTTCCCACCTTTACTCACATTCCTAGCTTTGTGGTTTAGTTCTGAAAATGAGCTTGTTTTAACTGAACCATGCAGCAACATACTTCGACTCTGATGCAACTTTCTCTAATGGAACTTGTTTTGTGTATGATTTTGTTTGAACGAGTGAAACACTGAGGCAATTGTTGAGCTGTTCCCATGTCCCACAGTAAATAAATAAAAATCCATATATTTCATGAGGCCAGGTTGTATAAAAAGGCAGATGAAGCAAATTACAAGGTGGTTAAAACTCAAATAATCTTGAAGCCATAAGCCTAAAGTCTGTCTCCTCTCGCATGGGAAGAAATTAAAGAGAAAGCCAACCAACTACTGCTGAGAAAGTTTTCCTTATTTCTGGCTGCACAAAGCAGCTCAGATGCCTGATGCACCCAGCCCATGCATCAACTCTTGAAGCATGAATTTATTTCACTCCTCAAATGAAGCTGAAATCACTTTGGGAAAGTGATGAACCCACACACACTTATGGTGTCAAACATGTTTTATATTCATGTCTGTTGGTGGAACTTGTGCTACCTGATTAGGCAGCACGTCCTTGGGTAAGGTTGATTCTGTTTCTGTTTTGAGAAAGTTATTTCTAGGGGAGATTTTTTTTCTTCCTAAATTATTTTCAGCTGCCATTTTTACTTTACTTTTGTTGTTGTTTGGTGAATTATGAAAAGGAAAGGATAGCAATCAGCCTAGGCATAAATGGTGGCAAAGCCTCATTCAGCTGCAGTAATACCACAATTTCAAGTGAGTCCACAGACTACAACATGTAGTAGTGGATGAGCAGAAATGCCTCCTGGTGATTGATCAGGTCTCCAGCTGCATAAACAGGAGGCCCTGTGTGAAAGCACCAAAGATTCTGGGCTGGGATAAGAACAATTTACTAGGAACAGCAACAATATTGAGAACAGCAGGGATAAAACAAAGAAACAATTTACAGGGGAAACTGGCAACACTGACCTGGCTCTTCTGGAGCCACGTATTTTCTCCCACCTGGAAAGGACACCCTTCTCCTTGGGGGAGAGAGAGTTCCTTTCCCTGTCTCTGGCTATAACCTGAGATGGGATCGAAGATATGATGGGGACACTCACAGGACCTCTCCCTAGTGTGGGTCTGCTGGTGGTAGATCAGGTGGGAGCTTGTGCTGAAGTTCTTCCCACATTCTTGACACTCAAAGCACATTCATCACTGTGGATGCATTGTGCCTGATGAGGACAGAGCTGCTATTGGAGCTCTTCCCACATTCCAAGAACATGCTGAACCATTCCCCTCTGTGGATCATCTGGTGACAAATCAGATTGGAGCTCTGGATGAAGCTCTTCCTACATTCCCTACACTCATAGGGCCATTCCCCAGTGTGGGTCTTCTGGTGGCAGATCAGGCTGGACCTCCAGCTGAAGCTCTTCTCACGTTCTAAACACTTGTAGGGCTTCTCTGTCAGCAAGCTGATCATATACCACTAGCTCGGAGTTCCAGTCGGATCTCTGGCTGCCTTCCTGGCACAGAATGGGTCTTTCCTTCTTGGAGAACCCTGGGCCGGGTTTGGAGCCCTTCCATGTGTGAAATCTCTGGGGTTCTTCCTCCCTGTTGGATTCTAGTCCTGCAGAGCCACTCAAAAAGCCCCTTTCAACAGGGCTCTGCTACAAGGATTTGTCCTCCCTGGTCTCCATCCTCAGCTCCTTGTCTGTGGGAGGAAGAAAGGGAGGATGGGATTAACCTCCATGCCAGAGGAAGGGGAAGGAAATCCCCCCAGTCCATCCCCAGAAGGATGTCATTGGCAGTGGGGTTGTCCTGCAGCTGGTGGTGATGCTGGGCTGGGAGATGGAAGACAAAGGGGGAAAGGGGTGATGACTTCCTTCTCACCTGCCTGGGTGTCCTGGGGCATCTTCCTCTTCCTTGCAGCCTGCTCATTCAGCTGGGCAAGGTTTGGGAAAGGGAAATTGTCTTTTGGGGGGAAGCAAGATGGGAGTACATCCTTCTGCCCAAATCCATCTCTAGAAGTTACCAGGCACCTTGTGTCCATAAAAACCTCCAAAACACCAAGGTTCAAAAAAAAAAAACTCCCACCCAGGAGTTCCCCCACTCTGGTCACTCAATTTTGGGGTTCATGGGGTCCCCCCTGTCTGGGCTGCTGCAGGTCCAGTGTGTATTGATGTTCCCCCTCTCTGGGATGATGAGGATCCCAGGAATCCCAGACATTCCCTTTCCCTGAGCTCCCCAGTTTGGTGTCAGAGTGGCTCCAGGGATCTCGCCTGTCAGGGTCCCCATTGTGGAAAACAAAGTTCATGATTTAGAATTCTTGAAGTTTAATAAAGAATAAAACAAGAGACAAACATACCCAGCGCTGGGGTGCTTTTGTCAATTAGGCAACACACTGGCATCATAAAATGTTCCCTGTATACTGTTACATTGCTGAGCGTACATACATATTCATGAGTTTAACATTATTCAAACATTCCTTTGAGTTTTTGATGTTCTAGGAACTCTCTTTGGTTTTACCTTCTGACTTGTCAGCAGGATGTTCTATGGATTAGGTCAATATATTTTGTTTCTTCCGGTGTTTTCATCTTGTTATTTTACACTCCCTGATAGTGAGGAGTCGATAAATCCTTCCTGGGTGCTTATGCTCTGGTTTCAGTCACTGTAACCACTTGGAGAGGCCAGTCTGCAGATGTAAGATAAAGTATTGTTTTACACTGTTCTCTAAGTTGGTTATATAGAGGTATTTTAGTCTCTATTTTATCATTTTGCTAAAGCCTGTGATATATTTATCACACTACTATTCATATAAACTCATATACAGTGTGTACATGAACTGACAGATCTATAGACAGACTATACCAAAGCAGCTAAAAGTAAGTATAAACTGTACCATATCAAAATACTTGTGATGAAAAAGCTAATCTGTGAATGCAAAAACAAGTATTATATTGTCATCTAAAACACCGATTCAGGGCTCTGCAATACCCATGAGTTCCCTTGTCCGTGCTCCCTGGGCCACCTGGAACTCAGATCTGGGCAGAGAGTTCAGCCCTGATGGCTCCAGGACAAAGGTAGTGGCTCTGGCCTCAGGCAGCCACAGCTCACACAAGACCACCTGTTTCACTTCTACCCAAATATTATCTACCAAATTAATCATGTAGAATAAAAGATAATTAAAGTAATATAATCAAATAAACATAACAATGCTTGATTTTTTTTTTTGGTGAAAGATAATTGGGTAATGCCATGAACTGGAAATAATAATTCTGTTTTATTTCATACTTTATAGAATTCCCCGCTGCCAGCAACTGTTTATTGATTTGCTTTAGGAAATTACAGCAGAAGCCCAGTCCAGCAATGAGGGCACTTGCCTGAAGGCATATGGCTATCAGTCCTCATTTTCTGTGTCCCCATTCTGCAGAATGGGGAAGAGGAGGAGAATATAACTCGTGATGAATTTTATGACAATGAACACCAGAATGACCTTTCCGGGTGTTGTGGTAGTGGTAGCAAATTGAGAGCCATTTAATGAGGAAAGCCAAAGCTAATCAAGGCATTTTCAGCTAGATGAAGTTTACACATAAGGGTGATAAATAAAACCAAAGACCACAATCCTTTTGCTTACTTGTTTTTTTTTTTGTCTCCTAACATTCCTTGGGGATATTTTTTGGAGATATTTCAGGATAATGAATCCAGGCTAATTCAGGATAGTTCCTGTCATTGCAGGATTCTGGTGAAATCTTTGGCAAGAAGAATTTATATGTCCTTCTGGTAAATGGAATAAAAAGAAATACTAAAACCCAGCTGGTAAGACCAGGGTGTTCCTTTCTAGCAGTGTCTGTGAATCACAGACAGATTGGCTCATCCCAAGCAGGGTTTTCACTCAGTGGATCACAAGTCCCTGCAGCAAGGTGTCCGTGTGAGTGGCTCCTTTGAGTCCCATGTGGTTGGTGGGCATCAAGTCAATCAATGGAGAATGTGACATAACTCAAAGGAACAGATGAAGGTGCCTGTTTTGGGATGAAATTAAATATGCCTGCATCTTCCTTGCCTGTTGTCTGGGTTGTATCTCTCCAGGGAGACTCCCAGGCTGCAAGGAGCCATCCTAAAGTCCTTTGTGGAGGGGCCAGCTGAAAGCTTTACTGAGCAGAGGCTGCCCAACAAGTGCAATCTGACTGCAGGATTCAGCAGAAGCAAGGTAGAAGGCAACCTGGGCATAAGTGGATTGAACAGCAGCACTTACTGCCTCAGTCCTTGAATTCAGGGATTCAGGAGTCAGCCTGTGTCAGAGAGAAGAAACTCCCTAATCTGCCCTGTGTTGGTACTGGGAGGCTTCTCACAGCCCTTGCCATGAGTGGAGGCTGTACCTTCACTGACTAGGAAGAACTTTTACTCTGTGTAAAGGTTAAAAAACTGTGTTCAAATAAAGAAGGAAGCCTATAGGAAACGCCTCTACAAAGCCCCTTGATATTTTTGTTAAAGCTGTATTCATGTTCATAGCTAAATGGCATTGGTGTAATAGCTCTTCACACTTAGACATTCTAATAGAGACTTCATGTTTATCTAAGTGTTTTTTATTGCCTGCACTAATATAGAAAGAAAGCAATTCAAATGCATCACAAAGACATATTTTTTACTTTTCCTCATGTGATAGGAACTGAGACACAAAGGGTGACAAGGCAGAACTTTGATGGGAAAAAAAGATGTGGAAAGACTTCTCTCATGCGACTTCTGTCAATTTGCATGAAGAAAAGCCTATGGGTTTTTAGGTTTTCTGCAAATACTGTTCTGTTCTTCCTAATTAGAAGACTAAGCATATTTAAGGGGTTTTTTTAGAAGTGGAAAGAGACTAGATTTTAAATTAATTAATGCACTATACCATTAATCAAGTCTTCTTGAGAAACTTTAACTTGAAAAGTCTATTGGATTTTGTTGTAGTTTTTAAGTTAAGCAATTTATTTTTAATGCCTTTAATAGATGAGAATATTGCCCACAAAAGAATTGTATCTTGAGCTATTTTTAACTCTGGAGGTTTGCCTCAACTCACAGGACATTAATATTGAATTACTTCACAGAATATCGGCAAGGCTGGTGTTTCAAGTACAAGCCAGAGATATTTTAATTAGAACTGAAAAATGCCTTGTGCTAAATCACCTTAATTTCCTAAATCATTATTAAATGTTCCTAAGCACAGTCCTTATGTTTTCACAGAATCTTATTCCCTGAAAAAAAAAAAAAAGAGAAAAGCAGAGAAGCACAGGCCAGCCTGCATCTCCTGAAAAATCCAATGTGTTGTGCACATGTTGACATATAGAGCTGGTATACTGCTAAATATTAAAAAGTTTAATCACAAAGAATGTTTTTAACCCTTAGCATCAGATGCCTGTTGTGAAAAACAAAACTAGTTTCACGGTCTGATGAGTTTGTTACCCTGGAGAACACACAGTAAATGGGTTTCAGTGTGTGTGTGTGTGTGTGTGTGTGAAAGAGAAAGGGCTGTAAATTTTCATTGTGATTCCTATCTACAAATTCCTTTTTTTGTTTCTTTTGTTGGCAGGTTTGTTTGAATTTTAATATTGCTCTGGGCAATGCCAAACCTGTTGTGCCTGCTTTGTCTGCAAGAAGAGGAAGGAGCAGATTGTGTGGTTCATCTGTGATAAACCTATTGCTGCAAAGCCTCTGATCTAACTCACAGTAATAGACAAACTACCCCATGTAAGGAAAGGCAGCCTGATACTCACAGAGATGTAAATCAGTCTCTTCCAAGATCTCAGCCAAAATACTAGGGGAAAAAACAGCTGAAGGCATGAATATAATAAATGTTGTGCTGCAGAGCACAGCAACAAGAGCAGCACTCCACAGTAGCCTCTCTCCCCACTTCTGCAGAGGGTGATTTGCTCTGTACTTGACTCTCACCATCTGGGAAGGGCAACACTTTGAGGCACAGCTCTCTCTTCCTTATGGTAGAGAGACCTTTGATTCAGGGTCTTAAATTTGCAGGAGTCTTTGGTAAATAGCATTTAATGGAGAAGGATAATTCTGATGGAAACCATTAGTGATGGCCCACTGAGATTCAAGCAGAAAAAAAACCCAAATCCCTGCTTTTATGTAATTAATGTCTGCTGTTTAATTTTAAATGCACTCCTCTGTTTGCAATAAACTTGACACTGATTTCCCAAGGTGAGCACTCAGTGCTTCCTTCTCCCAGATATCTCACTTACTGATGAATGAGTTTCTCTTACAAAGGCTCTCATATGCTTGTTGCTCACTCCTGCTACCATGTGCCTGACAAACCAGGCTACAGCTCTTCTTCCATTAACTTATAGAAACAAAAATTACATACAGAAATAGTAACTTTTTGTTTAATTATAATTTTGGGAGTATTTTTTTACCATTTGTATCATGGTTTGTTGTAGTCATACTTCACTGTTAGTGACAAAAAGCAAAATTCCCAGAAAATTTGACATGATGCAGTTCCCTCTAATGGCTGGAAGTTCATCCTCACCTTTTTTCACATGTATTTCTCAATGTCTGTTGTTTTTTTTTTTAAATTTGAAAAAGGGTGTCCTTTTTTAGCAATGTAAATACAGAGATGCCCCATATTCTTGCAGCAAATTATCAGCAGCAAAACATTGTGGTTATGAATAATTCCAGCTTGCCTTTGCCCTGGTATTTCTCACTAGAAAGAATCTGGGACAAACACGGAACTAATTTTCCATTACAAATTCCATCATATTTATTGGTAAAACTCTGTCCCCTGTGAAAGTTGCATCTTAAGCATTTCATTCTCTCAGAGAATGGTGAATAACCTTTTTTTTTTTTAAACCACAAGTGCCCTGTTTCACTGAATTGATAAACATAATAGCTGTTTCTGTTCCTGTGTTTTGATGGAGATTTATGTCCCATATTTAATTACTGTCTGTCATTGTTGAGATCTGCAGATACAGCAAGAAAGTTGCTGTCCAGAAATAAAAGACAAGGAAAATAATACTTTTCTTGGAGGTGCTGTGCATCTTTAGAATTCAATACTGGGTGGAACAGGAGAAAATATAGAGGAGAAAAGAAGAAAAAGGATTATCACATGCATTATATGTTTACACTACTTTATTTAGCTTATGGCTAGGCAGCAGAAAAACAGAGACTAAAGCACTGTTCATTTTTCCCATCCTGGAAGAGTTTTCTTACTTGCCTCTGGAAACAGAGGATATACTGGATAGCTGTGTTTCATTTCTTATAGGGTACTTTAATTTTGTTTGTGAAAAGCAAAGGGGGCTGCTGCAGCTAACTTGTCAGGGATGCTGCGAGTAGAAACAGGGAAACCATAGAGCTGACAACAGTGGAAATGCACAGACTGTGGCCGTGTGGGGTTTTTGTATCAGGTGCACTTGTTTGCAGCATGGAAGCTACCCAATAAAAGCACTGAATCCTCCTTAAAACAGGGAAGATTTTGTTCCTCCTCTGTATCATTCTCCTTGTAAACAGTATAGAGTATTCCTGTATTCCAGTGGGACTGTCAGAGCTATTTAAATGTAGCTTAAAGGCTTCCTATGAAGTCAGGGCGAAAGCTTTAGGAAAAGATTATTAGCTCTAGTTGTCTTGTAAAGAATTTGACTTTGTTTATGGTTACTAGAGAACATTAGCACACCAGACACCTAAAATTTGTAAAGTCAAACAGCATGGGCCATGAACATTCCATGTTCCATACCCTTGTGTCTCTGAATGTGCATGCTTTCTACCTCTGATAGTATTGGGCATGAAAACATATATCTGTTTTATTTATATCATGTTCCATTTGTGAGATACCAGTGCCCAAACAGGACTCATAAGTATTGCAATTTTATATGAAGTTAATAATTAAAAAAAAATGACATGCAACAGGGTCTCCAGACCCATATTACCAAAATAAAATAGTATGAGCTTTATCTTGAGCCATTTCCTTAACTGTTTGACAGCACCTACTTGGAGATTTAAAACTGGAATTATGACTCAGCTAACAGATCAGCTTGTTAGTGGAATTATTGCTGGAGATTCATCTCTGACAAATCATGTCAGCTCTTTATGGTGTGTGATGCAGCAATGACCCAGCAGAAGGTCATCAAACTTGAACTGATTGTGAGTCTAGATACTTCATACCAGGATTTTTGAAGATAATTTTGTACCCAGAGATTTTCTGCTATTATCACTGGCTATCAATTAATACCAGATGATATTAGGAATAATACTTTATTATGTTTATTAATTACAAAGATGGTGGGATTGAGTGTCCCTACGATGGAGGACCACGCATAAGCACATTTTGTTTCAAACATTCTGATTGTTACAACAGGAAAAATGTGATCAGAAGAGAGGGGCTTGGAGGCGGGGTGGCACTGCCCTGAGCCAATTTTCTGCTCTCCCTGGAGGTTTGAACTCAGTCCCTACCTTCAATTCACTCTCTGAAGAAGGGTTCAAAGAGCTGGCTGTGCATGCGTTGCAAAACTGCATGAAAAATCTACTGCACATAAGAGGCTGCACCAGATCAGCTCTAAAAGGGAGCAGACTGGGTCCCCTCATTTGATTTTCCCTTTCTCTTTCAGTCTTGTTTACCCCAGCTCTGGATCGTCCACATGGCAGAACCAACATGGGATTTATGATCTGGTGAAATTCTCAGTTCTCTGTTTTCTCTGCCTCTATTTCTCTCTTCCCTCAGTCTGCCTGGGCACAATTGGTTGTCCTGTTTTACTCCATCCTCAGTCCTGAAATTTGCTGTGGGAATGGGGAGCTTGTGGTTGTGTGTTGTGGCTTGTGAGCCAGTGTCATGTGAAAAGGGGAGATTTCCTCAATCCTTGGTGCTGGATTTGTCTGTCAGCACCCCAGGAAAGCCAAGACCCTTGTGTCCCACCAATCTCTTAGTGTCCCATCACAGGGACCCTTCCCTGAACAGCCCTGCTGGATTGGAAGGGTTTTGATGGACTTTTTCAGGGACACACCCCAACAGTATGAGGGAGATCCCTCAGTGGGTCTCCCCACTTTATTTGAGTCTGTTCCCTACAGCCAGTGCTGGCACTGCCCAGAAGGATCCCGCAGACAGTTTATGGAACGAAACTCTCTATCAATATAAAACTGGGACAGCTTAAGGTTTGGGGGCCATCAATGACAGTATGATTGCAAAAACATGTTCAAAGCAGTGCACAGACAAGCTCTAAACCCCAATAAAGGTATTCAGCACACACAGAGTTCTCACCCAACAGGTTTCCCTACAGGGAAGAAGGCAGGTTCAGCATATTGACTGATCCCAGCAGTTACAGTTCAATCTTCCCTAACTTTTCCCCATCCTTGATTTATTTTTATACTATATATTCATATTAGGTGGAGTTTGAGTGGTGCAGGTCATACATACCTTTGTTACTGATGGTGTAAATTTCTCTTGCCTGACTCTCCGACACAGCCAATGAACCACAGAGCAGGCGCCCAGTGAAGGATGGTTGGACCATGGGACAGGTAATACTGGCATGGGGGGGTGTGTTAATATCACAGTCAGGTTCTAATGAACCCAGTTCATCCAAGGACAGCAATTTCACCCCAGCTGCTGGCTCAGCAGCAGGACATCTCCTCCTCTCTGCCCTGGCTGACAGGTGCTGTGAGGTTTATCAGATGCAGAGAATCATCAAATTCCCCTCCCTGCAAGGATTCCAACAGAGAATGTTCTGTCCCCTCAGTAGGTGCTGTGGAAGCAGATTCTGGGTGTGGCAATCATTGTAGGATGGGTCTCAAGCATTCCAGCCACATTCCATCCAGGGAGAGCACCTATTACCCTATAATTTTTGTACTGTTATAACTTCTGTTAGGATGTGAGTATAACCTCTCAGTTGCCTCTGATTTTACCCTCAGCCATCTTTCCACAGCCAGTACTTCTGAAAATTCCTTGTAAGGAGTTGAGAGCTGATTGAAGTGCACTGTACAAAACTAAGGGCTTGTTAGCTAACAAGTCTTAAGAGTGGCTGGCTGCTGGAGTTAATTTGACTGTAAAATAAAAGCCCAAAAGTTCCCTGACAACTGTTGAGTGTCTTTGTACATCTGGATGAGAATTCATAATGAACATCATGCCCCATTCCAGCCGGTTGTGACACCTTCCTAATGTTTGACTGTATGACCCTTAAAGGTCTGTTCCAGCCCAAAGTTTATGTGGTTCTGTGATTTTATGAGCTTAAAATGTGCACAGAAAGTAGAAAAAATTAGTTATAACTCAGCAAGTCAAAAATGTTCACACTCCTAAAATTTTCTTCCCATTTTTCCATCCTTTATTTGTGCTACTGCTCTTCTCCACCCTCTCCACATAGAAAAAGTCAAACTGTAATTGTGTCATAGAGGAAAGGCAATGAAGATTTAAAGTCTGCACAATCAATATTTTTTTTCAGTTTAACCATGAAAGGAGATGAGTAACATAGAAATGCACATTTTAAGATCATGCAGTGGACATACTGTCATGTATTAAGCTACAGAAATACATGTTATACATGTAAAACACATGTTAAATATATAGTAGTGTATGGAAGGGTGCAAATCTTGCCTGCTCTTTGTTCTGGAGTTCCTTAAGGACACAAGAGTTCTTCTACAAGGCGTATTCTATTTGTGCCTTTGGCATTACTTTGCTTGCCTGATGGTGCTACAGATTTAGCAAATCTTTCACTCCTTTTCATAGGAGCTGTCAGACGTAAACCACACAAAGTGTGTATGGCAGACCAAAAATAAAAACAAAAATTCAAAAAGCAACTCAGAAATGCAGTGAAAATTACAAAAGGCAATCTGCTTGGCAGAGCTGCATGTTGGCTTTTTCATGTCCTATTTTAACATTTTGACATCCAACCCCAGGCAGCCTGATTCATCTGAAACAAATCAGTAAATCTTTGCTACTTCCTATTTCCCTGACAAACATAGGAAACAACAAAGATCAAGTACATGCATTTAGCTCAGCCATTTGCCTCAACAATCTTTTTATTTCCCTTATTCTTGCAGAACACATTCTCTATTCAGGAAAAAAAACAAATTGTATCCTGAAACAATAGTTCATTTTTTTTTTTCCTGTTTTCCAAGTGTCTTTCCAGATTTATTGTGTGGAGACTGCCAACTATGTGTGTTCATGCAACGTGTTAACAGAAAGGTGTTTTTTAAAGATTATTAATCTTTCTATTTGAAAGAAATGAAAATTTCTCTATACAAGTGTGTCTTTTCTTTCCCCCACCCCTCCTACTCATTTGACATTTTGTAAAAATGTTTTTGCAGTTACCCAGGATTGCAGATTTTATGCAGCACAGCTGCTAAATATCAAGGGACACATGAAGTCATGTTGATCTAATGAGGATAGTACTGCAAAGGCTACAGCTGAAAAGCTTGAGAAGTAATAAAGCCCCTAATTATCAGTCTCTCCAAAACACATTGTTAGAAGTTTTCTTTTGATATTTTGTATTTGTACAAAACTAATTCCAAAGAAAATGCTTCTCCTGCTTGTTCCTCCTGGTGGCTAATTTTGAAATGCATAACTTAGTAGACTCTGCCACAAATGGCAAACTAAATTAAGACTCTGACTCAGGAAAATAAATTTGCATATATTTAATACTATGGAAAAGAAGAAGCTATTTAGTCTTGTTGGTTCAACTGAGTGGATAGAGTCTAGAGAAGAAATTAATTTGTAACCAAAGTTCTTTAATTTGCAATAGCTTGAAATTCTAGTTTAGAAGCTCCTGAGAGTGAACAAGTTCAGGATTTTATATTTTTCCAAAACAAAGCAGTCTGTCCAACTGTAAATAGGAGGGGGTAATCCCCAAACAAATTCAATATGTTTTCCCTTGCCAATTATTTTGAAATTTTTATATTTACACTCAATTTTAATAGCTTCCTATGAGTCCCTATTATTAAAGCCCATGAAGTTTTCAGAATCCCATGAATGATGTTGGTTCTACACTCAAGCCACCAGTATAACAGATGTTTTAATTCCATATATGTGTTAAATAAGAAAGAGGAAGAGAATTGACATGATCTAGTTATACTCCTTTTATATCACTCCTTTTCATTATTTTTTCCTCCCTTATGACTTGGATAATTTTTCTCTCCACTATCATGGGTCTCTTAGGCAATACAGCATTAAGCTGAAGTTTGATGGTGACTGAACAGAGAAGCTGAAATGTTGTCCTAGTGACAGAGAAGCAACTCAGAAAAACATAATCTTATTTTCATTGTGTGACAGTGAAACTTATACTGAAGTCTTAATAAAACCTCAATTGAGTCAAAACAAGGACATTTAGCAAAGCCAGTTGGAGGCAAAATGAAATGCAGAAATGCTGAGTGAGTGAAAGGAGAGAATGTGGGAGTTAAAAAGTTGAAATCCAATTTGTCAGCAGCTATTGCTGATATTGCACTATTTAGAGATTTTATATAAATACATGGAAGAGGATTTCAACCACTTCTGTCCCCATCTCACCAACTTTCACGTTGCAACCTAAATTTGCTTCCTATGTTTTTTCTCAAGTGTTTCAAAGAAGCACAAACCCTCTTGCAGAATATTATTTTCTGTGAAAAACAGATTATCAAGGCAGGAACAAGTGGCTGTTGGTAATCATTGATGTGAAGTAAATAAGAGGGACAACACAGCACGATTAGCATTAAGGAATGCAGTTTCTTGGCAACTGAGCATAAGAAGTAGTTAGTGGAGTTCAATAGCACAACAACAAAAGTGCAAGGGTCTAGGAAGCAGTGAGAGAATAATGTAAGGTAGAAGCCACATTAATTAGAAAATTAGGATAAGCTGGGGACAGTTATAAGGAGTGAGAGTTGAATGTTTGTGGCAGCTGGTGTGTGCTGTAAACTTCTTACTTAGAAGTATCAGCAATACCACTGCTTTATTCTGTGGATTGCCAAAAAGACACCGAGTCATTATTCTTGCTGCCATTCTGGGTTAGAAATCAGGGGAGTCCTTAAAACAGCTATAAGTGGGCATTAGAAGTTAAATTCCAAAATTAATTTGTTGCCCTTGTATTCATACTTCCTAAAACCTTTTTCATGGCAGTGGGAGGGCAAAGGCACTGATTGGTCTTTTTAGGAAGAAAGGATGAAATGCACTTTTTAAAAAACATACATTAAAAAGCAGTTATAAAATGCTAAAACAGGTCCATTGTGGAGACAAAGAGAGGCAGCTGTTTGCCCAGTCAAGGTTGACCAAGATGGGTGTAGGAATTGGGAATCCTCAGACACTTTCCTGGCTCTGCAGTAACAGTGACATGCAGTGGTCACTCAGTGAATGCTGCTGTTCGCTAATGTATGCATAAAAAATTTGTTGTAGCTCATTTCACAGAAGAGGCCAAATAATTTCATGAAGTTAGTTATTATGTGAAGATCTATTTTTTTTCGAAGTTGGTATTAGTGACTGACTAGCAAAACAAACTTTGTAATTCCTTTATGAATCCCACAAGCCAGGCTTTTAATTTTCACTTAAAGGCAGGGCAGCCAAATGAAACACTGAAATGTACTCAGTGTAAGCAGGTGTCAGAGGGCATCAGGAAAAAAGTTTCTCCCTAAGGTTGTCTTGAAGGTCTTGACTACCATTTTACAGAATGTCATCAGTATTACTCCATCTTACTGTCTTTGGTCTTACACAACTAACTGAAAGGATTGGGCTCTCACAAAAAAACCCCTCCATCTTCTGCATGAACATCAAACCTACACAGGTATATTTTCTGGGGGGTATGTCATTAATCATAATTAATTGAAAGGTGTCATGTGGCCAAGGAAAACAGGGAGAGGAAACCAGTGAATTACGGCCTGGTAACCAGGTCTTTCAGAGTGAGACACAGTTTCTGTGCAAATGGCAAATTCAGTATAGTATATGCCTACAAAATCTCACCTATAACAAGCCTAGGAGCTTTCTATCCTAGGACAGATTTTGAAGGTGCAAATGAGGAGGTCACACTTTGTAATTGTGCCCTATTACTATCTGATATTAATAACAGTGGGGAATCTCTTAGCTCTGCCTTCTCATATTTGGTCCCCTTCATAGCAGCAGATGGAACAATTTCTCATATAGAAATAGATTGTCCCAGGAGTTTGGTCTGATTTATAAGTAACTGATATTTGAGCTTTCCCTTAGTAAAGGTGGTGATTTGTTCCTAAAATGACCGAGGTTCTGTGCTTACTTATTTTACTGTTATGAAAATGCTGGTATTGTGCCTGCACTGGAGGTGTGCTCCAAATTCAGTGTAGGTAAGCCAAAGAATCTGCTACAGTGACACAGAACTCTTTTCTTTGGGATAAAAAAATAGAGTTGAAGATCCTAGTGCAGGTACCAGCAGGGGTCAGGTACTCTCTGTGAGAGATAGAGGTAATGGAGAAGGGTCCAGGAACAGGACTACCTGGGCAGAGGAACCAAAACTTCAGATCCTGGAAAATCCTGACTCAACTGTTATTTAAAGAGCATTATTGTGTTGTGAGAGAAGTTTTAATACTAATTCTCAGCGCTTTTTCATCAAGTTAGTTTCATCATCTGTTGGACAAAAATGATAAGAGTAGAAAATGTAGGTCTGTTTTCTGTTAGTTTGGCGCCTTATCAGTTTTAAATCAGATATTTTTTTCCCACTAGTTTCAATGTCTTCCACTGTTAGTCTTAGCCTACTACTTCAATGTATTTTATTCCTCTTTATGTCTTTTCACTAATCATTAATCTCTTTACAAAACCAACCGCAACTAATTACCTCAAAGAGCCTTTGATCTTTATTTGAATGCTGTTTTTTTTCCAAAGCTGTTTGATCACCTGGGATCCACCTATTCCTTGCCTTTCCCTTAGAATCTTACAGATGCAGCAATTCATTAGAGCAAAAAAACAATTAATACACTTAAAACCAGCCTGCCTTGCAGGTTTTCCTGTAAAAATGGCATGAATGATGCTCTCTTGGAGTATTTTAAGGATTTTCTTCTGAAGTGATGCTTTTCATACTTCAGTATTTCAGATTCTGCCATCTAAAAGGGTGCTCTCTCCACAGAGCCAGAATTTTCTAAGTCTATCTCTTGAGTTCCCTGGTTAATGACTATGATATATTTAATAGCCACAAGAAATACAGGAATACACTATCCATATCTGATCAGGCTGTGACTGTTACGATGTTTTCCTTGCCTATTACTTTTCGTTTTCATGCCTTTTGTCTCACTATCCACCAATTCTATCTTTATTATCTTATGAAACATATAAATGTTGGAGCTTCCAGACACCCTGTGTGGCACATCTCCTGCCTGGTCTAGAGCCCATGCTGTTTAACCTGTCAGTCTGTGGCTGTAAAGTCTCCTTTGCCTCCAGAGAACACCTTCTGTGCATCCAGGCAAGAAATTCCTAGTGTCTCTCAAAGAGGAAAAAAAGATGCCTCATTCTTTCTCCAATGCCTCCTTAAAACTCCTTATTTGTAATGCCAAAAAAACACCAAAAAAACCCAACCAACTAACCAACCAACCAACCAACCAACCAACCAACCAACCAACCAAAAAACCCACATAAGGCTTCTGAAAACTTATATTTTGTAGTTATAAGACCGCATTTCATCAAGTCAGGACACTTTTTTCTCTGTCACTTTGTAGGTATGTGCTCACCACTTATACCCTTCAGTTCATCGATTTGTTCTGATCCCAGCTGTACCTACTGTCCTTTGAGTGATGATGAAAGGGCTTCTGTCTTTTTTCTGCCCACAACATCTGATGAATTGGAGCCTTTTACATAACCAGCTTTTACCATCTCCTGTGAGAATCTGTTACAAACATACACAGCTTTTTCAGAGGCTTGTAAGTAGCATTTTCATGGATACACCATAAATCAGATCTCTAATCTGGCCACTCAGTCTGCTGTGTTTTAATTTCCAGAGGCAGAAATTATTCTGACAAATTTTATTTGTTTGTCTAAATTTGTTTTGGAGTTTTGGGGTTGGGTTTTTTATTATGGTGGAAACATATGGGGTTTGGACAAACCTTTTGTTTCAGGTTTAGTCCATTTTGGTGTAATATCACATAAATGTATGTGAGTTCACAATGGAGAAAATAAATATGGGAATGAAAAACAACATCCTGTTCAAGTCTTATATACCCATGTGACAATCCCTCCCTCTTTCCACATTTTTTGTAAGCCCTCTCTAATAAGAAGTGTTTCAATAAAATCTCTGTATAATTAATGTAATGGTAGCTGTAAAGTATCTGGAATCTTTGTAATATCCTTAAGATCTTCTTTACACCGCGTGTCAGCACTACTCACTGTCCAGATTTTCTAACCATGATGCTTGGAGAGGAGCACAACAGTGATTTATGAGTCTGACTATATAAGGGTCAGAGCTGTATTTGCAGTTTGCCATATCAGAGATAAGGGGTGTGAACAAAGCATTTTTATTGTAACAGTCAATTCTTGGAAGATTTCTTAAAACACAGAAAAACAAACAAACAAACAAAACAAAACAAACCCCAAAACCCTCCGACCAATCTTTTTAAATTTGTTTTGTTTTGTTTTTTTAGTTTTTGGGTATTTTTTGTTTTGTTTTGATTTTTGTTTTGTGTTTTGTTTTTTTTTTATTGCAAATAGGTTTGGTATCTCTGTATCTCTCTAGGTTTTCTTTTCTAGTCAAATATTGTTCTGCTGGGGTTTTTAGTTTGTTTGGGGTTTTTTTTCCCTTTGATTTCACCAACTATTGGAGCAATATGTTTTTTTTTTTCCAGGACATGATACAAATGTACAGCAGATGATAGAAAGTACAGAAGAGTCTTGCGATTCATTTTTAAGAGGAAAGTACATTATCCTTGCATGAAATGAAACTTTGAACTCACTTGCCCTTTTCCTGAGGTATATGAGGCATTCTCCCTTCACTCCCTCTTCTTTTATTCATGTCACATATTTCCAGGGAGAGTAGGAAGAACTGGGACAGGGTTTTATGGCACTGCAACACTCTCACAATCTCATCCTTATGTGCATCATGGCAGAGAGCACATGCAGAGAGTCTTTGAGTGGTTTTTAGTTCATCATCTCTCTGTAACCCATCCTTTAGTCCATGGGGCTCAGAGGAACCTTAATGTATCCTGTCTGTATTTATCCATAGGCAGTCTCTAAAAACAATGGTCCACCACTCAGAGGTCCAACAAGGACTGCTTTCTTTCTGAGTCCTTCAGCTGCTGCTCTGTCCTCAGTCTCTGCAGTATGAAAAAACAGCTGAAGTTCTTGTTAGGAGATAAATGTTGGTGTTTAATAAAAACCCAAAACATTCTGTAAGTAAATGAAACCTATATGGACTTTGGGGTAGAGCAGACATACAGATATACTGATGTTCCTTTAAACACTGCAGTCCTTTCCATGGAGCTGAAAATCAAGGGCTGTGCCTAGATTAGAAAATTCAATATATTTTGAAACATCTTTGCCCAATGACATCAGTGGGCACACCAGAGCCGCAGCTGATCATCATGAATTCTCTTTGTTTCAAGAACAAGATTTTTAAAGAAAATTGCCAGTTAGTAAATATTCTTGGAGTTTTGTTGCTGCCATACCATGTCCAGGAATTACAGAGGGAGCTGGTGGTCAGCAGAGACCAAAGCTGTGCCAGGGACTGACCACATGAAATGCTGGCATAGCCAACTGATCTTCTGATTCCAGGAATGGTTCCAGCCAGCAATAAATATACTCATGAGGATATAAACTTAGTTCTCAAAAAGATAATCACCACTTTAAAAGCCTTAGATGTCCTTTATGACAAATGCTCTGACATAGTCATAGATGACATGCACAATTATATCTGGGTTTTTTTACTGAAAATATTAGAGAGGTTACACAAATGTCATTCCAGTCTCCTTGGGTCTCCCGACATACCCTGACCTGGTTTTACACAAGGAAGTCCATTGCCAGGAGTAACTGGGAAATCTGTAACAGAGGAGATGACCAAATTAATGGGGTGGCTTTGGAGTGCACCAGCTCTGCAGTTTGCCTCCACTGCAAAGGTTTCTCAGAGGAATGACAGTAACATAGCAACATCCACCCAAGGTCCCTCTGTTTCCATCTCGTGTTTTTTTAATGAAATATCTCAGTTTTCTGATGGAAATAGTGTTTAACAGTTAGCAGCTGTGGGACCACTAGTCTTCCCATAGAATGTCACTGGCTTTCATAGATATTACTCTAACATCCTGAAATGTTTAAAACTGCTCCTGTCCCTTCTGGTTTCTCTCGTGCAGCCTTTTCAGAAACCCCTGAGTGGTTCAGAATGATTCCTTCTGTTGGTTGCTTCAGGAGCTCTGTAATAAAGTGAGGAGGGGTGTGGGGGTGTTTAATATTAAATTTACCATAGTGATTCATAGCAATATCCGAGGGTGTTGATATCACCTGCATGTTCAAGGGGCAGCTAGGGGAATTGTCAGCTGTGTCAGCTCCTGTCATCACCTCCTGTAACACCTATAAAATTATGGATGTACCATTATCAGTGTGTGGGATGGTTGTACAGATAAATATGTATGCTTACACATAAATAAAAATGCATATCCACAATACTATTTAAAGCAGCTTCCTATGTACCCTCTCCTTCCAGCAGAAAGTAAAAGTATAAAGCCCTGTTGTTGTCTCTGATGCTGATCCTGTGCATGCTAATAGGGGTTAGATTCACAAACAAGATTATTTCCTGCAAGATGTAGATGAACTCTCCTATACTGATTTATCTCCCATCTGTTTAAGAGCCCCAAGCCAGCTGACTTTGTAAAGATTGGCAGGATTCTCGGGGAATATTCAGGAGTTCCATAGCTGACAGAAAAAAAACCCAAAAAACATAAATTGCATTTTCCTGGAAATTATGACAGACACAATGTCTCAGTGTAGTTTATAGCATAACTTACAACTCCTTGTGTTTGTATGGAATAATTTTGAGAAAATTCTGTCTGTCATGCAAATTTTTAACCTCAGCTCTACTGATTTTTGTTTTAAATTTAACTTCTTCAGTTCTCTAACAGAAAAAAGAGAAGCATACATGCTTCTCGCTCAAGATGGTGCCTCAGAAATAACAGGGTTAATCTTGTTGTGAGAGGTCTTTTAGTACCTTTACCTTTTCAGCCTTGGAATGACCTACTACTTTTTATTTTAGATTAAATCCCACAGATATCATGGGCCTTGCACAGGGAAGCAGAAAGTCTGGGTCAGGTGTCAAATACCATGAATCAGTTCAGGCCGCTTTCAGGACTGTGTGGTTGGAAAAGTCTTTTGAGTCAAATGAGGCATTTGCAGAAAATAACACAAAAGGAGAGAGAAAAAATAACTCAGGAAGAAAGACAAAAGAAAAAAAAAATTGGGGCTTTCCCAATTATTACCTTAACTTTTTGTCCTAGTTTGAAAGACAGGTGTTTGCTAAGGAAAGCAGAAGCCTCCCTTTGAACTGAAAAATGTGATCCTTCCTTCCTACAGATTATTAAGGTTTTGAAATTAAGGGAGCTCTCAGGCAAAGAGAGGGGGATAGGAATAACAGTTCTTTACTAGTATATCTAACAAGACAAACAAGAACAACAACAGCTATGAAATTACCCACAAACAGAACAGTAACTCAGTCCCAGTGTTTTTTTGGCTGCAGGCACCTTTTCCCTGAGCTGCAGTTCCCAGTGCTGGGGGCAGGCAGATCCTGCAGAGCTGCAGGAGGGCTGGGGGTGATGGCAGCGCTGTCCCAGGGAGAGAGAGATGGAGAGAGCCCTCCGCTCACGGTGTGGGTCCCAGTACTCAGCAGAGTGCTGGATGGTGGCAGGTTAAAGTGAGAAGGCAGCAGGGCAGGGTCTGACAGCAGTGAGGATGACTCCTGGCGCTGGGATGGCAGGAATGGGGCTCAGGTGGCGATCGTCCTTCTCGTCCGAACTCCGTGGGGGAAATGGGAAGAGCCAGCGCCTTCCGTCTCCTCTTCTGGCTGTTTGAATCTCATGGGGTTTCCCTCTCCGTCCCCTTCCCCTTGCCACCAGGGCCCAGTCAACAGGTATCTTAGCATGACAATAGGGAAAATTCCACAGAGGGAAAACGGAAAGAATCAACCCCCAACACTTGGAAAGTGAACATTCTTTTGGGATTTCTTTCTCCTCTGGAAAAATAGAAAACGAGGAACAGCAAAAGGAAAACTGGTCTGAATATTATTTGTTTTTTGTTTTGTTAATTGGCAAAATAAGAAAACATAGCAACAACAAGAACAAAAGAGCAGTTGAGCAAAAGAAATACATTAGTTTCTCTTAGAGTGCCTGTGACCTGAGGTGGTGAACTCATCATATGAACCACACTGTCAACTTGTGTGTCTTTGTTGGAAAATCCTAGTTCTACCACGATAGGCCAACTAAGAGGCATTTTTAAAGATTTTAATATTTATCAGTCTCATTGAAAGGTGAAACATAAGTAATGTAAAACTCAGTGCCATTCTATCAGAAGCCAAATTATTCTGTGGTTACAATACCTTATAAATATTTTTCAGCCTATCAGCTTTTGCCACACATTGCTGCTAACACTTCTAACACCAATCACCTACTGTTTTATCCCATGTGGTCTTGCCACAATCTTGCCACATCTTTCACAGTTTTAATTCTCAAAAATATCTGGTCTTTTTACAAGGCCATAGTTTTATACTTGTTTCTAGTTTAATCTCTCTCTCAACAATGTCTTCTCCATTCCATGGCCTTTCTAAGTCAGCACGTCTTATCTCAGATTTTGCATACAGATATACAAGACTGTGTGAGCTTTCAGTCATGCTTTGAGAATAATTTACAAATCCATTTCTCACACATCTTGCCAACAAGAGAGAAAAAAATACCTGTTCTGCAGAATTCAGTTACATCGTTTCAGATGTGCAATACAAGGTTGTTGGGGGGGAAAAAAAAAAGAAAACAACACTACAAGCTCAATGTTTGAGGGTATATTTCCCTGGCTGTTTTTCTGGGCCCAGATGATATACTGGTAATGGGTTTTTTTTCCCCAGGAACTGCAGTACAAAGGCAGTAACATATTTATTTAATCACACATGCTTTTCCCAGGAACTGCAGTGCAAGGAAACAACATATTTCTTTAATCTCACATGTTGTCCTGTGCAATTGGCAGCTTTTCTGGCATCGACTCAGAACTCAGGGGAGACCTAATTCCAGACAAAAGCCTCCTTTAAAAGAAGAAATTGAAAGCAGCTTCCAAATACTTGCTTAAGGCAGTGTGGTTTTGGGAAGTATTTTATTATGTTTCATCATTACTTTTCCATCTACTTGTTTTTGAATCAATCCCTATGTTGAATTCTGCTGCCAGATAATTCACAGCATCCAACAGCAGCTGCACCAGGACAGCACACACAGCCAATAGCCAAGAACCCTGCAGTTCCCTCTGCTCTCACAGCAAGCTGGGGAGCACCAGCCATGGTCCCAGCTCTGTGATGACACACAAGCCCATGCAGGATCTCACCCCAGGTTCATCGTGAAGTGCAGCATTCATGGCCCCTGATGGGCTAAATGTGTTTCTGTAATGGAAATGTCTTGCAGAAACTGACCGCAGAGGAACACCAAAATGTGATGGTGGAGTTGCTCCCAACCACAAGTTTGGGATGAAAAGGCATGTACTCAATACAATGGTTCAGTTTGGTCTCTGGAGGAAAATAAGGTGCTAGCTCAGTTAGTCCAGGTGTTGGGGTTACTTAAGCCCTGAAATTTTTTGTCCCCCTCTGTGCTGGCCCTGGGACACTTGCCCTCCACTGCTAACAGCCCAGCCCAGAGATTGTATTGCATTTATGTGGCCAGGGTTTGGAAGCAGGGGCCTACAGGGTGGCTTCTGTGAGAAGCTGATGGAAACTTCTCCAAGTCTAGGATAGCCAATGCTGCTGGCTGAAGCATGCACCCAGCCCTGGCCAAGGCTGAGCTTATCACAGACGGTGGTAATGGCTCTGAGAAAACATATTTAGGAAGGAAAAAAGGTTATTGTGCAGATGTAATTGCAGACATTGAAGAGAGGAATGAGAATATGTGAGAGGAACAGCTCTGTAGACCCCAGTTTAGTGGAGAAGGAGGGGCAGGAGATGCTCCAGGTGCTGGAGCTGAGGTTACCCTGCAAACTGTGGTGAAGGCCATGGTGAAGCAGCTGTGCTCCTGCAGCCCATGGAGATCCACAGGCATGCAGAGATCCACATGCATCCCCTGGAGGGGCCCATGCTAGAGCAGGGGGATGCCTGAGGGAGGCTGTGATCCTGAGGGAGGCCTGTACTGGAGCAGGATACCAGCAGGGACCTGTGACCCTGTGAAGAGAGGAACGCATGCTGGAGCAGGTTGTGCCTGAAGGACTGGCCCCATGGAAGTGGGACTAACATGGCTGCAGTTCATGGAGAACTGTTTCCCATGGGAGGGACTCTCTCCTGAGCAGCTGGAGAAAAAACATGTGATGAACTGTCCTAACCCCCATGCCCCGTGTTTTTAAGATTTATTTTACTTCTCGTTATCCTGCCCTGATTTATTTAGTAATAAGTTCAGTTAATATCCCCAAGTTCAGTCTGTTTTTCCTGTGATGGTATTTGCTGAGAGATCTCTCCTAGTCCTTAACTCATTAATCCTTTTTTATATTATCTTTCCCCTGTTCACCTGAGGAGTGGAGTGAAAGAGAAGCTTTGGTGGGTGCCTGGCATCCAGCCAGTGCAGATGCAAGGATTTTCTTGGCACCACAAAGCCAAGGTCCCCAGTGTGCACCACCACAGGGCTCTGTCCCCAGAATGAACTCAGTCCTCTGGTTGTGACACACAGTTTGGGAACTGACATCCAAAGGTGGCTGCAACCACCCCAGCATATGAGTAAAAAAAAAGCAGACAGTCCATGAGTCTGAAGGTTCTTATGACAAGATAATTCAAGGTACATCACTTACTCTGTTCATTTCTCCAGTAAGAAATCAGGTTTCCTTTGAAAACATTATGCATAGCAATCTGCTTGCTGGCTCTTCAAGTCCTGATTCACATTAATTCCCACTAATCAGAGAACACTTTGTAACTTCTAAGAGCTTATTTCCAGTTGTGTGCCATCTTGCACGGCTGCCCAAAAGAGTAATGAAATACATGATTAGCCAACGTCTTAGTAATTCAAGAGTGGTGATGGATGCTAGCTCAGACTGTAGTGAATATGTGAGAAAGAGTAATGAGGTTTATTTTTAATGCAAATCTTAAATAAATATAGCCAGTGTTAAAGTGAATTTTAGCTTCTTCCTTTTTCAGGAAAAGTTAATATTAAGTTAAAGATTAGCCTAATTAATTAAAGCTAAGCTAAAAGCCAAGTATTAAGGACAGTATTAATTCTGTGCTTATCTATATCTATATATCTATATCTATATCATCTATATCTATATCATCTATATCTATATCTATCTACATCTACATCTACATCTACATCTACATCTACATCTACATCTACATCTACATCTACATCTATATCTATATCTATATCTATATCTATATCTATATCATCTATATCTACATATATCTATACCTAAATCTCCATCTCTATCTCATCTCTAGCTCTAGCTCTAGCTCTAGCTCTAGCTCTATCTCTATCTAATCTGTATCTATATCTATCTATATTTATATCTAATCTAGCTATATCTGTATTCTGTTTCTCTGCAAAGTTTAGTGCTGATGACGCCTGGACATAGTGGATCCTTTCCTTCCACAACCACTTCACCAGCTTGCTCTCAAAATAAGTAATGGCATGTCTCCAACAGAGGTGAAAAATGAATACACTCATAAAGATATAGCTTCCTTTTTGCTAGCAAAGGGAGGTGTCCATTGGGACACATAGTCTGTCACATAGTAATTCTTAGAAGAATCTCTTTGTCCAGCTTTAAATTGTTATTTGATTTTAAACCAAACAGAGTGAGAATTTTTGCCTTTCAAGATTGCCAAAGCCAAGATTCTGAATGGTTTCAAGCAGAGCTGTTGAGAATGCAAAACATGTGGTTTGGGTTAAATCCACAAGATTTTTACTCAGAACCATTCATGGAATTAATGACTTACTGACAGTATATCAAGAGCAGCTGCATTTTCAACATTTCAGTAATTCTGTAGGTTTATGCTAATCACTCTTCACAGATAAAATCCTGGTTGTTGAAAGCATCAGTGCTTGTGCAAGAGTGTCATGGATGTTGCCTTTAAAAGCCTCAAACACTACTGATTTTCTACGCAAGTTAATGACATAACTTCCATTTTAACTGGGAATAATCCCAATTTAATCTAGGAAGCAAGGAAGGAAGGCAGGAAGGAAGGAAGGGAGGGAAGGAAGGGAAGGAAGGGAAGGAAGGAATCCAAAGTGCATATGCACAGCAACCAGTGAGCTCCAAAGAGGGTCCTTTTAAATTAGCATGAGGGAGTAGAAAAATTGAAAATTAAGAGCATCCCAGAGCAATCAGCAACATCAGACTTTGGCAGCTAGGCTTAATCCAAGGGCACTGGTCTTGCAAATATTGTGACTTATTTGGGTGTACTAGTGAATTCTAGCAAAGAGAAGAGCATAAAAAGAAATTCTCTGTCGGCTTCTGTATGCTCTTGACTCAAACACAAATCAAAGAAATTTTGTAACAAGGTTCATGGTATTATGTGCCCAGAGAGTTGTAGACTTGCAGGAACTTCAGTGTGAAGTGCCTGTGAGAGAGTTTAAGTTTTCTTTCTGGAGTTGTAGAAGAAAAAATGTTGACAGTGGTTGCATAAAAATCATGAGATATTTTCAGTTTATAAATTTGTGCTGTTGTCAGAAAAGAAAGTATTAATAAACCTCAACTGCATCATCATTTGAGCTCAATTTTGGATTAATACACTACCTACATCTGAATTCCTTAATTGCAAAAGTGCACCAGCAAATTTATAGATATGTACACACATATGAGTGTGCATTACTTTTTACATCTTGCAAAAATAAATCAGAAGCAGAGAAATTGTATATCTGTAAGGTTTTATCAATAAATTTGTTCTTCACTTGAGATCTTGGTATACCAAATTGCGGCCTGAAGCAAAGTTTTGTGGCCTGGGAATAGTTATAAATCCCTAAAATTATAGTTTTGTAATGGAAACTATGGCAGACTCTTAATTATAGCAGTAAGAACATGAGATTTAGCAATGCATATTAATATATCTCCTTGGAAAATATAATTGCAAAGCAATTAGGCATTAGACTGCCTGTCTACCAACTACTGCCCCCTCAGGAGAAAGCTGAAAGTAGTATTAGTTTCAAATCACCTGGAAAGAATCATGCCAGGTCTGCAGCACAACAGCACATCATGTGTGCTTGCAAGTTCCACTGGGTTTGGGGCACTGGGCTGCAGACAGAGATGTCCCTGTCCATCTGAAGGGAACAGGCTCACTCAGGGCTGCTTGGCCACCACGATTTTGGCAGCTGCTTATGTCATCTGGAGCATTTCTCCCTGTCACCAAGTTGTGGGGCACATCACCAGTGACCCTGGCTGTTAGGGGCCACCGTGTACCTCTCAGGGGTCAGACAAAGCTCTGTCCTCCCCCTTATGTGAACAAGCTGAACAAGATATTGTGTCAAAAGTCAGGTGCCAGAGATATTTCCTTGGGCATATGTTACAGAGTGTCATTCTTACAGCTCATTTGAGCTGAGAGATTATGAAATATACAAAGGTCACCTTAATCTGGACTGATAAAATCTAGTCAGGAGATGAGACAACACACTCAGGAACTGAGTCTCACTGGGTTTTGTGGATCCAAAAAGTGAGGGAATACTGTAACTCCCTGGATATGACTAGTTTTAATCCCTGGCATGATTACATGCTATTTCTCAACTCCTCAAAAAGCCACTGCCACAGAAATTCCAGCATTAATATCTATTTTTTTCCCTGGATGCTGGGCCAGGTCCACACCCTGATGAATTGTGTGGAAAATCCCATGTCAGGGCTGGTGTCCTGCTCCATCCTGTGCAGCTGTCCTCAATCAACACCTGTGCAGCCCCAGTACCCTGACCAATCCAGCCACAGTTCCCTTCCCTGTCACTCCTTGCATTGCTTTCAGATTCCGTCAGGACAAAGGCAGAGTCCTGCCTATGGCTTTGCAGGGTAGTATGATGAAGACACTGTGCCTGCCTGTTCTTTTTATGTTAGTATTTGGGATGAGGTGGAGAACATATCCACAGAGGACTAGCTACTGGCAGTGCAGAGCTCTGTTCATCCCATCCTTTTGCTCTTTCTCCTTTCTTTTCCCACTTCTGTTCACCAGCTGCCATTCACATCACATATTTCCACACTGATCCTGAAACCTGGCTTGTCCCAAGATGAGGATGTGGGATGAAAGTCCTCATTATAACTCCTACTGTCCTTCTTTCTTGTTTTGTCATAACCATTGAGCTTGGGGATATATCCATATTCCCAAAAATCCTATTTCCCAGCTCCCTTAGAAGCTGTGGTAGTATTTGGGTTGGAACTGACTCCTAAGGGCATGGTCCATTCATGGCACTGAGCAAGGCGAGCTGTGCCAGGAAGAGTTTTTCCTGAAAATTCCTGCAAATCACAGCTCTCGTGGTTCCCTGGGGAGGTTTGGTGTGGGTGGATGGACGCAGAAGAGCACTCCCCTGGCAAAACCACTTCTGTTGCATAATGCAGTTTGAATCTGTAAAGTGCCACTAATAAGAGTAGTACTGTCCTTTTTTAGTGAAATTGACCAGATCTAAGCACTCTAACAGAAAGTAAGGTTTTTTTTTCTGCTCTCTTTATGCCTCCAGTTTTTGTAACTACAACAAAATGAGCCTTATACTATTTAGCCTGTGACATATTTTTTTTTCATAAGTAGCTGAAGATCTTGTGTTTAAACAATGTTCACTTTGAACTATCTTATGACATATCAACATCTCCACTGCATAGCACATTTGCTTTATAAACATGTATATTTTGAGGTAACTGCCACTCTCTGAGAAGCCTGTGAGGCTGGAAAACGTCTCCTTGTGGGCTGTAAGATGCTCCACATCAGACTGAAAATTAAAACACACATCTTTGCTAAACATCAGACAAACTCCTGTGGGCAGCTCAGTTATGCCTTAGGAGTATAAGGTCTGATATTCCTCTCAAAGGCAGGCTATTAACCAAAAGCTGTATTTTCCCAAACCAGCAGCAACACATGGTTACAGGAACAAATGAGACACCACTGACTTCAATAATCAAGTTTTGAGGTGATGAGCTAATACAAGATAGAATCTGTCTGAGAGCTGACAGGCAGCTTGCCACCAAGTCTGGTAGAAAACTGAAAATTCTGTGTTTCAGGATGTCACTGGCAGAATCAGGACCTATGGAATTCACAGAGGCATACAAAGTTTTCAGAATTGTATCTCTTTTATTAGTGGTAGTCTGGACACTTTAAAAAAACATACATAAAAATGGTTTCATTTCTTTGTGGGGAATTTACAAGTGCAAAAGAGCACTCGTGCTGTATTGAAAAGGGACTGATGATGAGGATGGGGGAAATGGGACTTTTTCCTGAGTCTAGATATGAAGTCACTCAGCAGAAGGCCAGCAATATCATTACAGATGCTGTGGAAGCTAAGGAAGATCATTGACCTTACTTCCTCTAATTAATAGCCTAACCTTTACATTTCAGGATTTGAAATGGATTTTATATCCCCTTTACATTTTTTACATCCAAAATGATAGTTCAATGAAAATATTTAATACATTCAAGTAGAAATACCAAAACCCAGTTATATTCATGTCATGAAAATGCTGTTTCACAATAAAAAATTCTGTTTTCATCCTTTTCTCATCATTTCTGATAAAGAAACTACTGAGGAAATACTATGAGATTGGAAAATGTTAGTAGTCAGTAGGAATTCTAATGTAGAGCACTGACAAGGACTTAGTCTGACAAGTTTAATCTGTTTGAGTATTAATTAATCTGTAGACTACAGAAGTGGCTGCAACTTTAGTCTAATAAATTCAGTGGATTTAGACACATATAGATTTTTGCATATTCTTTACAAAAAAAATAATTTACTACCTAGAAGAATGAGATTTAAAAGAAAACCAAAACAACACCCAACCCATGATTTTATTTCAACTTTTTAGACAGGAAAAATGTAAGTTTTTCCATATTATGTTTCTGCTAAGATACAGCTCCCTGTCAGCATGGGCACTCCATTAAGCCTGTAAGGAAGATGAAATTGGCAGGGAGATCACAGCAATAATAGTCTTTGAAGTAACACTCTTACTATTCTGCATTATATCCTGAACAAGGTATTATGAATTCTGCTCATGTACATTAAAAAAAAAAAGGTTTTAATTCATTAACGCACACTTGGGAAAGAACCAGTCTATAGGAATGTCATTTTGTGTAGCATGAAAAGCCTGAACATCTGTTCCTTTGGCATAATAAATGCAATCACTCCTCCTAGGCCCATGATCTTCCCTCCAAGGCCAACCACTGTGTACAAAAGTATGAAAACATGACTGCTTTTCCCTCTGAAACCAGGGAATATTTCCATTTGGATTTACAGTGCACAGTGAAATAGGAAAGGATGCCCGACGAAAGCAGAGGCAGTTCATCTGTTAATGCAAATCTGCCATTCTCTCAAGTGCAGCTTTTTCTGTTCATACTAAGAGCAGCCTGGACACAAATCCGCACATCCTGTCCTGCCTGGAAAGGGTTATATCTGTTGAGGTAATGCCTTATCAGGCTACCTAGAACATAGGCTAGACTATGTTAAATTAATAAAATAGGTATTTATTAAAAGGTCTTCAAAGGATACACCTTGGGCAGTACCGGAGCCCAGCAGTGGCTCTACCCATGATGGACTCCAAGTCATGAGTTGTCACAGTTTTATAAGTTCTGGTCCATTTACATATTGGGGTTAATTGTCCAATTGCCATTTCAGATTATGAAGTCCCATCCTCCCAGACTGCTCTCTTCAATTTGTGTTGTTTATGCTACAATTGTTTCCTTGGTTCTCAGGCTGGAAAAGGATTGTTTTGTCTAACTAAACTCTGAAGAGAAGTTGCTAACACTTTATATGGAGTTCAGAGTTACATATTAATGCAGTACAGAATCTGAAAAATATGAAAGCGAGAAGGCATCAGGGGCTGGACAGGCTTGTTGGAGACTATTCTGCTTTTTTCTAAGTTTACTCTGCAAGGTTTGAATAAAAGCTCTGCTGGAGGGGAAAATCTCATCATGGAGAAGAAAGGACATCCCCGGAGTGGAGCAGGTCATCTCAGAGAGGGGATGGATTTCTTCAGGACAGTGGAAAGGTTGAAGTCAGAAGCACAAGCACTGTTATCAGAGAGAGTTGTGAGTAGTTCTGGCTTTTTTAAAGGAGTAACAAAGGGTGAACACTTTGCCTCCAATGCCACATCTCCAACAACACAATTTCCCATTGTTCCAGTTACCAAATAGACTTCTAGACCACCATCAAACAGCTACACTTGGTTCTAGACACTTTGAAACCAAGGGACTGTTTGCCTGCTCAGGAAGATGATCAGGAAAAAGGAGTACTTTAGGCCAGTCATAGTGTAGAGAGAGGTTGGAGAGAGTTAACTTCTGTTACTGGGTCCTTGAATATGATTGGCTAAGTGTAGGGAAATTATCCTTATAATCAAGGTAAAAATAAAAAAAGCCCTGTGAAATTTAAGACTGACTCAGCCTGAACAGTGAAATTATCCACACATAAGAGCATGGCTGATGGGGTCATTTGTTGCTGCTGGTAGCAAGTGACACCCTGTTGCACAGGCAGAGGGAGGCAAATCAAAATATAAGAAGGAAGATGCTCAGGTTGCCCCTGGAGCCTCTGTGCTGGCACAGAGACACACAGAGGAGAGGCAGCATTCCCAGCATCTCTTCTTCCACACCCCAAACCACCATACTGATAACACCCCACTTACAGAAAATAAAGCAGAAAGGAAAAAAATACCTAGGGCACATGAGAAGTCTGTTACAGATTTGTCTATAGCCCATACCTAACACAATTTTTAAGGTCAAATGTTATTTTTTTAGTAGTGATGCTCTTCCTTTATGTTTTAAGCAAAACACAAGTTTCTTTGAGGAATTTAAATATACTTAATTTGCAACACCATTAAGAGCATAAAATTACATTATCTACTTTCCTGCTTCTTTTCACTAGCATTTGCTTAATTAAGGAAACAAGAAAATAACTATCTACAATATTAACTCTTAGAAGTTCTTACTTACTTTGAAGTAGGTAATAATAAAGGTTTTATACAAAAATAGCAAAACCTGCTATTGGAGAGTAAATCTCTTCAAGAACAAAAGGTTTCAGCAATACAGCTATTTGATTCTCTTTCAGAACACTTCAGTGAGAATATTTTAAATGCTTGTAGATTTGGTTTTCTTTTGGAGATCTTTGAGAGTTTTCTTCTCTTGAGGCCCAATATTTCCATATGATTTACAATTATTGCACACAGTCCTGATAAATACTGCAAAAGAATTTCAACCATAACTCACACCTGAAGCATTGTCAGTAATAAAAATTTGATATATATTAATCACAGATCTCAGGAATGAATTCAGCATCTCACAGAACATGAGCATGTTGCTCACAGTGAGGTTTTAATACCAGTCACGTGTTTGCAGGGACCTTGATTCAATGACATGGTCAAACCCTTTTGCAGGTCTAAGCATTTTTGAGGTTATTGGGACCAAGCAAAGACTTTGGGTCATATTCATGATTATAGTATTCTGTTGAAAGGAAATTAAAAATGCGTGTTGGGATTTTCTGCTCGTTTGTTTGTTTGGGGGTTTTGTTGGTTTTGTTTTTATTTTTTTTTGTTTGGTTGTTTTTTTGTTTGGTTTTTGTTGTTGTTTTTGTGGGGGTTTTTTGTTGTTGTTGTTTCTTGCTTTTTGTTTTTCCCTTTTGCCTAATGAAAACTGGATGGTTTCATGCCTAATGAAAACTATGGCCACCGTCGAGGCAGCAATAAAGGGATTAGCCAGCCTGGGAGGTCCATAGTGAAAATAGAGGCACATGATGGATTGGCTCGAAAATAAAGAATTATTAATGGATAAAATAACAAACATAGAAACCACATGACTTGAGAGTCATTATCCAAAGACCCAGGGGTGTGTCGAACATAACAATATATAGGGTTATCTGAGGGCAAAGATCCAATCATGAGCACAAACTAGGAGCATGCCCTTGTACGTGACTGGTCACAAACCAGCTGAGAACAAGAACCAGAAATATGACCTTATTATGGAATAACCCCATTGACATGTCACCTCCCATGGCCAGGTTAATATCTCCTTCATTTGCAGGTGAAGCCACTCCCCTGTCCAACCCATTTCCACAGCAGTCAATCATTTTATGTATAAGAGCCAGTTTCAAGAAAATAAAATAATTTGCACTATAATATTCATATACATTGCAAGTAAAGTCTTTGGATTTGCCAGCATGTTCCTTTTCCATTCCAGTTGCAGAAGCTGAAGTTTCTACCAATATTTGTTATAAATGTTTAAAACTTTCTGACAATTGCCTAAATAGAGACATCATCTTGTCATTAACCATGCCTACCAAATTATATAGCTGTGAGTAAGCCCCTGTATTTAAAAAAAGTAAACTAAAAGTCTCAGGACCCAAAAATCAATTTGTGCAAAAAAAAAAAAAAAAAAAGCATGCATAACCAGACTGTTATGTTATGCCACATGCCAGCAATGAGACAGATCCATACCTCTAGAACATTTCAAGAGACTCAAAATTCAGCAAGGGATAAAAAAAAAAAAATCTCAAATAAAAATAGTAAATTAAACTGAGAAGGTTGGAAATTTCTACAAAGCAAATTTCGTTCTGGTACCAGACAGAACTCCAGGCTCCAGTAAGAGCTGCTTGGGAAAAATCAATTTTTCAAAGTGATTCTAATGGTTATTTATTATTAGCATGAGCTGTGTGTGCACCAATTTTATTTTTGCCTTATATTATTTGTGCTCAAGAGAACTTATTTTGATTTTTCATTTCTCAATCCAATAAAGACAACTGGATTAAGATGTCTAATAAAAAAGAACCTTTGAAACTTTAGTTTTTCATGAATCTCATAAATAGTAACCTACTTATCCTCTGAAAAAGTGTAAATAAAAAAGCAAAGTGTTTACTTACGCATATATGGAAGTCCCATGTCTATACAAATGAGGTAAAAGTAGCAATTCCAGGAGCAGCGAATGAAAAAAAAATTCTATAAAAATATCGCTGATTGGATTTCCAGGTGAAATTTTCTCCTATTGTTTATTTGAAAGGTGTCCCTTTGCTAAGCTGCTCTAAAGGGATTAAAAATGGAAAGTGGGCAAGAGGAGAGCTTGGGGGAGACTAAAATACCTACAGACCAAGCTAACATATTACAAGAGTCGGATTTGGTTTTGAATTTGTGTTGACAATAATATCTGGTTTATATTTCCATTTCCATCAGTTATGGCTATTATAGCTGCAGCTTTCTCTATAGCTATTGTAGCTATAACTTTCTATGGCTATGAGGCTAGTGTTTCAAATTCCAAACCAGTTTCACTTTTCTTCTCTTAAATCCAGACGTGCATAAGAAAACAAGATGCCAATGGCCACAGGGAGCCTGAAGTAGGCAACATATCACACCAAAAACACACTTTGAAATGTTTTGTTTTCCGACAGAGGTTGAAACATCCAAGTATTCCAAAGGGCTGAAAACATTCCAGCTGAACAAACTGATGTTCCATGACGTCTGAACCATGACATCATTATTACCACCAGAGATTGCCAAAAGTTCAAAAATTCCTTACTTCAGTGATGAGGCCCTCAGATACATTCAGACACTTCTGAAATAACTGGCCCAAAGGAATTTTGTTCGTGGAAATGGAATGGAATGGAGCTGAATCCTTCTGTTCAGGTATAAACACTACTCCCAAATCTGCAAATTTCCATTTCCATTTGGCTCTAACGTGGGCTCCAGCACTCACTGCTGCAAAAAGAGAGAAGAACCTGGCCTGGTGTCCTCTCCCCTGCCCTCCTCTCCTCCCAAGCTTTGCTGCATTCTGCCTGCCCTTGTTCCTGCCAGCAAATGTCACTCCAGCCCCTTCCTCATACATGGACCTGCTGGATCCTGTACTCTGTAGTTTTAAATTATTAAAATGGCAGGAATCATTCTAGGCTGACTGAGCTCACTGACAGCTCAGGGCTCTACACCAAACAGCACATCCCTTCATATCATACAGCAGAAGGTACACCCTCAGTAATTAGCATTTTCTCAGTAACTGGGATTTTCCAGACTGATGTGAGATCCCTCTGCCCCTGTTCTAGTATGATTAATGCCACATGCATGCAGGAGAGCAACATCAGGTTACTGTTACACAACTCATCTCTTTGCAAGGTTCCACAGCTCAGGATCACATCAGTGTTCTTTGCTTGTGTCCTCTGTGGCAGGCAAGTCTTCTCACCCCCAAAGACTCTTGACCACATGTGAAAACCAAAATATGGGCTATTTTATTTATTCATATCCTTAGCATGCCCTGCAGCACTCTTTCTGTGTCCTACTTCAGCTGAAAATATAATTAGAGGAGAAAATGTGACTGTTACACACCTGGTTCATTAAGTTACATGAACAAGGTCAAAGACACTTCAGTGTTAATAAACAAAGGTAGAATTGTTACTCCACTTGGCATTACATTTCCTTTGAAACATTCTTCAAACAAAAGCTTATCTCACTGCACCAGCAAAAAAATTTGACTGCAAATATTCTTAAATAGACCTTTTTTAGAGAAAATTATGCATTAAAGAAAATGTCTGTAAGAAATTAGCTACTCAAAAAACTCTTAGGAAATGTCACAAAAGTTTAGAGTGTCTGCACAGGAAGTTAGGCACTGACAAAGGTGACAGTATGTGACATAATACCACCTGTAGATGTACTCACTGTGATGTCAGGGCTCTAGATAGTGCTGAAAAAAAACAAACTTCCAAACTTTTGGCAGCAAAATTATTTTGAGTGGTTTAAAGACAACACTAGAAAGTTAACTGAACACACCTGTCAAAATCTACCTGATTTATAGTGATTTAACATAATTATTGTAAGGAGTCATTCACCCCACAACTGCTTCAGTGCTGCTTAAAAATGAGATCCTTATGTCTGTGAGCAAGCTAGAGATATGGGATTAAAAATGCAAGCAAGCAGGAAAAGTGACAAGATTCGTTCTACTGAAAAGATAAAACAAAAAAAACCCCTTTTTAAATAGAATTTTTACTAAGAATAGCATCCTGTCTCTTCCTTCAGAGATATAAATTACTGACTCTCCAAATAGCACAGAAGAATGACCATTCTGATTTTCAACTCGTTCCTAAATATGATGCTAAGATGCCAGGAAAATGACACAATCAGGGACACAAACCCTGGGAGGCTGTGGAGGATCAATCATTTAACCATTGATAAAAAGGAAATAATAATGATGGGTTAAATATATATGTGGATAGAAAACAGCTCAGTATGATCTTTGATGTCAGGAAAACTGAAAGTGTCCAGACTGGGGAAGATTTAAAGAGGGGGAAAAAGACAAATCTGCTGAGGGTGGAGTAAAGCATTTGTTGTCCTTAGCATTGTTAAAGATTTGACCACATTAATTATGTATAGGAAAGAAGTACTGACAGAGGAAAATTATGGTGATAGTTGTTAATTTTTACCTGATTCCTTTCTCCAAGGTTGATTTGGTTTACTAAACACAATTGTTTTCATTTGCTGATTAATGATACAAAAAGGTGATTTGTGATAAATGCACCTGTTAGAAAGCTACTTTGAAAGGCAGAACATATGAAATTCATCATTTGATACTAAATGATGCAATAACTAAGGAGTTAAAATACGTTCTCCTGAACATTACGCTAGTTTATATTGGTAGCACAAACCAGCAACAGATTGCATTTTATTTCTTGTCATTTACTCGTTTAGACAAGCTATATAGCTAGCACAAAAATTTACAAGGTCCTGTACCACAGAAAGGCTGCAGATACATTATGGAGTCCACTAATGGGAAATAAAGTAGACACCTCTCATATTTTTACCCTGACAGACACATGACCAACAAACCAATATTGGCAGGGGTTCCTTTGTTGAAGACTGCTGTCAATGTGGAAATGCCACTTTGAATTTAGAAATCTAAGGAATAGTTACCAATGGTGATGCTCTAAACTCTCCCACAAAGACAAATGAGTTCCTGAACTTGTTGGTTTACTCCTCCTTAGTATTTATTGTCTTGGCTTATTATAAAACTGATTGAGAAAAATTAAAATTATTATTTTTCCCTTGTTTAGATTGTATTGTGGTTGAAATTGTGCTGTGTGAAGCTCCCTCACCAGCTCTCTTAGCAAGATGCAAAGAATTTCTTCCATCGCACTCAAACTTTTCTGGAAGTTGAGCAGCCTCTGTCTACCAGTGAAGCAGCTGGAGCTTAAAACATCACCAATGTCATTATCTGCTAATAAAGGACAGTAAACTGATGACCTTACGTAATTTAATTAGCAATAGTGTGCCTTAATACTACTTGGACCCCAGAACAGAGCAATAAGGAGGCAGCAGCTCTGGTTACTTTTCCAGTTCTTCCAGAGAGCAATAACTTCCCTTCTGCTGCTCTCAGTTAGCACACGGGTGCCCTGTCTATTTACATCTGTGCCTGAAGAGAACATTCTGTCCAGGTGGGAACCCAAACAGAATGGAGAATAAGGACTGAAAAGCTGCATTTACTCTGATTATCAACTGGCAGAGGTACAGCTACAGCTAAATATTGGTTGAAGGTTGTTAACCCAAATATTGAAACTACAGAGCTGAATACAAGGCAGAAATTGGCTCATTCTGATTTTCCTTCACAGAATGCATCTCTAGGTGACCCTAAGAGAAATACCTCTCATCTCTTGCTTCCTCAAGTCCAGCCTTCTCTGTTTGAAAACACAAAAATTCTTCGGCCTGTCCTTGTTCTGTTAATGACTACAGACATCACAATAGTGAGCCTCTAATGAAGTGGTGGTGAGAATAAAAGATTGCAGGAAGAGCATTTTTAGTTAAATTATCCTGGCCTGCTTTTTTTTTGGAAGTGCTTGGAACTTGAACCACCCAATTACATTAATTTTCATTTATCCTGGTGTTTGAAACAAGGCATGAAAAAGCCACTTAATCCTTTGCATGCTTTCTCACTACAGATTTGTGTGGATGTTGGAAAATCCTTGATTTAATTTATAGGGCATGTGGCTTTATCCCTAGAGGAAGGTTCTTACCTTGGTGCAGAGTGCCCCCACCCCAGGAGAGGGGGATTCCACCTAGGCAGACATCATCGGGCAAGGGCCATGACTTAAAAGAAGATTCTGCCCCTCCACCCTGTGGGGTGTGCTCCCACAAGCCCAGGAAAAGACACTCCACCCCATTTTGCCAGATAAGGAATAGCCCCAGAAGGTTCTTCTTTTCTTGTACCTTCATTGGTTTAAATTCTACTGCAGGGTTCCTGCCTTAGTTCTTCCCATTTGTTGTCCTCCTCGACCCACCCCTTTGCAGTCCCCTGCTCTTCTCACTATTGAACCTGCACCCTAAACTCCACCCCACCCCTGGCATTTAAAACCCATGACTCTACCCTTGTTCTTGTCTTGGTTTCTGGCTCAGTAAAGGGTTTGGGGTTTTTAAACCAAGACCTGTCCTGTTGTCATCTTTTTCTGTTGGTCCTTAGTGGCTGCCTGAGGTCCAAGACTCCAGGGTCCAGGGAAGTTTCTGCGCTCCTCACTGCAACGGAACACAACACAACACTGGGGCTCTAAGGCTGGAGTTCGTTAATAGCCTGAAAGTTGTTCCTGTCAAGGTTTACTTATAACACAGCTTACCTGTTGATCCTACTTTTAATAGATAGATCTTGCTCCTTCACCACATGCTGTACAATATTTTGAGAATCCATTAAGGAATTTTAAGGACTTTATCAATAGCCAGTCAAGGGTTGAAATTTCCATTACAAATTGTTGACATTAGTGATTGAATCACAGGCCCTGTCTTAGCAAATCTGTACAGGTGTTTCCTACGTTATGCTGCCATCTTTTTGGGCTAGACCAGTAAAAATTAAAAAATAATTATAATATTCTCATTAATACAAACCAAATCAAGACTGCATTATGTGTAAATTTCTAAATGACTTGTTTATTTTCTATTTTTAACAAAAACTTAGAATCCTTTTCAGAAGTGTCTTTGTTCTCCTAGAAGTAGTGGGGCATTTTGCACTATCTTTCAGAAACATAGGAACCAGTTTCAGGGACAACATGTCATCAACACCTGCAAAACAAATCCTGGCACTGTCTCTTCCATTTCTTTGAATAAATATTAATTGGCAGAAGTTAATAGAGCTAAGCCAGGCAACAACATGACTAGATTAGTGTATGCAGAAAACACTAGAGACAGGCATTTAGTTCTGTTGAGTTACTGATTTTGTTTTCTCTGGATAATTTTAGATGGTGTTACAAGGAATATTACAGTCTTATTTTAAGAAATTTAATCAGAGGACTGGTGAACTATGTAGTATTTTATTTTATAGTGAATGTCCTCAGGAGGTACACAGCATTATATTAATTTTTGGTTTGTATTGACTTTATGGGTTACAATAAATGGACATCCATCTATTTGGCTTTGCAGGCATTGTTTTCTTAATCATATATTTACTGTACTATAATTAATCCATTTACTTCCAGAGAAAAACTATTACCAATAAGAAGCAAAGTAAAAACCATTTAGTCAGGCATTTTTATCTGAGAACATGATATCAGACAATTATTTTGGCATTGGATAAACCACAAAAGACCTGCTACCTTTTATCTTAAGCCATCATAACACTCCCTGCTCTGAGGAACAGAGGCAACAGGAGCAGGTGGGAGCAGGGGAAATGGCACCTGTATATGTGAAAACAAATAAATTATAGTGGGGGAAGTCACACATAGGGACAGATGCTCAGAGAGAAGCTGTAAGATCTGCACCTTCAGGGCCACTCAAAACTCACCTGGAGGCATCTCTAGACAACTTGCTCTGTTTGAGAGTTGTCTGAGAGACATCTTGGGCTGAAGGCCTTCTCGTGGACCTTCCCACACCCTTGCTTTTATCATTCTGTAAAGTATCCTTTCTGTCAATTTAAAAGGGAAAAGTTGTTGGGGCCTTTTGTTTTTTTTTGTTTTTGTTTTTGTTTTTGTTTTGGTGGTATTTTGTTTTGTTTTGTTTGTTTTCCTTTTTTTGTTTTTGTTTTTGCTTTTTAAAGCCACTGTGTTGTATTTTAGAGTAATTTCCATGCAAAATGATGCTCAGATCTGGAACCTAAACACAAATTCCTGCTGAAGAGTAGGATCTGGAAAAACAATTGCATGGAGTAGTCACCAATCTGTCAGTCGTTGTAATTCAAATACATAAAGATGAATATATCTGCAAACATGTACTAAAAAAGGCTAAGGCAAGGATGTGCTACCAAATTATACATCAGTGTAATCAAAGGTAGCTTAAAAGAAAAGAATGCAAACAAACAAACAAACAAAACGCAAAGAAAATTAAGATAATCAAAGGTCCAGTATTTTTTTCTCAAAACATATCTTTATGTTTTCAACCCAAGCAGCAAAATTTAATATCTCCTGCCATGGATGTGTGTCCCTCTGTCCTCCAAGAGATGAGGCAGTGGTTTTGGATGTGCCTTTTCCAACAGTTGGAGCTCTGCAGGACTGACCAGAAAGTTGCTCTTAAGCCTCCTCTTTTGAATAGATTCCTGAGGGGGGTGTGAGGAGAAAGACACAAAGAGCTCACATGTCTGGCAGTCACAGAGCTATGAAAGGACACAGAGTCCTACTCAATTAATGGGGAACTGAAGGTTTTACAAAGGGTAGAGCACTAAAATTTATTCCCTAAAATAAGCATGCATATTAAAAAAGGACTGCATTGTAGTTAACTACAAATACTTGTCCATAATGTTATTATAAGTTATACATTTTGTACATTTTGCATAATTATAGTAATAAATTAATAACTTTATCACATTGGGTTTTATCTTAATGTGCATATTGTGCATATAGTGTTGCCTTTTTCTCAACCTGGAAATGAAAATTGAGATAGTTTTAGTCAGGAAGCAATATAAAAATGGATCATTATTTGCCGGTTTTCAGGGGCACTTATGGAAAGATGTCCACAAAAGCCCGCTTTTTCAGGGGTGAATACATTTTTATAGGTTTTAGGAAATTAGCATAATTGATAAAAAGTACCAGTTAGGAGG
Organism: Cinclus cinclus; assembly: GCF_963662255.1. Classification (NCBI taxonomy): domain Eukaryota; kingdom Metazoa; phylum Chordata; class Aves; order Passeriformes; family Cinclidae; genus Cinclus; species Cinclus cinclus. Next base: position 20,747,264 of record NC_085084.1, on the reverse strand, counting down.
ACAAGTGGTTATGCAATTCCCCCCCCCCCCCCCCCCCCCCCCCGGTCAAACCCCTCTCTGGAGTCCCCTACTCAGCACTGGCTATACTTTGTCCATGAAAAAGGTATTGAAGAATTGCTCTTAACCTTGGTTCCCAGGAAGAACTGAGATAGCACTGGGGCCTTGTGCCCTGTAGGTCTTGTATCTCTGGAATTTGTTTTGTCTTTCTGCTTAGGGAAATGCCATGGAAAAGTGCTGGGAAAAATAGTCACTAATACAATAAGCCACAGAGCTACAAATACATGTGTGAAGAATACAGAGGGAATAGACAAGAAAAAAAGACCTAAAAAACCAAAACAACATCAGTGTGTGCATAGACGCCTTTTGATTCACTGCTCCCAGACAGAGCTCTGGGGCTCTCAGGTGGACAGAGATTATCCAGTTCAGACCTCTGCTGAAAGGGGAGTAACACACTCTGCTGCAGGTGCTTGGGCTGGTCTCCACAGGCTCAGGCAGATGCCAAAGCTGTTCTTCACAGCCTTCTCCCTTCTCCTGTCTCTCTGCCGATTGCACCGGGCCTCAAGGACTGAAAGGACCACAGTGATGCAAAAGGAGACAGTTGCACCTAACTCACTGGGGGCTCCTGGGGAAGCCCCACTCCTCCAAAGGCATTCCCCAAATATATAGATTTCCTGGGGAACACCAACATGCAGTTAAGAAACTGTGGCAAGGCTGAATTACTTCTGGTCCTTTCAGTACAAGCACTCCAGCTTGAGCTCATCTACCCGCAGGTGTGTTTCCATGTGTCATTTTGGGCATGGCCCCTGAAATTACTGCATTCCTTAAACAGTTCTTACTAAAACTTTATGCCTTGTATGTATGGATATGTAAGCACACTATTGTACAATAGATACAGTATAATTTTCATTTAATCACTTCAGCAGGAACAAATGCATAGAAATAGGAAAGTTGTGTGAGCCACATTTTAAAATTTATTTTTAATATAATATAACTGGTTATTATTTATATTAAATGGAAATATGCTTACATATTTTTTCTTCCTTACAAGTCCAGTGAATGTTCTATTATTACTCATTTGGTATTGTTCACATAGAACAAGCTCTTTTGCCTATATCTTGCACATTGCAAGCCTCACATACCAGGACAGAAGAACCTTCTGTGGTGGGACCTGCTGACTTCAGTCAAGAAGAATTCCAGGAGGTCTAAATGGGATGTATTCCTCTGAGGAAATAGCACATGCTGAGAGTCTTGCTCTTGCAATATTTCTGTGTAGGCAATAAACATTTTCTGACATACAGAATATTGCTTGCAGCTGTCTCTGCAGATCAGGGCTGAAGTATTGGGGGCTGAAGTACTTTTTACTACATGAGATTATTTAAAAATGGTAATATAATGCTGTGATAAATACCTGCCCTGTGCACATCCCAGTGCCTGCTTGCCACCATGAGTAACTGGGCATTCCTACCTAAAAATATTTAAAAAATTAAAACATTGATTTAGTATATAGTGAAACTTCTTTATATTCCTCTGGAAAAGAACACAAATTACCTCTGGCCATCATATGCATTGATTCTTCAGAGGGAGACTGCTCCATTTTTGCACTTTTTCTGAACAGATTCTTAAAATAAAGAGCTGGCACAAGTAATTGTACACACTGAGCTCTTAGATGTAAATTTCTGCTAGCTAAAGCCGACAGCCCAGTGCCAAAAAGAAGCATTTAGTAACACACAATTGCATGTAAACTAATATTTAGTTTCAGATTTTGCCAACAACCTGTGAAATCCACCAAAGAAATGTCTTCATTTCCAAGCTCTTGCATGCAAAAGCCATTGCAGGCTCATTGAAGTGCTTCCGATAAGTGTTGGATCATTGCTTTGTGATTTGAATTTTGTACGGGGATCAGTGATACTCTGGTCCTGCCATGGGGAATACCGTCCGTGCTGTTGTATCTCAATTCTCCCATTACTCCATTCACAGGAAAAAAATAAATCTTCTGAAGGGTTTTTCCTATGAAAACACTCAGTGAAAGTCTCTTTTCCCTGCTGACAGGCAGCTCACCATTGGGTTGTGATCAGATTCTGTTATTGGAAAAAATTAAAACCAGAACAACTGTTCTGCCCTCAAAGGAACAAACATTTATTTTGGCTTTGCATGAATTCTGGCCATAATCTAATAATTTTGTCTGCTTTTCAGAGCCCTGACAGTACTGCCTGACAGTCCTGTCTGACAACAGATGTTCTGTACAGCTTCTTGTGATTTCCAAATTGAATCATGCTGCAATAATCTGAACACTGCAGATGGGCACTTAATTTTTATATTTTCCGTTAAACTGGGTTTCGAATTCAATATCCATTGCAAATAGTCACATTAAAGAAAAACTCTCTCCTAAATAGGGACCTATTTCTGTTTTTGTTCAGGTTGTTTTTTACGAGTCATTTTGTAATTCAACATGACAAAGTCTCCAACTCTGCGCCAATCACTCCAGTTGCTCACTAACACATCCATTCAGTTGTTTTTCCCTTTCTGGGTGCATATGATCTTCTGTTCTACTTTGCCAAGTGCTGCAGTAATGGAACAGTCACTTTATTCATAGGCCCCTTATTCCCAAATAGGCAGTCACCCTCTCTAAAATACCTATATTTACAGGAAAACAGTGCAATCATCAGAGAATTATGCCTAGTTTCTCAGCATTCTTGTTAGCCACAATATTGCATATTTAAATGAGAATTAGTCACAGGGACTGTGCTGCTCCATTCATCTTTGTAATCACTTTTACATTCCTAAACACTTGCAGAATTAGATATTTAAGGTGCAATGACACAAAATGGGCATTAGGAAGTGTTGCTGTTACCAGCCCTGACTAAGAGTAGCTGGAAAGGCAGATTCAGTTTTTGCAGATGAAGAAGCTGGCACTTAAATGACCTGAGTTTAGCAGTCATTTTCCTCAGCTGAGGCCATGGCAGGATAGTTTTGTTTCCTGATGAAACATCCTTCCCACATGCTGCCCTGGGTGAGTAGCAACAGCCACCTCTCAAAGCAGCTTTGTTTATGGTCAAGTCTGCAACATTTTCCTCTGACAGAAAACAGACATTCTCTCTCTTACATTTGTGTTGCTGCTTCATCCTTCAATAAGCACAAGAGTACATCTCTGGGAAGGTGCACACATCTACCTCTGGGTGTGTGAGTAGGAAGGGGACTGCAGCAATTGAATGCCTGCTGGAGTTTGCTGCAGAAAGCTACAGCCAAGAGCCTTTGTTTTCCTTCACACCCAATCTTCAAACTCTGTCTAAATAATTTTTCTCTTTTGCTCCCTGTTTCCTGTTTTGAAAATAGATTTCTGGTAATTTATGTAATGTTTCCAGAGAAAAGTGAGACATTTACATTTCAGAGAAAGAGCAGAGAAACCAAGGTATTTGGTTATCATCTGCAGAGGTCAGTGCAGTCTCAGACAGAATGTGAGGGTTGTATGGCTTCCAACTTTTCCTTTTCCTACATGCTGAAGAGTGGAGGAATTAGAAATACTCTCAGAGAAACACTGCTGGTCAAGACATCTCCATAGCAAAGTGTCCCTCTCAGTCAGAAAACACTTCTACACCAGCAAACTAGCATCATTTTTCTTTCTTCCTCATTTATGGATTTTTACCTTCCCTCAAAAGCAGTCGACATAATTCTTAATATCTTTTTATTAGTGAACTTGGCCCATTAGGGGTTAAACAATTCAACAGTGCTTCTGTATAGGGATCCAGACACAGCAGACAAATTTGTCTGAGCTTTGCATGTTTCAGTAATTTTCTGTTAACGTATTTTCTCATTATCACTTCATTTCTTGATCTAGTCCCTGACACTTTTTTCATCTTGGCTGTTCTTCTATTAAAAGAGCTGTCGCTGACACAAACAAAAAAATCTGAGTTTAGAACCAAATCTCTACTTGCTGCAGATATTCTTTTAGTTTCCCTGCATCTTTCAGCAGAAAAAAACCCTGCTTTTTCCTGTGGCAGTTTTTGTTTGAAACTGGGTGGAAACACCAATTTCATGCAGTGGTTTTGGTTCACCAATTTTTCGATTCCTGGCCAATGCACCAATTCATGTGGAAGGTTTAGTGCTGGCCAAATTGCTAGTGCACTTACTAGGATTATTTATTCATTTTCTGTTGTGAGATGGGGTTAGGAGGGAAGGTAAAGCAGGCTCAAACTTTGAAGAGTATAAAGAAAAACTTTCTTAACAGAAACTAAAAGAAAAAATAAAAATCAGAATAAAACCTTCAGAACACTTCTCCTCCTTCCTACACCCTCTTTCCCCCCATACTGACAATGTACAGAAACAAATCAGTTTACCATCTCTAAAATATTCTTTCTCCAATTTACTTAAGGAGAGGGGACTTTCTTCAACCTGTGGAAACTTCGTTACAAGAAAGCAGTTCTCTCATGGCTTGAATGTCACAGTGAGTGAGCTGCCCAGGAGAATGGAAATCTGATCTCTGTGTGAAAGTCTCTCCCCTTGACTTAACAGATTTCCCCATAACTGTTTTTGAGGGCTCACTCTTTGGCCAATGGCCAGCACACTTCTAAGGAAAAGGAGTTCAGAAGCAAAGGTTCTCTTCAGTCTGTCTCTGAGATCATCTTCATCTCTGGGAACATAGGCCTTCTTCTCTGGGGACAAAGGGTCTTCATCACTCTTTTCTCTCTCTGTTCAAACTTCTCCTGGGATCACAGCTACTTCAACATCTGCTTGTCTGGTATCAATATCTTTGCTTATGTCTACAATGTGAATACTTCAACCCGCCCCCCCCCCCCCCCCCCCCCCCCCGTGCTTCTTCTATGACTTAAAGGGATATTCAATATACCATAGTCTATCACCATACCTTCCAAGGGAATTTCAGTTTAAGGCATTTCTCATATTCCTATCCCATCTTGGACCTGACTCTTCCTTCTTATCTGACCTCAATGTCTTCATGTTGTTTCTCTGCATGTCTATCACTCTGTCCCTTTCTTTCAATCAAGAGAGGATGGAAGGTCTGTAGGTCTCATCTGCACACTGAAAGAGTTAATACCTTTCCCAGGCCATGGTTGGGGCTGTTGGTGTGTAGTATTTCAGGCTGTGCTGGAGGCTGGGCCAGGATAGCAGGGGCCCACCCAGACATAGTGGTGGCCACTCTGGTTACACGACGGTTTTCTGCCTTTTGCTGCATTCAATCCCAGGCTGATGGTCTTCCCTCCCCTTGCCAAGCAGCAACCAGAGCCCTGCCCAGCCCCCACCAGGCTGTACAGGCTGCAGCAGAGCGGGCCTGCTCTGGCCCATAGCTTCTCTCAGGGTCCAGCAGTTTCTCGTGAGACTCGGCAATGGTAGCATTCCAGCCAAGCTGTGGGCTGGTTGGGCTGTGCTGGGGAGACAGGGAAGCAGCCAAGATCTCAGCGGCCAATGGTCTCCTCTCTGCCTTGCCTGGTTGTTTCTGGCAAAACTCAGCAGTGGCAGCATGTCAGCCATGCCGCAGGCCTGCCTGGCCACTCTGTGTGGGGGAACCCAGTCTGGCCAGCACTGCAGCAGGGACAGGGCCTGGGTCAGCCCAGCTCCACCAGGCCCATGGGCAGCGCAGGGCCTAGCCAGGACAGTTGGCTGTACACAGGCCAGAAGGGAAAAAGACCTTCCCGGGCTTTGTTCATATTGAAATGTGTGTTCACAAAGGTGTGTTCACCTTTCTCAGTGGTTTAACAGGTGGTCAGTTCCCAAAACAAATCACCAATTGGTCTTTGTCAGACACAGAGGAAGCTCTCAGCAGCTCCTCTCAGAAAAATCATTTCCGTGGGTGGCTTCTTCCCTCCTCACCAAATGTCAAATGTGTAAAACCAGCACACGTCCAAATGTTCTCTTTTCAGGCTCGATAACATCTTCATAACCATCAAGAATTTCTTGTGCCACTCACCCTGCACATCTGTCCCACTTGGAAAGGGGAAGGTTGCCTAGGAGTATAAAGTGGATTTAGTTTCAGCCCACCTTTCTCTGAAGATCACTGCCTTTTTTGGTGCTTTTGACTCAAAAAATACCCTACGCCTATAAAAAATAATTTCCTAGTACTAGGCTAATAATACCTCAGCAGAAGCCTTGGAGCCAAACAGGCTGGAAAGGGCACAGGTTGCACTTCTCCAGAGCTGCTTCTGGGGTGTTTTATATTGGTGGTTTGTGACTCACAGGCCTGTGGTGGTGTTGGAATAGCAAGCACCAGTACAAAGCTGTCTTCTTTTTAATGAGTTTCTACTTGCTATGTTGTACCTGCCAGAAATCAACAGTTCCTGTCTTTGTGAGAGTTAGTCTTGTCTCAAAAGAGCTCACACCCCTGTAGAAATGGGTATTCAGTGCTCTAACTAAACAAAACAATTAAACCTTCCCTATCACTGCCTGAAGGGAGTTCAGCCTTTGTCATCCCCTTCTTTCTTTCTGTCATGCTGAAGCAGTAATGGGAGGTGAAGGCCTGCCTGCTTTTTTTGCCTTCTAGAAGTTACCCTAATGATTGCTAAACTCTCCAGGATCTGAAAGTGCTCAACAGAAGCACCTCCCAGATGGGAACAGCTGTACACTATTCCACTCAGTGTCTCACAGTACTTAAATTCTGAAAACAAACCCAGGTAAGGCTAAAATTATCTGGATGATTTTTGGTGCCGTCCAGGAAGGAAATGCTTCATTAACCCATTCAATGACAGGACACCTGCTTCCAAATCCCTAACAACTGCACTGCTCTGAAAAGAGTTGCATTCACACTGGGGCTAGAGTGCACGGGAAAATTGGGATGAGGGGCAACTTAACCTGAGGAGAATTTTTCTCTTTTTTTAAAGCCAAATACACAGCAGTGTCATGAATAAAGGATCTGTGGATGAAAGAGATTTCCTCTGCCTGCATCCCTCTGAGGGTGGCTCAACTGGAACAGCTCTTGCAGAGTGATAAAAAAAGAGCTCAGGCAAGGAATCTGGTCCCCTGAATTTTTCTGCCCCTGCTAAGCCCTCTACAATCAGCTTTTCTAAGTGATACTAACTTTAGAGCTGATCTGGTTTATGTCATATATGAGCTTAAAGGGAAATAGCCCCACTGAGAATATATGGAGTACAAAAGACACAAGGTGTCTTTTAACTCATGAAAAAAACAAGATAATTTTCCCTGTCTAGAGCAAATTTATTTTAACATAATAAGAAACAGTTAACAAAGCTTTGCTTAGTTGTCTTTAAAATTATTTTTTGGAAAAAATACCCCCATAAAACTAAACTATTTTTTTTTCATTACAAGTGTATTCCTCAAACATCTCCAAACCACAACTAGGTCATCTTTCTCCTGCTTATTATGGAACAGCAGACAAAGGTACTTATGAGTCAGGATCACTGGGGTGCAACTGCCTGCATAAAACACAGACGGATGACTTTTAGGCACAGGTGAAAGTTTAGCTGAACCAGAAATCTTTTTCTAGAAGAAAATCTGAGCATGAAGCACCAGAATTATACCTCTTCAAGGAACCATGGAGATGCTGTAGATCACAAAGTATCTCAGCTTTTGCTCTTGGAACTTCTTTGCTTCTAAGAACTCACTTTTTCTGTTCAGGATTTTCTAACTTTATTTCCTTCTGCTGTCCAAAGGGCAGCTTGAGTTTGGATTTCTGTCTACATAAACCCATAGGAGGGCTTATGACAAAGTCATCATTGTTTCCCTTTGGGAATTCTCTGTAAAAGCACCTTAAAAATCCTCTTAAGTACATGCTGGGATGTCCAATCCTTTGACTCCAAGACATAATTTCTCCTGGCACTGTTTAAGAGCAAGAATACCTCTGCTCCAGAGATAGACACAGTGAAATTTGTACTCAGTTCTCCTGTCCTGTCCTAGAAAACAACCTTAAATGCCTGAGCACTGTATGCAGAATTGTTCAAGATAAACCAGAGCTGCTGTGTCCCAACTAAAGCAGTCCTTCTCCACACACTGTCGCAGTGATAGCTTAACAAAGTGGTGCCTTTATGTGATTCTTGCAAACAAGGCTTTGGTTTCTTTTATTTCCAGAAAAGGACTTGAGATTACTCTTTTAACTGCAGGAGGTTTCTTGCAGCAGCAGTTTGGAGGGAAAGAGGCAAAAGATAATAATAGTAGATAATTTATCTTCTATTCCTCTCCAAAACCTGAGGACATTTAGGAAAATTTGTACTTTGTCCTTCTCCTTCCTCAAGTTTGCTTCTGGTTAACTGTACCAGGAATGAAAATGCTGCAGTGAAGTCTGATATAGACAACAGAATGACAAATTACCATGTCTTCCAAGGTTGGCAATGTTTCAGCTATAAAATTGAAGTGCAGACATAAAAATTCTGCCATTCATTCTGATTCCATAGTTTTGCTTTTTCATAGGAGCAATTGTGTTTTACCTCCTCTTATTCTCATTACCACAGAGAAATGAGAAATGAGAGCCTCATAACAGAGCATAAACTGTAAGTTAGCACCCTGCTCTGTACTTGACCCTTCTAACAGCTTTACAAGACCTTTCTGTCTCCCTGTTCCCCAAGAAGTAGGGCAGCACTGTTGGCATCTCCTAATGCCTGTGGGCTTGGTCAGTAAGAGCCCTATGATGGCTTTTTCTATTTATCTCCCTTAAAGAAATTGCGTGTTTGCTTGTTTCTCCTGGGAACCCACAGACCCGTCCAAACAGGTGTGGGTATGCAGAGCAGACCTGGCAGCCAGCAGCTCTGAGCCTGAGGTCACTTCCTTACTCAGCCCATCTCTGAGTGACCACAGGCTCAAAGTGAGGGCAGAACATAAAGACAAACCAGAGCCAGCAGATTCACCTATTTAACCATTCTTGCATTTCACAAGGCAGAAATGTCTATGTAATTTCTTGGCGAGCTGAAACACAGCACGGGGAGGCTGCTCAGTGCCATAGGTAAGGAAAAAGCAGAGATGATTTCTTGATCTTTTCCTTTGAACCCTGGCACTCACAGATTCTGCTCAGTCCCCAGTCCCATAACAGCCTCCTTGTTCCAGTCTCACCACCTGAAACATTCATTCCTACACTAAACTGCTTCCTGTCGTACACATGAAGCACAAAGGACAATCAACTTCATCCCCATTTTCAGCAGCCTCCTAAACATTTGAATGCTTTCCTGCCTCTACCAGGCTGGTTTTTGTCACTTAAACAATCCCTACTTTTTCTGCAGCTACAAACTTCGAAATTGCTCCCCATCTTCCTTTAAATCCTCTGCCCTTGCTCACTCAGCTGAGGCCTCCAGATGAATAGTTTCTGACCTTACCATTCCAAGTGCTGGGGTGACACTTCTGGCTCAGCAGGCCAGTTCAAAATTCACTATAAGTACCAGGTTTTCTCCACCTAAATTATGCACTTTCCTAATTAATCTCTGGCTGGTTGTCATCTAGGTTGAAATTACACTTGTTCCTATGCTTCTGCAAGATAAAGAGGGTCTAGGAAGGAACTTTAAGTGTGTTCCTGCTCTGTACCACATGAAAAGATTGAACAAGGAGACATCATACAAATACAACATTCTTTCAGAAGCCTTCAGCTTCCTGCAAATCAGTGTGACTGAGGACTTCTAATTGACCTAAGTTGGGGCTACCTACAAATAACTCAGTCATGAAATCCCTCCCTTTCCCGTCCTTCAATTTCTGCTTGGGCATCCTCTTCTACCATGGTCATCTTTGAGGTGCTGAAGCACAAACAGTCTAATTAATACAGGAAATTTGTGGAAGCATTTGTCTTCTGCTCTACATATGTCTATATGAGTTAAAACCACCTCACTGTGCAAACAAGGTCCATCATTAAATGTTGGCTCAGAAGGATAAGCCCTTGAATGAATGCAGAGCCTGAAGCGAAGTAAGCTATGGCAAGGAAAGGCCGTGATCCAACAAGACTCAGTGACTGACTCTCATGAATTATGTAGTTTTAGTCATGAAGGGTGAAACCCTTCCCAGTTTGTTCAGGTTTTTTTAAATGAAAATCTAAATTAACACAGTGAATAGAGGTTATGAAGGATGCAAACAACACATCCAGGGCAATATTACTATAGTTACTAGTAACTATATACTAGTTACTATAGTAACTAGTACAGTTAGCACTATACTAGTGCTAACACTAATACGTATTTAAACACTGAGCCAGTGCAGACCTGTCTAGGTTGATTTGCAGGGCTGTGGGCCTCAGCTCTTTTTGCTTTGTCATTCATTTTCTCCCATTACTTCCTCCCAAGGGGAGACCAAGGGGACCATGTCTGGTGTGCAGAACTCTGCCTAATTGCAGTGTTTCATGAATACAAACACTATTCTGCAAATCAAATACGCATAATGACAAGACTCGCCTTAAATCACTATTCCTGGTGAAGTACATGTGCTAAATATGGTTCTAACAGCAAAGTACAATGAAGTCTTCAGTCTCCAGAGCTGCTCATTCTCCTGTAATAAAAACAATTGATATGAACACTTTTCTACCTATTTCTAATTGGGTTAGCCCATTTCTGGCTTAAGGCTATTTTAGGTACAAGATTAGGCTGAAACTAAAGCTAGAAACAGAAATGAGAGGTTACTGCTTGAAGATGTGTCATCTGGTTAATCTCTGGGATTATTTAGTAAATCACTCCATTATTTGATATTTAAATCAAAATAAATTAATTAAGTCTCTTGTTTGTCCTTAAACAGCCATTAAACCTTTAATGAACTTCTGATTACTGATTACTGCCTGGAGGAAAAGTGCTGTTAATAGATAAATAGCCACAGTGGAAACCTTTGACTCACTGAAGAAAATGAAGGAGAATTCAATTGATTACATACCAATGGCCTCAAGAAGACAACTATTTCCTACATCCTGTATTATATGTGACCAAAATTTCACAATGTGGTAAGCAACATACTGCTTAATGTCTTTGATCTAGCTGAAAACCCACCAGACTTGTAAATAAGAATTTGTAAATAAATTTATCTTCAAATAAAACACAGCAGTTTTTGAATGAGGAAGCTTTCAAATAATTTACCCATTTTTTCTTCTCTGTGCATTCTTCTGAAGAGACAGATCTGTTTAATAGGGTCTTCAATTCATTTTGATGGAACAGTTTCTATTTAAAATGTAGATAAGTTGAAACTAAAAAGCCTACTCTGCAGGAATGCATCACCTGAAATGACAGTTTTAAAATGGGGGAAAATAATCACAACTTCAATAGTTTTTAAGTATTGCATAAAAATCTTTTATTGATAGATTGAAACTATGTATATATTTAGCATACCATCCTAGCATTTTATATATACTGTGCAAACTTCTGAAAAAAATAATAAAACCTTACAATAGTCTTTCTAAAAAATGTGTTTCCGTTTTGATCTAGGCAGAGGTTTTGTTAGTCATGCCAAAATAAACAACACTGAAAGAAAACTATGGTGAAAGGCCTGTCCTATGCTGGATTCTGTAACTCCCTGTACAGAAGGTTTTCAGTGTGATGCAACACAGACAAAACATGTTTGTGTAAAAAAAACCCCACACTTTATCAGAAAACATATTTTATATGCTCCCCTCATTTATTTTCTGTGGGATAAGAAAGCAGTAATAGAAGAAGATAAAACATGAAGGTTGGAAAAACATCTCTTTTTTTTTTCCTCTGGCATACTACTGACCTGGGTCAAGAGTGCTTGCACATTTATGCAAAGAAGACAGTGCCTGAATTTATGACACTGTTTCAGCCCAGACAGAACCTCATCTGGAAAGGCTGGTGATGAAGTACTCTACCAGCACCTGTAATATTAGTTATAAGATATAATGAGGAAAATCAGCTGAAGTGAAACGGCTGGTCTCCTAGTGACCATGCACAATGATTCTTGCTCTAATCCGATATTGCAAACTAATGTGATCATGAGACATAACTATAATTCCATCTGCGTGATGCTGATTTAGAGACTCATCACAGCTCATCACTAGAGCTGCAGTCAGGGATCTCATTAAATATTTGTGGCAATTATTTAGATACATACATGAGGGAGATGATAAATACATTTAGAAAAACACATTTGGATGAGCAGGTTGCCCAGAGAAGTTGTGGCTGCCCTTGCTGTGGGCCCAGGTTCAGGGCCAGGTTGTATGGGGTTTGGAGCAACCTGGGATAGTGGAAGGTGTCCGTGCCCATGACATGGAGTGGAGCAAGATGATCTTTAAGGTCCCTTCCAATCCACACCATTCTGGAATTCTATGTTTTGATTATTCTATTAAAATGGCCTCATATGTTTGAAATATTGATGGAAGCCTGTAAGGGTGTCATCCTTAACCTTTAAAGTTTTTCCTTCTAATAAATAATGCCATTATACTGACAGAAATCAAGCATTCTCTGTGAAACTGACTCTGTAATCAGGATTCATTGTTTGCATGCAGGGAATATGGATAGTGGTGGGAATTAGGTAGAACAGATGTCACATTAATATCTGGCTGATGAGGAGACAGATAAGTGATTGCAGCATGAAGCATTAGAGAAATTGATAATGGGCTTCCCAACACCTGCTGTTGTTGTTTCATCTGGCTGGACTGGATATATCAGTGACATAGAGAGTAAAGGTGCATTTCAGCTCATAGTGCTCAGTAATAGTCAAAAATAGTCATGTTCAACAATTTATACATGTGCCTATACCTCATGCACCAGCATACAATACCAAACCCAAGAAATCACTAATTTTCTGAGGAAGAAAATAAATAAATAAATAAATAAATAAATAAATAATTTTTTAAGCCTGCAAATCAATAAATTATTCTATTTTGCTGGAGGGAAGCTCATCAAAACCCAAGTGATTTGCAGTAATGAAAAATCCAAGTGACTGTTAAAATATTTCTTTATCCCAAGACCTAAACCAGCAGTCTCACTTTCCCTGTGAGCTTGGCCCAAAGAGGTGGCTCATTGCCAGCCACTAGCTCCAGACCCTGCTGGAGGTGTGGGCTCAGGTTCACACCTGGATGGTAAAGAAAAGCTATTGGGGTATCATGAGCATTACTATGTCCTCTTCTACACTCCTGCCAGTGAAACTGGGGTTTAAAAATGAGGGGAAATGAAGTCAGACTTGTTAAAGAATCATTTCCAGTATCTGCAACAGCTCTGCTCTGACAACACAAATTCCAGTTCCAAAGCCCCAGCTGGGAACTGTTGATTGCACTTGAGACAAGAGAATGAGCTCTCAAAATATTAACTCTTCCTGGTCCAGTTTTACCATTTTCCTCCTTTACTTTCACCATTCCTTTTGCTTCCTTAATACTTTATAAGACTGACTCCTGGTAAGTTAGAAACAGACTTGCAACCAATCTCTTGGCTGTTTTCCCTTGCCACAGAGCACATGCAGTTGTCATGAATCAAGGAGATTAAGGGTGATTAAAACATCAGGTGACATGAACTCTGTGTGTAAAGACAAGGAGGCCAGGCTGGGCTGAACAGCTGCAGGAGACATATCAGGCACAATGGGGGTCTCACCTGTGCACACCCTAACTTTTATCTCACTCTGCAGATGTTCATGATGCAGAATTTTCAAGGGTTAATAATTCACAATGTCTCAGGCAATGACAGTTAGTCATCAACTGCAGAGATGAAAACCTTCTGCTAAGATTCTTGTTGCTGCAGACAGGCCACTGAAAAATGTTTCCTGCATGATGTTGCTTTCACTGGAGGTGATAACCTTGTCCCTCATCAGTGATCTTCTAATTGCCAGGAACTTGCTTTCTTCTACTCTCTCAACTTGAGGTCATTTGTCTAGTGAAGTAATGGGAATGCTGCTGAGACAAAGTAGCTTTAGAATCCTGCAGCAAAGTGGAAAAATCTTGTGTTAGGGATGGGGAGAGTACTGCTACTGACTTTCCCCACAGTCTTGAGCAAGTCATTGTCACCAGTTTTTTTCAGTCCCCTTATCTGTCCACCTCCACCCCAACAATTCTGTGCATAGGTGCACAAAGGTTACCTCCGCAAGCTAAGTCCTAATTGTCACCCTATACCAGGACTCTAGAAACTGCCATATTAGTAATAATATTCTTTTATGGTAATCTGAAGGTGTATGAAAAAAGGCAATCATGCCCTTCTGCAAATCTTCCCAGTTACCTCTGCATCTTGCATATATTTATTTGTCTTTCCAGCCTGGCAGATGTTGTACATGAGAACTTTAACTTAATGTCACTGCAGATCTCTTTTAACAATGTTCAATAAATCCCCAGGCCTGCAAACACAGTTAAGCTCAGCTAAGCCATGTTTTAGAGACCTACAGCAAAGCACAGAATCCTCAGACTTCTGCCCAGTTCCTGAGGTACAAAGTCCAGGCAGATCTTTCTGGCTGAGTGGCATAAAGTCAATGGAGATCTTTTATTCCTTTCTTTTATCCATGGAAAAGCACGTAGGTAGATTAATGCACTAATAAAAACCATCCAGGCAGATATTCAACCTATCGCAAAATAAACGTTCACTTTCTAACAGAAGGGATGAGCTCCAGACATCTCTTCAGCTTTCTGCCTGGCTCCTATCCTGACAGGCAAAGTGAACATTCCCAGACACTTCGGAGTGCCTAGCATTTGGAGGAAAAACTTGCAAATAGGCATTGGTAAGAGGCAAAAAAACCTGCCCAAGGCAAAACCGTAACTTGTTGCTCCTTACTCTGGTCACTGACCAGCAATATCAGTTTTATGAGCACAACCCTCTCTTCTCAGCAGCTCAGAATCTGGTAGGGAGGCAACTCTGAAACTCCTCTGCAGAACAGAGATCCTGGAACACCTGCCTGTTTGGGTGGCCCTGTATCTTTATAAAGAGTTTAAAAGGCTTCAATCCCAGTTTAAGACAGGAATCTACAGCAGAAGTATCAACAGTTGAGGGTCCAGGGAAGAGCCAACAGAAGGAAAACACTTCCCCTTCATCACTTGTCACTGATATTTATAAGAGGTTCTTTATTCAAAACAATAATGATGCTGCAGCAAATGTCCAACAGCACTGTATATTCTGCCATTTAGTTTGGCAGAACAGTGCCTAACAATTTGAAGTTTTAACAAAATAACTGGCTTTTTACAAAGGCTGAACTCCATGACATTCATATTCCCAAAGTGGGTTCAATTTCATCAAATAACAAGAAATAAATTAAATAAATTTTATCTCATGGTCTTTTAAAAATTATGCTTAAGTGCACTTTTTATGCATTATGTTCAGAGTGTACAATATAAAGGAGATGTAGAACATAGAATTAATTTGTATTCTGCTGTATAGGACTCCCATATAAATTATGAAGTCTGCACTGATGTAACCAATCTCCTGTGGTTACAGGTGCTATAGGCAACCTAATCCCATGGAAAACCTAATCCAGCAGCCTCGAGTCACTCAGTATTTCAATTTGCTCCTACCAAATTTAGGATTTCCAGTCAAATACCAGGCAATACATACAATTCTGTGTTTATCTGCTGTTCAAAAGCTTTACTCCCCTCTGGCACTTGTAGATGCAGAAAGATCAGTTGTTGAGGAAATGGATTATGGAAATGTACAGCTCCAGAAACCAGAAAGTTATAAACCCTTAATCTGAAAAGTTCTCTAAGATCTACAGTGATAAGAGTTACAGAGACATGGGAAATGCTGCACTTCTTTGGACATTTAGGGATTAATTTGTATCAACCTGCACCAACCTGTGGGAGTGGCTTTAGTCACCTTGGGGCAGGGACAAACCTGTTGGGTGCTGTGATCTTCGCTGGCTGCACTCTGAGATCAGCTCCACACTGTGCTGAACAGCAGGATTAAAACTGAGCCATCAACATTTAAAAAGTACTCAAACTCCCCTTGAGATCTGAGAAACTCTGAAAAACAAGGAAACAAAGAAATTCGAGCATGTATGCTTATACACAGGCATTAATTATCTATAAGCTTCCAAATTTGCTGTATTGAAGTGTTTTACTCTACACATTTCTCATTTATTTTCTAACTGGAACTCACGATAGACTGAGGGGAATAATCTCCAAGTTCATTATTATTTATTTCTCTGTTAGAAAGATTTCATTTAAGGCTTAATGCCTTGAAATATATAAACTTTGCACTTAATCACAACAGCATCAGTTTCTACAGCCCCTTTTCCAATCACTGTTCCAGTTATAGATCAGCAAACTACCCAGAAGCAGGCAGTAGCTTCTGATAATTTTTTTGTTTAAAATTTCAGACTTAATGAAGAACATTTAAGAAGATTTTGTAGCCCTTTTAGAGGAGCAGAAACTGTCCAGAATATTATTTTTATAACAGTGGAGGGAACAGTTTATTTTATTTTTTATGCAGTCAAGTTTTCTTACTGAATATTCTTTTGAAGTGAGTATATTTAGCTTTCGAAATATTGAAAAGTTTGTTCTCATCCCTTATTTGCAGTTTTTTAAACAGAAAATAACTTCCAAATTTCACTTAAACTCAGAAATATTTTAAACATTTTAGCTATCATTGAAACTATGGTTATGTGCTACCTATGACATTTTGGGATTTTGACATTTCTTTCAGCAGAGTCCAGGGAGATCCTTTGAATTTCTCTTACACTTCTTGAAAAAGCAGGCACTTGTCAAGGACTAAAATGTGCTCTTACTCTGCAATTCTACAGGTAGCATATTATTGGTGAAGATTTGATTGAAAATGAAGGGAAAAAAAGAGAAGCAGGTATCTTTCCTATATCTGATGTGATTGAAAATGGTCAGGTGTCTTAAGGAAATGAAAAAGACAATATAAAAGCAATGTTTGTATTACTGTAGAAATAAATAAAAACATACATAAAAGCAACAAGTGTTTTGTTCAGGAGCAAGAAGGCCCTTATTTTTAACTGCAGGCCATTTCATATCTTTCACTCAGAATATCTTAATATTCCACCAGCAGATCTGGGACACACATTAAGGTATCCAAAGTTTTAGGTTACTAAAGGTGTCATTGAGGACAAAAGCATGAACCAATGACTTGTGTGCAGCAGGTTATGATGCACATACAGACATGTATGAGGCTTGTTAGCTGCTTACAGAACCCACTACTTTGCACACCACTATCAAGTGAGGTCATTCTCCAAGTCCTTACAATTTGAAATCCTTTTGCATAGACTTTTTGTGTGAATAGCACTCAACCCTGATGTTGATTCCTCCAAAATCTACACATGGAATTTCTAATCAAAAAAAAGAAAACCTGGCAATCAAACTTCTGACAACACCACCACTCTGCTAATTCCTCAGCTTCTTATAGTCTAAATTCCATTACCCAGATTTGCACAGTCCATTGCTAATGTCATTCTGGTTAATTGTCACCCTGGGGAGATCTTGAATAATTGAATTCCTCATAACTGCAGTCGTAACTTGTCATTGCACTTAAGTATCTAAAATCCCAGTTACCAGTCAAACATACTGGGGGGATTGGGACTTACAAACCCAGACCAATTCCTTTACGTGAAGACAACATATTTCCTTTCATGGTCCTGATGTCTGGGTGGATAGGAAGGGGCTTTATCTTCAAGCAGCACTTTGGCATTGCAGAAAAAATATCTCTGCTAGAAAAATTCACCAGGTAAAACTAAGTGTAGCTCTAAGATTCCCAGACACTGAAATAGTGGAGCTGAAACATGGCTTGCCAAAGCGACACTAAACTGCCTATAATTATCCCCTGCTTCTCTGCTCCCTGGGCTCCATAATTCATCAGGAATTGAGCATGGGGAAACAAGGCATAAAGCAAAGGCGTGCTAAATGAAACTGACTGGTTTTTAAGAGCTAAGCCTAAGACACTGAGGCTCAAAAACATGACTGACAACTGGTTAGTGTTTCAAAGACCAAGAGAGGAAAGAGGTTCCTTAATTGTAACCTAAGTGACACTAAAAGATTCCCCCTAAATCCTATTATCCATGGAAGACTGAGAAGTGTGTGACAGTGTTGTACCATACACAAAGGGAGGAATATGCAGCTAGAGCCATGTCACAGTATTTGATGAACTCTACAAAGCAGCAAAGCTTCTGCACTGTTTGTGGGGTGTCAGGACAAAGAATGGGCAGAAAAAAATTCTCCTTTGCCTTGACTTCTTACCTAAAACTTCCATGATGCAAATCTTATGCCCAGATTATACACTGCTTCTTGAAAAGACAGCCTGAAAAAAATAAACTTTTCAGACAAGTCAGACAGGCCATTGATTCTGAGTATTGTCTATGAGTGACACTCTTACAGCCCTTATAATACATAATGAACACAATATTTCTTTCAACATGCTTCTTCTAAAATCAAAAGCACTTCAATGGTTTCCTCTTTTTCTCTCAAAGCACTGGTTAGGGATCAAGAAAGATTGATTTACCAACACATTCCCACAGGAACACTGTGTTTTTCATGAGCAATTATTTTGCCAGCATTTGTTTTACGAGTTTTACATCTCTTTTAATGGAAGAGGTAAGGAAAAATAATTGTTTATATCTTACCATTTGTGGCTTCACCTCAGCAAAGGGGACTCGGAAAACAGGAAGGAGTGGTATGCTGCAATGAATTGCCAATAATGATATTTCCTATAAACAGAAAAATTGTGATTTTGGGATAGAACTGTCCAAAATCAGCTCAAGGCACAGCAACATATACATGATGCCCAAAATTTTCCAGAATCATACTGATCCTTGGTTAATTTGGGATCAAGAGACCTGTGATAAAATGTCACATAATTCCATGAAATAGCCCTCACTGGTAATTTTTGTAATTTGTGACTGCAGGAAAGCTGGAGTCTGAGTAGAGAGAGACAGCACAAAGTGCAGTGTAAATGTTTAGACTGAAATGATTCCTGTCTGGACAGACCTTTTTCAGTGTCCACTTCAGTGCTGCTTCACTTTACATCACATCATCCTGTGTTTTTCATTTTTGCATCACAAAAAATTTTACTGCAAGGCATGTATCAAGTTAGAAACCTTGGAAAATCATTTCTCCTTTAAATTCACATGTCTTCTGCCAGGATGCAAGGAAGAAGAGGAACTATTTAATTGCCTATGACATCTTTTTGTGGCATTTCTGGCTCACTTACTTGCTACATTCTTCTTTAATGAAGACATAAATGAGAGACTGTAGCATGTTACAGGAAAGCTGAAGCCCAAGAGGTCCTGTTTTAATTATCTGTTATGCTCAAAGTGAAGACATCATGGAAACAGGTGTTTCTGTTCTGATCATCACTGGCATAAAGCCAATACATGGAAGGAGGAACTCAGTCCTATAAATAGGAGTGGTTTGTGTGTGTCAAATATTTCTCTCATGTATCGAGCATCTCCTGTAATTGCTACATTTATGCTAAGAGTGTTAATGAGATGCAGACAGTTTATCCCTGGATGAGTCGTGCCCAAGACAACTAATGATTTGTTGAAGGTCACATGTGTTAGTCGTGGTAGAGTACAAAATCTTCATACCCTCAATGTCCCAAGATCATGTCTTAACCATGACTGTGCTGGGACAGAGGGAGAAAATCACCAAAGACATATCCTGGTCTTTCCTCCAGGGAAATCAATACCTTTCCACCAAAGAACCACCTACTGAAGGCATGTCATACAAAGTCATCCTCTAGCCACTTAAATTGCATCAGGTTTTGTTTATTCATTTGTTGTTTGCAGTTAATAGTACTTGCCAATGACATTCTATTTTGCTTGTTTAAACTTTTCCTGGTTTTATGAACTGTTTCCTAATTTTCTTACCCATATGTGTTATACACAAAGGTGATAGGACAAAATTGACCCCTCTCTGACCAGTTTCTGCACCTGGCAATGAGAGAATGAGAGCTCCTGGCAATGAGGGTATCTCAGCAATGAGGATATCTCAGCACTACTCTTTTGGTCACTAAACCCCACTGATGTTCCCATATACTGGCAGGAATTTTGAGCCTTCAGCCCAATGAATATATTTTATTTTCTGTTAAAATAAAATGAATATTCTGAACTCTGAATATCCTGCTTAGAGAGAATATTTCAGGGAGTGTTTAATATGCTGAATCTCAGAGAGCAGAGAGATCAGGAACTGAATTTAGAGACACTAAGTCTGTAACCTTGGATCCAAGTGTTATTCTTCTTCATCCTCAGCAAATACAGCAGCTGAGACTCCAGCATGCCATGAGAGATCCTCTATCAGATAGAAAACCAGTAGTTTATGGCTGTGCTGAGCATTTGGAGAGACTACCCTCACAGAGAGTCCTTTATCCAACAACAGGATGCTTATCTTCATGTCCTAAACAGTTTGGCAAGCAGCTTTTTTGTGTAACATTCTCATTCAGAAGTACCAGTGTTTGACTTGAAGATGTGGTGGAGAACCCCTTCCACAGGTCAGAATACCAAAGAGGAGGGATTCTGCCCCCCACACCTCAACAGTTGACACACAAGTAGTCCTTAAATCCTGAAAGCAAACACCAAACTTCTAAAGATTTATGCACTGAGAAGCTAAATTAACTCAGTGGGATCACTGTACACTGCATGAAATAAAACACACATTTAATTCCTCTGGTTTCAGTGCTATTTTGATATTCTTGCTCAGTTGCCAATAGACCCGAGTTATGGCTACATTACAGAACAGATGCTAGAATGTCCCATCAGAGTACAATGAGCCACATCAAGTGACAGACATATTTTCCTAAGCATCCCAGTCTGACTGGCATTGCCATTGAGCCCATGAGATGGCTCAAATATCCTTCCTTCTTTACAAGGCAAATCAGTGCATTTGTGTGAATAAATGTCAGCCAAATGCATTAAACTCTTTCTTCAGCTTGGAGGAATATCAACCACATTGTAAGGTTCAGTGTTAGGGAAAGCTGTGTTTATTTATGTCTTGATTGTGTAGCTGTCAAATAAGACCACCTATAACTAAAAGGAAATTGTATGTTTGCCTTGCAAACAAAAACAACAACAACAAAAAAAGCTTAGCAAATTATGCTAAGACTTAAACAGACATTCTAGGAGCATTTGTCTTCAGCATGCAAAAAATACATCCTGAAGTATATTAATTTGTGTGTTGCACCTAAATAATTAAGTAGAAAGACCTTTTTTTAAAAAAATAAATGGAAAAAAATTTGAAAATTTTAACTTGCATTGATTTCAACTCCAAATAAGACTGATGTGGTATTACACAGAACATGAAGAAAAGTGCACTGTAAGTGGCTTTAGAAGATCCATCTTCTAGAGGGAAGAAGAGCAATTTGAGAAGTTTATGTGACCACTTACAGAATTTGATCATGCAGAAATTATACTCATGTAGACTTCAAAAGCATCTTTTTGCTGTAATCAGCTACTGCAGTTCTTTAATCTTGCTTTATGTCCCTGGGTCATTTGTCTTTAGCATTTTTACTTAACAGCAACAGAAGTGATTTATTCACAGAGAAGAAAGTCATCATAACCCCAAACCAACCACCAGTTTAACTATCAAAATTCTGGTTCCAGCTGAGTACTACCACATCATTTTTTTGCACACCCATGTATTTTTCCAGGTTACCAAGTATTAGCTTTCTGCCATGATCATTACTTTCCCAAGAGTGCAGATGGCTGCAGAGAGAGTCAGATTTCCTCCAGAGGACTGCTAGACCAACCATCTGAGGCTGTGATCAGAAAGGACTTCAAACCAGCTCCCCTATGGAAATCCAACATGGAAACCACTCAGATTCCACCACTCAGAACTGTTCAGAGGACTTGGTCAATGTGTCATCATCACCAGCTGAAAATATATTCCACCAGATATTTTCAGAGTCAGAGTCAGAGCACCCCACAGGAAGATCTGGTGTGACCCAGAGCAAAACTCAACCCTAAGTCAAGTAGCAGTTTTCTATTAAAAGTTCTTTTCATCTTTCCAGAAGCATTTTGTTGATACTGTCTGCTGGCAGAATATGACTCTGGGCTAGAAAATGCTTTATTTTGTAGGAACCAAAACTCCTATGTCTAAAACTCTCAGATGTGGAAAAGAATCCAACTCAATGAAGAACTTTATAACTTTATTCTCAAGCAGACTATTCTGAATTTTTAATTAATTTCCTTGTACATGCTGTGCTCAGCTCAGCTCTAATGAAAGTTAAAAAAAAAAAAAAACAACAACAAAAAAACAGGTACTTTGGCCAACTCCTGTTACCTCTGGTGGGAAAAAGAGCAGATGTGCCACCAGGGGCTGACACTCCCTACTGCAGAAGTAATTGCATAGGATGTGTAAGAAAAATAAGAACAAGAGCTGGAAAGGATTTTAACTATCATGTGTTTTCTTGTTTGCTTTTCTTTCCTTTTCCTTTAATCAACAGAGCAGATGTGTTTTTTGCTTAGAGACGAACATTAATTTTTTAATGAGAAGAGGGATCTCATGCAAGGTGGAGGCTTTCTGAGAAAGTAAAATCTACTTATCCCATGTAACCAGGCCTAGCATCTCCACTCTCACCACCACAGGAGGAGATTTCTGCATCTGTTCCCACTTCATTTTCTTAGGCTTGCCTGCTGTCAGCAGGTACAGTATGAGTTTCAGACACTACTAGTAATCATTTACAGTGAAATATTCAGTGCCATGCTGCTCCACTGCTGGTAACAGTGCCAGGCATTCCAACAAGCATCTAATTTCCACTGAGCTCCCACAAAAGCAGCAGCATGTTTACAATAAACACCACAAAACATCAAAACTTAAGTGACATATGCCAATAAAGGATGAAAGTTTCATTTTATTTCAGATCAGTGAGCATGAGCACATAAAATGGCATTGAGAAAAAAAAACTCCTCGCATTCTTCTGCACTCATATGCACTTTAGACAAATTCTTCTCATTCTCAAATGAGCACAATTAAGGATATAATCCAAAGAACCCCAAAAGGTTCAAAAGAAAATGCAGATTTATCCCAAATTATCCCTGAAGTACCGCTGCTTTTAGAGAAATTTATTAAAATTTTGCTAGAAAGTGTTCAGAACTCCCAGGAAACTCACATTGTTTCCCTCTTCAGCTGACTGCAGCGAATGTAGCACTCTCAGCTGCCCGTGGGCTTATCCTTCAGCTCTTGAGGTTTTACATTATAACTAAGGGCAGATTTGGGGTTTCAATTGCTCTTAAACTTAGGTATCATAATCTGCAGGAGGATGTTCTCCAGAAACAAATTCTGGAATAAAAAAACTTCATTTCAACATGATGCCTCAGACATCTTGTTATGGGCTCTGTTGTAGTGTCTTGTAAATAACAGTATGTAACAGGAATTCTGCTGCAGTATTTTGACTGACACATGTCACATGCTTTCTCTGTAAACATACTTTTCCAGTGATTTTTTGAAGGATTGTGATTATATCCTGAAATGGAAGTGGTATTTTAATTCCTGTCCCTGTCAAGAAACTTCCTTGACACAGAATACTATTATTTCCTACCAACACCAGAGCAAAAAGCAGGAATATGACTTCACCCTGTCACAGACTACCCAGAGCAGTGAGAGAGTCACCATCCCTGGAAGGATTTAAAGATGCCTAAGTGTGGCACTTGGGAATGTGTTTTGGTGGTGGGCTTGGCACTGCTGGGTCAGTGCTTGAACTTGATGATCTTAGACATCTTTGACAATCTGATTGTATTCCAGCTTGATTCTATGGTTCAAAATTCTCTACAAACTGAAATTTCAAATTTGTGAAAAATCACATAGGGAAGGAAAGCTGAAAAGGGGCAGCTTCACCTGATGTAGATGTAAATCTGACAGACACAAGTAGAAGAACCAACAGTTACAGGGCTCAGTAAATAATATCTTACTGGAAATGCAAACTTCCCCTGACAAATGCATCCCATCCTGCTTGTAAACAGCAGGTGGCTGGACAGGACAGCCCAGGGTCTGGCAGTCAAAATCTTCATCTCTAAGGATGCTCATTTCCTGATGGAGACAAGTGGTTGAGCATTTTTAATTATTTTCTCCCCTAAACAGCCAGAACCTTCTTGGGATTCCTAAAAGTTCCTGCCTTTAGAAATGATAATGATCCAGAATAGGTCAGGTGACACTTTCAGTGATGCCCTTGGTACTGTGTGAGGCTAGTGCAGAGAAGGAGTAGAGGCACTGTTCAGACTGACCACACCACTGCTGCAGAACCTGAGATAACAGGCTCATTCTTCAAAGCAGCAGGAGCTCTGATTTAGAATTTTCAGCTCATACTGACCTCAGAAAGGACCTACTTGGCCAGCACTGGCAGGAGTTAGGTATTTAGGGCTGAGGAGGGTGGGGTTGTTTAGACTATTGTGATGTGCCCAGGGCTTTCTCCTGAGAAGATATATCAAAGAAGATGGTGATGGAGAGGTAGAGAAACTCTCCTGTTGTTTAAAACACTCCCTTCCCCCCAGGTCAGGCTTCCAGTTGTCACTCACTTGGGTCACTTCCCATGAGCTGTGGGAAAACCCAGCAAACCAGGGAGGCAGAGAAGACCCTGCTGGGAGCCTGGCTGCACTGATTTACAGCTCCCTACACACTGCAGATGAGTGGATTTGGGAGCACAGCAAGAAAAGACAGATCTATCTTTGTGGAGTGGCCCCACCACCTCCTAGGAAACCTTGGCAAGGAGTCAGGAGTGGGTATGAGACCCAGAGCCAAGGACATGTGACAAGGTGGCTGAGGTAGAGCGAAAGGCAAATATAGAAACTGAAAAAAGGAATTGTTATTTTCATTTCCTCCTGATGCTGTGTGTCTGCAGGGGTGGACATCTCATTGTGATTTCACTGAGTCATGGATAGTGACATCACTGAGTGTCAGATGGTGACATCTCTGAGGGATTTATTGTGACATCTCACTGCTTATATCTGGATGTCAGCAGAGCCTGAGCCAGTCTAGCTTGAGGAAAAAATGGCCACAGAGACAGATGACAACTGCCCCATCTGCCAGGACTCTCAGAAGGAAGTGGCTTCTGCTTTGCCCTATCACCATCGCTTCTGCCTGGGATGCATCCTGTGGAGGGCACACAGAAATCCCTCATGTCCACTCTGCAGGACACCGATAGAGACCATCAGGTTTTCTGAGCAGGATAAATGGGACTATGTACAATTGATCATCACCTCCCCAGGAGAGTCACCAGAAGGCCATAGCCTGGCAGGGAGAGCTCCTGATCATGTAGGTGAAAACAGCATGCCTGGCTCTGAGGTGTCTCCTCTGTCTTCTACACAGCAAACACTGTCCCCAGCTGAGCAGGGGCTGCAGGGTCAGAGCCTATGGGTGGCCTCCTGCCCAAGGTGTGGGCCAGACTATTCAAGCAAAACCAGCATCTCCTGGAGCCCATGCAGCCCTGGCTGCGCCAGAGGCTGGAACAAATACAGCAAGGCCAGTGGTGGCTGGTTGAGGCCACAGAGAGCTGCATCCTGCACTACCTTTGCATCTGTGGTCTGGATGCAGAGGCCTTGGCCAGGAGGTTGCTGGTCTTCCTTAAGGGGCACACAGCCCTGCTGGTCCATGGCCTCATCGAGGTTGTTGCAGTCCAGTGCAGCAAGGAGGCCCAGAGGCTTCTGCATTCCCACACTGCTGGGGATGAGGACAACAGCCAAGCAGACAGAGCCAACTCCAGCAGATCCAACTCCAGCAATTTCAGCTCCAGCAGCTCTGAGGAGAGTACTCCCACCAGTGGATCCAGTGTGGAGCTGGTACCTCAGAGGTCACTCACCATGGGTTTCCCAGCCACCGCCCACCTGTGCCCGACCCTAAAGAGAGGGACCAGCCCCAGCAGGAGCCGGAGCAGCCAGCAGTGGCAGGTCCCTAAGCTCTCAGTCAGGGCAAGGGCTGTTTGTCTGGGGTGACCCCACATATCCACAAGAGGAAGGCCCCCAGGCCTCTGGATCGTGATGACCAGCAAGAGGCCATTATGGGACTGACTTGACCCCTGCAGCCCTAAGGGACCTCATCATCATTTCAGATTAAATTATGAAACTTCATCTCTCTCTTAATTTCCCATTTCTCATCCAAGGCCAATGTAGTCCATGATGCCTTTGGGAACTGATTTTACCTTTCCAGGTCTGACTTCCAGAAAGTATTTGTGAGGTCTCCATTAGGTCAGTCCCACAGAGCCAGGGGGCTGAATAAATCTATGAATTTTGGAATCCCTCAGTATCTATAAATTTTGGAATTCTTAAATGCAAGCACATTTGAAAAATCTTGCTTCATATATCATTTGGCTTGTGAAAGGACAATCTGAATCAAGAAACAAAAAAATCTATGGAGAAATAGGATTCCATTAAAGTTCTTCGTTCTTGCAGTTTTATGTGCTAGTTTGAAATAATTGTTAAAATCTGTAAGCACCAAAACCAGAACCCAATAGTTGCTAGGCAGCAGTGCCTTTGCTCTGCAAAGACTCTGCTGTGAATGTGAGGTCAAGGGCAAACAGTCTTAAGATGGTTGAGTCAGTTCTGCTCCAATCAGCACGAAAGGTGTTTTTCAACAATCTCCAGGGCCAGGAGGCCCATATCTGACAGACAAGTTGAAATTAAAGATTAATAAAAACAATGACCAGAAGTTTACTCTTATTTTTGACACTAGAATTTATTTAAAATTGCAATGACCACTCAACTTATCTCACACAGAACAGTGCACACTATACAGAACTGGAGAGAATTCAGTTGAAATAGTATTTTATCTACTGTATTAGTAATGAGTGACAATGTCCTCCATCCCCACAGCAGCAGTGTATTGTTAAAATAAACTTCTACATTGCTAATGCTGTGGCTGATCATTTTGTTACATTAAGCTGTAATTACTGCACAGCAAGTTGTTAATTTAGGTGGAATACTGGACAAGCATTACTAATTTTTTAATCTTCTCTCTTCCTCTCAGAGTCTTTGTGAAGATTTCCTCCTACCTTTCTCTCCTCTATCATGCACAGGTGTGTTTTCATGTCCTGGAAACCTTGATTTTAATGTTTAACTTTGCAGATATTGGTTGCCTATTTTTGTTGCACCTGACAGGCACAGGATAGCACAACACAACATGGAAAAAGAAGTAATGGTAAGGCAGCTTGTTCATGAAGGGAACTGCACATACAGGAATGAAATATTTTATCTTGAAATGGGTGGGAGCTATAATTTGATATGTGACTTTTGACCTGGATGTCTCTGGAGTCAGACTTCAGGATACCTCCTTTTAATTTTGAGGAATTCCTTCACAGCATGGATCTACCCTGGAGCTGTTGATCCTAGAAGTTCATAGTGCCTTGGAGTAATGTTTCAGGAATCAAGATCCTCAGATTCACAGTTTTCCCATGTCAGCCTCCGATGACCTGAAGTGATAGTTAAGTTCCAGTTTCTTTGTTACTTAAATCTCAGGAGCTTCACTTCTTGCTGGAATTGTCTTTTGGTTTCAAAAGGCAGGCCATGTTAAAAAGCAGTGGCCAACAATACTGGCCAGCATCATGGTTTAAACAGCACATGTCTTCTCAAACTCATTTTCTCCAATTTTCAGGTTTTTTCCTCAGCTCAGATCAATTCGTGAATGTTTTTTATATACATGGAGGTTTCACACAATTTTTAAAACAACTCTGCTGATATTTTTTCTTTAAATAAAAAGACATCCTACCTGACTGAAGAGATGTGTGACCTGCAAAACATTGGATGAAGGAAAAAACACAGGATAGCAGGTCTTTGTGCTTGTTTTGATCTTCTGTTTGTCTCCTTTTGTCTATTGTTTCTCTCTTTTGGAGGCAGGCTAATGAATGAGAGGGTTTAGTAAATATTTGGTCTGACACAATAAAACAATTCTTACTTTGTTGCTTACTTCCATTCTGGATCTGGGGGTTTAACTGTCCCAGAGAAGTCTTCTGTTGTAGGTGCCTATTTCTACAAATTCTGCTTTGGGCTTGACATTTAGGGATACAGTTCTCTAAGTGCAACACCTTACCAAGACTCAGGGCCTTAGTTGAAAGTACCAGAACAAAATCTACAAGAGCACAGAATTTTAGGCAATAAAATGCTTTCCAGTTTCTTGGCATCCCAAACGAAAGTGTTTTCTGCAAGACCTACAATAGCTAGAAGAGAACTTCTTTTGTAAGAAAGAGCTCACAAAGACAAAAGCTGAACAAAAAGGAAAACATAAAAGCAAAAATCTCTGTGTTGTAGAGGTTTAAGAAATTACTGATAAAGAATTATAATGGAAGCCTTTAATAAAATGGAAGCCTGCAATAATGACTAAAGCCCCATTACAGCTAGGAACTCACTGAGAGCCAGTGCCAGGGTCTTAGCATCTGTCAAACTATGGGCAGCTTGCAAACCAGTTAGATAAATGGCTTCCATCCTTGAAACATTTAAAGAAAACCCAGCACTTCCTTTACTCCATCGGGGCTTTTGGAAGAAACTAGCAAACAAAATTATCAGGCTGTATGCTGGATATATGATTTGTGCTATATTAAATGGGGCATTAAATGTGTTCCAGAGTGTTATAAATGAGAAACAAAGTCTTGATATTTAGCAAAATTTAAGTTGCTTTATTTGATATAGACGGAGCAAGCAGCGCTGGGGAATATGAGGGGTCACCACCCACTTCACACTCCTTCGAACCTTGGTTTGCAGCTCCTTTTTATAATATGGTTTTCCATGTAGTAATCAGTAACTGTTATTTTTTTTGTTGTCATAATTTTTCCAGGTAAGCGGTGGTGGTCAAAAAAATATCTGTGGGACAGCTTGTGAAATCTCCAGACAATTTGTCAAGTAACCATCTGGTTTTGGTAGATAAAGAACAGCAGAAGTGGGAAGTCTGGTCTTAGCAGATAAGTTGCTATTGATTATACAAAGGCAGGAAATCTGATTTTGCAGTCTTTCAGGCTGTGGGAAATCCTCATTTTGCAAACTGGTATTGAATACAATTTACTAAAAAACACAATATTCATAACAAGGGTATTTAAACAGAATGATTTAATCATATATATTTTTGTCTATCTAATGTCCATGCTTCATTTCAGACCTAAGTATTCTGGTTTATGCAAACCACCCTACTTTTATGATTGACACAAATCTTTTATCAATTATCACAAGAGCATGTCAGCTCTTAGCCACAAATCACCTGAGGCTGTGAAAGAAGATTTGGTAAAAATTGGTGTAAGTGAGAAATAACAACATGAGCATTGTTGTGGTACCATTCTTGAGGTATATTCTAAATTTTTTAAAAGACAGTTTTTTCAGTGTTTATTTTGGTCCATTCCTCTTGAGATTTTGATTTCACTGTCTATTTCCCTGGCTCAATGCCACCATCCAGAGAGACAACTCTGCTATAGCCTTCTCCTTAAAACCTTGAAGCACGTCATCATGGCAATTCCCATCTGTCTTCTCTCTTCAGCCATTTGGCCTTGGAATCTCTGCAAAAATTTCATCAAGCTCTTCAGAAGCAGGGCATTTGTCCCCAAAGTTCTCCGTTACTCATTGGACCAGCTAACTGTGAGTGACCAATTGTCCTGGTTTGAAAAGACAGGTATTTGCTAAGAAAGGCAGAAGCCTCCCTTTGAAATGAAAAGTGTGATCCCTCGTCCCTACAAATTATTATAATTTTGGAATTAAGGGAGCTCTGAGGCAAAGATATGGGGATAGAAATAACAGTTATTTACTAATATATCTAACAAGACAAACAAACAACAACAACAACAACAACAACAACAAAACTCAAAAAAACCCACCAACAGCTATGAAATTAGCCACAAACAGAACAGTAACTCAGTCCCAGTCCTTTCTGGCTGCAGGCACCTTTTCCCTGAGCTTCAGTTCCTGGTGCTGGGGCCAGGCAGGACCCACAGAACTGCAGGAGGGCTGGGGGTGATGGCAGTGCTGTCCCAGGGGGAAGGGAGAGATGGAGAGAGCCCTCTGCTCACAGTGTCGGTTCCAGTGCTCAGCAGAGTGCTGGATGGTGGCAGGTTACAGCGAGAAGGCAGCAGTGCAGGGTTCGACAGCAGTGAGGATGGCTCCCGACGCTGGGATGGTAGGGGTAGGACTGAGGCTGCAATCGTCCTTCTCGTCCAAACTCCGCGGGGGAAATGGGCTGAGCCAGTGCCTTCCGTCTCCTCTTCTGGCTTTTTTTGGTTCTCACGGGATTTCCCTCTTCCCTCCTGTCCCCCCTTCCCCATGCCATGAGGGCCTAATGAACAGGTATCTTAGCATGACAATGGGGAAAATTCCACAGAAGGAAAAGGGAAAGAACCAACCCCCAACACCAATGAATCTCTAAAATGGAAGGAGGTGCAGTGAAGACAGACAAGGGACATTTGCTCATGAAGCTCAGGGAATATTTCAGTGTGTGATCCTCTTCCTATCTTCTTGAAGAAGGATGCACTTGTGTTTGTAAGCATCACAGGGACACAGGAGACAAATTTTGTATTTAATTTGGAAATTAAGTGAAAGGAAGTGGACGATCACATGGAAAGATTTTTTACCAAAAAATTAACTGTTTTGCCCCTCTACAAACCTTAAATCTTAAAGATTAAACCTTAAATGTTATAGATTCCCCAAAGCACACTCTCTGTTCCTATTGATTGGTTGCTTCCAAGAATTGCCCCAGAAGGACGACACTGCCCATCCATTTTTTAGCTTCTCAGATCATGTTTCTCTATTCTTCCTTGTCCATGACTTGTTTGCCTTACTGTAACATTCCCAAGAAAGCCTGTGGACATTGGAGGTGTTGATTGATATTAGTCCAACCTATAAATAATACAGCTTTGCAAAGAACACACTGGACCATAATATTTCGCATTATTTGGTCTAAACAACCTTGCTCTGATCTTTGGAGCATCATTTTGTAATTTAATGGTTCAGCTGAATTCCTTGTCCTGAAAGATTAGGTTTCTCATTGTCTGATTCAGTAAAGATGCAGCTGTTGCAGACCTTCTCAAGGTGAAACCAGCCATGAGAATATTGCACATGTACGTGTATTTTCTGAAGTGATTACTTTTTTTGTCTAATCCTACAGAAAAATCATCCTCTGAAAAACAATTGCTGTAATTGAACTGAAAGAATGCTAGACAAATCTTATTCCAAAGTATAAATTCAATGAGATTATATGTAAAGCAAAACATAAATATTGACAAAAAGTCTTTGCAATGCTATTCTCCATATTTTGTGTTGATGACAGAAATTCATGTGGGTTTTCTTCAGACCCTCAGTTACAAAGAATGCCATAAAGCAAATTGCAACTGAATATTTTCAGCTTCTGCAAAAAACATTTAGCAAAATAGGAGAAACAGTTACATTTGAGGCGCATTTACTAAGCCAGGGTCTTACTTTAATGTTTAAGGTCAGAGAAGTTAGAAGGAGAGGGTCTGTTTGTTGAACATAAAGCCATAATGGAACTGCAAATTCATTCTGTTTCTCCCCCAAATGGACATTCTCACATTCAAAATATCATTGAAAATTGAAGTCAAATTTCAAGTGACTTTATTTCAATTAGCTGTGTTAAACCATTATAAAAAGCATTATCGGTCTGGCTTAACAAGTATCTCAATGAATGATAAGCAGGAAATCTGTACATTCAAAATGATACTTTCTTGAATAAGTCAGATTTTCCAGAGGATTCAGAAAACAGGTTTGGGTTTGTTTGGTTTTTTAAAGGGAGGTTTCTGTCTTTAAAATAAGTGAAAAGACCTTACATTTTTGGTTAGTTAGCTCAAGGGAAACTGGTTTGAGGGAATCCTTGGCTGCTACTGAGGACACAGAAAATTCTGAGCATTTCCAAAAAGTGCTTTCTTTACTTTCAAACTCACGAGAGAAAATACATAAACAAATAAAAAAATGTAGTCATTTGAATTCAGACACTGCTTTGCCCTCCATTTAGCCACAAAATTACACTCTACCCTTCTCATTAATACAAACACAGAAACACTGACAGCCTTGGTCTGAAGAAAATGGAAAACTGTCACTACAAGTCACCTCATTATGATGAGAACAGTCAGGGTTGGCAGAGCTGTTCTGCATTTAAGTTTCTAGCCATTACATTGATTTATTGTATTCATGCTAAGAGAAAAATGCAAAATAAACACAATATATACCTCCAAATGAGATACTGTGAATTTAAATCTGCTTATTAGTTTGTCATCTAGGCATTTATGCCAAAAAGGAATGTAATATGAATCCCACAGAAGACTCCTTTTTATCGTAATAACACTATTAACTTTATTGGCCATTTAAAGTAAGTTATAAATTTTAAATATGTGAGCTCTGAAGTTTTATATCTGCATTTCCTAGATAAATTGAGCTGCCATTTTATATTTGTAATTCTGTCCTAGGGAAGCAAGATTGTGTAAAGCAAAGAGGTTAAAATACAACTTAAAGGTAAAGCTCTAAAGGATTCTATTAATTTAATTTGTACAGAATTAGCTTTTAATTTAAAATAATTTTAAATAATTTGGAATTTAATGTGTAGGAAAATTTTGCACATTTCATATCACATGTGATGGAAAATGGTCTTTTAAGGATGCATTAATTATATAATAGGTTATGTTAGAGCACTCATTCAAATCCCTGATACATATCAAACTCTACTTTTAAAAATTAAATAACCCAAGCAAGTTCCAAGCTCCATCCTTACAGTGCTAACCTGAGCAGTGTGCAAGATACACAGATAGCCTGCCCAGCCCTGGAGGGTGTCTGAAGCCAAGCTCAGGTCTTGGCCAATGATTTGGATTTTTTTGTTCTGTTTTCATGGATCATTTCCCTGCAAACTGACAAAGACAGAAAGCCCTGCCTGGTTGGCAGCAGCTGTATGATGATCTCGGTGACCAGGATGCTCCAGCCACCATGTGCTGCTTCTCAAAACAGTGTCAGGTACTACCCCAGTGACACTGAAAATGTGTTCTGGATGTCTGCTCAAGGAAAGACTGATCCCACAGGGACAGGATGTGAGCCACGCAAGGAGTACAAAAATAAGAGGAGATGTGTAAAATGAGGTGATGTCCAGCAGAAAAACTAGGCAAAACTACATTTAAATTTATGTTTTAACAGAACAGACTGAAAAGATATTCTGAAAAATAACATCATTTTCTGAGATATGAACATAATCTGAGGTACGAACTGGAAGTAAAAGGATAGATCATGTCAGTTTCATCTGGATCACTGTTCTCATGGATTTATTTTCACATTGAAATAATCCATAGCATATTGATTTAATGAAGCTTCTCTCACATACAGATTCCAAACTGTAACAGGCTGCAAGGTGCCTAATCCTGTGTTCTTTATTAAAGAATTCCATCCATTGCTTAGTCACATTTTCATATGAATCGATCTAGAGGCAAATACGATGTACCGCAAAGTGAGATTCAAATTACATGTTAGAAAGGTCTGAAAGGACAAAGGTTAGAGCCAGAAATACAAGTTAAATTTGACATCTAGACTAGAGACAAACAATTTCCAAAGGAGACCAAATGAAAAATGCTAATTGAGCTGCCACTCACAAGTTAGAGCTAAAACTGTACCAGTCAGTTCTGGTAAAACTAAAGAAGCTGGCCTAGAGGCCTCATAGTTGGAAATAATTCCAATTTTATAACTGAAATGTAATTGATTATATAATTACCTAACTGTTGGGGGTTGGTTCTTTTGCTTTTCCCTCTGTGGAATTTTCCCCATTGTCATGCTAAGATACCTGTTGACTAGGCCCTCATGGCAAGGGGGAGGGGAGGGAAGAGGGAAACCCCTCAATATCCAAACAGACAGAAGAGCAGACAGAAGGCTCTGGCTTAGCCCATTTCCCCCGCGGAGTTCAGACAAGAAGGATGATTGCAGCCTCAGTCCTACCCCTGCCATCCCAGTGCCGGGAGCCATCCTCACTGCTGTCAGACCCTGCCCTGCTGCCTTCTCGCTGTAACCTGCCATCATCCAGCACTCTGATGAGCACCAGGACTGACATCGTGAGCAGAGGGGTCTCTCCATCTCTCCCCCTGGGACAGCACTGCCATCACCCCCAGCCCTCCTGCAGCTCTGCGGGACCTGCCTGGCCCCAGCACTGGGAACTGCAGCTCAGGGAAAAGGTGCCTGCAGCCAGAAAGGACTGTGACTGAGTTACTGTTCTGCTTGGTGCTAATTTTGTAGCTGTTGTTGTTGTTTGTTTGTCTTGTTAGATATATTAGTAAATAACTGTTATTTCTATCCCCATATCTTTGCCTCAGAGCTCCCTTAATTCCAAAATTATAATAATTTGTAGGGACGAGGGATCACACTTTTCATTTCAAAGGGAGGCTTCTGCCTTTCTTAGCAAACACCTGTCTTTCAAACTAGGACACTTACTTATGTAATTTGACGAGTAAAGCTCTTTGAGGAGCAGGCTCAGGCCATTGGGGATTCAGGCTGCTATTGGCTGGTTGGCCAGGTGGCAACTAGCCCAACCACTGAGGTGTGGCCATGTGTGCTTTCTGATTTATATGAGGAGATGAGGTCTCAATAAATTGGCTGTTGTGTACAAACCTTAGTTTTTTGCTTTCCTGCCTCCAACACATCATTGCAACAGAAGAGCACTCATTAAGCTGCCACTCAAAAGTTAGAGGTAAAACTGAAGAAGTCTGAGGGATTCAGTTTTGACTTGGAAAAAAGCAAGTTGAAAATTCAGGCTGCCCTGCTATACCTCAAACTGGGCAACCTAATCCTGGGACGTGTCCAAGTAACTATTACTTGTAAAAATTTTGCTCATAAAAGCATCTGGCATGTCTTGGGATGCCAGTGCAAGCCTATTTCCTATGCACATGATCTCCTCAGAAGGAGCATGTGTTCCTCCTGGCTAGAGTGCAATCCAGTGCCATTGGAAGGATTTCTTTTCTTTCTTTGAAAAGGGTTTTTTAAAATAATTTTCTTTTTAATACTTACTTCATTCATTTCAGTGCAGTTCAGGTTGCAATTTGTTGAAGAGATTCAATCTCTTTCTGCCTTTGAAAATTTGAATGTGGCATTTTAGTAAACACCAGCTGGGCAAAAAGATTCTGATGTTGTTTTGGGTTATTAGAAGTCTGGTGTGGTTCCATAAAAATGGTTTTGGTGTAAGCCAGCACTTAGCTCATGGTTGAATTTAATCAAAGGCAGTGGCCTTACTTTGTTGCAATAATAAGATGAAGTGTTGGGAGAAATCTTTAATAATATGAAGTCTAGGGAGACAATAAAAGTTACAATATACAGGGTAGAAAGAGGTCAGCATTATTTGCTGTTACCACATGGGTCTCTTTGAGATGCCTGAGCTGTAGTAGGTGGTTGTTGCATCTTCCTCTCTGCTACTTCACGACAGCTCTCAACGGACTAAAGAGCTGATAAGAAGTTTTGCTCCCCTCCCTTTTGTTTGTATATGGACTATTTCAGTATTTTATTTTTGTGAAGGTCTGAGACAGAATACTCTTGGATCAGACAAATGGCAGCAGTATTCCTAAGGAAATTTACTGGCTTTCTGAGAACCTGAAATTAAGGCTTGTATGGTTGCACCACAAACTATAAAGAGAGTCACTGTTTAGCAGAGAGGGGTCACAACAGTAAAATAAAATTCTCCTCACTATTACAGTCAATGTCAGAAAGAGAAGTCATCAATTTTCTGGATTTTTTTCTCCCAAGACCTTTTAGCAAAACACAGTCCAATTCACAGAAAAAAGTAATAGGATCAAATATTTCAAAAATTAACAGCCCAAGTAAGGTTAACAGGTTTATTTTTTGACAATTAATTACTTTCCCATCTGAATTAGAAATCACCAGTTTGATTAAAACAGTGATGCTTCAGAAAAGAGGAACTTCAGACGTCTTGAGTATCTGTGTTGGGGTGACTTTATGATGCTTGTATATCCTCAATCGTCTGTTCTGTTGGTGTTGAATATTGAGTTCTGCAGCTTTAAGACTGGTTCCAGGAGTGAAGGGGGAGAGAAGAGGTCCAGAGTTTGTTATCAGAGACTGCACTTGCTCCCCCACATCCTTCACACAGACTGTGCTGTCTGCAGTGGACAGTAGGAGAGAGAAAAAGGAGAAAAAAGAGAAAAGGGGAAAAAAGGAGCAAAGCTCTCCTTTGCTTTTGTTTTTCTGGCTAGCTGAGGCAAAGAAGTTCCCTGAACTGTGGGGTTTTTTCCCCTTTTTATTAGAATTGTTCAAACATGCTCTGGACTGAAAAACCCAGAGGACCACTGGGATCTCATACCTGTGGCCCACTGGGCCTGGCCTGGGCCGTGGCATTTCCCAGCACCGGAGGGACTGAGAACAGCCTGAGTGAGCCGGGCTGCAACCCACAAAAGGGACTCTGTTGAATTTGTCATCTCATTAGAGTGGCGAAAGGTTTTGTTGTTTAGTATTGTTCATTTTTGTGCTGGGAAGTGCTTTGCCTGTTAAATAAACAGGTTTTTTTTTCCATTTCTCTCCAAGGAAATATTTCCTCGAACCAGTTGGAAGAGGGACTGCATGAATCTGTTTCCTAGAAGGACCCCATTCAAAAGTTTCCTCCCAAATTTGCCCTAAACCAGGACAGTATCCTTAACCAGATCATGTCAGAAATTCAGGCATCCTTCCCTGGGTGAAATTAATGTTGTATTGCACATCTTGTAGGTGTGTGCCCACTGAAATGACCAAGGTGCTGTAAGGGATCTGTTCTCCTGCTTGATGTTTATTACCTGTGACCCTTCTTCCCCATTGGTCATCTCCACAGATGAAATGATGAGCACCATGGTTTGATCTCTGTCAGTGTGTGGAAAGTCTCACCCAATTCTCAGTATCTGGGGAGAGGCACGAGGAGTGCCAGCTTCGAGGCTCTCTCTGAAGGGTGTTTTACAGGTGTGCAGAGGTGTCCTAAATCCTGCCCTGCAGGGAGATGTCCACCTCTCCCTGCAGATGAGTGAGGACAAAGCAGAACTTCAGCAGAAGCACCAGGAGGACTAGAAGGTTACACAGGGAATGGACAGAAAGAGTCAGACACAGCTCCCTGGGGCTATGGCTCAACGCATAAAACTGGAAGGCAGCCTTTGCCTGAGCAGTAATTGAGATAGTTACCACACCACTGCATGACTTTGTAGACTCTTCTTACAATTATATAGAAACCTTCACTTTTTCACAAACCTTGACTTTGAACAACAGTTGCTATAAATAAGGATTTTATTAAAATACCAGATTTCAGTCCCTGAGGATGCATTAAAAAGGCTGACACAGAAATAACTGGCTCCAAGACAATTCCCTGAAATCTGTGTGAAATGAAAGAGGGGAAAAAAGAGCAAGACAGAAAACATAGACTTTTAGCCACACTTGGAGTCAGATATATCCCCCTCCTGAGCCCTTTTAATAATTCACTTTCGTATTTCAGAAATGGTCACAAATTCTTCCCTTCTCATGAGTCAAGAGCCTGCTTAATCTTAAGCAACAAAAGCATCCTCTTATCCTGGTTGTTTTAATTCACAAATCTTGAAGTCACCTAAAAGTAGACATGAAGAACAGAAAATTAACACAAAGTTAAACTTGTGTCAGAGGTCTCTTTTTATGTAGGAAATGCCATTACACATTCACTCCAATTTTGCCATTCAAAGTGCATTAGAATTCCACAGTTCACAGAATCACAGGATGGGTCAGGTTGGAAGGGTCCACAGACAGTCATCTGGTCCCACCTCCCTGCTCTAGAGTCATCCTAGATCACATGGCACAGAATTGTGTCTACATGGGTCTGGAATATCTCCAGTTACAGAGACTCCACTGCCTCTCTGGGAAGTCTGTTCAGGGCTCAGTCACTATACAGGGAAGAAGTTCTTCCTCATGTTCAGGTGGAATTTCCTGGGCATCAGCTCCTGCCCGTTCCTCTGGTGCCATTGTTGGGCCCCCTGGAGCAGAGCCTAATCCATGTTCTCAGATCCCCCTGCAGACACTGACAGACAGGGATGAGGTCCCTTCTTAGAAGTCTCTCATTGAGGCTGAACCTTTCCTTCAACTTTTCATTGTAAGAGAGATGCTCCTGTTCCTTCTTCACCTTTGTTGCCCTCTGTTGGATCCAGAAGGCTTCATAAACTTTTGTGCAAGGCATGGTTATATTTGTGTTGCTTTATATGCTCATTGCAATCAAGTGCCCAGCATCTGTGTTTGATGAATTGTCCAGTGTCATCAAAGGTACTCACTACAGGTTGGATGCCATAGCTAATCCTGTAAAGCAGCTGATCAGAACCTGGATGCCCCTGTCCAACACAGGGGCTTACAGTCTTCAGGTGCTGGTCAGGAGCAAACAGTGCACAGAAATTGCTGGTGAGAGCTCAGCTTCTCCTTTCTGTTATTCTTGCAGGTTCCTTCAGAGTAGAGTTGCAGCATTCCCAGGAGCAGCACTTAGAAAACACAAACATTTAGAATGGAGCTCCAACTCCATTGGATCTTCAAATTGTGGTTTGTCCACATGCAAGTGCTTCTGTGTGGTTGCTTTCTGGCAAGCAGAAAATTCTATAAGATTTATTTGATCTTCCTCCATCTCCTCCCAACAGATGAAGGTAAGTCACAGGAAAAAAAATTAAATATGATCATGGCAGTGAGTTAAGGGGAGAATGTTCTGGGGCACAGATGTGCAAAGAACTCAAGATGAAATCAGTACCTTGGGAAAGAGTCCTCTTAAGGCAGGAAATTAATCTCCTGGAGTATCTATGGCCTTAGTTTCCACAGAAAAGAGGGAATATCTTGTCATTCTGAAATTCCAGCTGCTGCCTGCATGTTTAGACCTTTAAAAGTCTAATTCCAAATGAAAAGGAATATAAATGAATATTTTAAGAGGCACTTACTCAAGCAAGGAGAAACACCCTTCCTAATAAGAACATGAAAAAGTCCTGATGAACAAAATTCCATCTTTTTTCATGTAGGTTGTTAAGCACCAAAGTATGTCAATGGACATCCTCTGTTTGCACAGGTTTGAAGAGAGATCTCTGCACCCTGAGGCAGATCCACGTGGTGGTTGCATACAGCATCTTTGACTCACATCAGCCAACCCTCAAGATAGGAGAAATTGGGTCCAAGTGAAGAAAGAACCACTTGGGCTAATGACTCTCAGGGATGACAATAACCAGAGGCAAGAAGGGAGGGTGGCACAGCATGGCCCGCATTGTTATGGGTTCTAGCCTCTCTTGAGTTGCCACAGGGTTCCTCTGGCCCTTGTGCCCCACTCTGCTGGAACAGGAACTCCATCTCCTTCCTGAGGCTGTGGGGAGGAGCACAAAGGCACTGGCTTCCAGAAACACAGAGGCTTGGGAAATGGAGAGGAACCTGGCACTCTGGGCAAGTCCCAGGGGGAGTGGATGGGGCTGGAGCAAAACATTCCTTTCTGCTTCTCGTTGAAGTGGGAACACAACCCGCATGGGTGGGAGACTCTCACCCAGGGCTGGCCACCAGCACCCAGGTTCTCCAAATCCCAGCGCTGCCCAGGGAAAGGCAGTGACAGGAGGAGGCATCATCCAGCCCATGCTGACTGGTCCCAGCACTTCTCTCCTCACAGAAAACCTGGGCAAGGTGTTAGGAGCAGGGATGAGACACAGATCCATGGGTACATGATGCAGATGGCCAAGGGAGAGCAACATGGAAATGCAGAAGCTGAAAACAAGGAAAAATATTTTCTTCTTTCTCCTAACAACATGCACTGGTGGGAACATGCTGATGGAGGGTGACATCAGTGAGAGGCAGATTGTGACATCACCAAGCACAGGATTGTGACATCTCACCCCTCACTGCTTAAATACAGATGTGGGCAGAGCTGGGGCCAGTCTGGATCTGGCCTGAGTTCTTACTGAGCATGACTGCAAGTTATGGACAATCGAGCCAGGTTTCTCTGGTGCTGAATGGTGCCTGTTCTTGGCAGGTTCCAGTGCCAGTTCCAGAGCAACCAGCAGGGTTTCCCCAACCCTGCCTAGCTGGGGCAGTGTGTACTTGCAGCACTGACAGGAAACATCCCCCCAGGTTGGACGTGGGCAGGTGACGGGGATTTAGGAAGGGAAGACAGTGTCCTTCCTCCCCTCTCCTGCAGGGTGTGACACCAGCAGAGGAGAGCAGCTCCTGATCCTCAGCTCTCCCCATGTGCTGCAGAGGCCAAATATGGCCACAGAGATGGGTGGCAGCTGTGCCATCTGCCAGGACACTTGGAATTATGTGGCTTCTGCTCTGCCCTGTGGACACCAGTTCTGTCGGGGCTGCATCCTGCAGTGGGCACAGACAAATCCTGTGTGCCCACTCTGTAGAAGAGCAATAGAGACTGTCAGGTTTTCTGATGATGCAGGTGACTATCTAGAGATTGTCATCACAGCCCCTGAGCAGCTGCCAGCAGCCACGAGCCAGGCAGGGAGAGGTCCCGGTGGCCAGGATGAGAACAGCCCCCATCCCCCTGTGCTGCCCCATCCCTCTTCTCAAGAGACACCAGCCCAAGCTGTTGGTGGTATCCTGCCTGAGGTCTGGGCACAACTCTTCCGTCAACGACGGGAACTTCTGGACCCTGTGTGGACTTGGCTGAACCAGAGGGTGGAGGCTATCCAAATGAATGAGTGGTGGATGGCAAGGAGCACACAGAGTGCCATTCTGCATGCTCTCTGTGTGTATGGACCAGACCAGGAGATCATGATCCAGAGTTTGCAGGATGTCCTGCAGGAACACACAGTACCACTGATCCAGGACACCATCGACATCATTGTGAGACACTGCAGCTCAGAGGCCCAGAGACTCCTGCGCTCCCATGCTGCTGCAGATGAAGATGACAGCCCAGAAGCCAGCAGAAGCTCCAGCTCCTCCAGTTCTATATTTTCCATCTTCTCTATGTTCTCCAGCTTCTCCAGCCCCAACAACCCCAACTCCTCCAGCCCCAATAACCCAAATTCCTCCAGCACCAACAGCCCCAGCTCCCCCTGCCCAAACAGCCCCAGTTCCAGCTTCTCCATCTCTTGGACATGGGCTCTAGCCAGCAGCCCTGAAGTACCTGTAGAGGAAGAAGAGGAAGCTGCCACAACAGAGGCCACGCTTGCCAGGGGTCAAAGCCAGCCCCCAGCTGTGCCAGTGTCCCCAGAGCAGGACCAGCCCCAAGAGGAGGCAGGCCCCTCTGTCGAGAGCACCAGCCCCAGACCCTCTGGTCTAACCCAAGGCAGGTGCTCTTCACCTGGGCAGCCCCAGAGGTCCCTAAAGAGAAAGGCTTCTAACCCTAAGGACTCTCTCCACCCCTGCAAGAGGTCCCCCCGCCAGTAGCACTAGCAAGGCTCTTTCAACCCCTTATTGAAGAAAAAAGAAATAAATTGTTATTTCCCTCACACAGTCTCTGGCCTCTGCTTCCTCAGCCTACCTCTTGTGCCCCACCATGGGTGGCACCCATGTCCTGTGATGCACAGCCTTAGGCCCAGGGCCATATGGGCAGCAACTTTTCATCCCAGGAAATCCAATAGTCCAATCTCTTTGGATCTCTCTGCTTGGCATCTTGTCTCTTAAGGGAGTCAACAGCCCCTCCCAGTTTGAGATCAGCAGCAGCCTTGAAATGGAACATTTCACTGCAGCATCCCAATCTTTGAAAAATCCCAATCTTCTCTTCCAGCCGAGCTTCCAGCTGTCAGTCACTTGGTCAATTCCCATGAGGTCTCCCACAATAACACAGGGAGGCCCACAGGACCCTGCTGGGAACCCAGCTGGCTGTACTGATTTGGACACATTTCTATTTCTTTCCACAGTTCTGCAGGTTGAATGATAAGGGGCTTTTGCTCGGTCAGCAGTGAAGTGTCAGACTTGCTGACTTCTTCCCCTTCTTCAGGATTCAGATGGTGAGGAAGACTCAGGAAAGGCAGAAGCAGAAAGTAGAGCCACACCTCTGGGGCTGTGTATTCACAGATTTCCTTTGTCCAGGGGCCCACATGTCCTTTGGAGTGTGTCATTGTCACCTCAAGAGTGTTTCAAGGACGAAGGCCTGGCCTTGTCATTGTGCTGATGAGACAACTACTGCTGAAACAAAAAGCTGAGAGAATTCCTTCCTGGGTTTGGAGCCCCCCTAGACACCACTAAATGGACCCATTCTACAGGGCAAGCAAGGCAGAACAATTCCACAGTCCTTAGCACAGGTGCAAAGTGTCCTTGTGCTCATCACCTTCAATTCAGCAGGGCTGCAGAGAGGACAAATTCTGACAATAAAATCCAAAGGGACAAAATCTTGTGCAAGGCCTGGCCTGAAAGGCCTGGATGTGATGGCCTTGCCCAGAGAGGCAGACAAGAGGCCCTGTGAATAGAGACCAGGACTGTCCCCAGGAAACCATGGCAAGGGGTCAGGAGCAGGGATTAGGGACAGAGCCAAGGACATGTGATGCAGGTGGCTGAGGGAGAGCAACATGGAGAAGTAGAAATTGAAACTAGGAAACAATATTTTGTTTTTCCTCCTGACAATGTGCACCTTCAGGGATGGTGTGCTGTGTCATCACAGTGTTAGAAATGAACTAACTTTTAGATACAATTAAACCGGCACAAAGTTTTGGAGGCAAAAGAAAACTGTTTATTAGTAATAATTCACCCAAGTTACATGCATGCCCTCTTTCCCCCAGGAGCTGAACACGCATCCTCAAAAAAAATTACTCAATTTTATGCCATTTCCTGACCAAGGGTGGTTCCTGTCCCCTTTCCCATTGGCTGCGTACTCAGGAATTTATATTCTCTCCTAACTACCTACTTTTCTCTCCCCTCCCTTCTCATCCTACTTCCATTTTGGTCAGGTCTTCAACCTGTCCACTTTCCCAGCTCACAGCAATACCGAGAAGTTAACTAGAGCAAATCTAAATCATAAATTACAACACATAGGACCAACACCTTTCATTCCTTTACATAATAACTTTTTGGTTTCAGCAAAATATTACCTCATCTCTCACAACAGGGTAGAGGACTCTGATGTCATCAAACTGTGGATGGTGACATCAGGCAGCATTGAACTGTGACATCATGTCCCCGACTGCCTATGTTGGGGTTTCAAGAACTTGGAATGCCTTTTGTGTTGTTACTGGAGATGGAGGCTGGTGTCAGAGAGCAGCGGACTGTGACATCAAGGGGAATGGATT
Source organism: Cinclus cinclus (assembly GCF_963662255.1). Classification (NCBI taxonomy): domain Eukaryota; kingdom Metazoa; phylum Chordata; class Aves; order Passeriformes; family Cinclidae; genus Cinclus; species Cinclus cinclus. The sequence continues at coordinate 20,704,380 of NC_085084.1, read as the reverse complement.
GTGACATTTTTCCCCTCACTGCTTCCATTCAGACATTGGCAGGGCCACTTTCAGTTTCTAAGCCAGTTTCAGGCTCCAGCCTGAACTACCAAGCAAGACTGCAAGGCCAAGAGGATTAAGGCAGTCAAGCTCTGGTGCTGGGCATGGCCTGTTCTTGGCAGATCTCAGTGCCAGTCCCAGAGCCATCACTCCTGATATGGCCACAGAGACAGATGGCAACTGCCAGGACTCTCAGAAGAATGTGACTTCTGCTCTGCCCTGTCGCCACTGCTTCTGTCTGGGCTGCACCCTGGGTGGAGAAATCCCTCATGTCCACTCTGCAGGACACCAATAGAGATTATCAGGCTCTCTGATCACACAGATGAGTATCTGGAGACAGACAGCACTGCCCCGAGCAGCTGCCAGTGGCCACCAGCCAGGCAGGGAGAGCTCCTTGCCACCTGGACAAGAACAGCGTACATGGCCCTGTGGGGTCCTGTCCAGCTGCTCCGCAGGAACACTGTCCCCAGCTGAGCAGGGTGCCTCAGGGCTGCAGTTCCTCGGTGGCCTCCTGCCCAAGGTGTGGGCTGGACTTTTCCATGGACAGCCCCAGCTGCTTTAGCCTGTGCGGCCCTGGCTGCACCAGCAGCTGGGGGGGATGTTCTGGCACTGGTGATGGCTGGTTGAAGCCGCAGAAGGCTCCATCCTGCACGACCTGTGCATCAAGTGGCTGAATGCCAAGGTGTATAAGTCCAGGGGCTGCAGCATGTCCTGGAGCACCACATGGCTCCACTGGTGCATGGCGTCATCAGCATCACTGTGGGCCAGAGCAGTGAGGAGGTTCAGAGGCTGCTGCGCTCTGGTGCCGTCAGGGAGGAGAACAAATGGCTCTGTGGACAGCTCCCCAGCTCCTGGATGGGGGCTCCTGCCCACAGCCCCGAAGTCTATGGTGTGGAGGAGGAAGCTGGCACATCAGACACTGCTTTCCCCAGGGATCCCAGTCACCCCCCACCTGTGCCTGTCTCCATGGCGTGGGACCAGCACAAGAGGAGCCATGGCAGGAGGTGGTGACAGCAGCTGATCCCTCTGCCCAGGGCAGCAGCTTCAGCTCCTCCACCCCTGTCCTGGGCTGGGACCCATTGCCATGGGGACCCTTGCACCCCATTAAGACAAGGGTTCCCAGCCCCCAGGACTCTCCCCAGCCTTGCAAGAGGCCAATCCGTTGGCAGCTCTATCAAGGCTCTCACAAATCTTCATTGAAGGAAAAGGAAATAAATTGTTATTTCCTTCACACAGTCTCTGGGCAGTGCTTTCTCCCTGTAGGGCAGTAGGTGCCAAAGGTAGAATGGACAGCTCAGGTAGCTGGTCTCAACACAGGACCATGCCCTCAGCCTGCCTCTGGTGCTCATCTCTGTCCAGCCATTGGCACATCTGCTCTGATTTCTCTGTGCTGCATGATGCTGACCAGGGCAATCTGCAGGGAGTAAGTTTTTTAGCAGACAAGCAAGGTCTAGAGCCAACTTGATACTAAATAATAATTTTATTTCTATGTCCCAATCAAATAAAATTTTTCACCACAGATTTATTGTTATTGACAATATTATTGAAGAATAAAGTAGTATGTTTGACTTCAACCATTATTAAATCTTGCAAAAATACTTTATAAACAATTGTCTTCATTTCCTATTAATAAAAAAGCTGGAGTTGCCCAGTTTGAAGGAATTTACTGAAAATATATGTCTAGTAGATACACTATCACAGGAGAGTAAAATAAAAATTACTTGTAAAAGAAACCTATATAATAGTGCTGGATGAGAATCATATATATCATGAGTATAACACATAACTGAGATTAATGGGAACCTAGAAATTTAACAGCAGAGGGATCTATTTTGTAGTTCAGTTTATAAGAGAAGAATGTTTAGAAGCCAAACTGTCTTTTAATGAGAAATTCTAAAATCACCTTTTCAGAAATGAGGAAAAAAAATCTTAATATTTTAAAATATTTTAAAATAAAAGAAGTGCAGCAACTATTTTAATTCAGTAAAGAGAAATCAACCAGTAGATGGATAATGGATAACTGCATTGCCAAATATTTTTTTTCCTCTTTAATTTTTTTCAACCTGTCTCCGCAGCAGAGCCACATGATTTTTGTGCTGAGGACCCCAAAACTGGATATGGGCCTCCCTTGACTTGCTGGACAGCCTTCTTTTCATGCAATCCAGGATATAATTGTCTTTCCAGGCTTCCTGCACATGTTGTACCTCTACTTGGAAAAGGTCTGGGAGTATGCCTTTCTAATGGCTTAAAAACCAGCTTTCAGCCTGGCCAACAGATGTAAATGTCAAACAGAAATAAACCAAAAGAAAGTCACAAAATAAATAATAATAAAAAAGGGAAATGCCTAGGAGAGATAAACAGACACAAGAATGGCTGGAAGAGCAACGTACAACTGACCCTGGTGAGATACCCCTGAAGTACAGATTGGCTCTCCCAACTACAGGTATAACTTTGCACAGTACCAGGGACAGGTTTTGGGGTTAATTTTGAACAACTGTCAAAGTCAGATGCTTTAAGTGGATAAGTGATAGGCTTTCAAATGCAAAGCAATTTTAAGAGTAGGTTGGCAGTCTTGAAGCTCTGCTAAGCCTCCAGCTCTTGATTTCAGATTTTCATTCTCTGTATTCATCTCAGAAATATTGTGGAAATATTATCAGTTCTTTTTCCACAGTCACCTAGTGGGTGCCATTCTTTAAATCCCATTGACCTTGGCTTGGATTATAGACTCTATTTCAGAATAGCCTTTAGACATATCATAGGCTCAGGAAGCTGCCAAAGAAGATTTTTGGCAAACATTCAGTTAGTATGAGCAAATATTGTTCTACCTGGACAGACACTAAGCAAGGTTGCTTTGATTTCAGCTGCAACCATGGAGACAGCTGGATGAACATATTAATGTTTGCCTTAGTGCTTTCTTTCACCTTCTCTTCCATGTGTTCACCACACATGTGATCACCAGTGTTATATATGATTTTTTGTTGAAGTTGACTGCATCTCTCAGGAAATAACTAGGTTTTTACATGTACCACAGTACAACAGTTTTAGATAATACTAACTATATAAAGAAATGTCTTGAGATGTTTTCTTTGTATCCCTCTGATTTCAGATACACTAGACTACCCATGAACTGGTCTTCATGAATGGGCATCAGATATTGCTCTTAAAGTCCATTTTTACAAACTGGTTAATCCTTTGCTTGTGTTATTTACGTTTTTCCACAACAGAAGTTGTCATATGTCCTTTATGGACACTGCCACTGCTAAGCACCATAACATTACTATCAATACTGAAAAAGGAAAGATCTAACTGGAAAAATAATATCTAGGAATGGGGTTTCAATTAAATCTACATTTCTTAGAAAACTTTAATTTCTTTTATTTTTTTTTTCAATTTCTCTAAGGAATTAGGAATAAAACACATCCCCTAAAACTAAACATGAAATTTCTCTGCTAGAATCTGTCTTCTCCCTGATTCTAAAACATAAAGCAGTCATCTCAGAATCTCAGAGATTTATGACAGCTCTTTTCTCTGTCTTGTTCCCCTTTTCTTCTTCAGAGATATCATGTTGGTTGTTTGATTAATCTGGAATCCGTAATACTTTTTCTACCCAAGTACCAATGAGTTATAATAAAGTTTTAATGAAAGGCTTTTAAATATGCCACGGATTCCTAGCATAATTTAGATTGGGAATAATGTATCGACATTTGTAAATCAGATGCCCTCCTTTGTTCTGCACGTTGGCTGACTGTCATAAGAACAACCTCTCTCCAAATTAGTGGATACTCTGGACTTGCCACAGGAAAGAAGGGCAGAGAGAGAAAAGGGTTTTATTGACAGGATATAAAGGGATATTTGGACATTTCCAGTGATGCTGGGGACTGGAGAAACCATCTGGAGCAGTGTAAGACAATTATGTTTTGAAAGCAGTTCAATGATAACTCAGAGTTTCAAATCAGCAGTGGTTATTTTCCATTTAAACTCAGTGATGGGGTAGGTGTCTGGGATATAAACACTTGCATGAATCTAAATCCAGCATTCAGCAGTGGATATTTGCTGAATCAAATAAGAAACTCATAATTAATACAATGGGCTTTTCTTTTTGGTGTAACATGCTCCCTATTTTTTCTAAAGAAACAACAAAGACATGCACGCACACACAAACCTCACAGCAAGACAGAATCTTTAAGTGTGGGCGTCAAGGTTAAACTTTGATTTTAGATTATCTGTGTGATTTCACTACACTAGGCATGTTTAAATGAAGTGAAATCAGTTCCACAAAAAAGATGGAACTTCAGGGGAAGAAAATGCACATTTTCTAAAGGGAAAGAGTTTAAACAAAAATTTAAAACCACCATTGAAAAAGTTAAAATTAAAATTTAAAAAGCTGCATTGCTTTTGAATTTTATTTTTTTCTTATTTTCTTTTCTGCAGAGTACTGCCTATATATTTATTTTCCTGCTATTTCTCCCAAATTCAATTATAACTTTAAATTATTTTTTATATTTACTGAACACCACTGATGTTTTTATAAAATTTCAGTCAAACTGATAAGTTTAAATTCATATTCTCCTTGCAGTGAAGCATGAAAGGTTTTAAGACACAATTAATTTGAAATACTCAGAACCTTCACCAGCTTCTTAATGAGATAACAGCAATTTAACTCCCTTTCACAAGAGAGGATTAACATTTTAATTCCTGATTAAGGATTTTATGAAACCAATCAAAATCATCCTGTGATATTCAAAACAATCCCATGATATTTTCTCTATAAGTAACTGACTGCTTTTAAAGTTTTGTTTTTCAAAGATATTGTCCCAAAACAACTAGCCAACCAGAGTAAAACAAAATGGAAAATCCTGACAAAAACCTTCACCTTCACCTTAAAAGAAAAAAGGGGCAACTGTGCTTTTGCAGACGTGAGACAGAGATATAACAGAAGAACTGAAGTATTTCTTGTGAAGTATTTCAATTTCTTGTAGAAATAGATAGGTAAAATTCAAAGAAAATTTTAATTTTTAAAAAAAATTTAAATTTAAAATTAATTTTTTAATTTTAAAATTTTGCTTTAACATTTGTTGTTAGCTTTTGATAGGTTTGCCTGAAATGCACAAATAAATAACTTCAGAGAGAGGAAAGAAATAACATTAATAAGCATGATACTGTTCCAGAATAGTAGATGGCATCATCTGTGATGAGAGCAGGAGCATTTTCAGGATGCATATTTCTCTACTAAAAAATCTCACTCTGAATAGTTACTAATATTTGAGGAATGGGAGAATCTATTGCCCAAATTCTTCATTCTCCCACAAGAATATTTAGCTGTTCTCTGCCACACTAGTTCATGCAAGTTTCAATTTATTACTAAATAAGCCCAGATACTTCACTTATTTTGCTCACAGACACAAGCACTGAGAGAATATAAAATCAACTGCCTTGAGAATCTCACATAGTCAAGATTTTAGAGTAGTTAAAATATGGTTATTTCCAAGTGCTTTTCCATAAAACTTGTCTTCATTTTTTTCTTCATTTTTTTCCTTTTCCCTTTTTTTTTTTCTTAAATTATACTAAGCTGTAACTGTGATAATGCAAGCTACACAAGTTCTTATGTCCCAAATTTCAGTTATCCTACAAGTGGAATTATAAAATTGCTTATATTATCACAATCTGTTGGTTTTCTACCTGTTTATTTTGAAGTTATGTTTAGCTAATATTTTTCTCCATCTCTCTGGAATAGAGGATAGAAATATAGATCCAACAAGTTGAGAAGGATACAGCATTTTATGAGCTGCCCTGATTGATACAACCCTTATTTTTCAAGCTGAGGTCACACATACACACAAATCCGGCCATTAGTAGGTGGATTTTACTTTATCAAACTTATTTTTACTGGGTGAATTTGTTTTGCTCTGCTTAACCATACCACAGTCAGCAGTAAGCTGCTTATACTAATCTCTCTTCAATCACAGTTATCATTTATGACAAAGCCCAAATTCCTCCTAGTGAAGGTAATTTTTCTGCCCTCTGCAGTTAATGGCAATTCAGAGGCACTAAGCTGAGTTCCTGAAGTGCCTAAAAATATCTATTTCTCTTTACAGGCTGCAGTGAATTTCTAAATAAAAAATCAGGAAATAATCATAACAACAGCTGAAAAATCAGCCACTTTGGTCTAGTCACTTTGATTTGCCTCCACAGTCAGACCATTCGCCTGTTTTTTACCCTTACAAAGGGTGAAGTTTGTTCTTTTTAGGCTGAAGATGGGGTAAGAATTTCCAAACTGCTTCTACATCTTATAGCTGAAATCCCATCCACTCCAGAGAAGCTGCAGTCAGACCTCCTTTGCTGGACCCTTTGGAATGAGAAATGTGTCTTTTCTTCTCAAAACAGCAGAATTCATATCTCAGTGGTTTCATCATACCTCTAATTGATCCATTATATTGCCTAAGAACTCTGAGATCACTGTATTAAATATTGTGGGTTTTAAGAGATATTATTTTAGAAAGTATGTACAAAAACTTTTCTCCTCATTCAAGGAGTTTCAGGCACAGCAGCCCCTTAAATTCTTAGGTAGCACAAAACATTTCCATTTTATCTCCTGCTAAAATTTCACCAAGTCTTCCTGAAGGAAGAAAATAGAAAGCCTTTAAGATTCGCATTGAAACATTAATCTTGTAAATCACGTCTTTTTTCCAATTAAAATTTTTGAAAACTATCTCCCAAAGTGAATCTTTCTCCAAGCAGATGGTCTGGCAAAATCTATGTATGATCAAGTGATAAGACAGAGTTTGCACTCTTATAAATTTGTTTTTCCTCCTAACACCTCTGAAAACCTTTATTTTTTTCTGATTTTATTTGTTCCTTAGAATCTGTGAGCAGAAGACAAGAATATTTTTGCCTGTTGGAGAAATGCCACAGTAATGTGCTGTTGATTAGGCATGCTCTTGTCCTTAGCACAAAGCAGAGACACTAAACTACCAGAAACATCAGGGATTTTGTGGGAGGAGATAAGAGACACAAAATCTGTTTCATTCTTTAAGTTCTCTTGAATAATTCTGCAAATTTGCAAAGTGCACATAGATGTAGTCACTAGAAAGAGAGGCTGTTACGCACATCTAGCATCCCCAAATCTTTGCTTTATAGTTTTCATATGGTTTGTAAGTGAGGGATAAATCCAAGTAAGGGTAAAGGTACACTTTGATACGTGGGGATCCCTGCAGTCTCAGAAGGAATGTTGAGACCAATTTCTTTGGTTTCATTCCCTCACAGCAAAAAATAAAGGAAAAAAAAAATAGCCTCAAAACACACAAACATACTTGTTACAGCAGTTATTATAATAAGGAAAATATCATCTGATATTACATTGCCATTTCTGTAGATACTTCAGGCAGAATACTGTATATATGTATTGTGGTTGTTGTAAGTTACACGTACTATGAATTAAAAAATATATTACTATATGAGGTTAAAACATCTTAGTTTTGGTCAGCTAGTTGGCTGGACTCCATTCATGATATATTAACACCCTCATTCCAAGAGATGAGATAAAAGTTGCTATAATTAAAGCAGCCAGCTGATGGGTCACAGCTGCCATGTTGTAATTTGCAAGTCATGGGTGTAGCCATGTGAAATGGAAAGCTACCAGAGAAGAAAAGCATTTAAAGTGCTAAGACTTACTGTTCTAGTAAGTCTGATTTCTTGCAAGAAACAGATGGTAAAAAAAAAAAAAAACAAAACAAAAAAACTCAACAGAATTAGCATGCAAACATAGATAATTGCTGCAAATGCCACCAGCTTTTCTTGCACCACAGCACATGTGTTGGGAAGCTGAGCAGTTCATAAGTGACCTTATTTCAGATTACTCAGCAGAGCAGTGTCTTTTCAGAGAAATCCATCTTTCCCTACATAAGTAGGTTCAGTTTTGTTCCAATGGCTGAAACAAAAAAATCTCTGCAGGAATACTCTAAGAAAAAAAAAGTATTTCTTTTCATCCTATACCAGAGGAAATTCAACATCTACCATCATATTACATAATAGTTTAAATCAACATAAATTGGCAAGGGAAGGTGCAAAATGCTGTCTTTAGATCATACACATTTGCAATAAAATTGATTCCTTTTGTGGAGGGGGTCATAACATTAGAGTTCTGATTTTTGGTGAAAATATATTTAAAGTTTACTTAAATTGTTATTTCTAATCATCTCCATGCATCTGCTGAGCTAAGTGAGAATGAAAAGTGACAGTAAAAATTGTTCTACATTGGTCCCATTTGATGTTAAATGCTTAAGGTTAGGTATCCAAATATAATTTATAAAACATTGCCAATGCTATGTTTGGATTATTAAATCAAAAAAAGCCTAAAGACTCAAATATTATCTGCTGCAAAGAGAGGGATTTCAAAGCTCCAAGGGGTGTAGCATCAAGCTTTTGACTTCATTACCTAGAAGAATTCACTAGCACAATATATGATAAAATTTAGCACTTGTACAATACAATTTTTCTAAAACCATCTGAAATCTAGAAGTGTCAAGGAGACCTTCTTTAAAGGGTATCAAGGTTTAAAGGTTTCTCCCAAACAAAAACTTTGTAAAAAAATTGACAAAAAAAAAATTAACTTCCATGTCTCTAAATATAATGAAGTGATGGGATCCAATTGCTTCCACAGATTTAAAGTTTAGGTAAGAACTTCCCTTGAAGTGTCTTTAGGGGAGATGCCAGTTTAATATAATATTCAAAACATTATCATTTACCTATATTTCTATTGCAGTTTTCCTCATAATTTCCAATTTTTCAGACACATTTTTCCCTCTCCCCTCTTTTCCTAAAACCACTTCCACTTTTATGGATGCCCATTGGATTTAGATGACAGCATTCTTCAAATTTTTGATTTGGCAGGCCAATGTAATATTAGATAAAAAAAAGTAGTGGGTTGTTAAAACATTTTGATTACTTTTTCACATCAGGAAAAATGATGATCAATGCCTGGTAAATACTATCACTAGTTATAGCAAATATTCATAGATCTTTATCTGGATGATGAAATACCTCCACTTTAATACCAAATAGCTCAAAAAGAAGAACATTTCTTAGTTTGGGAAAGAAAGAATATGATGTATAAATGGAAAGAAAGGAGAAAAAAGGGAAATAAAATATAAGAACTTAGTAAAACATGAAAGCATTCTTTCCCAAGTTTTTTCTCATCATACCTGTCTTTAAAGAAAAAAAATCTGAATATTTTTAAAAGCCTGACTACTAGTGCTCATGTCACAGATCATGTCAGCTGGCATAAACCATTATTATTCCAGAATATATGTTTACTTTTGTTTCCAGTTCCAAGGAAGAATTGATAAAGGCATACTGATAGTGATTTTTTTTATACTTTTTTTGTACTTGTTTTTTTATATTTTTTGAAATGATAAGTATAATTTATAATTTTGTGATGCATTTTTCAGGTATACTTAAAAAAAAGTACACTAAGAACTGAACATCTGAGGCATTCAAAAACATTATGAGAGTTGAGATATTTTCAAAAAGAAAAAACTATGTCCATATGATATGTATGGATCACTTTAATGGAATTAACACATCAGATAGTTAGATTTAATGGTAAATTCGAGCCTGTACCTTAATTTCTTAATATCTTAAATATTGCAGCATCAGTGTGCAATATTCTGAGATAAGGCCAGCTATACTGTAAATATGTAAGGCAAATTATGAACGTGTTATTAAAAGCATTACAGGGATATGTGTTGATGTGGAACCTGTAGCTATATCCTATCATATCATACATTTCTAAAGAACACAATTTCCTTTTAAACCTTATTAATTATCAGAATAGATTTGGGTTAGTTGCTTCCAGCAATGACAACATTACTTCATACAGAATCTTTGATTTTATATTTATCACTGGCCTTAAATATGTTTAAATAAAACAAACAATAATGTATTTTAATTTTCCCCAAACTTTCAAAATATGGAGCAAATGCAATGCATAATAACATTTTTATACATCCCAGTCTTTTTTAGGAATAATCCTGGCACATGATATCAAATGCAGTTGTATTTTGCAGGTAAGGCCATCTACTAGAAAATAAATTGAGATGAGTAGATTATTTATTGTAGACTGCCCAAATAGCTCATTCTTAAGAATGCCACCTAGCTTAAAGGTCATTTAAATACATCCTACCATGTTGTGTTCTTGCAAGCTCCTTCATTTAGAGGGATTAGAATTTACAAAGTGAAAATTGTGATAAGAGAACATCAAGATACTGTCAGCATCCTACTCTCTTCAGGAAGAAAACTATCAGTGGAGTGTCTTATATTCCCTTTTTTTTTTTTTTTGCTCTGGAAGCAAAATCAAGATTTGATGTTTCTTGCTACCTGTGTTAGAAGTATCCCCTTTCTCTTTCTCAAGACAGTATAAAGCCACCTTTTATGAAATGGGAAAAGTTAAGTCTGCATAACAAATCACTTAATTAGAGCCATGTAATTAGCCATGCCTTGAGAGAGTCCAGTAAAAGCAGCATGTTCTCAGTAATTAGTCACCGTAACAGTGAGGGGAGAATAAAAGAGAGAAAATCACTAAAATCTTGGTAAAACACATATACTTTCCTTCTTCTAGAGGAGTTAATAAATACCAACAATATGGATTTCATATTATATCAATAAAGAAATAGAGCAACTAAACCCTAAAAACAAATGAAGAAGGAAAAAGTAAATTCCTTCTTGAATTTTTTAGTAAAATAATGTAGCCATTTGCAGAGCAGCAGTCACTTCCATTAAAGGCTTCTCTCTGCTTGAGCTTTCTTTTTTCCATTTGCAACTTTTTTCTGTAAATATTCAGATACTCCTTCATCTTCTTAAGGTACACATTGCCTTTTCATATCAGGTGCAGAGTCTTTGATATGTGTTTTCTTGGCAGTAAATTCTACACCATGACTCCATTTCAGACTGCCTATAATCTCTTCAGTGCCCCATATGTTCATCTTTTTTAATAACATCCTGTACTTTCTCTTTACAGTTTCAATAAGTTTGTGATGCCAACAATAACGTAAACTTAATCTTAATTCACATGTTCCCTTGATGAATATCATTACTAGAAATTAGTCTTTTGGGTTCAAAACACTGTAGAAATATTCATGTGTGCATAGGTAGGTGTGTATAATGAATATAGGCATAGCGGTGAAAATTATGTGTAAAATAGTAAAATGCATTAGAAAAAATACAATTTCCCTCTATTCCATATTCACCAAGAGAAAAGAAGAGGAAGGACAGACTGTCAACAGGTTTCATGTGGTCTAGCCAAAGGAAAATAAACCAGTAGAAAACACCACATAATTTAGTTTGGTTTAGTTGTCCATATGGCAAGAAAATGAGTCTATAAATGATTTGTTTCCATCAGAACTGGAGCCACTACACTTGGATACCTGAGGGTTTCTCTGAAAAAAAAAAAAAAAACAAAACCAGAAACAACCACAACAAGAGTTTTCTTCCTGTAAGATAAAAAAATCACACATCAATATTTTCTCGAGGCATATTATGAATCAATTCACCTTCCACTTTACCTGGAATTTGCAATGCTAACTCTTCTAGGCATTTTGGATGGCTAGGTTCAATTTTCTAGCATAATATCTGAACATGTTTAAGCATTACTGTCTGCTCAAATAATTCATCTTTTCCAGTGGTGAAGTGGAAGAAAATGATGTGGTGATGGACTGGAGATTCATGACTGGTTCAAGACATACCATCAGGATCCTGGGCTGTAATGTAAAGATTGAAGAGAACAACTCTTTAACAAACACTTATTATTCTCAAGGTTTATGGATTCTGTCCAGCTGCTAAGTACTCCCACTTCCAGTTTACCAATTATAGGAAATAATTAAAATCATTGTATCCAACTGCTAGTTAGACTTAGATATAAAATGACTGACATGACAATACACTACTAAAATTCATAGAATTGGCAAGATATTAAATTAGTAGCATTTCCACTCTCACTGACAAGGCTTCAATAGAAGTTAAAACTCATTCTTTGGAGGGATTTTAATTATTAAATCCAGTCTTACTCATATAACACTGTCAGCAGTTTGTTTTTTTTTTTTATTTTATTTCAGGAATGGATTTTACTGTGAATTATACGATGCAGGAAGGGAATAAATCCACCACCAGTCCAGCTATAAATTGAAAATTCAGCTTTCAATAGACTAAAGGAAAAATGAAAAAAAAATAAAATGTAATGATCTTGTCATACAACTGAGGTGTTAAATGAAAAAAAAAATTTCATATTGATTTTTCATTCTTCCTTCCCACATTTTGACTGCATCAAATTCAGAGAACACTGTTTGTTCCTTAACATCAACAAGAATTGAGAGATCTGAAACCAAATAGTCCAAGAGACACACTAATTTGACCAGTGCCATGGAGATTAACACATATTATTCTGTGTTTTTTCTGTATTCTGGCAAAAGGCCAGTTCAGAGTACAAGAAGTTATAAATTGAATGAGTGAGGAGCACTCATTCAATTACAATTACATCATCTCAGTGGGATACCAATAAGCTTTTCAGACAACATAAGCTTGTGGCTATGTAGAGCATCATTCCATTCTGGGTCTATAAAGATCTTGAATCATAACACTACTGAGGGCGTTTTTCTGTCCTTTCCCATATAATGTGATGTATGCATAAGACAAGGGGCATAATTTCAACAATGCTATCAGGTTTCATACAGTATTTATGGTATTGGGTAGCACACACGGGGATAATGTGGAAGGAGCAATGCAGAAATCAAAGCCTCCTTCTTTGGCCCCAGAGCTCTTTAGTCTCTATAAAGCATATAAAACAAAATGAAGCATTTCTAAGCAATCTATACATCATCCTAGTAAGCAGATTCTTAAAAAGAGTGACATGGAGAAAGAAAGAACTTTGTAGAAAATATATGCTGAAGGTTTCATAGAATGAAATTTCACTTAAAATTCATCTCACAGATGCTCTCCCAAAGAAAAATGTTAATAGGCCAGTTCTATGTTTGAAGAATATCTTCCATACCTCACTATATTGACTTACACATAAGGGCTGAGTCCTTTAAAATCACTCTAAACATAGTGAGAGTTGACATTCCTTCTTTGACATTGTTATACCATGCAACTCCACAATACTTACTGACAGACATAAAATCAAAAGGAGGATGGCTGCCAGGTCTGACTGTCTCTAATAACATCACATCTGTCTAGTTGGGTCAAATGAGACTGCACGAAAGGAAAATAATAGCAGGAGGACACTAGCACTGTGACAAGTGTTGATATGCCTGTTTCAAAGGTTTCTCTTTATTCCTAATAGTCTGTGAAGGAATTTATTACTGGTAATTCTCTGCCAGCAGGCTTCCTGTTTGTTTATCACAAACTAACAATTAATGAGTTTCTCAGTACAGTGCTCCAGTGAATCCATTTAGGAACACCCCACATCTACAGCGAGGGTAACATCTGAGACTGAGATTATGACCCTGGCTGTAAGGATCAGAAGAAAATGTATCTGTGTAAAACAAGAAAATACTTGAAAAGAGTTTCAAAGCAAAGGCAAATATTCTAAGATTGGATACCTCTGAAGAAGGGACAGTAGGTTGGTGAAAGGGCAATACAGCTGTGACAGAACTAATTCCTGAACAATGTCATGGCAGATCAGCCAAATACCTGAGGAATCTCTCTGTCTATAGCTATTTAAAGATCTATACCACGCTCAGAGGGGAAAAAAGGAATCAAAGAAAAAGACACAGAACCAAAATCATGAGAAATTCAGTTATGTGACTGATGTAATATACTGCCATTTCCTTGGGCAATCCATGTCCACAACTCTGCAGAAACTATTAAATCCAACAAAAATTACCTCTGTGAGCCACAGTCCAGGAGATGTTATTATCTCTCTGTCCCTACTCACACTAAGCACAACATAAAGACAAGCCCCAGTCAAAAACTCTACCTGTAACTGGGTCTGCCATTTACACTTCTTGTGCATTATACACCTTATGATGCATCTGTCACCAGTTTATTTTTTAAAATGGGAAGTTCATTGCAGTGTGTTCAGTTTTGCATCCAGCTACATCTTCAGGTGAGTCTCTAGAAAGCACTCACAAATCAGACGTTGGAAATTATTCTTCAATCTCTGAGACAATATATGAGGATGAAAAAGCATCCTCTCTACTCTGCTGCAGATAATCTGATTATCAGAGGCAAGTCCACACCAGATTTGACAGCTGTGAGCCTGTGAAGCAGTCAAAGTCATTGAAGGAACTGTGAGGAAAAGTTGTAGGCATAGAGTCCTCTCCTGTGGAAATGAAATTTCCTAAAACAAAGCCTATTTATGCAGTGCAGCATTCTGATAACTTAAGTGCACTGTGTGCAACACTCATAATAAAACAGCAGAAATTATGAAGAATGGTGCTCTGTGTCTAAATGAAAACACACTTACTTTTCATTTTTTTTTCCCAAGAGAAAGCAAAGAAGCTGCTTTTTCTTTTTGGATCTGTTATCCACCCTCAGAATTCTTTACAAGCTGTTGCAAATGAATGGTTTATGTCACTCAAAGAATTACCAGCATAGATATTGGCAAAAGAAGGATTAATATAAAAGCAAAAGCAACTACAAAGTTTGTTGGCAAAGTTCACCCCACTACTTACTGATAGTTGAAGCATACAAAAAAAAAATCTAAAACAAATCATACTAAAAATGTAAAATCAACCAAAAATTATCTAGGTGGAGGTAGGGGATGCAAACAAGGTAAGAATGTAACAGGGTAAGGTAAAAAGGATGAAGGCATCCTCTTGAGTCATAAGATTCAGAGTGGACTTCCTTGCCAAACCTAGCCCTGGACTTGACAAACAGTTTAGACTAAAGGTTTTAACAGCACTTAATTGAAAGCTTAATTTAAAAAGTTTAACAGTAGATTCTGTGTAGTTTGCTATAAGCATGACAGTAATTCACTCATAGGTCTAGCTTGAATACAAATCTAACATACCTAAGGACACAAGATTTGCATTTGCATACACAAAGGGTCTGTGAAAGTTATACCATGAAAAATCCCCCTCAAATCAGTGAAATAATCATTTCAGATGCCTTTGCATCTTTTCAACAGGCAAAGGGCTGGGCTTCAAGGAGTTTGGGGTATTAGGCCAGGATCTATTTGAATTTTCTGGTCCTCCTCATATAGCAAAGTTGAGAGTTTGCTGGCTCTGAGAGATGCCACTTAAGAGGTGCCATTTCCTCCCCCCACCCAGCTGGTGTCATTTATGTTTTATGTCAGTCGCTGATAAGAAACTAAAAAAAAAAAAAAAAATTAAAACAAACACCATAATAATTTCATTCTGTGGAGCCTTATTGGAATGTTGTCAGCACAAAGTCCTGTTCCCTTTCATTCAAACATCAGTGACTTAATCTCTCAATGGCCTAGCTCTCATTCTCTAGTGCTCTGATGTCTGTCTTTAGTGAGACCCAAATTGCTCAACACCTTACTCTTCCAGAGAGGCTTTTCTGCCTCTCTTCATATTTTCTTCTATCTTTTAATGAACAATTCTCTTACATATTATTGTTTTTCAGAGTCTCAGAGTGGGCTTTCCTCAGAGAGAAGTCAAACTCGCTCTTGTCAGCGAGCTTACAGATACTAAAACACAGGTGTCATACAGGTCTTGGCATCAGAAAAATGCTATATTATCCAAACCCATGGCCAGCTTTTTAGGTATGGTTAATTTTAATGTCCATTCTAAAGGCAATGATGGCATGTGATGTAACTACTAACCTTGCAAGTTACACTTCCAGCACATTCAAGAGTTAACATATTTTCTGACTGACTGCTATTCTCCGTTCTTGCTTGGTTGGAGTTTAGGAAAAATAATTAATAGATTTCCTGACTGACCAATTTAATGGTTTTAATTGAGGGAGAAAATTAAGCTCAGGCATGAGTAATCATGGATAGGACCTTGCAGCATGGTAGTTTAAGGGAGGGAGTCATCTGAAAAAAACTCAAAGCATATTAATGGCAAGTAATATTGCCATATGGCAAAGTATTCTGGTGAAAATTTATGGAATGCAAAAGAGATTGGCATTTTTGACAGTGAGATAGACTAGAAGACTGGCCTTGGAGAATAACACTGTGAAAGAGACTGAACAGATATATGAGGCTGTAGAGAGATGGAGTTCAAAAATACTCTGTTGAAAGAGAGCAAAAATGTTAATTAAATCATTATTTGAAAGCCTAGCAGTGAACTCAAAAAGGTTAATATGCTGTGGGTATTAAAATTAAGGCATCAAAACAGAGAAGTAAAAGGTTCAGGAAATGTGAACTGAGTGATTTAGCAGCAAATTAAGTTCATTGATTTCAGAAGGATATTGGACAGATTTCCAGTAGTAAAGCAGATGTCCACTTACTATATGGATGTTTGAGAATTTTCATTATAGGGAATTCTCATGTGTCGGAAATTCTGAATTGCCTACAGAGAGCAGGAAAAAATTGAATATATGGAAAGGGTAAGTGGTGCCTTAGTCAGAATTACAGCACTTAGACATCTGAGTGGGCAGTTCTGTGATGCCCTCACAGAACTCAGCAGCCACTTTCAGGGAATAGGAATAGCTGTGATGACTGAAGCTGTCACAAACCCCCATCGAATCAGTGAGTGTTAAGCTGTGCCTCCTAGTCAAAATACATATTTACCAAAGTGTGCTTTGGAGAACTGTAGAAGTCTTATGAATCTGGAACAAGTTCTCAGATATTTTCTCTCAGCTCTGCCTACCAAAGGAAGAATAAATTCATGTTTTCATAATCTTTCCTCGTCATGAGAACACTTAGGTCTGAAGCACCTTTGTCTGAGAATATTTTACAGCCTTTTCTGAGCACCACTAAAAAATAAAGATGAAAAAACATCTCCTTAGACTGTGTTATCTTGCACCATTTAGCCTCACTGAACTCATCAGGATTGTAGTGGAGTTTGCTGTTCCAGTGTTCAAGCTCTTTTGTGAATAAACCTATCACAAACTGATGTAGATAAAGGTAACAAAAGTGTATGGATTTAAAATGCATGGATCGGTTTCTAGCTTATCCATAGCCTGTACAAAGTCTTCTTCAGCTGTGGAAAACTAGCAAGACTTACTATTTATATGGCATTTTTATGTTCAGTTACATCTGTAGAAATGTTAACTACAACTCATTGTTTTCTACAGAATTTTTCTTCGTCAAAAACCAAAAAAACCTAATGAGAAGGCAAAAAAACTCCAAAACACTACAGCCCAAATAACATAGCATTTTGCCCTCAATGGATGAAGTTAATTTTATGCAAGATAGATGTACTTGAAGCATTTCAATATTTTGCCATAAATACTGAAATACTGAGCTACTTCAGTCTAGTAGCAACATCATTTCCTGTCACCTAAAACTATCTCAAAGCTTTCCAAAGGGTAAGAGTCAGAAGTAAAGGAGCAGTACACTTTTTTTTTGCAAAATGTATGTACCTTTTTCTGCTACACAATTTCTCCCTTGCCTCATGGCCCCACTTTAAGAAAGCTTCTCTCCACAGCCCTGCAGAAGAGTGTCAGGGAAGGGGTCAGCAGCACCATGAGGACAGGAAAACCAGGAGCCCCGTTTTGACTGACATGAGCAGTGATGAGTCAGGATGAAGAGTGATAGTCCCAGGTCAGGCTTGGGGCCAGAGTGAGTGACCAGGGTCAGGCACAGGCCAGTCAAAAGGCAGTAAAAGGTCAAGACAGCAGGTCTGGGTCAAGATGAGAACTTTGTGTCCAAATATCTACTTACACAGCTGTGGTGAAGTCCATGCAGGGACCTGACTCAGGTTAAGAAAACCTTCCAACTTTTCCATTCCTAAAGGCATAAAAACAAACTCAGGAAAGAAAGTTCAGGGTTTTTTTCTGCACAGATTAAAAAGTAAATGTTCTTATTTAAAATCTTATTAATAAAGCTACTTTTGTGCAGATTTCCTAAAAAAAATATACTTTAAATATAGGCAAAATTTTAGGAGTCAGTAAACTTCACAATTTTAGGTAAGTTATTACAACAAAAGAAAAGTTGTCATCATCTCCACAGGTGCTGAATAAAAACAATATTCCTGCAGAGATGCAGCTTATCCGGTATCAACCAGGCTCTTAGAGATGTTCATGGGAGGTCGTAATAATTGGGTGTCCTAGTTTGAAAGACAGGTGTTTGCTAAGGCAAGCAGAAGCCTCCCTTTGGACTGAAAAATGTGATCATTCCTTCCTACAGATTATTATGATTTTGAAATTAAGGGAGCTCTCAGGCAAAGATATGGGGATAGGAATAACAGCTCTTTACCAATGTATCTAACAAGACAAACAAGAACAACAACAGCTATGAAATTAGCCACAAACAGAACAGTAACTCAGTCCCAGTGTTTTTTGGCTGCAGGCACCTTTTCCCTGAGCTGCAGTTCCCGGTGCTGGGGGCGGGCAGGTCCCGCAGAGCTGCAGGAGGGCTGGGGGTGATGGCAGCGCTGTCCCAGGGGGACAGAGAGAGATGGAGAGAGCCCTCCGCTCACGGTGTCAGTCCCGATGCTCAGCAGAGTGCTGGATGATGGCAGGATAAGGCGAGAAAAAACAGCAGTGAGGAGGACTCCCAGCGCTGGGATGGCAGTGATGGGGCTGAGGCGGTGATCGTCCTTCTCCTCCGAACTCCACAGGGAAATGGGCAGAGACCCAGCCTTCTGCTTCCTCTTCTGGCTGTTTGAATCTCGTGGGGTTTCCATCTTCTCTCCCCTCCCCCTTGCCACCAGGGCCCAGTCAACAGGTACCTTAGCATGACAATGGGGAAAATTCCACAGAGGGAAAAGGGAAAGAACCAACCCCCAACACAAGTGAAGCTTTTAAAACCTTCCTTTTGTATTTCTAGAAGGTTGGATTTAAGGCCAACATGAGAATCATAACACTACAAGGAGAAAAAAACCATTCAATTTCTTTACAATTAAAATCAATGGGAAATTGTTTGTGAACAGCAGATTGCTATGGGAAAACACTCAGGATGCTTCTCCTTCCTATATTTGTCTAAGAGACATTTGCTATTTGTGCATTGCAAGCTGGGAAACCTTGTTATTTTTGCACTTTGGACAGAAGAGGACCAGTCATACACCACCAGCATGTACCAAGAGCAGTGCTGTTTGAGACACATCTTTGTGGACACCAGTCCCATGGGGACATGAGGATTATTGTATTGTGTCTTTCTGTGGGGAGGATTTTGAGGATGTAAAGGAAAGGGAGTTCCATGTGTAGCTTGTCTTTCTCAGCTGAACACACGCCAGTGACATCTTTTCCATTTGCACTGAAGCATTTTCAAGTTACTTGTTTTGATTCACTGGGTTGTAAATCAACCCTAGTGTAATTCTAGACCCTTTTTTTTACTCTCCATGAAATTACAGAGGCTCATTATAATAGGAAGCAGATACTTGAGCAAGATTTAGCAGCATGAAAACTAGGAAGTCACTAAACTGCATGGACACCAGCTTTGAATTTCTGAGTATTAAATTAAGATAACATTATGCACAATCAATTTAGATTCCTTATTTTATTCAATGTAAGGGTGTTCACACTCAAAAATATGCTAATGCTTTAGTTTTATGAGCATGATATATCAGCTTTTTACTC
This sequence comes from Cinclus cinclus, assembly GCF_963662255.1. Taxonomy (NCBI): domain Eukaryota; kingdom Metazoa; phylum Chordata; class Aves; order Passeriformes; family Cinclidae; genus Cinclus; species Cinclus cinclus. The sequence goes on along the minus strand of NC_085084.1, from coordinate 20,684,700 downwards.
TTTTCTCATCTGCATTTTCCTATTGATCAAGAAATCTAAGTGTAGATTAGATAGATTTATGAATGATAGGCCCCAGTGCCACTTGCACTGAATTTCAATTTTTTTCTACCTTTTTGTGCCAAATTTATATAACCCCTGAAATCAAAGTGAGCTTTCACTTTCACATATTTATGTCTTCCAAGCTGTGTGCCTAATGGCCTGCCCTGTGTTTATGTGCACAGTTAAGTAGTAGTTGTAACAGCCAAATGATTCATTCCCCAGATTTACTCTACTTTCATTTTATGTTATCCCACCTAATCACAGAAAATAAGGTGAGCTAAAATAAGCTAAATTAAAAACAGTATTAAGAGTCAGGACCTGCTTCTTAATAAGAAATAAAATCACGTTGTTATGAATGGGCCAGGAGACCAGGTCCCTTTCAAAACCCTTAATAAAGGACAGCTCCAGGTGGGGAGGCCCAAGGGCTTGCGCACACCACCACTACTCCCACTGGACAACACAAAGAAGGAAGTGATCTCAGCTTTGTCTCTCAGCAGCGCTGGGGCTTCCACCCTCACCAGATCTCCTAATAAAACAATTAGCTGGCTCCTGGTCTAGGGTTGTCATAGTCATCAGGTGCTATTAGGTCATGGCGACAAATCAAAAGCTACTCTGGTTGGTAATCTGATGTCCCACACTTTCCACCGGCCTGGTAGTGTTATTTTCAGTCTTTAATTTTGCATTGGCTCATTGTTCTAGGGGTCTTTTTTTCCAAATGATGCTGGATCTCTCTAATTTACATGCAGCCTTGGGTGCACAGCTTCTTGGGAGGAGCAGGGGTGATACTTGACAGCAGGGAATACTGTTACAGAAGGGGATACAATTACAGGGTAGGTGGTGAAAGGTGTACAGGCTTTAACCAACAATTTGTTTCAGAACATTTAACAATTGAACCTCAACCTTTGCAACCTTAGAACTTCAACATTTAACAAGTAAACCTTCAACAATTTCAACCAATGACCTGTAGTTGGGGATTCCATTTCCCGCAATGTCAATAACTCATGTCCTTATACCTGCTCTCTGTTTCTTCATGCTCACAAGTTTAGTATGTTATTATCCTCACCCCACACAGCTGTAATATTCTCATAGTCTTTCTGTACAACTCTCAGTCCTACTGCTAAGAAACCTAGATTTTGTCTTCTGTCATCTTCTTTCTAACATTTTATCTATCTGGTTTCCCTTATCATAGCACCAAAAAAAGAATGAAAAACCCAAACCAAACCAAATTTAAAAATCCCGAAACAGCAGCAGAAAAGCCACCAAACCAAAAACCAAAACAATGGAAAATGTAATGGCTTTTCCCATACAAAGCCACATAAAACTCAGACCGTTTCTGTCAGTCTCTTTCATTGCACAACTCTCCTTTCTTTCAGCAGAATATATAGGTGTTGGGGGTTGCTTTCTTCTTCCCCCTCCCCCCCAATCTGGAATATTTTCCATTGACATACTAAGATGGCGAGTGATAGGGGAAGACTCCCTGTCTCTTTCTGGAGTTTCTCTCGCAGGGCGGGGGGGAGGGGTGGGGGGGAAGTGGGAGAACACCGCAAGATCAGTGAGGGAAGGTAAAGGAGAGAGCAGGCAGCTGCTCGCTCTCTCGCTTGTTTGGCTCGGAGAAGGACGGTCACTGGAAAACCTTGCCCTGCCATCCCAACGCCGGGAGTTGCTTTTCCTCAGCTGTGGGACCCTTGCATCCCTGCTCAGACGCTTCTCCAGCTTCAGCCTGCCACCTTCCAAGCATCCTGTTGGAGCAGCAGCATTGATGCTGCCCCCAGGGATCTGTGAGCAGAGCCTCTCCTCCACCCTTCCCATCTGGAACACAGCCACCATCATCTCCCAGCGCCCCTCTAGCCATGTGGAATATCACTGCGTTTCCCCCGCTCACCGGGACTTGGCTGGCACTGCCTGCCGGCTGCAACTTTAACTGCACCACAGGCGAAAGGTGTCCACAGGAGAAAGAGCTCTCACTGGGTTCCTGTTCTGTTCGTTGTTATTTTTGTAGTTGTTGTTCTTGAGTTTGCTTTGTTATATATGCATATACATATATATCAGTAAAGAACTGTTATTTCTATTCCCGTATCTTTGCCTGAGTGCCCCCTTAATTCCAAAATTATACGAATTCAGAGGGAAGGCCCTGCTCTTCCCTAGCACACACCTGTCTTTTCAAAACCAAGACAATTGGTCTTGCGGTCTCCTTTTTTATCACAGCAGCCTACAAAATACACCTTGGCCCCTGCTTTCTCATTCCACCTCCTTTGAAGCACCCACTACAAACAGGAGAGAGTTTGAGGAGTTCTTCAGATACTCATCTGCATTATTTCAAGCTCCTGTAGGAGCTATTTTGACTTTGCAACAAAACTAGAATAAAATAACAACTACTTTTTTATTAATACATGTATTTCATTGCAACTAATGTTCTGATGCATCCAAATATGTTTTTACTGCATTATTATAACTTTGCAGTGATGCCATCTGACATTCCCAGATTATGTGGTCCTAGTAATAAAGCAGATGGTACTTAGCACAACAAATAACCACAGGTAACATGACTCTCACCTCTATTTTGGGTTGAAGCACTTTGGCAGTGCCTGGTCACTAAAGGCCATGAAACTAATGTATGGATCTCAAGGTGAGCATAGAGGCAGGCCAGCAGGGCAGATGTTGCCTTCACTGTAGCGTGGCAACCTGGTTCAGGAACGGCACGGTGGCCGTTCAGGCCGCTCAGGCCACAAGCTCACAGACACCAGTGTGGTGGATGGCAAATGGAGTTTATTAGTAGGTTTCATGGGGTAATATAGCTTGGGTTTACTGCATCACTTCCTTCTGCTTGCATCACAAACTGGGTGCTGGTGGCTAACTAGGGTGGTTTAGTAACTTTAACTACTGGGGGAAGGGATTCTGTCTCCCCGTACAACGCGATATCTTCCGATCACCTTTCCATAATCATCCACATTTCCCCTTTCCCTCATGATTAACTAAAAAACATACAAAGCATAACCGTTATAAAAAATACTAAGGCTATTAAAAAAGTCTATTAAAAGGCTACTAAAACTAACATAATAAGTTGTAAAAGGTGATATAACATGTCTACACTAAACACGCTTCATAGCAATTGTTGGCAGTCAACAAACAAAATGTTAACTTTTTCTAGACGGTTTTTAACAAACGACACTAATTTGTTTAGTATGCAAAGCCCGAAAATTAACGTCAGGAGTACCATGGTAAGAGGGCCTATTAAAGTGGAAACAAGGGTGGTCAGCCATGGAGAGTAGTTGAACCATGAATCGAACCATCCTTGTTGGGCTTCTCTTTCTCTTTTACTGTGAGCTAACCTTTCTCTTAGTTCGGTCATTGAGTCTCCTACAACTCCAGTATGGTCTGCATAAAAGCAGCATTCTTCTTTCAAGGTGGCACACAGGCCTCCTTGTTGCATGAACAAGAGGTCCAGTCCTTGCCTGTTCTGTAGGACGACTTCCGAAAGCGAAGAGACAGATTTTTTTAGAAAAGAGATGGATTTCTCAATTCTTTGTAAGTCCTCATAAACGGTAATTTGCAGCTGAGAAAGTCCTTGGTGTTGGGTTACGAGGGCCGAAACACCTGTGGCTGCGCTGGTGGTTCCTAGGCCGAGGAGCATTGCAATAGTTACGCCTGTTATTATTTCCCTTTTGTGGAATTGGTTGAGTTCCTCTAAAAAGCAATACACTTCTTCCTCTTGGTGATACAGGACTCTAGAAACAATTAAAACTTGGATACAAAAGTCAACAGATTTATTGAATTTATCAAGGAGCACACAGGGGCTTATTCTGGATTGCTGGCAGACCCACATTCCTGATACAGATGGGATCGCCCATTTGTCAGTTGCAGTAGGTTTGATAAAGTCAGTGCAGATATTGCCCATCCGTCTTGCCAAGATTGCATTGCCAAAGCACTTGCCTTGGCCTGTGACCTGACTCAAGGTAATTCTTCTACGGGGGGTGTCCCACCTGCACTGGTGTGGATTTTTTGCCGTTGAATAATTAAAAGAAACATTAAAGGCAACGCCCTCATAAAAAGGGGGTTTAGCATCATAACATAGCCAGCATGACCTTGTAAGGTTCAGGTTTGATTGGTCCAACAACAAAAAGGTAGCATTCAACACGCTAAGAAATGGATCGTAAGGAGCTGACTTAGCTAAAAAACTTGATGGGGTGGAGGTAGGATTTAATATTTCTGCATTAAGCGTAAAATTGGTATTAGTTGCGGTCTCTGTCTTGGATCCACTTACTGTAAAAACCTGATTGTGTCTGATTGCTCGGGGTACTGACGGTAGGAGCCTGATAATTTGTATGTTCACCCAGCTAACGCGAAAGGCGCGAACAAACACAGACCACACTTTACCCGTGGCCCAACTTCTATGAGTCGGCTGCAAAATTGCCATTATGTAGTTCTTACAAGTGTGTCTCCTCCCGTCTTGGGGCGTATATATTTTGAATGTCAACTCCAAATTTTGGTTCGCAACAGCCATGGGGTGCATACTTGACTTGCAGGAACTTACCAGGTTGCTGTGTTCACCATCCATGGCTTATCATGATAGTTTCACACCCCCAATATCCACAGTATCCATACCCTGGATAGTTACAGTAATTTTTACCTGGGTTGGAGGCAGGGCACCAATAGGTCTGGTACACTGATGAACCCTGAAAATTGGGGAATCTTAGCTGTGGGGGAAAAATGTCTCTTAACTCAAGCTCAAAAAATGTGCAGTCTGGTGTGATGGTTTCTTTGCCTTATCGCTCGAAAGATGGCGTAGGACCCACCTGAATGGCTGGTGAGGGTAATGTCTTGCATTGGCCTGCCCTCTGCCAACAAACTCTAAGAGCAAAATTTTACAAAGATACCGTTGTTGCCTGGATCTCACTGACGTGGTGTTCTTGGGCGCTGTCGGGTTGCCCAATGATTCGTCACTTTTCTCTGGTACTGGGGTGTACGGATTGCGGGGGCGTCCAAGGATCCTGTCCTGCAAATAAAGCCTCACACTTCTCATTAGTCCTACTCTGAAGGTCTGGTTTGACTGACTTAAGTGGATATCATTTGACTCTACTCTCTTTTCTAACAGCCGCGTACCCTCGCCCCGTGAGCACTAGTCTCCAACCTTGTTCCCATTCCTCCAGTTTGTTTTTAATTACAACCTGTGGGCCTTCCTCTAGTGCTTGGGTGGCCCAGTGTCTCTGGGCAGGACTGTTTGTCTCATCTCCCCTAGGGAACTGGTTTAGTGCTAGCAGAGCAGTTGCCAGTATGCGCGCTTGGTCTCCTGGGGGAATGGAATTAGTGAAGCCCTCTGTTTTTGCCAATACTTCTAATTTGGCCTTCAGTGTTTGATTTGCTCGCTCAACAATGGCCTGCCCGGTGCTATTGTATGGGATGCCAGGTATTAAAGTGATACCCCATTTTGAAACAAATGCTTGGCTCGATTTTGAAACAAATTTCAGGCTATTGTCTGTCTTGATCTGCTTTGGAAGGCCAAGCCACACCATGGCCGTTAGCCAATGTTGGATGGTTGCTTTGGAGTCAGTTTTTAGGTGCTGTGTGGCCACGATCACTCCGCTATATGTGTCCACAGTCACTGCAAGCCACACTCGGGGTTTTAGTAGCTGACATAGTGTAAAGTCTGTTTGCCATATTTCTGAGGCTTTAAGGCCTCTGGGGTTAAATCCGCTGGACCACAGTGGTGATTTTTGGCAGTGGGGGCATGTGGCCACGAAGTGTTTTGCATCAGCAGTTGAAATACCACATTTTTTTGCTAGTGCTTTAGCTCCAATGTGAAGAGACTAGTGTAGCTGACAGGCATCACTCAGTGTCCACAGTCCTTCTGCAGCGACATCTGCCTTGTCGTAACCGGTTTGAAAGAATCCTTTAACTGGATTATGGATGTTAATGTGGATGACAGATATGGTGCCTTTTCATGAAAAAAGTGCCTCTACAAGCATCACAGCCACCGTGGACACTGATATGCCAGGCCCAGACATGGCTAGGCAGAGCTTGGCCACAAATATAGAGTCGGATACTATGTTGAGGTGTTCTTCTGGGAATAGTCCACACACCAGCACTACGGCGGCTGCTTGGAGTTGCTGGACTGAAAGCGTAAGGTCGGTTGTTTTGATGCATTGCCACTGTTCTCCTGACTGCCATACCACCGTCGCGGTTGATGTTAGCGAAGATGTGTCTGTGAAGATCGTCGGTCCTGCTTGCGGTCGGTCAATGACTTTCGGCGGGAAATCAATGTTGATGATCACAAGCAGCTGAATCCAAGGGGGTTTTGCTGCATAGCGAATCTCTCCTCCAAAACCAGCAAGGGCTATGGCTAGATGGTCTGATATAGTCGTTGATTGTGTGGAAAGTTGTTTGTGGAAGGGCAGATATATCTTGGCAGGTTCATTGCCCAAGTGCCTTAGGGCAAGTTTCCTGCCTTTCATTATAAGGTTGCTAGGACACTCAACTCCCGGGGAAAATGAGCGTGATGGTTTTCCTAAGATCACCCATTGTATTGGTTAGGCTTTGTCGGGGGTCCTTGGGCTAGCGCTCCTACTCCCCCTTTCTTTGTAAAGTGGAAGTATAAATCGATTGATGCGCCCAAGTCCCATCTGGCGAGCGTGCTCACTGACACTTGCTGTTCGATAAAATCGAGCAAGCTTGTCGCTTCTGGTGTCAGAGTTTTCCGCTCCCATGGATGTTTCCTTCTCAAGAGGTCATTTAAGGGTTCCATGACCTCGGGAGGAATCAGGACGATGTTGCAGAGCCATTGTAGGGATCCTACCAGCTGCTGGACGTCGTGGAGTGTCTTGATGTCTCAGCAGATCTTTTTCTGGGGAGAGGTTATGTAGGAGCTTGAAATTCCCACTCCCAAAAAGGTTATGCATGGTCCCTTTTTTATTTTTGTACTTGCGATTTTAAAACCATTTGTTTTTAAGGTCTCCGAGATTGTTGCCACTAGCCAGTCTACCTGGCTCACCGAAGGTGCAGCAATCAGGATGTCATCCATCTATTGAACAATGGTCGCAGTCGGATCGCTGCGCCAGACTGGTGCTAGTGCTCGGTCTACTGTGATCTGACAGATGGTAGGGGAGTTGACCATTCCTTGGGGCAATACTTTCCACTGAAAGCGCAGGTTAGGTCGTTGGCTGTTAGGGAAGATGACGGAAAAAGCAAACTGCTCTTGGTCTTCATCGTGCAGGGGTATGGAAAAGAAACAGACTTTAATGTCAAGCACTGCACAGAGCTGCCCTTTTGGTATCATTGAGTTCATGGGCAGCAAAGTTTGTACGGGACCAATTGGTTGAATTCTTTTGTTCATGACCTGCAGGAGGTCGAAGCCCTCACCAGATCATTTGGTTATTAGGAAGACCGGAGTGTTCCACGGGTTTGTGGAGGGGTCTATGTGGTTCCGCTGTAGCTCGCAGCAAATTAGCTCAAGGAGGGCAGTTATTCGAGGCTTTGACAAAGGCCACTGCTCGACCCACACCAGGTCGACCAATTTCCATGTTAGTTTGATGGGCAACAGTGGGTACGCAGCAGTGGCCCTTAAAATAAATTTGTCACCCTGACTTTCAACAGGGCTAGGGCAACAAGGGTGGACATCTTGACATAACATAGGGAAAAAGGGTGATAGTTTTCTCTGGTCTTTTTTCGGTGCGGATCATTATCGCTACCGGTTGGGTGCTTTTTTGGGCCTGGGATAGCCCCCCAACTCCACTCATCATGGGGGCGTCCTTCAGTTTCCAATGTGAAGGCCAGTACATTTCTGGGATGACAGTAACGTCTGATCCTGTATCAACCCAAAAGGGGAGACAGATAGCAGAGTCATCAGAGTTGTTATGGAGACACTATCCCCACACTATCAGCGGGTGGCGGCCTACCTTCATAGCCAGGGCCACCCAAGGATCTCGCTCCAAAGGGGTTGTTCCTGATGTTCCTGGGACGTGGATGGATTTAGCTGAGCTATTGGTTGAGTCGCGAAATTGGTCATTTCTCGAGGTGGCTGTGGGTGCTGGAGCTCCGCACCCCATCGAGGATTGGCACAACTGGGCTGCTTCATATCCCAAGTGGGAGGGGGCTGTGTGCAGCCCAGATGCTCCCTCCCCCTCCCGTTTCCTTGAGGTTTAGATCTGCATTCTTTGGCAAAGTGTCCCTTTTTTCCACATGCCCAGCATGGCCCCCTAGGTTGCGTCTGGCGTGGGGGGACTGCTGTTGATGGGTGCCCTGACTGGGGACAATTTATTGCAACACAGCCTGCCTGACCACACTTGAAGCATGCCATTACACTAGTTATTGCAGTACAGAAGGCTGCCTGGATTGGGGCTAGATGTTCTTCTTTCGCGACATGCTTAATCATGTCTGCGATATAGGACCCAGGTGGCAATGACCATAAAATGTCCTTAGTGGTTGAATTGCATTGTTGGCATAAACATTCCGCCAGCACAGGGCCCTTTGCTTCTGGGGGCAAAACTGAGGAATCAACTGCCACTTGGAGGTGGTCCTAAAGGTGTGTAAAACTTTCACTCTCACTATGTTTTGTTGTGGACCATGGTGATGGTCTAGCAATGACCGTGGAAGCAGAGCGGATAGCTTCTCTAGCAACGCGGGTAGTTGTCATGACCTCGTGGGCCTGTAGGCCCTCGGTCTGAGCTTAGGGGGGGATAATGGTTGGGTCTGTGCCCATTAACCATTGTAGGCTGGAACTGTGTAGCAGATGGTCTGCCCTGGTCACTAAGGCTAGCTGCTTTGTGCAATTGTCCTCCCACTCTTGTTTGAAAATGATCATCCCCGCCCCATCAAAAATTAGTCTACAGGTTTGTTTAATGTCAAATGGGAGCATGTCATCCCCTCCAAAAACGCTGTCGATGAGAGTGGAAACCATAGCTGAATTAATCCCTCTGTCTGCAATTGCTTTAACAATTGCTTGTACATCCTTAGGATTTATTGGTAAGTAAGTTCTCTGATTTCTGTCTTGCCCTCCTACTTGGACTGGGAATGCCAGCGTGGCTGATGGATCCCAGTCAGTGCATGCTATTTTTATTTTCCTCCAGTTCGTAAGCGGAGTTCGCTCCTTTTCTAACGTCCCCTTGACCCAAGTAGGAGTGTTGTGGTTACTGATTTTGTTTACCCTCACTCCCTCTTTGTCAGAGTCCGAGTCAGCTGTGGGCCATTTGTCAAGCCATTCACTCCAGCTAGAGTCTGACTCAGAGCTGGAAGTCAACTGACTGGATACTTCCTGACTCCAGGGCCTTTTTGTTGGGCTCCGACCCCACCCCTTTCCCTTGGGATTGGGCAGCTCCTTCCCCCTAGGCTCGCCCCGCCTCATGCTAGGGGAGGCACTTGCCTTATATGGATATGTTTTCAGGCAAGCGCTCTGATTGGCCTTGATCCCCCTCCTGGACTCTCCCCCCTTTCCTGTTCGCCCATGTAATTTAACAGACCTTCTTTGTTCCCGCTGGCCATGTCTGTGTCCCTCTTATCCCTTTGGGGTTTGGCGCCATTTTGTGGCACATAAGGCAGGGGTCTCTCCCAGGCCCTTTCAGAGTCCAAATTAATAGCAGTGCTCCTGGCCTCCTCTGCTAGCCCATCCCAGAATAATTGTGCCCACTCTTTTCCCTCTGTAGGTGGGCCTGGGCTCAGGGGCTGTGGAGAAGGCCCCCGCTCCTGCGAGCCTTTGTGCTCGGCAGGACTGCTCTCATTTACAGTCTGCGTGGTTGCCCCAACTCCCAACTGAGGTACGGCCAGCAAACAATTTTATGCAGCTTTCCAGGTCTCTTGCTCTTGCAAAGCCTTTTGCAAAGTCTGTACAATTTTTCCCCATAATTTAAGATTCTTCCCTGAACCTGAAGACATTGTTTCCTCAGCCAGAGCCTTAGTACATTTATCCCATATTTCTGGGTGGAGTATATCCACTGGTCGGTCAATGACCCAAATTTGCAAAAGCCTCGACACAGCGAGAGTAAAATCTTTCGGTTTACAATCAATACCCTATTGCTTATGAATCTGAGATACGACTTTCACGAGAGCTTCTATTCTCCTCTCTGCTCCGGGAGCATCCTCCCCATCGAGTTGGTCCAGCCGCTTCAGCTGCCATTCACCTGTCCAGGCGATTCCCATTTCCCAGATGTAGTCCCGGGTTTCGGCACCACTTGTTGCCTTCACTGTGGCGTGGTGACCTGGTTCAGGAACGGCACGGCGGCCACCTCCAGGCCACTCAGGCCATAAGCTCACAGACACCAGTGTGGTGGACGGCAAATGGAGTTTATTAGTAGGTTGCATGGGGTTATATAGCTTGGGTTTACTGCGTCACTTCCTTCTGTTTGTGTCGTAAACTGGGTACTGGTGGCTAACTAGGGTGGTTTGGTAACTTTAACTACTAGGGGAAGGGGTTCTGTCTGCCCATACAACGCGATATCTTCTGATCACCTTTCCCTAATCATCCACAGGCAGACATTCAGTAGTCAATAAAAATAGACAAGACAAACGTGGAAAACCAGGGATTTGCTCTTGTGCCTCTGTGTAGTTTACATATGGGAAATTTCAGTTGTGACAACAGATTATTTGTCTGTGTTACATGGAAACCAGAATCATCATATACTCGAAGTTTATATAATCACTTGGAATAAAGTTCTCAAAATGCAACATATTTAGCCACATGTAGAGGAACAGAATTTTATTTTACAAGTGCTGCAGTGCCCTCAGGGAAGTGAAGACAGATGCTTTCTTATCTTAGTGCATTGCCTACGGAGAAAGTAAGTACAATAGTGTCAAAATATCACCATCTTAAAAACACTTGAAAAGCTGTGCAAGATTTTTTTTTCCCACTCATCAGTCTGAAAACCACATGTCCTAAACCCACAAAATTATTGCCTTGCCTGTCATTGGATAAAAAATAAATAAAACACATTTCAAACCCTTGCATTTGTAGAGAAGGCCTCATGATCATGATGAATTTAGTTTCCAGAGTTAGCAGGCAAATTAAATTGTTTGACTTTAATATCAGCCTCATGATTTTTCTTTTTTTTTTTTTTTAATCAGTCTAAGTTGGCAAAAGTGCTGATGGAAGCCAGAACCTGCAAGTTTCACCTCTATTAGTAAGTGCTTAGCACACCAAAAAAATACCATACAATGCAAGATGCCCCATACTGTCTTAACTGAGTTTGAGGCAATTTAATAGGAACAAAAACAGATCCAAACCCCAGGTTCTGACAAGAGGGATGCTTGTGGCTGTGTGTCTGTTGGCTTTCAGCCTTAAGGATACATTTTTTACTGTAACTCTCAATTGCATGGGAAACACATATGGGTAGCAGGTAAACAGTTGCTGTTTACCAGATGTTTGCTGTTCCAGAGACAAAACCCAAGCTGTATTTGGCAGCAGAGGAGCTGGCTGAATTTAGAGCAGAACTTCTGATATATTTTTGTTCAAGAACTTGCAGAAAAGGGTGTGCAGTCTATAAGAGCTTTCTGCAAACAATATATTGAATTAAAGCAATGGGATTTTTTGAAAGGCCTGTGTCTTCTAACCCCACATTGATTTGAATCATATTCACCCCTGATGCTTTCCTATTATTTCACTTTGACTTTAACTGCACCAGAAAGTACCTTTACACTTTCCAAAAATAAACACATATCAGACCAGCTTGCACCAGACTGTGAATTTAAGTCATTGCTCATGTAAGCACAGTGCTTACATGTCATCTTAAATCATCTGGTGCAATATATACATTAATATATTACAAATGTAACTGCCTAAAAGTTAAAAATTCATGTAGCTATGTTTCTAAACTCTGGGTCTACAAAATTAAACAATTAGTCTCCAGAGATATGTGTGCTGGAAGATGATCCCTATTTCTTTACAAAAACAGTTCTCTCTCTCTTCATTTTGCTCAGATAAAAAAGGGAAAAATCCTCATGTCAGTTTGCAGCTGTTGTTAAAGAATTCCCTTCATGTCTAATGACTGCAGTATTATTTTTCCAACCACACAGCACAGTGCAATAATTCTTAAGAACTGTGCAGATAAAAAACCTGGAACTATTTCATAAACAGGAAGGGAAAGAAAAAAAAAAGGAGGTTGAGGTCATTAATAAGAGTAACTGCTCTGGGACCTTGATACTTGTTCTATCATTTAAAGAGAAATTACAGTAATTATGTGGGACCAGAGAGTTTCTGCACAGTACCTTATATACTTAGGCCAGTGGTGCCCATCCAAGCTCCCCATTTGTGAGCTATTTATTGCTACATTCATTAAGGCATACAACACAGCTGAGGGTGGGTTATTTATTCAGGAAGACAACATCATTGAGACTGATGATTATGGCAAAATATGACAAAAACAGTGCTTATGTTCTAGCATGCCTGAGCAGAAAATGTTTTAGAGCCTCAAATATGATGGAGAGATGGGGGATCTCATCCAAGTATGCAGATACCTGACGAAGGATATTAACAAAGATGGAGAGAGATGTTTTTCAATGTCACACAGGGACAGGACCAGGGTAAATATGAAAGTACAAGAAATTCCACAGCTTCCATATTTCTTTACCTGAGAGAAACAGTGTGTATTAAAACAGGATGCCCAAAGAAGTTGTAGAGCCTGCCCCTGGAGACATTAAAAAGTTGACTGGAGACAGTTCTGGGCAACCTGCTCTGTGTCTGAATAGGTGAGTCAGTACCTGCCAGCCCCAAGCATGAAAATTATTTAATTTTTTAAATTTCCAGTTATTTCCAGGGAGACTGGGGGAAAAAAAAAGACAGAAGGGGAATAGAAGTGAAAAGGAAGGAAGGAAGGAAAGAAGGAAGGATTCCAGGAAGGAAGGAAGGAAGGATTCCAAGAAGGAAGGAAGGAAGGAAGGAAGGAAGGAGGGAAGGAAGGATTAAAACAGAGCACAGCAGCCACTCAGATTGGAAAATTGGAAAACATATTTGTATGACTTCCCCATAAGGATGGGCTGGTTTCCTGTCTTAGGTACATTTTCAGCAGCTCTGTATTGAATTCTACAATCCATGATTGCAGCGAAAACATGTAAAAGTGAAAAAGGGAACAACAAATTGGCTGTTGTCCATTAAGGCCTTCCCACAGATTAATGAGTGATCTATAAGAGGATTAGGACCTAAGAGATCTCCTCTCCAGTGAGGTGTTTGAATTTTCATTTTTGAGGCTTGTGGTTAGAAGCTTGTGGTTAGGCTCACTCTTAAAAAAAAAAAAAAAAAAGAAAGAAATTGCTAAGTGCCCAAGAAGATTTTGTGGGTTTCAAAGCCTTTTTTAAGGCTTATCCCCAAATTCTGGTAACATCCAGTAAACACCCACCACCTACAGGTGTTGCCTGTCATCACATATAATTTTCAATGAAGACAGAGGAAAAAGTCCCCCCACTGGAATACTTGGGTCAGAAAATTCTGCAGCAAAAGCAACACCAGTGAAAATTAATTGATCTTGCCAGAGCTATGCATTTGATCTCTTGGTGTCTTATAAATTTCACCCTTGTAATATGAGCAGAACAGGGGAATTCATAATCATAACTTATTATGCTATTATGAGAGCTGAACAGGGAATATAATAATACATCTGGTCTTATTCTGAGCTCATAGTTATTGTACAGAACAAATAGTTTTCATTTCTCTGGAGGCTTTGTATCAGCCTAATTACTAAAGCAATCTGTTTAGCTTTTCCAGCTGCACTAAAACCAGAGCTCTCAGACAGCTTGAGACTAGTGTTCTCCAGTTCCTCCAAGGCCAAAATGAGACCCAGTTACTCTGTAAGGAAGTGCCAGTGATATTCTGAAGACACCATTTCAGTTGATACAGATGGACCAGAAAATGGGCTGGATTTAGTATATGGGACTGTCCAGGCACACAGAATTTACCTCTAATCAAAGGCAAACAGCTGAGCCTGTCAGGGTGTCAAACAAGCACTACAAACTGACATCAGTAGCCAAGCCAAACAGATAATTAGCAAAAGTCAACTCAGTTATGCTCAAACGCAATACAATCCCAGCTCTGTGCAGTGATATTTACAGGATTGAGACTAGAGGGCTTAAATCTATAGACACAATATGCTCTTTCTACTGGCAGATTAGTAAATTAAATTGTATTTTAACAAGCATTTCATGTTATCTGATACTCCGAAATTCCTGATCCTAGAGTTCTTATGCAAATTTCCAGTCTGATGTGATTTATTCTCATAATGATGCTGCCTTCCATGAACATGAAGAAATCCTTCTTCTTTATAAGTAGGTGTGCATTTTTACAGCATTGTATTGCTCCTGTCTGGAAATGTTATGGCTGTATGGATTTTTCTGGTTTTATCCACTGCTGAAAGAGTTTACTGTTAAATGTCAGTATATATGAAAACTCACCACTGTCATATGAGAACACATCCCCAGCAGATAATAGTCCAATTCCTCTACCCATACCAAGACAAAGGCCTGATCTCCTCAACAGCTTTCTAGAAGAATTGGTGGAGGCCCCAGGTGAATCACTGAGAAATTTTCCTGAGAGCTTAACAGCTATGTTTGAACTGTCATGGAGTTTCAGCACTATTGCACAAGTCCTTGGCTTAATTTTCTCTCCATTTTGCAAGTACACAATAAAGTCCTCTTTTCCTCCTACATTTTTATTGATTTTCTTGAAAGCAGAAGTCCAGGGTTTGATCTTTTCTATGGTTGTATATAACACAAAGTATCATCCTCAGGATACAGTAGCTTCACTGGAATTGGGTACGTTTTCTATCACAGAAACTTTAAAAATTAAGTGAGAAACCAAGCAAACTGATTAAGCTCCATCAACACTTGAATAGAGATTTGTGATATCAAATGGAATTAGCACTACATGACTATTTTAAGAAATCTTGTACCTTGGATAATGTCCTGACCAGTGGTTTAACTCCAATGGTTTGATTACTTTTGAGAGCAAAAGGCAAGAATATGCTTGGTTTCCTGCCTGCATTATTTAGCTTTCAATTACTACCCATGGATTTCACAGTGACTTTTTAGTACTCCAGCACATCTGCAAGCATATTCAAGCCTGTTTGAGATTTTAAGCCTTTTTTTTAAAAAACTCAGAGAAAATGAACATGTGTTCAGCTATCAGTGTAGTTAAAAGGACATCTCCAAGTGTCTCAAGGACAAGTAACTCCATCTTTTGTGAATTCACAGTACTGCATATTTAAAATAAACAACACATATCGTTGTCAATGCACCAAAGGTCTTTGCACAGCAGAACTGTGAGTGTGAGAATTCCAGGTCCCAGGAATGTAGTCAAGTTCTTTGCACCCACTTTTCATTTATGCTACCTTACATAATCATAAAACAGGCTGATCCAAATTTAATTTAATCATTGCAAATGGAAATATAACAATTGGATTAATACAAAAGAATATCAATTTGCTGATCACAATGATTTTCCAGCCCAATAAAAAATTGAAACAAAGGAGAAAGCAGCCAGAGTTCTGAAAGTTTTAAACCCCTCCTGAACATATTAGACATGCTAAATGATGAGTATACTATTATTAGCATTGAAGGTTTAGATTGAAAGTCATTCAAAGATAAATTAAATGTATTTTAATTTGGCTCTAAATTATAAATAGTTTCTACATTGATATGCCCTCTCAGACTTACATAGTGAGCAGGTAAAAATAATAAAAGTGTTGGACATTCTTACATTGTGTCTTTCCAGTAAACCAGCTTACATGTTGTGCCATCAGTGTCTCAGAGGATTCTCACTGTTCTCTGTGTGTAATTTGGAACTTTATTAACCTCTTAGCCTTGCCTTCTCTCTCAACTTTTCAAACCAGTATCATGCAGGTTTTAAACAGTTTCCCTGTGTTGTGCAGAGTGGTAGTGCTTATGTAATGAAAACCCAGTGGAGAGAGGAAAGGTTTGGCTTCCATGTGTTTCTTCCCCATTCTCTGGGACTGTAGATACTATTGCTAACACAGTGATAATCCCAGTTCCAAATTGCAAGCGCAGTGGTAGAAAATTAGATCACAGCTCAAGCACTTTAACTTTCAAAGAGAGAAACGATTGAGTGGCAATGTGTTATAGCAATTACTTCTGTAAAATGGGACAGAGTTGGAACAGAAAGGTCCTGGCGAAATTGTGAAGTGTGATTTAATCTGAGTTGTATGATCATCAAAAGAACAATCTTCTGAAAAAATGGAAAAATCCAATTTCATCACCAAAAAGCAATTTTTCTTCTGTCTCCAGAGAAATGTACAAACTTGGAGAGGGAAAGGTGTCATTTATATATGCAAAATGCTCATGAGACAAGAATTTCCCTGCAGGTGTGGCTCTCAACAACATCACAATGATTCCATTCATGTTACAACAGTGGATGTGGGGAAGCAGCCAGCCTTCACAATATGTTTACTGAACAAATAATGTTAAAGTAGCCAAAAGCTGAAATCATATCTGAGGGAGACATGCTCAGAAGCAATTCTCCCTTAGAGAAGTAAAATCATAACTTTGCATTGTAATGGTCCAGAGACTATCACAAGGTGTTACACAAAGACCCAAAAGCACCAATAAATATCTCCAAAATACGTGAACAGCACAGATAATTATGGAGGATGTGTTCTTGCATACGCTTTAGCTTACCTATGACAACAGGAAAGAAAAAAGAGTAGCATGCAAGGCAGCATAAAACCACCTCTCAGAGGAAGAATAATCAACATCATGAAGTGGAGACTATAATCATTAAGCAGACAGGAAGCTGAGTATTTTATTCAAATAACTCAAATAATAAATTCAAATAATAAAGCCAGGAAACCATACTATTTTTTTCTAGCTTTTTGCCATGCTACTGCTGTTTTGTAACCTCATTTCCTAATTTCTGTGTTCT
The DNA here is from genome assembly GCF_963662255.1 of Cinclus cinclus. Classification (NCBI taxonomy): domain Eukaryota; kingdom Metazoa; phylum Chordata; class Aves; order Passeriformes; family Cinclidae; genus Cinclus; species Cinclus cinclus. Next base: position 20,667,818 of record NC_085084.1, on the reverse strand, counting down.
CATTGTAACAGCTCCTAGAGCATTATAGACCCCAAGGTACCTTAGTTCCTCAGCTGAGCTTTCTCAGAACTGACTCATGCTGGAAACTATATTTTTTATTGTTTTCTACACTGCTTGGGAATAAAAAGAATTATAATTAACTTTGGTATTTAGAATTTGAATATCCCAATATCTCTCCTCCCAGAACTACATTTACCATGAAGTTATTTATTTTTGGAGCCTATTCTTGCAAGAGCAAATTAATACACTGACAACATTGTGATGCTCCATGAATAGTCTTCAAAAATGAAGCCCCAGAACACTGCAGTTTCAAGGATTAATGAACAGCAACCTGGGCATCAGGTTTTAATAATGGCAGCCACTGCATTTGAAATTTTTATATGAATACTAATAAGTTAAGGCCCAGCTTCAGTAACCAGTAGTAATTAGGGGGGGAAACTGGCAGTAAAGCATTTATTACTTGCCATCACAGACAGTTTGGTCTCTGCAGGTGCACAAGAGAGGAGATCTTGATGTGTTTTCACAGTGCCATTTCCATTTGTACATGAACAGTCTAGCACTGACTCTCATCTCTTCCAGCAACATTCCCACACTGTAGTGGTGAGGAAAGGCTGGACAGAAAGCCCCTGGAAGGACTCAAGATCTGCTGGCACTGGTGACAATGGGATTGTCATACTGGACAGCAGGAGAAGCAGAGCAAAGCCATGGCTGAAGGATCTCAGCAGTTTCTATGGGGCTCACACAGATGTCTTTGCCTCAGCCATTTCAAAATTTAAACTGAGCTGGAGTTTTTAGTTAAAGTCCATGTTCCCATAAAAATTTTAGGTTTTATCAGAACTTCCAAGATTCAGAACATCCAGCTTTAGACATATCCAGACAGCACAGTATCCAGACTCCAAACATTATCCAAATAGCCATCATACTTCCAATCCATGACAGTTCTTTTTTGTGCCTGAGCTTTCTTTTCTGTCTTTTCCAGAGAAATTTTGGTTTTTTTTTCTCACTGGAATCAAGCTGCTACAGTCCACAGAGAACAGAAAAGGGCTTCCTATTTTTTGCTACTCACACAAGCTTCTTCAACAGGGAAATAAATAAATAAAGTAAATTTAATAGAGAAAATGGACAAAAAAGAAATAAGGATGATGAAAATGCCAAGCAGTCAGTTATTGCAAGTTAAGAAGTGGTCTGGGCAGCATGGGTCACATATTATCACATTATATCAGGAATCCTCTACCTCTTTCCCTTTTTAGCTACACTCTGTGGGAAATGTTAGTTGAGAGAAACTGCAAGTGGTCCTCTCAAGCATCCAAACAGCAATGTACAAAATTCTGTTCCACCTTTATGTTTCAAGGTGAAAATGGCATCCAGATTTAGAGAAACAGGAAAAATAAATCCAATTTAAAAGCACCTTTAGCAGAAGCGGTACAGATTTTATCTGCATAATTAAATCAGTTTTAATTCTCCTGTATGTTCTCAGGAAAAAATTCACAATATTTTAACAAAGTTGCTATAAATTAGAGGAGTTGTTAAAATTAATGGGCCACCTTTTTTCAGACAGTCTGGTCTTAATACTAAACCCACTCTATAAAGAGAAAAGTATCCATATTAAAGGCCAAGATTTCCTACAGGTGTTGGAAAAATTCTGACATAATATATGTCTTGAAAGGATTAAAACTTCACAAGAAAAAGTCCCAAGTACAAAGTCCTGATAATACAGTATTTCTCTTGAAAGTGCATGTATTTGGAAATAAAACCATTAACAAGTTCTGTATTTCATTTCTATATTTAAGAAAGCAAGCAGCATTTTTCAGGTTGATACTGATTATCTAAGCTACCTTTGATATTTAAAAAAGTGTACTAGGTAGTCAAAAGAGAACTCTAATGTTTCAGTTTTCTCAATTTCCTTTCTATCATTCTTTCATTTCCTTAACTGAATACCTACACTTGGATAGAAACACACATACATCTGTACATACAGTGTCTCTTTTAAGAAAAGTCCTGATATTTTGGTTTTTAGAGGGGCTTTACTCCTGTTAGTGCTACATCATGCTAAAGTCACCCTTCAGGCAGTGTATAAGGTTGCCTTTTAATGAAATTTATGTTGTCCCTTCCATCACCCTCCTTAGATACCTGTCATAATTAATTTATTGTTACTTTTAATACAGCCTTTGGGATAAATGGATAGATATTGGCTTTTGTTATTGTATTGTTTGCCTTTTTAATATGACAGAAGAAACATCACCAAGAAAAAATAATTTAAATTTATTTTAAAATAAATTATTAAAATATAAACTTCTGGGCAGGAAAATTTATATGTTACTTTGAAAGAAACTTCTTTCAAGGGCTCTTCAGCTTCTTCAAGAAGAAGAAATTACTTTTAACAAAACCCTACCACTCCATTTTGTCTCCTTAGAAATCAGTGTTCTCAAAACATCATAAAAGTCATGTGGTCTAGAAAACACTCCCAAATTTACTAAGATGTACAAACATGTATGCTTTTGCAAATGAAAGTTCACCCTTGAAGCTCCTCCAAGACTCAAGAAATGCCCTCATATTACAGATCCCATTTCTGAAATCAGTACTGTCAAGCCCCATTCACCTACACCACAAAATAGCCCATCAAGTACAAAAAAAATCTCATAAATTCTGGAGTGGAATGGGCAATGCCCTAAATGGTTCAAGTGAAATTTTAACTTTTGTATGAGACTGATATGAAACCAGACATCCTTTCATTGCTAGCACAGGTTTTTAAGTGACAAACCTTAAAGGGTAGCCAGAAACCAAGGGATTGCAGCATCATCATTACTACACAGACAAGCCTGCACTTTTTTGGCCAGATTTCTGTAGACAGTTGAGGTTAATTTGAATTGAGTATGAAAGCCTCCATTTTCCACCCAAGTGACACATTATTCTGGTGGCACAGAACCAACAGCAATTTCACATACTCTCAACCTCTTTAGAAACTAGTGATTATGTGTCACATTAGCAAGAGAATTGCCCAAAACTTAACACAAGACATGCTTATTTTGGTTCCTTTAATAGTTTTCTTCATTCTTGTCAAACTTGTTTAAAATGGACATGTTCAGAGAAAGTGGTATCCTTCCCTTCAAATTTGGTACTAGAAGTTGGCTGTCAAATGAAAGTTATCAGTTTCACCAAGCAGATACAGAAAGCTACTATAATGCAAATTATTGGGGTTGCATATGCAACAAATCACATTTTGCTTTGTTTTGTTTTGGTTTGGTTTGGTTTGGTTTTTGTTTTTTTTTTTTGATCTAATTTTGGTTCCACTAAAAAAGTTTCTGATAAGATCTTGTTATTGGCTGGTAACAAGAGATAAAATTTAGGTAGAAGAAGGCAACAGTGCTCCCTAACAGCACAGCTATAGTCAGCCTCATCATGCCAGGTGAGAAAAATCTTCATTTCCAGTCTACGCCGTTTGGTGGCTTTAGGAAGTAACATGCACATTCAGAGAATTATGTTTTCAGTTTTAGAATTCTGTTTCTGTTTCTCTGTTTTCATGTAACATTACAAACAAACCAGCCAAGTCAAACTGAAACAACAACAGCAAAAGCAAAACAAAAACACGCCCCAAAAAAACAAGCAACCAAACAAAAAAAAAATCAAAAAACAAAAAACAACAGCCAAATACTAAACCAAAAACAAACCAGCATACTACATAATATCTGAGTTGTAATGGACAGTTTGGGACATGGAATTACTCCTCATGTAATACTTTGGTAAGCAAAGATTTTCCTTGTTGAGCTTCTGATGTCTGTGGATGCTTAAAGCCTTGCTTCTTGTGGAGTTATGATTTTTCATTCCTGAAAAAACAAGGATTATATTTCTATGTGATGATTCTTCAAGACCATGTAAGATTGACACGGGCAAAAACTGTGCACACAAACTGTGGGCACAAGCTCTGGGAGTTGACAGCCTGACACTGAAATAAAGCTGTCATATAGAGAGGCCTTTGGGATCCTTGGCCCCAAAAAAGAGGAAAAAAGTGAAGAGAGAGAAAGCAAAAATATGAAATTCCAAGCTATTTCTTTTGGATATGCTGTATCTATTGTTTAAAATTACCTTCAGTGAAGTTTTTCAGTAAGAAATTCATGCTCAGTCTTCACTCTGGCCTTCCCAAAATTGCACATTTCAGTGACAGATAGGGGGCTATCCAAGTCTGGAGCAGTAAATCGAACTGATTATTCCCACTGTAGGTACCTTCCGAAGATAAGCATGGTTGTTCTGCTTCTGTATTTAATAGGAATTAATTATCTGTACCTTCCAGGCAGCTTAAATGTCTCATCCCAAGCTAAGGGCAAGGAAAGGAGTAGGAGGGAACTACATCAAAATAAATATGTTCCAAAGAATGCAAATTTGCTGATATTCTCCTTATATGCCTTAAATCCAAAGACAGACTGCAGAGTTTCTGTAAAATCCTAAACACTTTTTTCAAGCAAATTTTTAAGCCATGCCAAGAGAAGACTTGCAATGAATCACAACAAATCACAGTTGAAATTCTGCAGAAAAGCTGTTGCACAGCCATAACCTCTACTTTGCTCCCCCATGTTCGATTCTGAATAACCCAACTTGTGGAAAGTCTTGCTTTTGTAGAAAAATTTTAGACAAAACCTCATAGAACCTAAATCCACAGACAGTCTTTTCCAGCTCAGAGCAGGGGTCTGTGCTGTACTTCGGGGCTGATTTCAGTGATGCTGTCTAAGAGCTTTGTCTCTGCTTGGGAAAAAAAAAATAGAAATTTTTTTAAAGAGGCTGCCTGAAGGCAGAGCTCTCCTCACATGTTCTGCCTGTTTTCCCTTCCTGCACACAGAAATAGGCTGGTTATTTGGATATGTCCCTGGCCTTTCACTGTGATTGAATTGCCACCGTTGGACCACAGCCTGGAATTAGGCAAGTGACAGCATCTCTTAACATGTGAGGATATTAGAAAGGCAGACAATCACATGAAAAATTAATGTACAATAACAAAAACCAATAGCAGAGATTAAAATAAAGGCAATGAAGGTCAGGACCTTCTGAGAAATATGCTTAGGACCGTTAAAAGTCTAAATTCCTATGTGGTAAAATGTAAAACACTCTTTCTTAAAATACCAAACAAAAATAGGAGTATCATATTCCTCTTTGGCAGAAAGCCACTGAGATGCTTCCTAGAAATAACAGGTAAAATAGCTCCCTGAAAACAGGAACATCACCAGCCAGGGCATAAGTTCCCCTGAGATCAATATCCCATCTGGCAGACCAAGCTCAATTGTGTGAAAATTCATAAGGAACAGACATAATCCATGCTTTTTGGACTCAGGGGAATAAATATCCTGATGGTGCCTGGATCGTCAGCCTAGAACAGGGATAATTCCTGTTCCTGCAAGGTATTCTGGTATTATAAAACCAGATTCAAAGCATGAAAATACTAATACTCATGTTGTCTTCATCCACATTTATGAGAAACATATGCACATATACAAGCTTATACATATGAAACAAGAAGAGCTGGAGGCCATGGTGCAACAGCAGAGTTATGATGTAGTCAACATTACAGAAACATGGTGGGATGTCTCACACAGCTGGAGCGCTGCACTGGATGGCTACAAGCTCTTCAGAAGAGACAGAAAAGGTAGAAGAGGTGAAGGGGTGGCTCTCTATATTAGGGAGGGTTTTGATGCCATGGAAATTGAAACTAATGATGATGAAGTTGAATGCCTGTGGATAAGAATTAAGGGCAAGGCCAAAAAGACTGACATCCTGCTGGGAGTCTGTTATTGTCCACCCAATCAGGAAGAAGAGGTAGACAACTTATTCTATACGCAGCTGGATAATGTTTCAGGATCATCCCACCTTGTTCTTGTAGGCGACTCCAACCTACCAAACATCTGCTGGGAATTTAATACAGCAGAAAAGTGGCAGTCCAGGAATTTTAGAGTGTGTGTGGAGGGCAATTTTTTGTTGCAGCTGTGAGTGAACACACCAGGGGAGGGACTATGTTAGACCTGCTGTTTGCAAATAGAGATGGGCTGGTGGATGATGGGGTGGTTGGAGGCTGCTTGGGGCACAGTGGTCATGAAATTATAGAGTTCTTGATATTTGGTGAAGTCAGGAGGAGCATCAATAAGACTTTTATATTGTACTTTTGGAGGGCAGACTTTGGCCTATTTCAGCAACTTACTCAGAGAGTTCCTTGGGAAGCAGCCCTTAAAAACAAAGTCCAGGAAAGGTGGGGGTGCTTCAAAGCAGAGATCTTGAGGACAAAGGAACAGACTGTCTCTGTGTGCCTCACATGAGGCAAACATCCCGCCTGGATGGGCAATGAGATTTTGAAAGAACTTGGAAATAAAAAGAGGATGTATCATGTTTGGAAGGAGGGTCAGGTCTCTCAGGAGGTACTTAAGGGGGCTGCTAGGGCATGTAGGAAAAAAATAGAGAGCCCAAAACTCAGTTTGAACTTAATTTGGAAACATTTGTAAAGGATAATAAAAAACGTTTTTACATATACATTAATGGCAAAAGGAAGGGAAAGACCAGCCTTTGTTCTCTACTGGATGAGGCAGGGAATTTAGTAACTGCAGATGAGGAGAAAGTGGAAGTGCTTCAATGCCTTCTTTGCCTCAGTGTTTAGTGGGAAGATGGTTTGTCCTCTGGACAACTGTCCTCCTGGATTGGCAGATGGTGTCAGTGAGCAGTATGGTCTCCCTGTTACCCAGGAGGAGAACTGCTGAGTGCCTTGGATGTTCATAAATCCATGGGACCAGACGGGATCCATTCCAGGCTAATGAGGGAGCTGGCAGATGAGCTTGCAAAGCTGCTCTTCATCTTTTACCAACAGTCCTGGCTCACTGCTGAGGTTCCAGATGACTGGGAGCTGGCCAAGGTGACATTTATAAAAAGGGTGGGAAGGAGGATCCTGGTTAATTTTAAGCCAGTTAGACTGACCTCAGTAACAGGTAAGGTAATGGAACAGTTTATACTGAGTGTCATCACACAGCACTTACAGGATGGCCAGGGTATCTGACCCAGCCAGCATGGGTTTAGGAGGAGTAGATCATGTTTGATCAACCTGGTCTCTTTTTATATGCAGGTGACCCACCTGGTGGATGCTAGAAAGGCTGTGAATATTGCCTAATTGGACTTCAGCAAGGTCTTTGACAATGTATCCCACAGCATTCCTTGGAAAAGGTGGCAGCCCACGGCTTGAACAGGAGCACTCTTTGCTGGGTTAAGAACTGGCTGGATGGTTGGGCTCAGAGAGTGGTGGTAAATGGTACTGCATCCAGCTGGTCACTGCTGGTGTTCCTCAGGGGTATGAGCTGGGGCCAGTTCTGTTCAATATTTTTATTGATATTTGGATGAGGGTATTCAGTCTTTTATTAGTAAATTTACAGACTGGGAGCTGTGTTGATCTGTTGGAAGGGAGGAGGACTCTGCACAGAGATCTAGAGAGGTTGGATGGTTGGTCAGTGTACTGGTTTGAAAAGCAAAACTAGTGAGACTTCAAGTTAGTAATACAATTTTTAATAGGGAAGAGAAAAAGGAAAAACAAAATACATGCAAAAATAATAAAAAAATAAAACTATTGACAGAGTCAGAATACAACCTGATACCTTGTCAGTTAGGGTGTTGGTGTAGTTTTCTCTAAAGGGTTTAGTGATGATGTGGAAAAAGCCTGGTTCTTCCTCTGGAATTTAGTGGAAAAAAAGGCTGGTTTTGGCGTTTTAAACCTTAGTTTTTATTTAGGTAGGAAAGGCTTGTCTTATTCTCCTGGCTGGAGCATCTCTCAATGGGATGATGTAATCTTATCAGTTATACAGTAGAAGTTAATGGCCCATTAACAGAAGACATTTCCCACAGAGATAAGGATGATCACCCTTCTCAGATGGTAATAGAATATATATCTTGTATTGTAAACCAGGACAGTCAGAGTCCAGTGGGATGAGGTTTAATAAGTACAAGTGCCGAGTCTGCATTTTGGTGACAATAATCCCCTGCAGTGTTATAGGATGGGGACAGTGTGGCTGGACAGTTCCCAGGCAGAAAGGAGCAATGGTCGACAGCCAACTGAACATGAGCCAGCAGTGTGCCCTGGTGGCCAAGGAGGCCAGTGGCATCCTGGCCTGGATCAGGAATAGTGTGGCCAGCAGAAACAGGAAGGTCATTCTTCCCTGTACTTGGCACTGATGAGGCCCCAACTTGAGTGCTGTGTCCAGTTCTGGGTCCCTTAGTTTAGGGAGGATGCTGAGACACTTTGAGCACGTCCAGAGGAGGCAACGAGGCTGGTGAGGGCCTTGGAACACAAATCCTGTGAGGAACAGCTGAGGGAGCTGGAGTTGTTCAGCCTGGAGAAAAGGAGACTCAGGGGTGATCTTATCACCCTCTACAACTTCCTGAAAGGTGGTTGTAGTCAGGTGAGGGTTGATCCCTTTCTCCAAGCAGCAACTGCCAGAACCAGAGGACACAGTCTTAAGCGGAGCCAAGGGAAATATAGAATGGATATTAGGAAACAGGTTTTCATGAAAAGAGTGATAAAGTACTAGAATGGTCTACCCAGGGAGGTGGTGGAGTCACCATCCCTGGATGTGTTTATAAAAAGACTGGATATGGCACTCAATGCCATGGTTTAGTTGAGATGTTAGGGCATGGGTTGGACTTGATGATCTTGAAGGTGTCTTATTCTGTGATAAAAATAAATTTATGTCTATACAGATTCAAACACATACTGCAGAAACAGGCTACACACACCTATATTAAATTGTGAACCCAAATCTTGCAGCACTGTCACACATTGAAAGCATCCAGAAATGTTCAGACAATGCTCTCAGGCACAAGTTGTGTTTTTCAGAGTGTCCTGCACAGGGTCAGGAGTTGGATTTGGTGATCCTGGTGGGTCCCTTCCAGCCCAGCATGATTCTATGATTCATTTTGCCTGCAGCAGCCAAAGGATTTTACTGAGAGTTTTTTGATAGAAATGGGAATTTCTACTTAATAAAACCAACAAAAACACCTCTCCTCAAGTATCATAAAACAAACACTAAAGAACATAAGCATTGTTTATTTTTTCTTCACAATTATGACTATTTGAAAAAGACATGAGGCCTTCATTTTTGTTGCCCAGTTCTACAGTTCCTCACATTTATGTTCTTTGTCAAAAGAAAGTGATCAGGCTGCAAAGGGTAGATGGTATTTGTCCTGGTTTGAAGGACAGGTGTTTGCCAAGGAAAGCAGAAGCTTCCCCTTGGACTGAAAGAAAATGTGATTCTTCCGATTATTATAATTTTGGAATTAAGAGAGCTCTCAGGCAAAGATATGGGGGTAGGAATAACAGTTCTTTACTAGTATATTTAACAAGACAAACAAGAACAACAACAGCTATGAAATTACCCACAAACAGAACAGTAACTCAGTCCCAGTGTTTTTTGGCTGCAGGCACCTTTTCCCTGAGCTGCAGTTCCTGATGCTGGGGGCGGGCGGGTCCCGCAGAGCCGCAGGAGGGCTGGGGGTGATGGCAGCGCTGTCCCAGGGGGAGAGAGAGATGGAGAGAGAGCCCTCTGCTCATGGTGTGGGTCCTGGTGCTCAGTATCGTGCTGGATGGTGGTAGTTCACAGCGAGAAGACAGCCGGGCAGGGTCCGATGGTGGTTTCCCGACGCTGGGATGGGACACAGACGGCGATCGTCCTTCTCGTCCGAACTCCACGGGGGAAATGGGCCGAGACCCAGCCTTCCGCTTCCTCTTCTGGCTGTTTGAATCTCGCGGGGCTTGCTTCTTCCCTCCCGTCGCCTCCCCCTTGTCACCAGGGCCCAGTCAACAGGTATCTTAGCATGACAATGGGGAAAATTCCACAGAGGGAAAAAAAAAAAAGAAAGAACTAACCCTCAACATTATCCACCCCGAATTTTCCCCTACCATCATGCCAAATCAAATTAAAAATCTTCAAATTATAGACATCCATACAGTTACAGATACAGGCACAGTATTGTAGGTAGTTCACCCTAAAACAAGGTCTCCTTGGGGTATGCATCTGGTCTTTCCATCCCTTTGCATGATCCACCAGGTGCACCCTGGCCCTTGAGCAAAAACCACCCCCCGAATTGGATTGTCTTCGCTGGAGGCAGGGTTCACCCAGTTTTTCCTAGCATACCTCTCATATGCACCACTGGAACCTTGTCCCCATCTGGTGTTCTCAAGGGCTCAGACTGGGCAGGGCCTGCTCAATTAGTGGAACCTCGGGTGTTCACTAACCATGTGGCCTTTGGTAGATTAATCTCCCAGTTTTTGAAAGTCCCCCCACCCAGTGCCTTCAAGGTGGTTTTAAGCAGCCCATTGCACCGTTCCACTTTCCCAGCCGCTGGTGCGTGATAAGGAATGTGGTACACCCACTCGATGCCGTGTTCTCTGGCCCAGGTGCTTATGAGGCTGTTCTTGAAATGAGTCCCATTGTCTGACTCAATTCTCTCAGGGGTTCCATGTCTCCAAAGGACTTGCTTTTCCAGGCCAGGATGGTGTTGCGGGCAGTGGCATGAGGCACAGGGTAGGTTTCCAACCATCCAGTGGTGGCTTCTACCATGGTCAGCATGTAGCGCTTGCCTTGGCGTGTCTGAGGCAGTGTGATGTAGTCAATCTGCCAGGCCTCCCCATACTTATATTTGGACCACTGCCCCCCATACCAGAGGGGCTTCACTCGCTTGGCTTGCTTGATGGCAGCACACGTCTCACAGTCATGGATAACCTGGGAAATACTGTCCAGGGTGAGATCCACCCCTCGGTCTCATGCCCACTTATAGGTAGCATCTCTGCCTTGGTGACCTGAGGCATCGTGGGCTCATCGAGCCAGGAACAACTCTCCCTTGTGTTGCCAGTCTAAGTCTATCTGTGACACCTCTATCCTTGCAGCCTGATTTACTTGCTCATTGTGTTGGTGCTCCTCATTAGCCCGACTCTTGGGGACATGGGCATCTACATGACGGACCTTTACGGGTAGCTTCCCTACCCGACTGGCAATGTCTTTCCACTCATCAGCAGCCCAGATTGGTTTTCCCCTACCTTGCCAGTTAGCTATTTTCCATCTTTCCAGCCAGCCCCACAGAGCATTGGCTACCATCCATGAATCAGTGTAAAGGTAAAGCTTTGGCCACTTCTCTCTTTCAGCAATGTCCAGGGCCAGCTGAACGGCTTTGAGTTCAGCAAGTTGACTTGATCCACCTTCTCCTTCAGTAGCTTGTGCAACCTGTCGTGTGGGGCTCCATACGGCTGCTTTCCACTTCCGGTTCATCCCCACGATGCGACAGGAACCGTCAGTGAAAACAGCGTAGCGAGTTTCATCTGCTGGCAGTTGGTTGTATGGCGGGGCTTCATCAGCCCGAGTCACTTGTTCTTGCTCCTCTTCATCGGCAAGACCAAAATTTTCACCTTCTGGCCAGTTTGTAATTATTTCTAAAATCCCAGGGCGATTTGCGTTTCCGATACGGGCGCGGTGTGTGATGAGGGCAATCCACTTGCTCCATGTGTCATCGGTGGCGTGGTGGGTAGAGGGGACCTTCCCTTTAAACATCCACCCCAGCACTGGTAGTCGGGGTGCCAGAAGGAGCTGTGCTTCTGTGCCAATCACCTCTGAGGCAGCTTGAACTCCTTCATAAGCAGCCAAGATCTCCTTCTCTGTTGGGGTGTAGTTGGCTTCAGACCCTCTGTAACTTTGGCTCCAGAATCCCAGAGGTCGGCCTCGGGTCTCACCAGGTACCTTCTGCCAAAGGCTCCAGGACAAGCCCTTGTTCCCGGCTACAGAGTAGAGCACATTCTTCACCTCTGGTCCCGTCCTGACTGGGCCGAGGGCTACAGCATGAGCGATCTCCTGCTTGATCTGGGCAAAGGCTTGCTGCTGCTCAGGGCCCCAGTGGAATTCGTTCTTCTTCCGGGTGACCAGGTAGAGAGGGCTCACGATCTGGCTGTACTCAGGAATGTGCATTCTCCAAAAGCCTATGGCACCTAGGAAAGCTTGTGTTTCCTTCTTGTAGGTTGGTGGAGACATCGCGGTGATCTTATTGATGACCTCAGTGGGGATTTGGCGCCGCCCGTCTTGCCACTTTACTTCCAGGAACTGGATCTCTCGGGCAGGACCTTTGACTTTGCTCCTCTTGATGGCAAAACCGGCTCCCAGCAGAATTTGGATGATCTTTTCTCCTTTCTCAAATACTTCCATTGCCGTGTTCCCCCACACAATGATGTCATCAATGTATTGCAGATGTTCTGGAGCTTCACCCTTTTCCAGTGCAGCCTGGATCAGTCCATTGCAAATGGTGGGGCTGTGTTTCCACCCCTGGGGCAGTCGGTTCCAGGTGTACTGCACGCCCCTCCAGGTGAAAGCAAACTGAGGCCTGCACTCTGCTGCCAGAGGAATGGAGAAAAATGCATTGGCAATGTTAATGGTGGCGTACCACTTTGCTGCCTTGGACTCCAGCTCGTACTGGAGTTCCAGCATGTCCGGCACGGCAGCGCTCAGTGGTGGAGTCACTTCATTCAATGCACGATAGTCCACAGTCAATCTCCATTCTCCATCAGACTTGCGCACAGGCCAGATGGGGCTGTTGAAGGATGAGTGGGTTTTGCTGACCACCCCTTGGCCCGCCAGCTCACGGATCATCTTGTGGATGGGGATCACGGCATCTCGATTTGTCCTGTACTGTGGGTGGTGCACTGTCGAGGTGGCAATTGGCACTTGCTGCTCCTTCACCTTCAGGAGTCCCACTACAGATGGGCTCTCTGACAGTCCAAGCAAGGTGTTCAATTGCTTAATGTTTTCTGCCTCTACAGCAGCTATTCCAAAAGCCCACCTGAGTCCCTTTGGGTCTTTGTAATAGCCATTCCTCAGGAAGTCTATGCCTAGAATACACGGTGCCTCTGGGCCAGTCACAATTGGATGCTTCTGCCACTCTTTCCCAGTCAGGCTCACCTCAGCCTCCAGCAAAGTCAATTCCTGTGATCCCCCTGTCACCCCAGCAATAGAAACAGGCTCTTCCCCCACATGTTCTGATGGTATTAGGGTGCACTGTGAACCAGTGTCAACTAATGCCCTATGTTTTTGTGGCTCTGATGTGCCAGGCCATCGGATCCACACCGTCCAAAAGACCTGGTTTTCCCGTGCCTCTCCCTGGCTAGAGGCAGGGCCCCTCTAGCACTGGTTATTATTTCCTTCCTGGGCATACATGTTGGAGGTTCCCTCAAGGGGATCTGACAAATCATCCTCCCTTTTGTAATACCCTGCATCTTGGTTATGGGAAGTTGAGGCTACCTTCACTTTAGTGGAGCTCCTTTGGTTAGTGTTTCCCTCCTTGAGTTGACGCACCCGCGCTGCCAGGTCAGAATTGGGTTTCCCATTCCCCCTTCTCATGTCTTCCCCATGGTCACGCAGAAAGAACCACAGGTCAGCTCGTGGGGTGTATCCTCTCTCCCTAGCTGGGGGACGTTGGGCTCTAACTCTGGGATCTGTGACTCGCACTGGTGCTGCATTGACCTTCCTCATCTCCTCCCTCACCCCTCTTATCTCCTCCTTAAACTCCTCTCTGAGTTCCCTAATCACGGCAGAGACCTGAGCCTGCATTGGGCCATTCATTATACTCTCAAAATTTCTGAGCTTATCGGCAACAGAACCCACTGTCTCGTGGTTGGTGTCAGCATTAATGGCTGCAATGAATGTGGTGTATTGAGATGGCCCCAGGTGTGCCAGATTCCACAACATCTGCCCTGTGCACCTGACCTTGTCGGGGTCATTGTCATGTTGTCCACCCCTCCCAAAGAGTACTTCCAGTATTGCTACTTCTCTCAGCTGTTGGATCCCCTCCTCAGCGGTTTTCCAGCGCATTCTATTGGTGGTGCTCCTGCATTCTCTCTCTATGGACAAACCTCTCTCTTACACTCATTAAAAGCCGCTCCCAGAGGGAAAGGGGGCCTCGTTCCCTTACAAATATGTGATCCACACCTGAGTCTTGGGTTAGGGGTCCCAAATTCCTTGCCTCAGTATCATCCAGCTGCACACCTGTACCCATAAGACCCGCAGTAACCACGGGTCTGTACCCAGACCCGCAGTCACCACGTTGTAAAAGCCTCACAGCCCCTTCGCACAACATCTTTACGTAGATTATGGAGACTCTCGTATGACAGGGGCTCTGTGACAATCTCAACCTCTGGCTCCCCTGCTGGTTGTGAGGGCCCTGCTTTCTGATCATTATTATCTAGGTGCTTTGTTTTCACCTTAGACTTTCTAGTTTCCATGGGGGCAACTGCTGCTGGCTGTGAGTGCCCTTGCAGTTCAGCTGGAGCCTGGAGAGATGTAACATCTGTGGGTTCCACTGCTGCACCATCAGGTTCTCCCTCTTTAAGGCAGAGGGAGAGTTTCTCAAGAGCTGGGGAAAGGTACTCCTTCAGCATTTGGCCCATCTCCTTCACTAGAAACCCCACCCACTCTGGATGGTTCCTTTCTGAGGTGAGCTCTGGGGCAGAATCAGGCTCAGGGGCAACATACTTAACCTCTGGGGCAGAATCCTTAGTCTCTGGGGCAGAATCCTTAGTCTCTGGGGCAGGGGCAGAGTCAGGCTCTGGGACAGAATCCTTAGTCTCTGGGGGAGAATCCTTAGTCTCTGGGGCAGGGGCAGGGTCAGGCTCTGGGGCAGAGTCCTTAGTCTCTGGGGCAGAGCCAGGCTCTGGGGCAGGGCCAGGCTCTGGGGCAGGATCCCTATTCCTTGGGGGACGTATCAGGGTTGTCATCCAAGTCAATCTCCCCTTAGCTCGGAATGTTAAATAGAACAGGTTTACAAGGCCTATTAGCAATGTCAGCCACTGTATGATATCATTACTGCTTAGAAGAGATTTGAACCCCTCAAAAGCTGGTGGAGCAGACCCAAAAAACTGTGTAAGGGGTTGGGACAAAATTTTCCCTGGTGTCATATCCTCACAGTATGTAGCATTATTAAAGTAGCCCCAAAAACATACAGTTAGAGTGTGATAGCTCCGAATCCATGTGCCCACCTTCCAGAGGAAGTTAAAAATCCATGAATTTCTCATGTTATCAGCCCACAAAAGGAACTGGATAATAGTTACAGCAGCCTGAGTTATAGGACCCATGTTCAAGTAAGGGATTGCAAATGGGAGAGATAAAGCTGTGGCCACATGGAGCCCAAACCACGGTAAACTGGACAACATGATGCCACCTAACACAAAACTGAGGTAACTCAAGAACTGTTATTCCTTTTTCACCCTTTTCTCTCAATGCCCTCGGGCCCCACGTTGGGTGGCCAAAATCTGTCCTGGTTTGAAGGACAGGTGTTTGCCAAGGAAAGCAGAAGCTTCCCCTTGGACTGAAAGAAAATGTGATTCTTCTGATTATTATAATTTTGGAATTAAGAGAGCTCTCAGGCAAAGATATGGGGGTAGGAATGACAGTTCTTTACTAGTATATTTAACAAGACAAACAAGAACAACAACAGCTATGAAATTAGCCACAAACAGAACAGTAACTCAGTCCCAGTGTTTTTTGGCTGCAGGCACCTTTTCCCTGAGCTGCAGTTCCCGGTGCTGGGGGCGGGCGGCTCCCGCAGAGCCGCAGGAGGGCTGGGGGTGGTGGCAGCGCTGTCCCAGGGGGAGAGAGAGATGGAGAGAGAGCTCTCTGCTCACGGTGTCGGTCCCAGTGCTCAGTATCGTGCTGGATGGTGGTAGTTCACAGCGAGAAGACAGCCGGGCAGGGTCCGATGGTGGTTTCCCGATGCTGGGATGGGACACAGACGGCGATCGTCCTTCTCGTCCGAACTCCACGGGGGAAATGGGCCGAGACCCAGCCTTCCGCTTCCTCTTCTGGCTGTTTGAATCTCGCGGGGCTTGCTTCTTCCCTCCCGTCGCCTCCCCCTTGTCACCAGGGCCCAGTCAACAGGTATCTTAGCATGACAATGGGGAAAATTCCACAGAGGGAAAAAAAAAAAAGAAAGAACTAACCCTCAACAGTATTTTTGCCTAAAAGAGCATTTCCAAGATTAAAACTGCTCATGAAGTTCAGCTCTTGACAGCCTAAAGGTCACCTTCTGAAAATGCAGAAAGAATGAAAGAGCAAACAGTCCAAGAAATCGCTATGGACAAAGAAAAAACCTTTTCAACACACACTTTACTGAAGTCTTGCTGAAGTCAGTTTTATTACCCAGACCTGTCTGACTGCTACATTTCTTCAACAGGACAGTGATTCATTCTTTATTTTCTGAGATACTTTAATATTAATAGTTAAAACGCTGTAAGAGTTCTGACCATTTAGCCTTGCCTCAGAAGGTTTCAAGCATGAGAAACATGGATTTTAACTAAAATCCTGATTAACCTTCAAAACCTGATAAATTAAAATGGAGTAAAAACCCTAATCAAATAGAATATTAAGATTCCTGAGCTGATTTGGAAGACACTGCTATCATATCAACAGCAATTAAAGGCAGAACTAAAATCTTATAAAGAAGAAATCTGAGTACAATAACTGAAGAAAGTAAATGCAGTAACATGCAAAAGCCATCCCTAACTAGATGAAGAATCTGGAAAGACTTTCTCGGTTGGATATATGTCTGAAGCCTTTGACTAACACTGTAGGGCAGAGAAACACATTTTCATAACTCTGTAACAGTCTTAGTCATCATCACAAATCAGAAAAAGAATTTCCACTTAATTTTGCTTGTCCCAATAAATGAAAAGTTGTTGCCAGCAGCACATTTTAGAGTATGTTCTCTAAAAATCTCCCCATACTTCATGACACAAGGAACATCCTAAAAGGAACAGTTTTTACACAGAAAGAAGACAGCTTACTGAGAAGCCTGAGGAATATCTTGGGAGGTAAATATTATGGGCCTTTTTAATCATTAGCATCTTAGGTGGATGATACATGGAGTTCTTAACAAAAGAATCAGAATTCATATAGGCAGAATACAGAGAAATACATGCATGACCAAAGCTATACTTAGAAAAAACAAAAACAAAACAAACAAAAGAAAAACAACCACACAAAGATAAGATAAGATAAGATAAGATAAGATAAGATAAGATAAGATAAGATAAGATAAGATAAGATAAGATAAGATAAGATGAGATAAGATAAGATAAGATAAGATAAGAACAGTAAAAAAATGGTGCTACATGTTTCCTAAGAATAAAATTAGTCTGCATCACACTGCAAAGTGCAGATAGGGTACTAAAAACATGATTCTGCCAAAATGGCTCAAACAGACACCTTCCTTCCTTAAAACGTTAATTTTAAAATTAAAACTTCTGTTGTGTTTGCAACACAAAAAACCCAAACAGACTTGCAATCCTACTCACAAATCTTCCAACAATGAGCAGCAGGAATCCTTAGCACAATAAGTTTACTTGGAATTACCTTCTGGCACTTTTTCATGGTCTTCAAGCAAAATGCAATTCAGTGAGGTGTTCCCATTGCACCAAAAATTATTTTTCCCAGTCTTTGTTGAAACTTCTTGGCACTGTTTAAAGAAATCAAATATGCATGAGTTCATACTTGATGTAAGAAGTCACATTTTGAAAAAATATTTATAAGCAACATCAGTGGTTCATACATATCTTCCATTAAATGCTGGTAGAGATGTTAGTACAGTTCCTGAGATAAAAGGAAAAAAATGTGCAGTGTAGTAATGTAATTTCATGTCCTCATTTCTTAGATAAAACATAGTGGACTTAAGAAGTAATTTTTGAACACACACGTGAGAGTGTGATACACATAAACACGCACTTCCTTAATATTAATTGCAGCTTGGTAAAAAAAAAATCCAAGCAGATGACTCATAATTCTTCAGGACATAATAATTGCTGAATGGGGACTTTTCACTAAAAAATACAACATCATATTTGATCAATCACATCTAAAGGAAACATTTCCTAGTGGAACAAGATGATCTTTAATATTCTTTCCACCTATGATCTACTCTGCCTATCCCACTCACGTTTAAATACAAACCAGGCAAAAATCTGCTCGCAACTCCTCCAAAAATTCAAATTTTACAGGCATATAAAAGTGGAAATAGAGGAGTTTTGAGTCAAAAACTATGATATCTGTATATCTGTAAGGTATAAAATATTATCAAGGGAACAACAAGAATTTTTCTTATAAGACTGTATCTCTCATATGCTTAAGAGCACCATCTTACAGTGGTCAAAAACATATTGTTCAGTATTCATTAGACAAAGTAAGCAGTTATCTTTTTTTGCTGCTAGCTACGTATACCTCCCCTGTTTATGTATCCCCTTCATATCTCTCCCAGTTTCTTTAGCTGTTCTTGTGACAACTGACAGGCTGCAAATCTTACTTTTTAAAATACTGGATATGAGACACTTTCCTAAAGAGATTTGGTTATTCTGAAAAACACATTGTTGTGATCAGGAAAAAATATAATGCTGTAAACAAGGGAAGGTGGTAATTTTGTATTTTTTTCTCTTAGTTCACTCAATTACAAAAAACTCAGGACTGAAAGCAGCCACCTCATTATTTCAGAAGCAATACTATGAAAATTAAAATCCACTTTCTAGAAGTACTAACTGGCTTTCATGGAATTATTTCCAACAAGGATCGTAGATGCATGCATAAATGATTGTGGCTACTGTGGATGTGGATTGTGGCTTCTAGTTTTTAGATTTCCAAGTGTAAATATGTTGCCCTAATGCATGTTATGCTACTGCCAGATATTAAGTGACATTGCTTTTGTTATTATGTTCACTCCCTTGTTCGTTTCCTCTGATTTGGAAAGATACAGACATTTGGAAAATCCCATTCTTGTGTAATTCAACACTATTTGTACTCACAGTATGGCTTCTTTGTCCTCAAAAACTGCTTCATAAATATGCACTGACAAAAGGAATAAACCTACTTAAAAATTGTATACAGATTTTTTTTAGGTATTCTCATAAATAAAACTTCACTTACACAAATTCTCAGAACCAAGGGTGTAGCTGTTAATTGTGACACTGCATGCAGTAGTAGGGAGATTCAAAGAGACAAATTGTCTTAGTTTGAAAGACAGGTGTTTGCTAAGGAAAGCAGAAGCCTCTCCCTGAACTGAAAAACGTGATCCCCCCTTCCTACAGATTATTGTGATTTTGAAATTAAGGGAGCTCTCAGGCAAAGATATGGGGGTAGGAATAACAGTTCTTTACTAGTATAACTAACAAGAAAAACAAGAGCAACAACAGCTATGAAGTTAGCCACAAACAGAACAATAACTCAGTCCCAGTGTTTTTTGGCTGCAGGCACCTTTTCCCTGAGCTGCAGTTCCCAGTGCTGGGGGCAGGCAGGTCCTGCAGAGCTGCAGGAGGGCTGGGGGTGATGGCAGCGCTGTCCCAGGGGGAGAGAGAGATGCAGAGAGCCCTCTGCTCACAGTGTTGGTCCTGGTGCTCTGCAGAGTGCGGGATGATGGTAGGTTAAAGCGAGAAGGCAGCAGGACAGGGTCCGATAGCAGTGAGGATGGCTCCCAGCGCTAGGATGGCAGGATTGGGTCACAGGCGGCGATTGTTTTTTTTGTTTGAACTCCACAGGGAAATGGGCCGAGCCAGAGCCTTTCGTTTCTTCGTCTGGATGTTTGAATCTCACGGGATTTCCCTTTTCTCTCCCCTCCCCCTTGCCACTAGGGTTTAGTTAACAGGTATTTTGGCATGACAAAGGGGAAAATTCCACAGAGGGAAAAGGGAAAGATCCAACCCCCAACATTATCTACCCTGAATTTTTCCATACCATCATGCTACATTAAATTAAAATTTTCAAATTATAGACATACATGTAGTTACAGATACAGGCACAGTATCATAGGTAGTTCACCTTAAAACAAGGGGTTTTTTTTGGGGTATGCATTGGGTCTTTTCATCCCTTTGCATTACTCACCAGGTACAACCCGGTTCTTGAGCAAAAACCACTCCATGAATTGGATTGTCTTTGCTGGAGGCAGAGTTTACCTAACCAGCTTTTTCTAGCATACTTTTTATGTGCACTACTGAAATCTTATTTTTATTTGGTGTTCTTAAGGGCTTAGACTGGGCAGGGCCTGCTTGATTAGTGGAACCTCGGGTGTTTACTAACCATGTGGCCTTTGATAGATTAATTTTTCAGTTTTTCAAAGTCTCTTTACTTAGCGTCTTTAAGGTGGTTTTAAGCAGTCCATTGCACCATTCCACCTTCCCAGTCGCTGATGTGTGATAAGGAATGTGGTACACCCACTTGATGCCATGATCTCTGGCCTAAGGGTTTATGAGGCTGTTCTTGAAATGAGTCCTATTGTTTGACTCAATTCTTTTAGGGGTACTATGTTTTTAAAGGACTTGCTTTTTCAGGCCCAGGATGGTGTTGCGGGCAGTGGCGTGAGGTACAGGGTAGGTCTTCAACCATTCAGCGGTGGCTTCCACCATGGTTAGCACATAGTGCTTGCCTTGGTGTGTTTGAGGCAGTGTGATGTAGTCAGTTTGCCAGGCCTCCCCATACTTATATTTGGACCACCGCCCCCCATACCAGAGGGGCTTCACTTGTTTGGTTTGCTTGATGGCAGCACACATTTTACAGTTATGGATAACTTGGGAAATACTGTCTATGGTTAGATCCACTCCTCGGTCTTGTGTCTACTTATAGGTAGCATTTTTGCCTTGATGACCTGAGGCATCATGGGCCTATTGAGCTAGGAACAACTCTTTCTTGTGTTGCCAGTCTAAGTCTATTTGTGACACCTTTATTCTTGTAGCTTGATTTACTTGTTTATTGTGTCGGTGTTTCTCATTAGCCCAACTTTTGGGGACATGGGCATCTGCATGACGGACTTTTACTGGTAGCTCCTTTACCCTAGTGACACTATTTTTCTACTCATCAGCAGCCTAGATTGGTTTTCCTTATGTTGCCACTTTGCTTTTTTCCATCTTTCCAGGCAACCCCACAGAGCATTGGCTACCATCCATGAATCAGTGTAAAGGTAAAACCTTGGCCACTTCTCTCTTTCAGCAATGTCCAGGGCCAGCTGAACAGCTTTGAGTTCAGCAAGTTGACTTGATCCACCTTTTTTTTTAGTAGCTGGTGCAACCTGTTGTGTGGGGCTCCATATGGTGGCTTTTCACTTCCAGTTCATTCCTGTGATGCGACAGGAATCGTCGGTGAAAAGAGCGTAGCGAGTTTTGTTTGATGGCAGTTGGTTGTATGGCGGGGCTTCATTAGTCCAGATTATTTGTTTTTGCTCTTTTTTATCGGCAAGACTAAAATTTTTAATTTCTGGCCAGTTTGTAATTATTTTCAAAACTTTAGAGCAATTTGGATTTTTGGTACAGGCGTGCTGTGTGATGATGACGATCCACTTGGTTCATGCGGCATCAGTGGCGTGGTGGGTAGAGGGGACCTTCCTTTTAAACATCCACCCCAGCACTGGTAGTCGGGGTGCCAGGAGGAGCTGTGCTTTTGTGCCAATCACTTTTGAGGCAACTTGAACTTTTTATAAGCAGCCAAGAACTCCTTTTTTGTTTGGGTGTAGTTGGCTTCAGATCTTTTGTAACTTTGGCTTTAGAATTCCAGAGGTTAGTCTTGGGTTTTATTAGGTACTTTTTGCTAAAGGCTCCAGGACAAGCCTTTGTTTTCCGGCTGTAAACCACATTCTTCACTTTTGGTCCTGTTCTGACTGGGTCAAGGGCTACCGCATGAGCGATCTCTTGCTTGATCTGGGCAAAGACTTGCTGCTGCTTAGGGTCCCAGTGGAAATTATTTCTTTTTCGGGTGACCAGGTAGAGAGGGTTTATGATCTAAGTTGTATTTAGGAATGTGTATTCTTCAAAAGCCTATGGCACTTACGAAAGCTTGTGTTTTCTTTTTATTGATAGGGGAGACATCACAGTGAATTTATTGATGACTTTAGCGGGGATTTGGCAGAACCTGTTTTTCCACTTTACTTCCAGGAAGTGGATTTCTCAGGCAGGACCTTTGACTTTGCTCCTCTTGATGGCAAAACCGGCTCCCAGCAGAATCTGGATGACCTTCTCTCCTTTCTCAAATACTTCCATTGCCGTGTTCCCCCACACAATGATGTCATCAATGTATTGCAGATGTTCTGGGACCTTACTCTTTTTTAGTGCAGCCTGGATCAGGTCCATTGCAGATGGTGGGGCTGTGTTTCCACCCCTGGGGCAGTCAGTTCCAGGTGTACTGCATGCCCCTCCAGGTGAAAGCAAACTGAGGCCTGCACTCTGCTGCCAGAGGAATAGAAAAAAATGCGCTGGCAATGTTAATGGTAGCGTACCACTTTGCTGCCTTGGACTTCAGCTCGTATTGGAGTTCCAGCATGTCCGGCACGGCAGCGCTCAGTGGTGGAGTCACTTCATTCAATGCACGATAGTCCACAGTCAATCTCCATTCTCCATCAGACTTGCGCACAGGCCAGATGGGGCTGTTGAAGGGTGAGTGGGTTTTGCTGACCACCCCTTGGCCCGCCAGCTTACAGATTATTTTGTGGATGGGGATCATGGCATTTCGATTTGTCCTGTACTGTTGGCAGTGCACTGTCGAGGTAGCAATTGGCACTTGCTCCTCCTTCACCTTCAGGAGTCCCACTGCAGATGGGTTCTCTGACAGTCCAAGCAAGGTGTTTAATTGTTTAATGTCTTTTGCCTTTACAGCAGCTATTCCAAAAGTCCACCTGAGTTCTTTTGGGTTTTTGTAATAGCCACTCTTGAGGAAGTTTATGGTTAGAATACACGGTGCCTCTGGCCAGTCACAATTGGATGTTTCTGTCACTCCTTCCCAGTCAGGATCACCTCAGCCTCCAGCAAAGTCAATTCCTGTGATCCCCCTGTCACCCCAGCAATAGAAACAGGCTCTTCCCCCACATGTTCTGATGGTATTAGGGTGCACTGTGAACCAGTATCAACTAATGCCCTATGTTTTTGTGGCTCTGATGTGTCAGGCCATCGGATCAACACCGTCCAAAAGACTTGGTTTTCCTGTGCCTCTCCCTGGCTAGAGGCAGGGCCCCTCTAGCACTGGTTATTATTTTTTTCCTGGGCATACATATTGGAGGTTCCCTCAAGGGGGTCTGACAAATCATCCTCCCTTTTGTAATACTCTGCATCTTGGTTCTGGGAAGTTGAGGCTACCTTCACTTTAGTGGAGCTCCCTTGGTTAGTGTTTCCCTCCCTGAGTTGACGCACCCGTGCTGCCAGGGCAGAAGTGGGTTTCCCATTCCCCCTTCTCATGTCTTCCCCATGGTCACGCAGAAAGAACCACAAGTCAGCCTGTGGGGTGTATCCTCTCCCCCTAGCTGTGTGTGATTTTCCATGGTGAAAGCTTTTGAATTTGAAGTTTTTGAATATAGTAATAGGTATGAGACAAGATGGAGAATTTTAAGTGCTGTTTCTTTCTGTCTTCTTCCTTCTTCTTCATGATTTCAGGTAGTAGTTTCTGATTAGACAGTTAGAACTGCACTGTGGGTCACAAAAATTTGATTACTGTGTCAAACATATAAATAATATGTGTTAATTCTCTATTAGACTGAAATTGGAAAGGAAAGGTTGTTGACTTCAGCCACTAACCCAGCACCACCAAGCCCACTAGTAAACCATGTTTCTGAGTGCCACATCTACGTATTTTTAAAATCTCTTTAGGGACAGTAACTCTACCACAGCCCTGGGCAGCCTGTGCCAGAGCTTAACAACCTTTGAGGGAAGAAATTTCTCTTAATATCCAACCTACAGATAACCTGGCACAACTTGTGTCCATTTCCTCTTGTCCTATTACTTGGTATTTTGGACAAGAAATTAACATCTACCTAATTACAACATTCTGACGGACATATGCAGAGACAAAAAGTCACCCCTGAGCCTCCTTTTCTCCACTATGAGCTGCTTTCCCAGCTCCCTCAGCCTCTTGTGGGGCTCCAGACCCTTCCCCAGCTCTGTTCCCCTTTTCTGGACATCCTCCAGCCCACCAGTGCCCTTCTTGCTATGAGGGGCGCAGGGCTGCCCCCGGGTGTGGCCTCAGCAGGGCCAGCACAGAGACAGTCCCTGCCCTGCTCCTGCTGCTACCCCATGCCTGGGAGAGCCCAAGGGTCATCAGCCTCTTGGCCACCTGGGCACACCTGAGCTCATGTCCCACTGCTGTCACCAGCACCCCCAGGACCTTTCCCAGCTTTCCAGCCACTTTTCCCCCAGCCTGGACCTGCAGGGGTTGCTGTGACCCAAGGAAGGGACACAGCCTTCCCCTGGTTGTCCCTCACCCCATTGGCCTCATCCCATGGATCCAGCCTGTTCAGACCCTCTGCAGAGCCCTCCTGCCCTCCAACAGATTCACACTCACACCCAGCCTGGTGCTGTCAAAACTGACTGAGGGCCCTCGATCCTCTCACCCAGACCTTTGATGGAGATGTTGAACAGGCCTGGGCCCAGTACTGATCCCATGGGAACCCCACTGTGCCCATCCCAGCTGGATGTGCCTCCATTCCCCAGCACCCCCCAGCCCTGCCCTGAGGCAATTCTTCACCCAGAAAATAGGGCCCTGGCTATGAGCAGCCAGTTTCTCCAGGAGATGCTGTGGGAGAAGGTATCACAGGCTTTGTAAAGCCCTGGCAGAAACACCCACAGCCTTTCCTCACCCCTGAGCAGGTCGCCTTGGCACAGGAGGAGATCAGGTTGGTGAGGCAGGACCTGCCTGTCCCAAACCCAGGCTGGCTGGGCCTGATGCCCTGGTTGTCCTGTTCCTGATGGTGGTGGTGGCACTCAAGTTGATCTACTTCATGGCCTCCCTGGCAATGAGGACAGGTGATAGGCCTGTTATTCCCTGGATCCTTTTTCCAGTACTACTTGTAGATTGTAATCTCATTTGCCAACCTCCAGTTAGCTGAGACCTCCCTGGTTAACCAGGACTGACTTAAAATGACGGAAAGGTGCTTGGTGAGCTCTTTGGTCAGCTCCTTCAGAATCTTTTTGGTGGTCCTATCCAGCCCCAGATGATCACTGATACATAGTATTCACTACAAACATTCTTTGGACGGCGGGAAAAAAAGCCACCATATTTTAACATAAATATTTTCAGATATTCAGTCATATCTCTGGTGTTGCAGCAGAGAATTATGGGCAGTTGGTGGACTGGAGTAGAGGCTCAAAACATGGCAGAGGAGAGGCTTAGAAACCTAACCCTCCTGTCACTCACATCAAATTCTCTCAGTATAGTATCTATTTCATCAGAGACAACAAACAAACAAACAAACAAACAAAAAACCAAGAAACAAAACAAAAACAAACAAAAATAAATAATAAACACAAAACCCCCACTTTTTATTCTTAGGATATTTCCTAAACCTTCCAGAAACTGACTCAAGACCGCAAGTAAAAAACTGTGGAGTTTGGCAGATTTGAAATAACAGAGACAGTTTCTTGACAACCCATTATGTGGACTTTCTAGCTGAGTTTTCTCCCTGGTAATTTGTCTTTCCACTGGTACCTTTAATGAAGGTTCAACTGTAAGGGACTTTTTTTTTTACCAACTGAAGCATCATGTATAAGTCCCTAGTAGAGGTTTAACAGAGAAGTCATTGCTTAAACATCAATCTCAGTGATGCTTGGTTTGATATCTATCCTTGCATATCTCTGTATTTTTTTCCCTCCACCAAAACCAACTGAAATAACAAAGAAAGATAAAAATAGGCTACCAACTGAACCAGAAAGTTCAAAATATGACCTATAAGTATGCTCAAAGTTCTTAATCAAACAGAACAAAATAAAGTCCTGTTGACTTCAAAATTAAGCTGCTGGATTTCGCCTGGGTCTCTCTGACCTGCCTCGGCTAGCTCGGGGTCAGAGAAATAGGGGATTTTTTATCCAACATGGACAAAGGCAAAGGATTATAGGAGGCTCTCCTTCCTGCGATGATCCAAGTTTATTGTCCTGAAGAGTTCCAGGCAGCGGAGAGAGAGAGAGCATGGGAAACACGGGGTATTTTCAATTCAACTCAGGGGCGGAGGAACCCCAGGTAACAGCCACTCAGGGCTGGCCAGGGGGAAAAGGGAGGGGTTAAGGGAAGGGGAGAACCACGCTACAAAGCGAGAGGGGAAACAGAACAAACTATCCTCAGTGCAACACAAAACCATAAATGTGCATTACAACATCTCCCCCTTTTTTGGTAAATAAGTTAGGAGAAAGGCATCGGTTTCACTCCGATTCAGAATATGGCAATATTGGATAAGGTTCATCACTGGGATGAGTGGGAGGTAGGTTTTTCTAAAAGGAAAAAGCAAATATTTTAAGCATATTAAAAGTTGCTGTCCTTGCTAGAGGTAAACCAGATTCCAATGAGATGTTTTCTTCTCAGCAGCGTCTTCTTTTTGAAGCAATTGAAACTTGCTTCTCATCCCCTTCTGCTGGAGCTGGATATTTGGGGACAAAAGGTTTCACCCACTTCTGGGAAATCCACCAAGGGCCTGAGGGGGTGCATACACATGCATAACCACGCCCACAGGTAACAAGCTCAAGGGGACCTTTGGTTTCCCTAGTTTCTGGATCCCTGATCAAAACTGGTGGATGCTGGGACTGTTTGAATTGACTACCACTGTTAAAGTGACGAACCACAAGTGGACTCATATTTTCAAAAGAACAGTTTAGAAAATTCATAGTAAACATGGCTTTACAGAGATTCTGCTGTGGAGACATCCACACAGTTGAACTGCTCTGTCTAGCCAGGACCTGTTTGAGCATCTGGTGGGCACGCTTGATCACACCATGGCCTGTGGGGGAGTGGAGGATGCCAGTTTTATGTTCCACTCCCCGCTGGTGGACAAACTCGAGGAACTCCTTGGATGTGTACGCTGGGCCATTGTCTGTTTTAATTTCCCTAGGGATCCCCAGCACTGAAAAGGCTTGCACTAGGTGTTGTTTGGCATGCACACACCTTTCTCCTGCGTGGCCAGAGGCGTAAACTGCACCTGAATATGTATCAATGTTTACATGTACATATTTGAGGCAACCAAAACTGGGAATATGTGTGATGTCTGTCTGCCACACCTCACAGCTGCCAAGGCCTCCGGGGTTAACCCCTACACCCAGCGAAAGCATGGCCTGGAGCTGGCAGCTGGGACAGGTGGCCAAAATGGCTTGAGCCTGACTCAATGTTAGCTGGAACTGTCAGATCAGACCTGGCACATTTTGATGGTACTGCTGGTGGCTCAGCTTCACCTGTTGGAAAATGTCAGGGAGGCGTGCTTTCTCAGCTGGGGCAGCAAGGGAATCTGCCTTATGATTCCCTTCTGTGATTTCACCTGGCAGATAGGTGTGTGACCTTACATGCATCACATAGAATGGGTGCTCTCTGTGCAAAACGAAATAAATTAGTCTGGAGAGCAATCTGAAGAGCTGCTCATTCTCAATGTCCTTGAGAACTGCCTGCTCTGCTCTGGGTACCACCCCAGCTACATAGGCAGAGTTGGTTACCAAGTTAATTGGTTCCGAGAATTTCTCAAAGGCTCTCACATCTGCAACCAGTTCAGCTATCTGGGGTGAATCCTCCACAAACTCAACCTCAGCTTCCCAATTTTGAGTGTGGATTTCTCCAAGTCATCACCGACTTGTGGGATGCTCCAGATGCATCAGTGAACACTGTGATAGCTTTGAGTGGCCTACAGCTCCTCTTCTCACAAGGAATAAGGTGGAATTCCTCATTAAACAGCTTGTGAGGTGGGACTTGGACTGGCATTTGTCCACTGTAGCTATCCAGAGACAGCTGCAGGTTGGCACTGCTCTGAAGCAGGTGCTCAAACATTTCTTTGGTCAGTTTCTTGGGAGAGTTCTTTCCCTCCTTTGAAAGCTTGACCTGGAGGTGAATACATGCAAAGTCACAACCAGCCAGCTCAGGCAGTCTTATTCTTGCCTTACAAATCAGCTGAGCTATCAGCTCCTGTGGCTTAGTGATGGTCTTGGGTCTTGCACGTGAAAGAAAAATCCACTCGATGATTGAAAGTGAATTTTTTTGCCCTTTGGTCCACTGAAATATCAAACCGTGCAGGTGTGGCAGCTTTCCCAGGATAATAAATTTAAAGGGCAGCTCGGGGTGATACCGGTGAGATTGCCTTGTGGCCAAAGTCTTTTCTGCTTTTTCTATGACTGTTTTTACCTCTAGGGTCAGTTCTCTGGGAGAATCCAGCTCTCTCTCCCCCTTCAATAAATTGAGGAGAGGGCCTAGGTCCTCATTGGTGAGGCCTGGCCAAGGCCTGACCCAGTTCAAAGACCACACAAGGAATGGAGATCCGCTAGGGTTTCAGGATAGTTATTAATTACTAATTTCTGTGGCACAAGGGTCCGCGCAGTTATTTTCAAGCCCAGGTACCTCCAAGGTGGCATCCTTTGGACCTTGTCCTCCTGCAATTTAAATCCAGCAGAGGTTAAAACTTTAACCACTAGGTCAAGTGTGTCTTGGAGTATAGTGTCATTGGGGACATACACAAGTACATCATCCATGTAATGTAAGATAATGGCCTCCCCCTTTTCAGCACGCACTGGGGAAAGCAATG